>NW_027206179.1:52526318-53146474 GCF_024711535.1 Dipodomys merriami
AGGTGTTCCATTGCCTTGCTTTTACAATTTCAGTAAGTCCTTAATTTATATTGTTTTGTTATGTTCTTTTGCTTTGTGTTGTGTTCTTTTTACTTTTGGTACACAGCATGTTATTCAATAGCTCAGGCTGACCCAGAAATCATAATCTTCCTCTCAGTTTCTGGACTTTGAGAATACTGACATGTGCTACTACACAAGTTTTCATTGAGATTTCTGGAAATGTTTTCTCCAGAAACATGTCCATCTCATTTTTGAAAAATTTCCTTCTCAGAACGTTCTTTATTATTCTAGGTGGTTGATAGATTTTCTTTTGCCTGTATTTGTACACAGTTAAACATCCTTCCAAACTGTTTTGGTCACAGAAATTTCATGAAGTTCTTTCTAATTTGGTAGACATAGCAAACTTTACTCTTTTGCAATTCTAGGTGGTTGATAGATTTTCTTTTGCCTGTATTTGTACACAGTTAAACATCCTTCCAAACTGTTTTGGTCACAGAAATTTCATGAAGTTCTTTCTAATTTGGTAGACATAGCAAACTTTACTCTTTTGCAATTTTTCTTTGATTCTTCCAAGGTTTAATGTACAGTGACTAACTACGTATACTTTTATTTGTGAAGACTTTATAATATAATGCTCCAGAGCCAGTATATAATCATCCAAATATGGAGGTTGTAGCAAAGTTCTATATTTTGTTGTTCAATATCTCATAGTCATCAATAGATAAATGTAAGGAAATATCCAACTAGTGTACATTGGAATGTTTAAAGTTACAATATTTTAAATATAATAGGACAATGGGGTCAAAAGGAACCCTAAATTTCTTTTAAGAAAAAACTTTGCCCCTTTCACTTTTCCTTTAGCATTACATTTCTTTCCAAACTTTTATGGGCAATTCAAACTTCATCTCCACCAAAACTTCTTTAAGATGAGTTGAATGAGTTTGAGTCAGCTAATACTTGTCAGGTAAACAGAAATTTAATTCCCATTTTGCTGAGAGATGGATATTGAAGCCACAAGATGTATTCCATAAGTGTTTTACTTTTTCACTCCCTGAAATAATCACAATTGAATCATCTCATGTTTATATACCTCCCAAGGTGTATTTTCAAACATGGGAGGTGATCAATAGGTTTTGTTTGTTTGTATAGATCATTAGAGTTATAAAGATAAACTTAACAGTGAGATAAATAAATTCTAACTCTGGTGTTCTAACTGCAGACTTTATATTTCCTATGTTTTAATTCCCATTTTTCTTAGAGAAAAAGACAATATATGTATGTAAATGTAATTTAGTAAAAATATAATTATACATGATATGAGTCATATTAAATATCACAAGTGCCTAAAATAAAACAAATTCAACTACAATTATTGATGTCAGATACAGTACAAATACAGAGAGCAAAATTTAGAGGATCCAAAATTGTCATTAGATATTATATATTTTTGCTTGATGATATCTGAACTATTTCTTTTTTAAAAAGTCAAAAGTTTGATATTTCAACTCAGAATAATTAGTTGGGGACAATATCAAAGGTTGCTCTTATAATAATAAATATCAAGACAAATATTATACATGATATTATTAATGAATTCTTTTGGATAATTTTCAAGTGAGATGAGATTTTTATTACCATAAAAGTGTATACAGAAAACTAATGGTAGAGTAGAAATAAAGATGTGTTCTATTTTTATTTATTAGATTTACAATTACATTCCCTTAGGGAGAAAATTTCAGTTATTGATAAAACTTCTTAGTTTTCCTTCATATTTTATTTTTATATTCAGAATTTATCTCTTAGACAAATACTAATATCCTTTTTAGGCATAATTGTTTTTTTTACATTTTGTCAAACTGGTTACTTGACAACATATATGAGACCCTTAAAACCTTTAATAACACATACAGAAGTAGTGAACCTTATTTTTTAAGTTAAAAATTGTACTTGCTAAGCAAATTTTATACCTGTTCACTTTCAAGTTTTCGAAATGACAATAAAATTTGGAATACTTAAGAGAAAGTTCTAAGAGAAAATTTCAGAGGGAAAAAAGATAACTATCTCTTTGGAGTCTTCCTTAAATAGATTTTACTTGTGCTTTTATAAACACGTCATAACACATGTGCTTTTTTAAACTAATGTCATTTTTTTTTTTTTTTTTGCCGGCCATGAGGCCTGAACTCTGGGCCTGGGCGCTATCCCTCAGCTCTTCAGCTCAAGGCTAGCACTCTACCACTGGAGCCACAACGCCACTTCTGGCTTTTTCTGTTTATGTGGTGCTGAGGAATCGAACCCAGGGCCTCTTGCTTGCAAGGCATGCACTCTACCGCTGAGCTACCTTCCTAGCCCCCACTAATGTCATTTCTATGCATAGAAAAGTTTCAAATTAAGTAATTGTATGTAATACTCTATCAGGTTCAAATTTCCAATGTTCAACATATTTTATAGACATAATTTAAATCGTTTGTAAATAAAAAATAAGACAATCAGGGGATGTTTTCAGGTAACTATGCCTGCACTAGAGTGATAACTTTGAAATAATATTCACAATTATTTTATTTTAATTAAATTTGAAACAGCATTGTAGAAATAGTTTTATATTTAGTACATAATTACCTAAAAATTATTTTTTCAGTGATAGCACTTAGCATGTAAATAATACCCTAAAATGTATATCTACAGGAACAAATTATACTATACTGTTACTATTATTTAATTCTAAATTGCATGAAAGCTGCATGTATAATAAAATTGTTTCTGCTTTTCTCTACTGTGAGTCCAGATTTTTAGCAGTTGTTTTATATATTAGTTTGGCTTCTATTTTTACAAAACTGTGTTTTAACTAATATTTTAAAATAGTATTATATAATATTTTACAAATACAACATCTATTATTAATCCCAATTCAACAGAAAAGGACACAACATATGAATTATATTAGAGAAAAAATAGTTCATTGTACAAATTATATTTGTAAACATTTACATTTCATTCTCATTTCAAGGTAATGACCTAATGAACATTGTGCTTATTTATTCATTATCAGTGATTTGTTTTAATTATCATGAATAACATAGGAAAGCAAATAGAATGGTTGATTCCATCTGTTGATTTGTGGCTCTGAATTAGGTATTATTTTACCTGAAAAATGTAAAACCACAAGTAATTTTTTTTTGAATTTGGCTTTTTCTTTTGCTCAGAATTGGTGTTTTTCCACTTGAGGCACTACTCTAGTTCTAGGTTTTGTTGTTTATTTGTAGATAACAGTTTTAAGGATGGTCTACTGTGACTGGTTTCAAACCTTGATTCTCAAATCTCAATCTTTTGGATAGCTCTGAATGGGGACTTGAGCCACCAGCACCTGGCTTTTTATATAATGCAAATAATAAAAAGTAGAATTGAAAAATAAGAATAAACTACCCCAAACCATACGTTTTTAAATTATTTACTTTATTATTATGAAGGTGACGTACAGTGGGAATAAAATTATATGAGTCAGGTAATGAGTACATTTCTTTTTGTACAGTGTCTCTGTTCCCTCATTTACTCCCAGTCCCTTCCTTCCATCTCCACAAATGAGTTGTACAATTCACTTTCATCAGTGTGCAGTGAACTTCTACTCTTTGTTCCTCCATTTCTGTAGCTTTCCCCTCATCATTTCTTATAAAAAATAAATAATAAGAACCTGCAAATAAAAATCCTAACTTTATTTTCATTTACGTGAAATTCCTTCATGACAAATGAAGAATTTATTCAAAAACATTAATGGCCGTGTAGTATGTTTTATTTATGAATTGTTACAGGTAGTAAAAGATTCTAAAAAGTCAAAGGAAGATACAAAAAAAAAGGTGAATATTATGTTCTTCATTGAGGCAGTTCTCAACAAGTTGTGTGTTAATCAGTGATGACTACATGATTGTATGATCTGTTGTGTTTCCCTGCCCTTAATTTTGTGAAGAAGAGATAGATCCCAAAAAGTAAATGGTGCCCCCACAGAGAGGTAGTGTGATTAATTTGAGTGAGAAAGTCAGACAGAGGGCATTTGTTAGTGAAATAAGAAGTCTATGGGAAAAATATATCAAGATGCAATAAAACATATCTGAACTCTATGCATCTTGAGTATTGTGGCCTTTTCTTTAAAGCTATCTCCTTGGATACCTTATCATATAGACCTAACTACCGGGAGTCTATTGTACATGACAAAATCTACAAACAACATTATCATGGTCAAGAAAACGTTGAAAATGTGTGTGTGTGTGTGTGTGTGTGTGTGTGTGTGAGTGTGTGTGTGTGTGTGTGTGTGTGTGTGTGTGTGTGTGTTTAGATAAAGCCCCAAGACAGAATAGCTGCTTTTACTATTCTTCTTCTACCTGCTTCAATAAGTCTTAGCCTGAGAAATTTGGCATGAGAGAGAAATAAGGGATATTCCATTAGAAAAGGAGTATATTATTATAATTCCATATTTCTGGATGTCATTCTTGTGTTCTACATTGTGTACTCTCTATAGCAATTAGCTATGTAATGAAAACACTTGGGTTCTTTAAGCATATTTTTGATTTTGGAGAATCAAATAGATGTCATCAATTTCTAAAAAGGGCAATATTTTCATTCCCATTTTTCTGTTTACCTTGTCCTCCCCAAGCAATCAACCTAGCATTCATTTTGTTTTAGCAACCGAAGGTTACAAATTAATCATAGTTCTATAATGCAATATAATATGACATCAGAGGGAAGCTTATGATACCCTTTGTATAATAAAGTCAGTCCCCATAGATAAGCCTCACAGAAAAGAACTCACAGCTAATATGACTTAAGCTTTATCAATCAGAGCTCTGTATAACATATTCACACTGAGGACTAGAACCTGTGGTTCAGCAGAGCTACACGAAAGGTTGTAGGATTATTTGCCGTGTGAAAATATGCAATGAATGCCTTCTACAACTTCTTGTATGGCTGAAAAGTCTTCCTTTACTCAACAAATAATTTATTTTACTATATACTGTTATTAGATATAAGTATTGTGATATCATATTTTAAAATTACCAACATTTAAGCATAACTTTAAATGTGCATACCTCCCATAATAATTCACCTGGAGATAAGGAAAAAATTATAGTTACTTAAGATTGCTTCAGTGAAAAGATATGAAACTAATTTCCCATGAGCCTATTTAAATGTAGGTATATTATGTCATGAAAAATCTCATACTCAAATTTATCACTCAATTATTTTTCAGGAAATATACACCAATCATCCCGTGAGCTGATTATTAAACCTCATATACAAAATCCATTCCTTCAATTACTTCTACACAGTTTTGGATTTTTTTTTTGTATACTAAGAGATCATGATTTTATTTCCTAGAGAGTAAAGTTTTTTTTTTTTTAACCAGGGAGCCTTCTAAACTCCAAGAAGCCTCATCAGAAAACTAATAATCAATGAGGTGTGTACACACAAAAATCCCTAAAGGCTTCTGACGATGTAGTGTGTACTTGCGGCATCTTGCCATCTGAGAAGTCTTACAAATGAAGCCCAATTGCTTTCTCCATTGGGAATTGTGAAAGGCAGAGATCAAGCAAGAGGTTAATATTTACCATTTCACAAATTAAAAACTATGTAGTAAGTTCAGGAAGCTTTAATTATTTTTTCCCTGCTTTATAGTTTAGATAGTTTAATTCAAGTTTCCTAGTAGCTGAAAATAGCTGACAACTTAGCATGAGAAACCAAGCAAAAAGATGGCTTTTGCTGAAGCAGATAATGTAGCTCCAAAAAATGCAGGGGGTATTTTCTGGGATACAAGAGGATGTTTGGTATCCCTTCCACCACTCAGCCAAGTGAAAATTCCAGTATTCATCTAAGGAAGAGAACATGGTCAGTGATATAGTTTGTGGAACATTTGATTAAGGTAGAAATAATGTGAAAACATCTTGACATAAGATTCCATGCTTGTTCATGTTATATTGTTTATGAAGAATTTATGCTATATACAAAGGTTCCATGTATAAGTTGAATATAATATTCAGAAAATGTATACTCTGGAGATACATTGGAAATAATCAAGTTATATTTATTACTTTTATCCTTATCTTAACTAAATACAATAGCAGATTAGAGAAAATGACAAAAGATAATTCGGGTAACATTTATGATGTGATTAAAAGGGTGATTAGGTTTGTAAATATTCATTTAAAGGAGTAATTGCTTATAAACTTGCGATAAATTTGGTGGATCTTGCCTATAACTTCAGGTCTTCAGCAGGCTGAGATTAGGAGGTTTGCAGTATTATGCTAGATTGGGGAATAAGTAAACAAGATCCTATCTGAAAAAATAAAAATAAAAGCATTAGAGACATTAGAAATGTATGTAGAAAGACAACAGACTAAAACTCGCTTCAGGCAAAAATATGACCCTTCATTGATAAATTATTGAGCATGGCTTAAGGTGTACACTACCTGTTTAGTATTCTAAGGCTACAAGTTCAAATCTCTGTGTGAATAAATAAATAAATAAATCTAAAGTCTGCTACTTGAAGGACAGATCATATTTGTAACAGAGATAAACAGCAGGGAAGTATGTATAATTTTATTTTTTAATTCATATTTATTTATTTATTTATTGTCGGTGGTGGGGCTTGAACTCTGGGCCTGGGTACTATCCCTCATTTCTTCAGCTCAAGGCAAGCGCTCTACCGCTTTAGCCACAGCACCACTTCTGGATTTTGGTGGTTTATTGGAGGTAAGAGTCTCAGGGACTTTCCTGTCCTGGCTGGCTTTGAACCGTGATCCTCAGATTTAGCCTCCTGAGTAGCTAGGATTATAGGCATGAGCCACAGGCTCCCGGCTTAATTTTATTTTTTCTATGTTGTTCTAATACTCTAATTAGAGCTATAATGAATTGTAAGATGTATGATATCATAATTTCATCCTTGTATTTTTTCAGTGAATTTTCTTTTTTTATTGTGAAAATACTGTACAGAGGGGTTTCAATTACATGGGTGAATTTTCTTACTGGTTATCAAATTGTCCTTGAATTTCATCAAGGTAATACATTTTTTTTCTGACTTGTGGATATTTATTTCTTGCTGAATCTCTAGGAAGTAAATTTTTTTCTGCATGTGCCACTCATTCATTCCTTCATCAATTCATCAATTAATAGGTAAATATTGATAATCTATTATTTTCATGCTGCATATGAGATCTTAGAAATTTAAATTTAAATTAGATTTAACCATAGCTCTCAAGCAGCTTACTGTGAAGTAATTGCTATTAATCTCCTACTCTTTATTAATTTACTTCCAGAAGAAGGAATAAAATCTTTAACAAGACTTGCTGTGTGGAAGTCAGCATCATTATAATAAGAAACCTCAGTAGGTCATCATGATAGAGTTTTATTTCTGGCTTATATCGAAGTTCATGGTGGTGTTCTTGCTTCATGTTATGTTCTTTTTTCAGAATCCAGACTGAAGAAGGAGAACCCATCTATCACATGATGATCACAAGACAAAAGTGTAAACTACAAGAGAATGGCAGAAACATAATTCTTGAGGCTGTTTCTGAGAACAAGCTGCCTCTTCCCCAGTTTTCATGACCAGAGATTGGTATATTGTGTATATTGACAGTAAGGTGAGGAGAAAAATATCTAAGATGTGTGAACAACATCTGTAAGGATGAAAGTGTTCACCAGCAAAAGGAGTGAAAGACCTACTGTCATTACAGAATCTGCCATTTTATGCTGGGATTTCTGTCATAGGCATGATTTACATGGGATGATTTGGGTATTTTTATAACTATTTATAATTAAGCAGCGGTCACCAACTATGTTTAATATTTTATTTCATTCTTCATGTACTTTGAATCACCTATCATCTCAAATCCTCATTGTCTGTGGCATCATTTGTGTAAAATTCAAGAGGTGGGCAAGATGCCAGTGGCTGACATGTATAATCCTAGCTACTCCAGAGGCTGAGATCTGAGGATAGCTTGGGCAGGAAAGTCCCTGAGATTCTTATCTGCAATTAAGCAAAGACTCTCCCAGTGCAGGTATGGCTCAGGTGGTTGGGCATTAGCCTTGAACAACAACAACAAAAAAGCTCAGATACAGGGGTGGGGTGTGGGGAAGGGAGGGGGTGTTGGAAGTTGGCTCAGTGGTAGAGTGCTTGCCTCGCATTCATGAGGCCCTGGGTTCAATTCCTCAGCACTACATAAGAAAAAAAAAAACAAACAGATGGGGTTCTGTGGCTCAAATTGTAGGGCGCTAGCCTTGAGCTGAAGAGCTGAAGGACAGTGCCCAGGCCCAGAGTTCAGCCCCCACCACAGACACACACACACACACACACACACACACACACACACACAAAAGTGCTCAGAAACGGCTTTCAGATCCTGCATTCAAGCCTGAGGATTGTCACAAACAAATAAAAGCAAACAAATGCTTTAAAAATCAAGAGATATTATCACTTCGCAATAGATGTATTATAACACTTAACAGAGAAAAATCTGAATATTTGCCTGGTAACTAAGTTTTATACTAAAACACCTAATTATCTCTGTATTTAAGTAGTAATTACCCACACTGAAGTATTTATATGTGCTACTACATAAAGTACTGCTAAAGTAAGTTGTCTAATTAAAAAAACAAAAACAAAATATTTACCTTTCACATGCATTCTATATGAACTTTGTGAAAATTAGCATTTCTGTCAGAGAGAGCATAACTTCTATATTCTCCTCAGCTAGTTAGAAGCCTAAGGAAGAGAAAAGGAAATCTTATTAACAGAATGTTTTATGTGAAATACAGCTGCAGGGTTAAAATTTCATTATGATTCTGTTCTATTTCCATCGGCCCCCAGGAAAACATATACTTAATTCATTGAAAGCCCCTTATTATTGGTGCAACACCCCAACATCCACCTCCAGCCCACAGCCATTAATATGGCTAGTTAGAGCACTTGCACAGTGAATCTGGCTTTGTAACAGAATACTGCTGGCAGCAGGCCCCGTAGGCTTCGAACACACATATAGCAAAGCTACACAGCAGGTTGCTTTTCAAAGGAATAGCAATATGTCTTCATACACCTAAGATAATAAACCTGTGTTCATGCTGTATAGTTAGGTGGCTTGAATTCCCATTCATAAGGAGATGTACTGATTTAAAGCTAAAATATATAGGACATTTCTCACTTGGAAAAAGTCAACTCCACTGGCAGCAAATGTAAAAGATTTGTGTGTGTGTAGGGGGGTTGTAGGTAGGTAGAACTCACTCACTCAAAAACAATTCAAAATTAGCTTAGGATAGAAATATAAGAAAGTCACCTCTGTCTTTTTTCTAATTTTCAAACATTCAGAAAGTAATATGCTTATCAGTCTGATGAATGAATAGGAGGCAGTATTAATTTCATTTTATGATCCTATTTATGCATCCATGTATTTTATACTATTTCCTCAGTCTCAAATAGCCTCCTCTGTACTACTTCTTTCACCATAAATCATAAATTATTTTCAGCTTTCTCCTTTCTTTTCCTTTAGCTCCTCTAGATTTTCCCCTTGATTGTACTCAAGTTGTTTCTCTTTCTAGGTTTGTTCTATCAAATTATATTGCAAAAGACTTATTTTCCTTTAAAACTTGCCTATAGTGGTAATACCAATAGCAATGCTGAGTGCTAATATTCACAGATTACTTGCATTGAAATTGAAATTCTCTAATGTTCTTTGCAGGTAGTATCTCAGGAAATATACATTGCATTTGCAAAAGGTAGAAACTGTCATTATTTGCTCTGTGCATATAAGGAGACAAAACCATGTCAAGTAATTTGACCAAAGACATACATCCTGATAAAGCAGCTCTCTTACTTCAGATTCAATTAATCGTTTTATAAATTATTTGAATATTTTTTTGCAGGTGACAAATAATTTTATTTTTTATTTGTGAACACACTGTACAGAGGGGTTACAATTACATGGGCAGGATAATGCGTACATTTCTTATCAAGCATTGCAGCCTCCTCCTTTGTTTACCCTTCACATTCCTTCCCAGCCTCCCCCTTCCCCCCCATATTTGAATATTTTTAAGCAATTACTTCCTCCAATGTTATTCTAGTTTGCCATTTCCACAATTGTAACTTTACACATTGTTCAGTACAATTCTCCTTCATTTCAGGCTTGCCTGAAAAAGTCCATATTGAAGGTGAAAGTGAGAGTAAGAATGTAAGGACCACTATTATTCAAAGATTTTTTCATGTTAATTTAGTCTATTAATTAAGATTTTGAATTTACCCTTAACATACATCTCTTCAGTCAAACAAACATGTCTACTTTGCTGAGCATCTGAGATATGATGGTAGAAAACATGACACAGCCTCACAGAGCTCATAGTATCTTGGAAACAGGTATAATAATATAAATTCTTTGGCAAAACTATCATCATATGACTTTCCTACAACATTTTATCAGCTATAAAACTGCAAATAAGCATGTCATAATCTCTGAGATTTTCAATAGGCAGCAAAAGTGTATGTACCATGAAGGAAGAATATATAAAGCTGGGCTCCATAATGACCCAGTTTCTCTGTCATAAATGAGGAAGCTGTAACACAAGCCCAATGACAGTGTGTCCGAGCACAAAGCAATGAAATCAAACTGGCAATATGCTAACACAGTCAGAGATTGCAAAGCAATGAATTAAGAGAAAGAAAAGCCTGAACCAAAGATGGACTCTCAAATATCAACAGGAGGATTAACTGAGAACACTTGGCCAAGAAATTTCTGTACAGCATCAGGACAAGACTGCAAAGCTTAGCAAAGACCATCTGCTGCAAGCCTGAGAAAAGAACATAGAAGGAAGAGAAATGAATTTTGAAAGCCCAAATAGAAAAATTTCACTAAACTTGCTGGCCATATATTATCGGGAGATACCCAGACTAAGAGAATCTCATAATAAGGTCATCATTAAGTAGATATGCAGTGATAAAGAATTAAACTGTGGCTTGAAGGACTCAAAATGTGTGGGATAATTGAACTACAAAAAAAATGCTAAAAAATTGGAAAAGAAGTTAAGTTAAAGTAATTCTAAGTCACTAAACTGCATACTTATTTATTTATTAATTTTGGAATGTGTATGCATTAAGAACATTGTGGATACCACTGAGATAATTCCAAAAATGAGGACAGTTTCCTTTGAACAAGTTCACCCTCTCCAATATAGTCCTATATTCCTAGTTCCTCCCAATTATTAATTAATTAATTAATTACTTTATTTTTCTAGTTGTAGGGCTTGAACTCAGGGCCTACTCACTGTGCCTGAGCTGTTTTATTTACTCTCGTGGCTAACATTCTACCACTTTGAGACACAGAGCTACTTCTGGCTTTAACCAATAAATGTAATGTGCATATTATAAAAGAATAGTAAGAAATTTATTTTAGCAGAGTATGCATAGTATTTTTTTCCAGAAAATCTAATCAAGGGTTATAAGCTCATGACTCTGCAAGATCAAGTAAAAACATACTTCTATGATACACTTTCTTTTAGTTTTCTATTCTATAGTATACATTATGGAGAATATTTAAAAAATGGAAGGAAGACAAAATAAATAAAGGAGAAAAAAAGGACTGCCTGAAATCCATCTATGTAAACATTTGTTAAAATGCTACACAGGCATACCTAAATAGCATATTATCAACTAACTGAGTCTGGAGTGGTGATAATTATTTTCCCTGCTAATTTAAGAGTGCTTCTTGAAAGTTTGTATTAATATTCATTTGCAACAAATGATGACTATTACTTAAATTTCTAAGCTAAAAGATTGAAAAAAAAGTATGCTCAGTGTTTTGAAGTAACATATTTCGTATCCAGGGCTGTATCAAATCAAAATGGAAAACCTAGATGGCCGGTAGGGTAAACTTGTATAGTCTTATGGGGCTAGAAAGACAGGAAATGGAATTTAGAAAGAAGAGACTCTGAAGTACTGCACCCTGGCAGGCATTGGAAATCAGAGGTATTTTAGGTCCTCACAGGAAATTGTAGCCTGGTTTCAATTCACACTGGTCTAAAATGGGAATAGACTGATCCTAACTGAAGCAGACTGATTAGTAACTAGCAGATTCAAGTGTACATCTGCAGGAGAGGATTCATATCATCATATGACTAAGTTATTTCCATAGAACTTTTACTGTATTAGATGAACCATAAATTTTAAAAAAATTAAAAAAGAACATGATGAGTGATAAAAAAGACATTTTATTAAATAAAGCAACTCAACCAGGTATATCCAGATTTCAGTGAGCCATGATATTTTTTAGATAGAAATGTTAACTATGGAAAATGATAACAAAATAATCTGCAAGTTACAAATTTGAAAGAGAGACTTCTTGAACAGAATGCAATATGCACTTAGAAGAAATAAAATGAATGCATCTTTTCCTGGAGGTACCTGCTTGGTTTAGTTATGGTAAGAAGAATCTTGGTGTCCAAAAATGTCTATTGAGAGAATAGTGGGAGAATCATTAAACACTGAAATCTGAAATCAGTCTAAGGAATCTTTTAAATGTAAGTCAAAACTTCAGTGTTTCTATCTTATGAAAAAGAGAATGTTATTGTAAAAAAATAATAAAAATTGTAACAAGTTTTGTCTATGATGTCCATAAAAGGGAATAATTGCATATTATTGTTGGAATGTAATTTAGCATAATCACAATGGGTAATAACATGAAGTATCTTCAGAAACTGAAACTACCATATGATCCAAATATGTGTCTGTCTATCTATCTATCTATCTATCTATCTATCTATCTATCTATCTATCTATCTATCTATCTGTCTATCTATCTAAAAGAAATAAAGTCTATATACCAAAATATAACTTTTCACTCATCTTTGTTTTACTATTCAGTCTATAGAACCTGTCAATAGATGAATGAATGAAGAAAATAGAGACTGTAGAGAGAACAGAATATTATGCAGCCCTAAATAAAAATAAAATCCTACCTACTGCAGAAAATTTTATTGAGCTAGAGAGAATCGTGTTAAATGAAATTATCCTGGTGTAGAATGCTAAGCCATATAATCCTCTCTCCTCTCTGGCTCCTCTATCTGTCCTCTCTGTGTTCCTGTTCCTCCCTCCTTCCCTCTGTCTTTCTCTTTCTCTCTACTCCTTCTCCTAAAAGAAGTAAGACTGAAAAGTGGGAGGAGGAGAACAAAGGAAAGGAAAATTTAGAAGAAAAATTGATGAGAGTATTATATATTCATATATAGAGGCATTCACATAAAACCACGTTGATTTGTTTAATGAAGGTGTAAAATACAATAAATACATGTATGGTTTCATATATTACCTGATAAATAATCAACTTAAATCACAAATATATGATTGCTAATATCCATAAAGTTCTTAAAGACAGTTATTATCATGGAATTATGCTAAAATAATGGTAAAATAAGAGCATTATTATAGGATATCTATGTTCAATTGAACATAGTATCCAACTATTTTAATTCATGTCATGTACCTGATATATGTGTACCTGGGTATTATAGGACATAAATAAGGATGTGCAAAGTACTGTGGCTTACTCAAGATGTAAACTGGCCATAAGTGAGATTACCCATTATGAGTTTCAAGGAGAAACAAATTTCAGTAAGTCATGTAACGCTGTAAATTATAGCAAGAATGATAAATGAACTGTGTTTTCACAAAAGAGTATAGATCATCACACACAAAACTATATAGAAAGATAGAATAAGTCTTCTTAAATACATGTTTTCAGATGTTTAAAATAGGCAAAGACTAATATGTAATATTAACTTTAATAGTATAGTTTTTAATGCTAGTTAATTATAATTTCCACAGGCAGTATTAATATCTCTGGGAAAAAAAGAAGGTAGGTAATTTGAAGAACATCAGGAGACATTTTAGTGTCTTTTTTTTGTTGTTGTTGTTCACTCGTAGGGTTTGAGCCTCAGCACCACTTCTGGTTTCCTACTGGTTTATTGGAGATAGTCTCACAGACTTTCTTGCCCAGGCTGCCTTTGAACCATGATCCTCAGATCTCAGCCTCCTGAATAGCTAGGATTACAGGCATGAGCCACCAGCGCCAGGCACATTGTAGTGTCTTAATAAGCTACTATTTCAAAATAGCCTTAGAGGTAGCTACAGAGGAAGATTTACTTGGAGATAAAGATAAAGTTTACTTGATTGATGAAGTGTTTTTTTAAAAAAATAATTCTTCAGTGAAAATTATTTTAAATATATTTCTTTATCCCTATAATAGCAAGTAACATGAAATTATATATTTATAACCTTCAAATTTTTACAGATGAGATTGAATAAAAGCAAAGAACAAGAAGAGATAAAAGAAATAAGAAAAACATAGTATTTTAGAATCAATCATTGTAAATATAATTAATAAATATGTTATAGAATGACTAAACTAGAAAAAGTCCAGTCTACACCCAAATATTTCCAATTTGGGAAGAAGACATACATCTGTAATGAAAGACTGTTTAAAGTATATTAGGCAAAGTTTATATCATGAAAACATAAAGAAACAAAGTGTGATTCAATTACTATTACTTCAAGAACGTTTGAAGTTAATTGTAGTATGAAATAAATATAGCTCAACTTACAAAATCATTCTATTAAATTATTCATGATATTGTTTATTTCATATAAGAAGACAATATAATTATTATTTTTTGCAGTTAAGAAGATAGCTTGTTTCTAGGACCTTGAGAGCTAATGTGCATCTGGTAGCATTTCTCCTCTCATTGCTAACCCTAGAAAACCCATTAGGTTGCTTGATTTTTCTTCTCAAAAATTGTAGCCATGCTTTTAATATAGTAAGCCATTTGATATGGAATGAAAATAAACCTGCGACTCTATTGAAATAGATTTTAGAATAAATTGGTAATCTTACATCAGAAGACATTCTTACTTATATTTGGCTCACATTTGGGACAGTCAGCTTCATTAAGGCCTGTGGAAATGTTAATAATTTAAATATTCCCTAATTTCATCAGCTGTTTTTGGGATATATTTTTATTCTTATTTTATCTATACTTTTATATTAGTTATTATTTTATTTCATTTATTTGAATTTTAGATTCAAATAGAATTTAGCAATATTGCTTAGGAAAATGACAAACTTAGAGAAATAAACTAAGCTGGTTTTGTAATACTTACTGAGTATTTGTTCCCCGTACAGTCATTGTTGGATCTGAAAAGACGAAAGAAGCATGAATTCCTCGGCTAAATATGCACACCATTTAATTCTGTCACATACCTTATCATATATTTTAGAGCTGACAGGTTAAATTGAGTTAATGAATTGATTATTTGTCTTCAATGCATCAGAATTTAGCCTAATAAAATATTGCATTGATTTTATGAATCACTTTTTTCCCATAGTATTTTATGGATTGGCATAAAGACAAAATAAGAAAAGATATATTTTCTGGCTCTGGTTTTTATTTTTAGTTGTCACATATTTGTAACATGTTAGGGTTTCAATGTAATATTTCCATAGATGCAACATAGTGAACATTGAATAAACCCACCACCAACTCTGACCATTCCTCCTCTCATCTTTCTCAAATCACATTTGGTGATTTTCCTTATGTCATATTACGACATATTCGCTGTACATATCTCACACCTTACATCCTTTTCACACTGAAGTATTCTTCCTTCCACCTCTCCTGTTGCTTCTCTTGTGTGTGTGTGTGTGTGTGTGTGTGTGTGTGTGTGTGTGTATGTGTCTCTGTCTGTGTCTGTGTGTCTGTTTGTGTGCATGTGCCAATCTTAAGGTTTAAACTCAGGGCCTGAATGCTGTCCCTGGAGCCTGAGATTTTTGCTCAAGACTAGCATTTTACCACTTCCAGACTGATAGTTGATTGAAAATAAGAGCTAATGGATTATAATACCCAGACTTACTTTGGACCATGATTCTCTGGTCTTAGCCTCCTGACTAGCTAGGATTATAGGCATGAGTCACCACTGCCCGTCCAGCCCATCTTCATCCCATTACTATCACCATATCTTTATTAGAATTTTTATATCTATACTCCAATGAAAACGTGGTATTTAATACTCTATTTTGAGACAAATAAGCTAAATACATTTATTTCCTCCTATGTATCTTTGTATGTATACAAATTGATAGGAAATATAAGACAAAGAGCTCACTCAATGGATGAAGAAGCTATTTTTGGTTATAATAGTGATTGGGATACAATACATATATAACATGTTTGGCAAAAAATAAATTTTGATTGAAATATTTTGAATAATTAGCCAGTATGTGTTTCTATTCATTTCCTTATGTAAATGGAACTTCTTTTATTATAATTTTTATTTTTTTATTGTGAAAATACTGTACAGAGGGGTTACAATTACATGGGCAAGATAATGAGTACATTTCTTATCGAGCTTTGTAGCTTCCTCCTTTGTTTCCCTTTCCTATCCCTTCCCATCCTCCCCCACCCCCCAATCTTTCCCACCCCCCCCACCACCAAAGTTGTAAAGTTCGTTTTCGACATAACGACTTGTACTTCTCATTGTTGCAATGGGTCCACCTGTATCCCTATTTAAACGACTTGTTTTTCCCCTTCCCCTCCACAAATTATACCGACATCAAATACAGTGAAAGCATGGGTTATACTGTGGGGGAGGGATAAATGGAACTTCTTGCTCAGGTTACTAGGTATGTAAGTCTTGGAATGAAGAATGATAGAAAAAAACAGTGATAATAATTACAGATAATTCTTAATTGAAGTTTTGAAATCAGGAGTTTTAGATATTATAAAAGTATGACATTTATTGAGAAAGAATGTGTTTTCCATTTCCTAAAATAAAATGCCTTTTCATTAAAGTCTCATATGCTAAAACAAATAAATCTTATAGTTTCTGTATTATTTATAATATGTACTATATGTAACTTATCAATGGTAAGTTACATCAATGGCCTTTTTTGTAATACAGTTGTGCTTTCTTAACAAGGAAGATGAAGTAGAACTTCAGATGAACATAGAGGTTTGTCAGTTTAAGGAGTAGATTGATGTGATTGATTTCCTAGTATCCATATAGGTAAAAGTAAGTTTTAAGATTCTTTCATCTGTTACCTTTCATGGGCTGCCAAACTACATGGTATTTATAGTTTCTCTCTAAGTATTTCAATACTATCTTTGGGGGGAAAAAAGAAGATATGTAGAATACAAGTTGGCTAAGAAAGTCTACAAAAACAACATTGCTTTGTTCTTCAATGGCATTAAAATGGTCTCCTCAGCAGAGTGGTGCTTGAGCTAGAAATTATGTAGCAATCATTGGACAAAATATACTTCTCAAGACTGTGAAGTTTATAGGCTATGAATTTTTTACTTGGTTAATAAGTTGAGAAATGTAAGTGTTGCTTTTAAGGAGATAAGCTAAGCTACACAGAGATCTACTTGAGCTAGGTTTTCAGGTAGCATGTATGCATAAAGACTTAATTGTAAACAATAGCAGCTAACTTTGACAAAACAGCAGAAACAAAATCAAATGTAGAAAAGGATACTGGCTAATTCAGAATGTTTGAAAGCTGAATTAACTAACTTGTTAAAAACCATCAGGAAACAAAGCTCAATATAACAACAAAAGATGACCAGGAAAAAGAAAAAGAAAGAAAGAAAGAGAAAAAGAAAGAAAGTAAGAAAAAAATCTGAAGAGGAAATTGAGAATGCAGAATTTTTCTAAGCCTATAACTAAAGAAGACTGCTTATACTACTATAAGCACCATGGGTTTTTTGTTTGTTTTATTTTTTATGCCACAAACAATAATGAAGGAATCTGCTGTCTGAAGAAATTTGGCCTCTCAGCTATAACCTTTTTTGAACAAGAAAACAAACCCAATAAAATCCAAAGAGATAAACCTAAAAAGATTCTTAGCAGCAGCTTTTGCATTCTCACTGTTTGTCTGTAAGCTGAAGAATATTAAATAGCATGCAGACACCAGCTGCTTCAATGAAGATGCAAACATAACATAAGCTTTCATAATGAAGTTTCTCCTAGGCATAGCAGCCTAAATGTAGCTAGGCAGGAGAGCTGATATGAAAGCTACAAAACTTCAGGAAACCAAACTTCCTCTATCTCAAACTACAGTTTCTCAGTGTAGGGGGAACAGCATCATGTCTACCAATACAAAAAGATACAGAACATAGAACATGATTTTGCTTCTCTTCTTGGTATTTGTTATAAGCTATTGGATAGAATCTAATCACACAGATCGTACTACACAAGGAAGAGTGGACAACATTTGTAAAACAAACAAAAAATTTAAATGTCAGTGTGGTGTGTGTGTGTGTGTGTGTGTGTGTGTGTGTGTGTGTGTGTGTGTGTGTGTGTGTGTGTGTGTGTGTGTGTGTGTGTGCATGTGTAAGCTGCACAAGAAAGAATTTTGGTTCTGGAGTAGAACTATATTATACACATTCATGGGTGTATATCAATGTAGGGTGAAAGGGAAGAAGAATTTGGAAAATAAAACAAAAATTTGGTATTTCTTACAAATTGCTAACATTCTTTATTGATAGTCATATATAGTAATAAAAATGAGTAAACAAGCAAAATTTTAAAAAAAAAAACATCTAATAACAAGCCAGAAAATAAATTAACTCTATTAGAAGCAAGTATTTCAAAGAGTAACTTCTTGGGCAAAAATATGGTTGAATAATTTAATGTGTCCCATTGTGACAGACACTGTAGATATTGTCTGAAAACTTTGCTAACTTACAATTGATTGAAATCTGCAAATATCAGATACTCTCTAAAGGATCTAGAGAAAGAGTGCCTCAGACAGTACTTAGTACTTCACCACTCTTCTACTAAAAACTTGCCAAAGTTTGCATGGTCAATACTAAAGCTCTTTTTTCTGCCTCTTTCCTTCCTTCCTTCCTCCCTTCCTCCCCCCCTCCCTCCCTCCCTCCTTCCTTCCTTCCTTCCTTCCTTCCTTCCTTCCTTCCTCCCTTCCTTCCTTCCTCCCTTCCTTCCTTCCTTCCTTTCTACCTTCCTTCCTTCCTTTCTTTCCTTCTTTCTTTCTGTCAGTTGTGGGGCTTGAACTCCGAGACAGGGATTGGTCCCTGAGCTCTTTTGCTCAAGGCTAGCCCTGTACTAATTTGAGGCACAGTTCTACTTCCAGTTTTTGGGTGGTCAACTGGACATAAGAGTCTCATGGACTTTCCTGCCCCGGCTGGCTTCAAACCATGATCTGAAGATCTCAGTCTGCTGAGAAGCTAGAATTACAGGTGTGAGCAATCAGGGCCCAGCAATACTGAGGCTCTTCATAGTGAAAATTTTCATGTAATGATATGATCAACTATTGTCAATAAGTGCAATAATTATAAATTATTTTTGTCATTTAAAGTACAAACAATATATTTATGACACAAGTGATATAAACTATAAACGATAGTCTCAGTATCAGCAAATGATCATCTACACATGCATTAACACTTAACACTACTTTATATTGCCTAGACTCAATGTACATGAATGACACATACATAATTTGCAATTGAACTCATATTATTTGCCCTACTGTCATACCATGCATTAGAGTATTATATTCTTGAAATAGAATTTCCATCACTACAGAAGGCTGGCAGGTATAATTCAGCATATCAATTCTATACAACCAAATAGAGGTCAGAGAAAGTATTCTAAAGATATAATACAAAGCTCCTTATATTTGTACTCTAAATGCTAATGAAAAACGATATTTTGGTTCACAATGTTCAGATAAAATGATTGCATTTTGCTTTCTTAAATACAGAGTTGATATCAAACTCCAAAGACTTGCCTTTGGTGAAATTACATGTTTATTATGCTATTTGAGATTAATTTATTTGGTTTTATTGATGCTTTGAAGATACTTGGCTATACAAATCACATTTTCTCTCAGAAGCTTGTATAGAAACCACAGAACAATGCCAAGATAATTTTAATTTTTTGAGATATAGAAACTTTACCCAATATATAAATGTAATAATAAGTCCAACTGAATATTTAACTTACCTTTGTAATATCTTAGAAAAATCTGTTATAATTTTTCTGATTTTCAATTTTTAAATATTTCTTTTTACATAAAAATAAAACCATTAATCTACTGAATAAAATAAAAGAAGTTATGCCAAATTTTTCTCCTTATATTAGGGCAATTGACAGCACAATAATAAATTCTTAGCCAGTAGTCTATATCTGTAAAATTCTAACTGTGCAGTAGATTGATATCGGAAGAACAAAGTTCAAAGCCAGCCAGGGCAGGAAAGTCTATGTAACTCATTTCCAATTACCCACCAATGTTGGTAACAGAACTATGGCAAAAGTGGTAGAGCACCATCGTTGAGGGAAATATTTATGTTAACATGCAAGGATACAAGTTCAAGCTCTAGTAACTGCACACACACACACACACACACACACACACACACACAAATTCAACTGGTTATCAACTGGGCATCATTTGATAACAACCAACAGAATACATATATGTATATACATATATATGTATATAATGGAAAATTGAGCAAAGATTAAATTAAATAAAATTTCAAATTGATTAGAAAGTTTAAATGTGATTACTGTGAAAGTCATAATTTTTCAAGTATAAATCAAAATACTGTTTTTCAGAAGATAGCTATATAAAATTTTGTATTGTTTCATAGTTTTTAAGAACAGCCACAAAGATGAGCAGTTACCAATGATTCAACTTGAATAAGTTTGCAATAGAAGTATAAGAAATCTGTTTTCCATCATACACTTGCTCATTTGCAGCAACCAATTTCTGCTTTTCATCTGTGAAGTTTCATCTGTGAACCTTGCCTCTCAAATGATCAATATGCATCAGGCAAGCAACATTTCCAGCACATCAACTTTAACAATGCAACTCCAAGATAACATTCTGAAATTTTTATTCGAAGAAAAGCCACCAAGTGCTGTGAAGTCAGGTTAGGAGGGAAGCCTGCTCTGAAGTCAAAGATTGGCACAGGAAGTGGACGCATCATAGGTGGTTGAGCAAGTAGATGTGCAAGACTTCTCCAAGGCCATCCTCAGTTTCACCAATGCACAAGAATCTTATAACACAGAAAAGTTGTTTATACTCACCAGTATAGCTTATTTCGCAAAATAATAATTAATGATTAAAATCCACCAAAGTGAAAGACACATAGGAACAATCAAACTGAGTAAACACAAGCTTTTTCTTATCATTTTTCACTAGAGTCACATTAACATTCTTTCTTCTCCCTGAAGTAATGTTGAACAACAAACCTCATATTATCAGTCAGAGATTCTAACTTCTATCTGGGTATCTGGGCCTGTTACTGGACTTGCATGATTTAAGAATGCCAGTTGTTATGGTCTCAGTGATTCAGCGTCAGCCACAAGTCTCTCCAGAAGTCACAGACCAAGCCACCCCATAAGCCACATGAATCAAATGCTTATCCTAAACCAGCTGGCAAGTTCCAAAGCAATAGATATGCAAATAAACTCATTAAGTTTGATATTTTAAGGCCTTAGAAGTTACCTCCCAGAGGTGGGTCAAGGAACCATCCTTTAGAATGTGCAAGATTTCAGTATCTCCAGATTGCTGAGTTAGTATTTTACTGCACGGTAGGCAAAACCAATAATCCCTATTATGGCATAAATTAGCAACTTATTTGCATGTTACAGGAGTACTTTGACAGTTTTTTTTTAAATAAGAAAGGACAGAAGAGCCTTAACTAAATTAACAAAAACTAAACAGTTTTAGAAAGTGCTACGTGGGCTGAGAAGGGGCTCAGTGATAGAGTGCTTGCCTCACAAGCATGAGGCCCTGAGTTCAATTCCTCAGCACCACATAAACAGAAAAATCCAGAACTGGCGCTGTGGCTCAAGTGGTAGAGCACTGGGCTGGCCTTGAGCTGAAGAGCTCGGGGACAACACCCAGGCCCAGAGTTCAAGCCCCAGGATGGACCAAAAAAAAAAAGTGCTATGTGTTGAAGCAGGGGATATTTCATGGATACAGATACACTAGTCAGAAAGATATGTGTGTGTGTGTGTGTGTGTGTGTGTGTGTGTGTGTGTTTGTGGGGTATGTGTGTATATGTGTGTCTGTTGCAGCTATACTTGTAAACACATCCACATCCACATCAAAGCCACATACACATCAAAGCCAATTCATAGATTTGTCTATGTGTGAAAGTCAGCTCAAGTATAGTAGATCAAAGTTTACACCTATAGGATAAATTGCTGAGAGGTAAATTTAGATAGACTTTAGGGCAAATCTTAGCCTGATTATTCAAAAAAATCTATGTTAATTTCACTCATCAGGTCCTTCTTCATATATTTCTTCTAAACATGAATAAAGAGGATGTTTCTTTACTTCAAATAAGCAAATTAAAATAATGTAAGTGCATAATACAAGTTGTATATAGGGAACATGAAGGTTCTTATTAAATATGAGATGATAAGATACAAGAATACACAAAAGGACATATCAAATCACAAGCATGAATACAAGTATAAAAAGGAAAGTTTATGACAGGGGAGAAGTAAAAATATAAACTTATTTTTTAATATTCAATTAAGGTTAAATATGTATTCAGTGGCTTGATGCTGGTAGTTCATGCCTGTAATCCTAGCTACTAAGGTGGCTGAGAACTAAAAGTCAAGGTTCAAAGCTAGCCCAAGCAGGAAAGTTCATGAGACTATTATCCTCAATTAACTACCAACCAAACAAACAAACAACAACAACATCAAAAAGCTGGAAGTCGAGATGTGTCTCAAGTGATAGAAAAGTAGCCTTGAGCAAACAACTGAGGAACAGTGTTCATGATCTGAGTTTAAGCACCAGAACAAGCACAATACATTTTATCTATAGATATAGATATAAACAGATATAGATCTCTCTCAATCTATCTATCTCCTCTATGGTATAAATTAAAAGCTTGTAAATTAAAAGCTCTAGAATGAAATGATAAATAGGGGTATTATTAGGATAACAATGGAAGAAGTGACATTGATCAACTTTCATTGTACCCATAAATTGACATGTTGACTTCAAACCCTTTTCTACAAATAATTAAAGATAATATTTTTTTTCAAATGAAATTGAGGTCAGAAAAGTTTTTTTTTTAAAAATCAATGAAAAAGATAAAAGAGAAATTGATACAGACTTAACAAAACTTGTATGAATGACAGTTACAAGAAATAACATAGTAAATATAGAAAAGAACAGATGGTTTATAAGGAAAAATTAGAAATCAACAAAGAACTAAAATGACAAAAAATATCAATATTAAATATCCCCCCAAAGAACAAACCTAAAAAAAACAGACCAATAGATGATTAAGTAAAGTATTTTCAAAATGGAGAGAAACAAATCTTTGGACTAGCAGTTCAAAAACAGGAAAAACAATGATATATTTAAGTATATGCTGACATACTACCTTGGGCAGATCATTGACTTGAAAAATGAAGAATCTTAAAAGCATCTTGACAAATCTTAGGAGAAGAGAAAGCTGGGCTTGATTCTCACTTTATTAGTATTCAGAAACTCACTTCTTTTTACCTTTTGAATTGATTTTTAACAGATATTAAAAACATAAAACTGCATATTAATGGATAAAATGTATTGATAAACATAGAGACCCTGTTCAGTATTTAAGTATACTGTAAAACATGCATATTTTCCCCCAACATGTTTCATTATTGTGGTAAAAATTTCCACAAACATGGAAGTGTGTTATTATTTATAGTGATCATTTATACTCATCATACTGTGCAATAGAACACTGCATAATAAATAGGTGATAGAATTATAATGAAAGAATGATAAGAAGGCTGCTGAATACAAGAGAACAGAAATTACTAAAGCAGAAGCATGGCCAAATCTGCTGTTAGTGTCCAGAGAAAGCACAACAAATCGTGGGAAATTTATACTCAGGTGATGCAAAATTGTGTAGATATTGGTGAAATTGGAAATTTATTGGAAATACTCAGAGGAAAATTCAGTAGAAAAAGACAGATTTGCTTTTAAAGAGTTACAGGGGCTGAGGAAAACATGGAGAAAACATGAACACTAATTAAGAAGCTTTTTGAGTAGTGAAGGAAACTGGTGGTAACTAGTCATGGTACCCATAATGTCGAAGGAAGAAAGGAGAGAAGGTGGTCAATTACAAGTTATTATTCAGTTATACGGAATGATGAAACAATAATAATGTGGTAAAAGGATAACAAGTGAAAAGCAGAAGCAAGCATGGCTTAATTGTAAATTTTTTTTAGCTTTGAATGGCTATAACCTAGGAGAGGACAGTGTAGGAATTAAGAATTTCCTTTGTGACATAATGTATCTGAAACTTTCAGATAGTCATTAAGCTATCCAGAAGCTATCCAGAGAAAAATCAGCTGATGTATAGCTATTTTTCAAAAAGAGATAATCTATTGTAGCAGAAAGACACTTGATAGAACTTTCCACTGTGGTACCTAAATAAAATGTACACCTTAATAATTCATATAATCTAATAATTCATATAATCTAATCACACAACTGGGGTTCAAAAGTTAGCACATACTGTATGATAGTTATAATGAAATGGAAAAAAAATCCTGCATCTAATGTTGGGATTGCTCATGTGTTTTCTGTGAGGCTGATGGAAACAAATGTACTCCACTGTCAGTCTTTTAAAAGCATATGTAATTACTTGTCATATGTAATTAAATTATGGGTATCTTTTACTCTACTATGAATTGGGTTGTTATTTTATACTTATTCCTTCTATTAACAGTTTACTGTAAAACAGTGTGCCGTGTTACATCAGCTACAACTCTATGCATCTTGTATCTAAAGAATCTCTTTACAAATGGCAACATATCCTTCTTTCTAATGAATGAGTAGTCCCATTGTGTATATACCACGTTTTCTTGATCCATTTATCCTTTAGGGGGCATCTGGGCTGATTCCATACATTTGCTATGGTTAATGGACAAGATATATGGTTGTGCTGGTGGCTTTACTGTATCCTTGTTTGCAATCTTTAGATAAATGGCCAGGAGTACAATTACTGGAACTGCCAGACTGCTTTCCAGAGGGTTGAACAAGTTTACATTCCCACCAACAGTGTATTAGAGTTTCCCTTTGGCCACCTCTTGACTACCATATCTCATCATTTGTTTCCCTTATAATGGCTATTCTAACTAGGATGAGATAAAATCTCACACTCTACCAGTTGTAAAGAAATGGAAAGACCTGGGAATAGTTTTGTTAAATGAGATAAGTCTGACAAAGGATCCATGTTTTCCCATATACATGGAAACTAGATTTAGCTTATAAGAATCCAAGCTAAATAATTTGGCTGGCCTACAAGTATACACTAACATATTAACCTAAATATTGTAGATTCAGGGGAGAAATGAAATAATATAATTTTTATTGTAAAAATGCTGTACAGAGGGGTTACAGTTACATGAGTAAGGTAATGAGTACATTTCCTATTGAACATTGTTGCTTCCTCCTTTGTATTCTCCCTACCATCCCTTCCCTCCCACCTCCACAACTACCACCTCCACCCTGTTGTAAAGTTTATTTTCAACATAGTGTTTTGTACATCTCATTGTTACAATGGGTCAATCTGTATGCTTATTTAAGAATTTTGTTTTTTCCCTTCCCCTCCCCAAATTAGAGAAGTGTATATACAAGATAATGTTTTAGAAAGGTGAAGTCAAAATTCATCAAAATAAAATACCGGGAAGCTGGTACTTAAAAGGGTATGTTGAGACCAGTGGGAAAGAGATGGACAAATGAAGTGTTGAAACTAGGAGAATGCAGTCAAGAATCTATGTGAATCCTACAAAATTAAGAAGACTGAGAGTAGGGGTGGCTAATGGAGGGTTGGGTGAACATGTTGATATTGATAAAGATATACTGTATTCATAAACTGCTTTATTAAATGACAACCTCTTTGTGAAACTACTTAAACATAATTTAAAGAAAATAAAAAGAACAAGGATAGCAGAAAGAACCCGATCAGTTGAGTGATCTAGTGTACTCTCTAAGTCTGGGGAAATATACTATGATGTTCACTCAATGACAAAATAGCCTGAACAAAATGAAGATATATATAGATATCTATCTATTTATCTATTTTTTTTTTGTCGGTCTTGGGGCTTGAACTCTGGGCCTGGGTGCTGCTGTCCCTCAGCTCTTCAGCTCAAGGCGAACGCTCTACCACTTGAGCCTCAGTACCACTTCCGGTTTTTGAGTGGTCTATTGGAAATAAGAGTCTCATGGAGTTTCCTGCCTGGGCTGGCTTTGAACTGTGATCCTTAGATCTCAGCCTCCTGAGTAACTAGGATTATAGGCATGAGCCGCCGGCGCCCGGTTTTTTTTTTTTTTGTTTTTTTGTTTTTAATGTCAGTCATGACGCCTAAACTCTGGGCCTGGGCGCTGTCCCTCAGCTCTTCAGCTCAAGGCCAGCACTTTACCACTTGAGCCACAGTGCCACTTCTGGCTTTTTCTGCTTATGTGTTGCTGAGGAATTGAATCCAGGGCCTCATGGGTGCAAGGCTGGCACTCTACCACTGAGCCACCTTCCCAACCCTGGAAGATTTCCCCTGTTTAAGAGATATACTACTAAATGGGGAAACTAGACAGAAAAAAAATTCGCAAAAGTGACATCAACACTCATTTGTCTTAGAGAAAAGGAAAAACAATTATGAGTATAATATTTAAACGATAACAATAATAATACTGGAAATAACACTCATAAGACATATGGGTTGTTTTATATTTCTCTACTGTCTCTCCCTAACCCAGATGGTCATATCATATACATCAAAATTATGCATTAGAAATGATGGGGCATATTTCTTTTCTTATGTATAATTTTACTATAAAGCATGTGAAGAAATCTTAGAAAGAATCCTACATGGCCATATGGCTAAGAGTACAAATTAGGTTCAAAGGGAGTGTTCACATAAATTTATGGGTAAACTGATGTTAAAAGAAGTGTGAAGTTGTGTCTGTGTATGTGTTTGTTTCTGTGTATGTTTTAAACCCTTTCTAGAGTGACAACAATCATATATAGTGTATGAGATCTGAATGAAGCCAAGCTTTTCACTAAAACTTGAAATAAATAACATTTAATCTTCACAAGAATACTTATAATTATTTGTTCTCATAAATCAACAGAAGATGAGATTTAAAATGATTGCAATACCAAATTAGATTTACCATTTTTTCTCTATTTTTTATTATTAAACAATGTGAAGAAATAAATAGGACTACACTTAAAGTAGTGAAGGAAAGAGATTATTGCCCTGAGATTCCACCAGAAATATGAACTGTATCAACACTGGCCTGAATTTGTGGTGTGCTAACTTTGAGCAGAGCAGTACTGTAAGTGCTTTACAAGGCAAAACACACTTTTCACATTTTTCACCTCTAGGAAACAAGATCTCAAAGTTATCCATGATCATGTGATTAGTAAACGGTATGGTAGAGGATGTAAAATGTGGACTTTGAGTTCGAGCATTTAAGCACTTAACTCCTTCCATCTAAGTGTTTACAAATAAGAAAATAAAAGCTCAAAAATATTAAGTAACTTTAGCATGCAGTACAAGAACTATTACCCAATACTTTATCCTCAACTTCCAACTCCAGTGCCCGATGGTGCAAATGTAGTAGGGAGCAAGGGAAGGTTGATTCTCCCACACCAGCAGAGAGCTTAAACAGATGGGGCTTTTACTCCAGAAATTATGTCCAGAAATTACAAAATATGCGTGTATCAATTTTACAAATGAAAGTTTCTCACTACAATATGGAGCTTCTGGGAGAAAGAATTGGCAAGAATAGCACTTGGAATAGAAAATACAATTGTTTCAGTTCATGTGGTATCAGTTAGGGATCATCTGTCCATTAAAATCTACATTATATCAGAGCTCTTTGATTGAATCCTTTTTATAGAGGATAAAATGGGTGATATTTCCTGTTTTGTTTTATTTATCATAGTAACTGTGAAAAAGGAGAAAGGATCAGAATATGTGATAATATCAGCTATCATATCATCTGTCAGCAACAGGCTTACTGTTATACTGCTTCCTATTTGAGTTTAATTTATTTAACTTTTGTTCTGAGGTCACTAATTAACTTATGTGTTACTATTTATTAAAAAATATTCAGTGTACTAAAATGAGGACAAACAAAGTCATTCACATTGTGATTGTACTTAAATACTTAAATATTTTAATCAAAAATGAATTAAGGACCAAATGGCCATAATCTTTAATTCCTGGGAAAACATCCTTCAACTAATATCATGTTCCAAACTGAGCCCTTTTCTCGGACATTTTAATTCATCATATTCAGTCGTGGCTGCTAATTATATAATAGTACTTAAAGTCAGACAATTATTCTTTGATAAGCAAGTAATTTTTGGTATTTGCTAATAAGAACTGAATTCAACTCAACCTCCTGAGAGTATTGTGTATATATACATTACATACACACACACTATATCTATCTATCTAGATAGATAGATATATGCACACACACACACAAAGACACACACACACATACATTGCACACAGTTGCAGCTATTACTCAAGGAGAAAAAAAATCTACTGACTGAGTAGGATATAACTTCTTTGTCCTCTTAATACTTTCTTGTTTATTTATTTGTTTGTTTGTTTGTTTCTTTGGCCATTCCTGGGGCTTGACCTTGGGGCTGGGGCACTGTCCCTGAGCTGCTTTTGCTCAAGTGTAGCACTCTACAACTTGAGTCACAGCACCACTTCTAGCTTATTCTGTTTATGTGTTACTGAGGAATTAAACCCACAGCTTCATACATGCTAAGCAAGTACTCTTCCACTTTTCCAATTTTCCAGCCCCCTCAATACTTTCTATAAATTATGATTCTATAAAATAATAAATATCTACCCAGGCATAACAGATTTTTTCCTTTTCTTCTATTGGGTAAAGTTATGTTATTAGTTTGGTAATTGCATATTTTATTAGTTTGTTTTTTGTTATTGTACATATCACAATGTAACACCTTTATAAATATTTCCTAAATCAGATTAGTGATTCATAAATTGCTGCATATTCTCTAATGATAAAATCTACCTATGTTACCAGCAGTACATAGAACCAGATCATCATTTACTGAGAAAATGGAATGGAATGCTTGTGTTGAGGAGAGTCAACTTGGTTGTGACATATGCCAGATGAGAGAAATACAGATGGGACACATAGAATTATTTTCATGTCTGACAGGAGCAAGTGTGTGTTATGTGTGTGGAAAAAGAGAGACACTTATACATAAGCAGTTTTAGTTTGTCTTTGTGAACTAGTCTACTTTCTACATTTACAAATTCCTATGAAGCAAATGGTATATTCAGACAACCTAACTCTACCTAAGCAAAACTAGGGATTCTAAAGTGTAAAGCATTTTTATAAGTACTGCCTGGCATCTTCAGATTTTTTTCCTTGAACTTTTTCTTACAAATACTATGATATAATGGCTGTGACACAAAACAGCGGCTTGATAAAAAAACAAAAACAAAAAACCAAAAAACCCCCAAAAACTTCTGATGCAACAGCTCACAGAAATTTGAAGTCCCTGGTGGGAATTTCAGAATTCTTTCCATCACTGAAACTCCATTGTGCCCAATTCCTCAGCTTTTCTTTTTTTAAACTTTTAAAGATGCTGTACAGAGGGGTTACAGTTACATGAAAAAGGTCATAAGTACATTTCTTTTCAAACATTGTTACCCTTCCTTTGTTGTTCTCCTACCATCCCTTCCCTCCCCTACTTCCCTTACTCCTCCCCCACCCTTGAAGTTGTAACCTTCATTTCCAATATTATATAGTGTCTTGTTGGTATCATTGTTGCAATGGATGTTCCTGTGTACTTGTTTCAGCATTTTTGTTATTCCCCTTCCCCTCCCAAAATTAGATAAATGCATATACAAGATGCAGGGTACCAAAATCAATTACAGTGACAACAGAGGAAAGAACATACAAAAGAAACAAAAAAAAAAAAAATCACATAGTACATTGAAAACAACCACAATGAAGAAAGACCTCTGTGTCCATATCTTGGGCTTCATTTCACTTAGCATCATCTTTTTAAATATATTTTTTATTGGAAAACTAGTGTACAGAGGTGTTACAGTTACATGAGCAAGGTAATGAGTAGATTTCCTATTGAGCAGCATTGTTGCCTTCTCCTTTGTTTTCCCCCTACCATCCTTTCCCTCCCACCTCCACAACTACCACCACCCCGAAGTTGTAATGTTCGTTTTCAACATAGTGTTCATCTTATATAGTCATATGTACATAGCATTTGAGTTTTTCTGCTCACCTGACAAAATTATCCTAGATTTATGCTAATTATTGCAAATGAGGGAAATCATGGGACCTATATTTCTTGGATCTGGCTTAGTTCATTTAATAAAATGTTTTCCATGTCTGTCCATTTCCTAATAAATGGGGCCATGTCATGCTTTCTGATGGAATCATAAAATTCTATTGTGTGCATTTATATATATATATATATACATACAAACATATATACATATATATCATATATATGTACACACACACATATCCCCCTATGACCCAGAAATCCCACTTCTGGACATTTATATATACTTCTGGGCATAAACTATCTTTATTGCAGCATTATTCTCAGCTTTTTTATCTCATGTGGGTCTCAGCCTTAGAGTCTTCATGGAGGAAGACAATATTTTCTGATGTAATATTGTCTTCTTTCCCTTAAATTACTCAGCCTTCACAGGCAGGAGAAATCCAAAAGAATAAAATTAAACACATTGAGCTGGGCGCCAGTGGCTCACAGCTGTAATCCTAGCTACTCAGGAGGCTGAGATCTAAGGATCACAGTTCAAAGCCAGCCCGGGCAGGAAAGTCCGTCAGACTCTTATCTCCAATAAACCACTAGAAAATCGGAAGTGGCACTGTGGCTCAAGCGGTGGAATGTTTGCCTTGAGATGAAGACATGAGGGACAGCGCCCAATCCCAGAGTTCAAGCCCCACGACCAACCAAAAAATAAATTAAATTAAACACAACCATAACCACAATCATTACCACTAACAGAAAAACAGGAACATTTTTCCAAATAGTCCCAGAAAAGAGCTTCTATGCCTCCTTAGATCTTAGTCTTCTGGATGTTCCTGTGTGTATCACTGTGGACAGGGAAATAAAATTCTTCAACTTACCAACATTGGTAGAATTTTATCCCAGCCAAAGGAACTAAAACGATGCTGTTCCTTCCATAAATGTGAGAATTTTCAGAAGAAACATTTAAATCTACCTAACATATGTCTTCTTAATTGAGTACAACTAAGAAAACATAAAATGAAATAAATGATGTATTTAACACAATTGGTATTATGCTACATAAAATGATGGACATGGCATAATTCATGTCCTTGGGAATTAGACATTCATTTACAAACCAGACAAGCTGGAAGAATGTTTAAAAGCATGTAAATAATTGTGGAAGTTTAGAAAAGAGAAACTAGCCAGGCGCCCATGGCACATGCCTGTAATCCTAGCTACTCAGGAGGCTGAGATCTGAGGATCACTGTTCAAAGCCAGCCTGGGCAGGGAAGTCCATGAGACACTTATCTCCAATAAACCACTCAAAAACCGGAATTGACACTGTGGCTCAAGAGGTAGAGCGCTCGTCCTTGAGCTGAAGAGCTGAGGGACAGTGCCCAGGCCCAGAGTTCAAGCCCCATGACTGACAAAAAAAAAAAGAGAGAGAGAGAGAAACTTTATATTATAATTTACTTTCAAGTTCCTAGTTTGAACATTCTAAATAATCTATTTTACTTGCCATATTGAAATGTTTTTATCCCCTATACAACTGATAAGGACATATCTGAGTGACAAATATTTAATTAAGTGTCCAAAATAATTTCATATAGATATAAGTATGTAATAGATGTTTGTTTTGAGGGATCTATTGACTAATTTCAAGTTAGAAAAAAAATCAGTTCTTCCAATTGTCTCTATACACTAAATGGTAAATGTAATCCTCTTTGATCTTACTGTAAGTTTAATAACAATGGTATGAAAATAAAAATTTAAGACTAAAGATTTAATGAGACCAGGCGCCAGTGGCTCATGCCTGTAATCTTAGCTACTCACGAGGCTGAGATCTGAGGATCACGGTTCAAAGCCAGCACGGGCGGAAAAGTCCATGAGACTCTGATCTCCAATAAACCACTAGAAAACTGGAAGTGGTGCTGTAGCTCAGGAGGTAGAGCGCTCGCCTTGAGATGAAGAGCGCAGGGACAGCGCCCAGACCCAGAGTTCAAGCCCCACGACCAACCAAAAAAAGAAGATTTTATGATAAATTGCCACTGTAATCAGTTAAAAGACCCAAATTTAATGTGAAAAAATTATGCAAATAGTACACAAAGTACAATAACTACCAAAGTTTAGGAAATTATTATCAACTATAGCCTAACTCATCTCACCTAGGGTTCTAAGATGTAGAGACAATAATTCAAATCTTCCTCAGCCTTAGCTTTAATGCAACATAACTCTATATTATTAGGAGTTTTACTTTGCTTCTTCAGTCTTTTTATAGATCATAAAACAGCTTTTTATTTTTTCCTTGAGAAATGTATGGTAACTGAGTTGATTAAAGAAAAGTAAAAATAAAAAAGTAAAGACTGATATTTACTCTCAATTAACTATTATCTGAAAAAATCTAATAAATCAAGTTAAGTCCAAAAAATAACTGGCTAGCAAATGAAGCTCATAAAAACCTTCATTGCCACACTTGCATTTCTTTGTTAAGAATTCCATGGCACGTATCTTGTTTTGTATGCGGTTTCTTGAAGCTTCCGTAATAGGCCTATTTCTATAAATGTTTAAAGAGTAACTGGAGATAAGTGATATCATTTAGCTGGAAAGCAACTTGAAAATCTAAGCTACATGTAATGTGCAATACTGAAGCATTCTAAATAGGAACGTAATTAGATTTTGTTATCCACTCTAAGAGGAAAATCACTGAATTTCTTTAGGGTAAAGTTTTATACAGAAGGATACCAACATGTAAAAACTATGCACACTAAATTTAATTGATGATGCGTGCTTAAACATTGTGTGTGTAGGTGTGTATATGATTTGGTTTTTTTTTGACAAATTACTAGTATTTCTCAGAAAATAATGTGTGAATCCACACATTTTAATAGATTGTCAAAGGGTCTGCATAGTAAACATAATATGTCTAAGAAGGCCAATGACAGACCACCACATTGACCTTACTAGGACCATTTTAAAAGGCATTTTCTGGATATATTTTTCCCTTGTAGACAGTTGTAGAGATTCAAATATTCTATATTCTATATTTCACATTATCAAAATCAATATGAGCACTTTAAGTGTAATCATAACTTCTCTAATGAAAATTAGTTGATTATGCAAGATTTCTGTGAACCAGAGCTGTGTGTGTGTGTATATATATATATATATATACATATACATATATACATATATGTTTTTCTTACTCTAACTATGCTTTAACAAGTTTCGTCATTTTAGTGCATTTGATACTTCTGCCTGTAATGATATTACACACTTTCAAGTAAAACATTGTCCTCATTCTAGCCTAGTCCTACAAGAATCATATCATATTTCTATACTCACAAACATAATTTTATTCAATGAATTATGCTGCTTATTTATTTGTGTCTAATGGCTACCAAAGCTTAAGTTATATATGGCAAAAAATTCCATTGTTTTTCAAAAAAAATCATTTTTTCACACCAGGAATTCAGCATCTATTTACTCAAGAAAACAATTGGACTATTATCTTTAAAATGTATACCTCATAGTTTGTGTGCTGACAGAAAACCATAATAGCTATAGTGAGCTCCTGCTAAAATATCAATTCTGTTTTCCTACCTGTTATTTGCAGCATTTGATGAGAAAGCAATTTTGATGTTATAGACCTGAATAGTAAAGTTTCTTTATTTTTTATGTTTACCAAAAACTCCACAATTAAATAAAATAAATATATACTGTTTACCTAAGCCTGTCTTATTTTCTATTCAATTGGCATAATTGGAATAAAATATACTTCCCAATAATGAAAAAATTCTCATTCTAACAGTCATTAAAACAAATTGTAAATTAAATGTCACACATTGCTGCAATGAGCATTGCACAATAGTCAGCCCATTATATGTGGATTCAAGTCAATACACAGATTATAAGCAAGAGTACTAATATCCTTATACCCTAGCAGAAATTCAAGTTGATTATCAGAAAAGTGATAGCTAGAAACATCAGAATGGTTGGCAAGAAAGGAGGAATGACACAGAGATCGTTGAATATTTCTAAACTGGTTTGAACTATTTGGATGTTAAAAAAGTTCCATGATGCTTCAACTTTCCTCCCCTGTAAACAAGTTCCAGAGGCAGTCTATGCAGGCAATTCTCAATTGTTAATGAACATGAAAACTGTGACACTCTGAAAACAGACTCTATACAGCTTAGTTACAAGTACAAGGACACTGAAATACCATTTCATTTTTCAGTTGTAGAAGTATTGCCCAAAAAAGAAAAAAACATTTATAGTACATGTCCAAAATCTAGAGTCAGTTCTTACCAGAGAGGATTCTGGGTCAGGTTATAACAACAGAAGATAACACGCTGGCCTGTTTAGGTATGGTGAGTACTCAGCCTTTTGAGTAATAGAATGATATAGTGAAAGGCAGATTACCATGAAACGGACATGACAATAGCTCTATTTACATGCATGAAATTTTCTTCTAGATTTCAGAAAATTCAGATTATTCCTCCAAATTTAATTATTTTTCCCTTAAACTTCAAATGATTGCATAAGGGTTACAATTTAATGTGTCCATCTAGTTGTCCAGTGTTCCTTGGTCAGGTCCATCCACCCATCATTCTATCCCATCTTTCCTGTTTCCTTCTCAAACTCATATCATGTTTCCCATTTCACTTATCACATATGTGCTTTGAGTATTCTTACTGTATCTGTCCCTGTTCCATCCAAACCCTCCCATTATCTCCTCCACAAGACTTGTTTTGTGGCTGGATTGGGATTAGAACTCAAGGTTTAGACCTTAGTTTGGTAGGTGCTCTACTATGTGCCTCCAGCTACAAACTTTTTCCTGGATAATTGGAAATAAGTGTCTTACAGATTAGTCTGCTTGAGCTTGCTTCTAATTTCAATTCACAGACCTTAGACTCCCGACTAGCTAGATCTACCAGCACCAAGCCCACAAATGCTTTTGAAAAGACCAAAGCTTTGAAAATATATGCTTTCCATATTATATTTAACTCAGAAATTGTAATAATATTAATTTATTTCTCGAGCTGTATAATATACACAAAATTCAATTTTTCCCTTATATTATTCTGCCAAAAAATCCCACTTATCTCTTTCAAAAAATAGAGTAAATAGACTTTGCCAGCCCAACATCACCTATAAACTGCCTCCTTGGCAGATTTTCTATGTTGTCATACAACAATAATGACATCATTTTAGAGAAGCATTTTGCTTTGGTAAGAGCAACAGCCTCATATGATTAGGTTGCAAGACAGTTATCCTCATTTGCAATGTGAAAGAAGTAACCTTTCAGTAAATTAAAACCAACATTTCCTGTTAAATCCCATTGTAAATCTAATTACATTTTGAAAATCTAATGTTCGTGCAATGGTAAATTAATTCAGTAAACACTTGATATGATTGATCTTTCTGCTCTAAACCCATTTTTTTCAAGTTCTAAATTTATTGGGAAGAGGAAAAAAGAAAATACAAACAGCCTAGAGATCAAGTTAAGATATTGGTTATTTTTACCTTTAAAAAATGTGTAATCTAAGATGGGTTTGTCCCCCAGGCCTGTAATTTCAGCACATTGGAGTCTGAAGCAGAAATTAATGAGTTTAAGGACAACCTGTGCTAGTCTCTTGTCTCAAAAACAACAAGAAGGGGGGGCTGGGAAGGTGGCTCCGTGGTAGAGTGCTTGCCTTGCATGCATGAGGCCCTCGGTTCGATTCCTCAGCACCCCATAAGCAAAAAGAAAAAAGCCAGAAGTGGCACTGTGGCTTAAGTGGTAGAGTGCTAGCCTTGAGCTGAAGAGCTGAGGGACAGCGCCCAGGCCCAGAATTCAGGCCCCACGGCTGGACCCAAAAAATAAAAAATAATAAAAAATAACAAGAAGGAAGTGTTGGTAGTCTTTAGTTCTCCAGGTCTATTAGGTCTGGGTTTTAGGAATATGAACATAAATTACACTTATTCAATGATTTTAGTGACTTGTACATTTTAGTGAAATGTAATTCTTTATGTGACTATTTTTTATGAGTTGCTAGTTTTTTCACTTATTTATTCTTTTGTTTGTATTTTTCACTGTAAGGCATGAGCTATGCTGTTAGAGAACAAGCAAAAACAAAAGTAATATTGTTATTAAAGTAGACTATCAACTATTTACATAAGTATGTATTGTGGGTAGGTATTTTTATATATAATACTATTAAGATAATACACTAGTAGCATAAATTAATTGTGTTTAGTATTGGAAATGTAGAAAATTCACTGATATAATGATTCTATACTAGAGTTAAATAAAAACTTGCAAAGACATTTCAGAAAAGTTTGACTGACCCTGGTACCTAACCTCTATATCTTAGCTACTAAGAGGCTGAGTAGTTAAGAACTGAGGTTTGAATTCAGCTTGAGAAGAAAAATCCCCAAGACACTTATCTCTAGCTAAACAGAAGTGGATTTATGGTTAAAGTGAAGAGCATTAACCATAAACTAAAAAGTCAGGTAAGAACATCTCTAGGCCCCAAGTTCAAGACCTATTATCCACACACACATACAGACACACAAAAAAACACACACACACACAAACACACACACACATAGACACAAACACACACATTTTCCATTTATTCATCAAGTAGATATTATAAAATGTCTAATTTTCTAGGCATACTCATACAAAGTAACATCAAATATTTGTTTCATTCTGGAATATTTTATAATATTCTATAAAGTTAACATTTTATTAAGTAATCTTGTTAGTGACTTCAATGTGGGACAATGCAAACCATTTAACAATCTATTTAAATGAAAAGACTCATACATTTTTTCTGAGAAATACTATTCATTTGTCAAAAATAAATCATACACACACACATACACATGCACGCACATAACCACACATGGTTTAAGCACTCACCATCAATTACACTTAGTGTGCATGTTTTTTCTTTTATATCTTTCAAATTTAAAGTTAGCATTTATTCTAAGTCAATATTTATCTGACAGTCAAATCAAATACATTTACCAGAGACATTATAAAATTTATTTCATTACACAATTCTCCAAAAATGGCACTTAGGAAAATATAAACAATGAATGAATTGGCGATGCCATTTCTTTAAGACCTAGAGAGTACAGTATGCCAATATTTCTACAGAAGCACCTCGATTCTAATCAGCGCTTTGGATTACCATCAACACCACTGCTCATAAAAGTTAGCAAATTTTAAAGTCTGAAGAAGAATTCCTGTGTTTGCTTTGGCAGCACATATACTAAAATTGAAGAATTCCTTCTGTAACAAATATCAGGAAGCCCGGAGCAGCTATCACCCATGTCACCTTTTGTAAATTCCCCATCAAAACAAGGCTACTTGTACAGACTGCAACATAAAAATTTTTCTCAGCCAATCAAATTTTTCCTCAACAAGGAAAAAAGAAAAAGATGAACATCAGATACAAAGACAAATTGTTGGCTAGAAGTTCATAAAGTGCTAGTGTGCCAACCTTTGAATCAATAAAGATGTTCTAAAGCAACAAAAAATATAGAATCCATTTTTCACACTTGGGAGTTCCAATGTGAGACACAAAAACAATAACAAAGCCAGTTAGGAAGAGCACAAGCCAAAACACACAACACAGAAACTCCAACAAGCAGAATTCTGGCTAAGTCCAAAGTGATGGAAGAACTAAACACACGCATAGGCCGGGGAGGTGGGGTGGAGGAAGGGGATGGGTGGGGAGGGAAGGAAAGAGAGGGAGAAACTGAATCAAAAGAATAGCATAGGACTAGGACTGTTATTAGGATATTTAGGAATTTTATTGTAGTATAAACAAAAGTAATTTTGCTTAGACACAAGTCTGATTTCTGCAACTGACTAAACCACCAATTTCCTTTGCATATTTGTTTTTCTGGGGATCTTATAATAAAACCTTTTCACCTGAGGAAATCTGATTGTCTCTCTATTTCTTTCAAATTTAAGAGCTAAATAACACATATTCAACAAAAATTGCATTTTGAAAGGAGTGTGCTGAATAAAATATGTAGCTAGTTTACTCTGACTGGCACAGTAATAGAAAAAGAAAAAAAATACAATTCTCCTAAATATTGAAAGAAATTTTGAAAATTGGATCTTCATATATGATATTTTGTCCTTATTTCTGTTGTACTGGGATTTGATCCTAGATCTTTGCTCTTGATAAACAGAATTTCTTATAGAAAACATTTTTGTTCATGTTGAAGATATACCCATGTCAAGATTCACTGTATCTGTTTTCTATTTAGGTAAAGGTACTTTCCTCCCCTATTCTATACAATAACATGTACAGAAATATACCACATGGAGATTAACAGGAAGCTACTGCTGTAGTTCTTCAAAGACATTTTCTTCTGTGTAGATTAGACATATAATGTCTATTTATACAAAATACTGCTTGTAGAGGAACTTGGTAGATAGATGACAACAAAGTTTACTATTGTATTAGCATTATGTGCAAGGCATTAAATAGCATTAGTAGGTAGCATTACTAAAAATTTCTGGAGACAAGAAATTCATTTCTAGAGACAAGAAATGCTAACATCCATGATACAACTGATATAATTAACATGTTAGTGGCGGGGGGGGGGGGGGGGGCGAGGAGCCCAGAGATGTGGACCAGAAATAGGAGTAATGGTTAAAGCAGGTTGAAACATCTGGTTGCTGAGTACTAGGTATCCATATCTGTATTCCTAGGTCCTCAACTCTGATCCGATAATCATGATTCACAGACAACCTGGGCAGGAAAGTCTGTGAGATTCTAATTAATTGGCAAAATTCTGAAAGTGGAACTGTGGGTCAAGTGATAGAATGCTAGGCTCATGGGGAAGAAGGCCAAGTGAGAACACAAGGCCCTGAGTTCAAGCCTAGCTTGAACCCACACACAGTGGCTTGAAACAAAAGAACAAGAAATAGGGGAAATGGAAAATGTGTGAGTAACCAAGGTACACAATAAAACTGTTACTTATTTTTATTTTTATATATTTTTTGCCAGTCCTGGGGCTTGAACTCTGTGTCTTCGTGCTGTCTCTGAGCCTTTTTGTGCTCAAGGCTAGAGCTCCACAACTTGAACCACAGTTCCACTTCCAGCTTTTCTGAGTCATTTATTGGAGATAAAAATTCACATAAAATTTTCTGCCTGGGTTGGCTTTGAAACATGATCCTCAGATCTCAGCCTCCTGAATAGCTGTGATTATAAACATGAGCCACTGGCACTAGGCCAAAAGTGTTATTTAATATAATTGGAGCAAATGTTTCTACATCTGGTTCCAGCAGTCATAAATAACATAGCTAAATGAACAGCTTATTATTGTTAAGCCTAAGAATTTGGGGGAGAGGAATGTTCTATTTTAGTTTATTTCCATAGGTAGAAAAGTTTAATTTTACAAACCACAATTTGGTGACAATTAATTAAGATAATGTGCATAATTTTTTTTTTCTAAATGTACCAGAAAGTGAACATCTGCTCAACATTACTTTTGAGAACCAATAGACTGGTTAAACTTTAAGATATTTGTATGAATCAAAAAGACAAATTTTTTTCATATAGTTAAATTCAAATAGGTTTGCACATTTTTATTAGTTTGCGCCTGAAGCAAATTTTGGAGGAATGCCAAGGGACATAATAAAATATTTGATCCATGTTATAATCTTTTACTGCCCAAGTATAATTTTCAAGTTGAGAATGATATATTCAAATTCAGTAGCATGAATTTGGTCTAACTTGATAATCATTCTTACTAACAAAACTAAGCAACTGTTTTTGAATGCTTTATCTCTATCATGGAACAAGTTTCCATTTCTATTCATTAATATCTCTGTTTCATATGGTAAATGATATTTTCTGCATGTGTTAAGTGAAATTTTCCTAACCAAAGTTTTGAGCTCAAATCCTGAGCAATTAAGGAACAAACTGAAAATAACTCTAAATATCTGACCACCTTTATCTAGCACCAAATGAACTTCTTACATTTTAAACTAATAATGACAAAAGGAAAACATGTAATAGTTGAAATGTCACACTAATGATTTTTATACCACTAATGTATTGAAATTCCTTGCTGAGAATTCTTAATTGAACATTTAAATAGATTGTGGTTATGTCTTTCTAGAAAAGATTCTGGGAAGGAGAATTAGGTTTCTATTGCTAAGTTTAGTTTAAACCAGTCACAAGTGACCTTATATTGCAACGTCAAAGAGATTTCTTTCTTTCTCCCTTCCCTCCCCCAACTTCTTTTTTTTCCTTTCCTTGGGAATTTTCATTTGTCTAGACTGTGGCAAATGCTATTAGTAAAGTCATACAAGTTTGAGATTTGAGAGTAACCTGCCATGTCTCATCTAACTCATACCCTGTTATGGGCTCAGCAAGTGGCTGCATATGTTTATCCATTATCAAGATTTGTCAGAAACTTAGGATGAACATTATTAATAAAGTAAACTGTGAATTTTTAATATTTCTGCATCAATGATTTTCCATACATAGCAGAAGCAAGGGAAAATAGGCAATTATAAATCTCAGTAAAACAAATCAGTTCAGTAAATCAAATATTTGTGGGACAAGCAGCAATCCAGAAATTTTGATAAGATATAGCATTAGTCAAAAGTGATAGATGCCCTGAAACTGTAGCAGATTTTATGCACTATGTTCAATCAGCTCCCTCAAACTCTAAGATATGAGTTACAGGCCTCATAGCCCTCTGGTATTTAAGAATAGATCAAGAAGTGTCATCCTCTGTGAATAAAACTGATATCCTTTGTCACACTCTGTGATTGATTGGCCATCAATAATGTAGTCCTTCTTAGGATAGATGGCATCGTATGTGCTGCTGAAGAACCATCTAGACTTAAAATTAAGCTGAGATGTACTGCCAAATTGGACGAACAAAAACAATATAAAGCAATAAACAACATGGCAGCCTACTCAGCTATCCTATCATAACAAATATCAGGTGATGGCTTATAAAAACTAATTAATCACAGACATGGGAATTTGACTACCATTGTCTGAAAGAGCCTGAACATCTTAATTGTTCAATATTAATTGCCTAGCTTAAAATATGTATGTGACTTTCAGAGTTGGGTAGAGAAAAAAAAATTAAAGAGAACTGTACATTGAGAAGTTGCATATATAACCCAGGAAGATGTGCCTTAGATATGTTACAGGCTTACTTTAAACCATTTGCTCCAAAGTAACTGTAATTCAATGTGGTAGTTTAGCAAATTACAATGGATAGCTTTAACTCTATATTTAAAGTCATATGTTCATAAGCTTAAATCTAGATACCAGAATTTAAGCAATTACTGAAATGTATGAATGTCTCCTTAATATACTGATTACAATGTCTAAAAAAAGGTCTGTTTTTGGAGAGAAGATTATCAAATAACTAAACGAGTTTCCCTTAGATCAACTTTTTTCTTTTCTCAGCCCCAGATATCATTACCTAGAATTTGGTTGGATTTTTACTTCAGACATCTGAAATAGTCATATACTTGAGCACTTTTCAGTCAAGTAGATTTTTACTTTGGTTAATATGTTAAAATTCTTTTAATATATTTTATCATTTGCATTTAGGTCTAGTAACTTAGTTCTTAGATACCTATTTAAGAAAATAAGATCTCATTTCAATTTCTCAAATAATGCTTTTAGGATAAAAACTGCATCAATGATTTCCATTCCTACTTACTCCTGATATGTTTTAATTTTTTAGCTACAACATTTACCTTCTTTGTTTTTGCCCCACAATTTAGTAACCTTTGCTTTATTATCTCATATCAATGGTACTGCCAGTTTTTGTGAGACAATTCTCTATTTTGTGTGAGTTTCAATACAAATAAAAATCATTTTCTTTTACTAAAAATAATCCAGTGAGCTGAGGAGAATATTTCTCATCCTTCTCATTGAAAGGTGTTCAAAGTCTCATCTTTAGTTAATAATAGGACATAAGAGGGATGCATTTATAACTTCTAGTCTGCATCCTTCCATGTCATTTATACAGAAACCAAAATGGCAACAAAACTTATAGAAAACCATTACGCTTGTAGAAAATTTAAGCAAATTATAAGATACATCTGTCAAATACTTTAAAATCGAATCAAGCATTTCCTTAGGGAAAAACTAACCTTCTTGCCTACCATATAATTAAGCAAAAAATGTCTTTTGAAACTTGGTCGCCATCTCTTTGTTCTCAAAGGTCACATGGTACTATATGGTTTCAAGAATTGTCTGAGTTAATGTAATTTTCTGTGTTCTTTTTTCTCTTTGTGATTATGGAAACCATTTCATTGTAGTTTCATGCTGCCTTTCTGCTGTAGATTTCAAGTAATATAGCAATATACCTCACTCCTCCCATTAGTGCAATGTTTGGATGTGCCCAAGACAGTAGAACAGCAATGAGAATATCTCACCCATCTGAAAAAGAATCTCAGAACAAAGATCATCCAGTAGAAGACTCCCACCTGGAAAGAAATATCCAGACCTTTGGTTAGTGCTTGTCCTGAAAAGCAAGACCTTAGCTAAAACCATGCAACAGATTTTTCCCTGGGGGAATAAGTCACTATTAAAGATTGCTTTCCAGTTGTTATTAAGCCAATCACTTCAACAAGTTCATTAACAAACAATATTCTAAACCTTCAAGTTTGAAATGAATATATATATATATATATATATATATATATATATGAAAGACTTAAAAAGCTGTTCTTCATTATCCTTTGCTCACCCAACATGTACTAAGAGATTTTCAGAACCGTGCACACTGCATTAAATTTGTGAAGTAAGTATCTGTGATCTGGCCACAATTAAATTGAGATTCACTTTGGATTCCTTTTTAGCAAAACATTCCATACTTCTGTACGATAAAGAATTGATATATTCAAGAAAGACCCGTCATATGTCTGCTAATATTTTATACAGCACAAGCAAATATGCACATAGGTTCCCTTGAACATCCCATTGTACTTTTATTCATCACTACTCTGTCAAATACAGCAGACAACAACTCCAAGAGCTACAAAAAAGGTGAAAAGCAATTGGCAGTGAGGAAGTCCTACAGGGATAGTAAAACACTTTTGACCTTGCAGAGAAGAAAAAAAAAGGTAGGAAGAAATGCTGATTCAAGAAGGAAAGCCTTCCTGAAGCATTGAGTACCTGCGTTAAACTTCCCTCCTAGGCAGAACTAATTTGGTTGACAGATACCATGCAGCAGTTAATGTAAGCTGACACTGACCTTGCTGGCTTTACCTGAAACATTCCCTCATACAAATTTTTTCTCAAATAATTATTCCAATGCAATAGACTCAGAAAAAAGTGTCCATCCATACTGCCAGCGGTGTGAAACTTTCCTCTAGCTAAAATTGACCAAAGTTTGCCTCTAAGGAGAAAAAAAAATATTAGCTAGTCTTTGAGAGTTTTGTGGCTTTGGTATTATAGTGAAGAGTTTGTGGTTCCATGGGAAAAATATATTGATTATATGGGAGCAGTTTTACAATATTCTTAAGTACAGAATAGAGCAATGCTTCTTATGTACATATGCAAGAATTCTGTTTGGCAGAATAAAACCTACCTTTCCCTCTCAGAGTCAAAAAATTAGCCTATATACATACATTTATTTGAGAATTTCTGATCCATGAATATGTATTTTGTTTTCTCTCACAAACAATAATAGTGTTGATCTAGTTTCTTTCTAATTAATGAGTTCACTAAAACATAAAACTGTGTTCATTTTGATACCTGCATGAAAGCCATATTACATTTTTTGAGAAATAAATGTTTACATGCTACATTCTAACAAATACTTCTTATCTTGCTAATAGTTTTCTTTTAAATTGCAATTTAAAATTTGAGAGCTATGTATAATTCATTCATTTTTATATAATAATTGAGCGTTTAATATATTCCAGACCTTCTAAATGCACACTAGTACTTCACCAGTGGCCCTATCTCTGGTACCATGCAGCAAGGTAGGAGGTGTGGGGAAAAAATGGGCAAGTATTGTAGGAAAGTGAAGAAGGAAAACTTGAAAGGCAAAGACAATATGAAGACAGTATCAGGAAATGATCAACTCACGTTTGAGTTTTGGAAAATAGAAATAAAACATTTGCTTCATTAACTTGCAATTTTCTAACATCAGTCTCTCTTATTTTGCATTCCTAAATTTTATGTCCCTAGAATCTCCAGGTCTTTTGCTTTATCTCTTATTTGATGGCTGTGGCTATTATTATATAACTTAGGTTTCTAAGTAAAATTTCATAACTCATTTCAAAATTTTTGATTGTTGATCTGTATGTATTTGCTATGACCAAGTTCTAGTTCATTAATTTGATCAATAATTATGATGCAAACTTCCTATGTCTGGTGAGAACAGTAATTTCACTAAAATCTGTAAGCAAATTGTTTTAGTAGGATAGAGTATTTGTCTGTGCAGTTAATTGATTAGTATACGGTGGGTGAATGAGTTCCAATCAAAGTTCAGGTACCTGTAACTCCCTGGCAGATGTTATGCATCCATAATTGCCTTAACTCCAGTAGACCTCCATGTCTTAACTGCACTATCATTTTTTGCTGGGTCTTTTTGATCCAATGCATCTGTTCTTCCTAAAGTAGATTCCTAAGGAAAAAAATTAAAAGAACCTTCTGAGATTAGGCTGAATATTTGGCTGAATTATATTATTTTTTGAAACAAACATGCTGCACATGTGAGTGATATTTATAATTATTTTTCTTTAAATAAAATAGAACATATCAATCCCAATTGACTTGGATAATTTAGTACCTTGGTTCCTAATAAGATTTACTTGTAAAAGGGCAATTGTACTTCAAGTGTGTGTGTGTGTGTGTGTGTGTGTGTATGTGTGTGTGTAATGTAATTCCTTAGGCAATGTCAAAGTTCAACAAAATAAACACCAAGAAATGGGTACTTGAATGGAATGGGGTCAATAGGAAACAGTTAAATGAATGAAGGAGAGAAAAGAGGAAGAAAGAGGTCAAGAATTCAAGGTATAGCCTACAAAATTAAGAAGAGTAATTTTCATCACTGTTTAAAGATAGCCTAGGCAGATAAATTCTGGGTACTCCTATCTCCAATTAACAACAACAACAACAAACCCCAGAAGTGGAAGTATGGTGATATCCTCATGAGTACAACCAGATCCTCTGTACATCTGATCTGATTATGATAATTTTGTAGTCAGTATTTGCCATTACTCTTGGAAATCTTTTCAGATGTGTTGCTCATCACCTCATCAGTTTCTCTCCTCCTATATTGTAACTTTTAGGGTTCATATATACAGGTGGTTTTATACTTATATTTAAAAATTCCATCATTGGGGCTGGGAAGTTGGCTCAGTGGTACAGTGCTTGCCTTGCAGTATGAGGCCTTGGGTTCGATTCCTAAGTACCACATAAGCAGAAAAAGCTGGAAGTGGTGCTGTGGCTCAAGTTGTAAAGTGGTAGCCTTGAGCTGAAGAGCTGAGGGACAGCACCTAGGCCCAGAGTTCAGGCCCCACAACCAACAAAAGAAAAAAAAATCCATCATTCATTTCTGTTTGTAATAAATTTATGTACTTGCTCTACTGTGTCTTTAGTACTTGCTCTGCTGGTTTTTTTTTTTAATGCAGGATAGATATGAAATGTTTCACATATATTTTGTTACATCCATTCAGTACCGAATACTAGAACCTGGCACCTTAAATATCTCTATCAATTACTCTAAGTTGATTAAAATCTAGAGGGAAACAAGAACTGTTTTATATTCAAACATTTCATTATACTATATATTCACTATACTATATATTCACTATACTATATATGCTTCTGAATTAAAATCCAAATATTGTTACCCTGTGATCCTCTTTGCTTTTCTTTTTTTTCTCTTTTTCTTTTTAATTCCAGTCCTGGTACTTGAACTTAGGAATTAGGTGCTATCCTTGAGCCTTTTATTTATTTATTTATTTTAATTTTGCTTAAAGATGGAGTTCTATCACTTTGACCCACACTTCTATTTGAGGTTTTGGTGGCTAATTAGAGACTCTCATGGGATTTTCTACCCAGGCTAGCTTTGAACTGTGATCTTTAGATTTCAGTTTCCTGAGTAGTTTGGATTATAGGCATAAGCCACCAGTACCCACTTTGAACCCATTTTGTTTACTTCCCTTAAGGTATTTTCCTATTATAATGTTTTAACAAATAAGAAATGCTAAGTTTTCCAAATAATTGATTCTTTACAACAGTCCATTGCACTTCAGTCTACTCTTCTCTCTTGTACCTCCTACATCTACTTTAACATGTCTAGGAGCTGGGAAGGTGGCTCAGTGGTAGAGCGCTTGCCTCACATGCATGGGGCCCTGGGTCCGATTCCTCAGCACCACGTATACAAAAAGAAAAAAGCCACAAGTGGCGCTGTGGCTCAAGTGGTAGAGTGCTAGCTTTGAGCTGAAGAGCTGAGGGACAGCATCCAGGCTCAGCCTTGAGCTGAAGAACTGAGGGACAGCGCCCAGGCCCAGAGTTCAGGACCCACGACTGGACCCCCCCCCAAAAAAACAAAAAACATGTCTGCTTTTTGGTAGACATGCATTCACTGTGTTATAATTTTCATTCTATGAATTTTGGTGTAATTCATTGGCTTGCCAACAAACCCCTCAGCTAAAAATAAAAAGAACAATAACCTCTCCAATTTTAACTTTCCAGTGGAAAACAGTATATACTTTCTGCATTTGGAGGTTGTAATGTCCTTATTCCTAGAGGCAGAATTGCTCAGGCTCTTTCTTTGACATCTAGTTGTCAGAATTCTGTCTGCCTCACATTGTACATCTATTGTAGGCCTAGATTCTCATTGACTGTTTACCATCTGATTGTGTAATGCCTTTCATTCTGTCTGCTGTTACAGCTAATCCATCCATGCTTTGTAGCACCAGATGGTAGGCATCTACAGCCAGTCCTAGTTAATCTACCAAAGTTCTCCATGCATACTCTATTTTTATTAGCATTTGGAATACTTCAGACAGATATCAACATTGTAAATAAATTGCACATAACCATGTGTAGTGTAAAAACAAGTCTTTTAAGAGAACACATTGACAATCAAAATTCTTTCTTGTTTGCTATCCTAATTTGATATTTACAATCTAATTGATAAAATTTGAAGAATATATATTTAACTACCTAAATACAATTTTAGAAGAAATAAAGAAACTAAGTGACATTAGTATGACTGCCCACCTTTTTTAAAGCAAATATGTTCCTGTGTTCCTTTTTGAAATTTTAGATTGTTTTATTCATGTCAAAAGCTCACTTTAGATGTATATTTATTTTAGTTAGACTCTTTTACTACTTCATTTTTGTTGTGTGTATAGAAATGAGTGGTGGTATGAGAAATCATTTTGTGTGGTAGAAAACAAAATTATTATTCTTAGTGAAATGAGTACTTTTGAAAAATTGAAAATGTCTAAGAACAAAGTATTGGACAAAGACAATGGCAGGAACATCTAAGAAGACTAAGAATGAGACCAGTAGGTGTAAGGAAAATCTGAAGAGTATTATGTCCTCAAAATGAAGCAAAAAATGTTTTCCAAAAAGAACAGGAAGTTATTAGATTAGTAAAGAACATATGAAATATATGACCAAGTTTTTTTTAAATAAAATAGTAGAGATAAAAGCTTAATTGGATTGATTCCAAAACAGAAGATACAAAGGATTTGGCAGCTACTAACCAGTCAATGTTTTCTAAAGTTTTATAATAAAGAAGAGCAGAAGCTGAAGGATAGGTTACTAAAAGGAGAATGGAAAAAGCTGTTTTTATATGTACTCATGCATCTCTCTCTCTCTCTCTCTCTCTCTCTCTCTCTCTCTCTCTCTCTCTCTCTCTCTCTCTCTCTCTCTCTCTCTCTCTCTGTGTGTGTGTGTGTGTTTGTGTGTGTGCAAGTACTGAAGTTTGAACTCAGGTCTGAGCACTGTCTTTTAGCTTTTTCCTCACAAGGATAGTACTATACAGCTTGAACCACAGCTCCCTTTCCAGGATGGTTTAAGTAAATGTTGGTAATCAGATAACACTAGATGGATTTTTCACATATGTGTTCTTTTGCTTTATATCTTATTTTCCATGGCCTGACAGAACATACTTTTAACATGTCAGCTTCTTTTGACATAAACAACACTTTCTAGGGTGGATGGGCTTTGTTTGTTTTCCAGTTTTCTAGTCTCTTGTGTTCTACCACTGTCTGAACTCATATCACACTAACTAAAGTTTATTATAAAATGTGTTTTTTGTCACTGATCTCTAAGTGTCCAGGACAGCAATAGGGGTTTTTGTTTTCTTGACTTTAGTAGTTCCTATGTTAGACCTACAGTTCTTAGACAAAGATATCACTTTACAAATGAATTAAAAACAGATCAATAAATAACCAATTCTGCCTGTTTATTCCACCCTGTTCATTCCACTTCATTCAAAGTCACCGGTTCTAGTTTTTCTACCTACAGAAATCATATCCTGTCTTTGATATTGCTTTTTCTTTTGAAGGCCTTTTTGGGTTCTCATACCATGATGTTTTCCCCTTTCTGTATTCTTTTTTCACTCTGTGTCTGTGCCAAATGTACCACTTGTTTCTGGACTCTGATCAGCACTCCACTAGACTTTGAGCCTATTGAGAGGAGCATCTTTTCTTTCCACTTTAGTTTCCAACATTGCATTTCATACAGTGTTTTAAATGTTACTTATCAATGAGGGTGTTTTGTTAAACAGCTTGATGTACTTAAACTATCATAAACCCAAATAGAATTCAGCTAAAAACTGAAATATAAGACATTCAGTTCCAGATAATTAATAAAAAAAAATGAGATTATCAATTGTATTTTAAACATCTTTCTATAGTTCAAGCTTGGAAAAATGATTCTACTTTAAAGAAACACTAACAGGAACTGCTATTTTTAGAGCCTGATATTATAATATTCTTAATTCAATGGATACTGTCATTTCAGCAATGGGGCCTTGAATTATCTCTGTATAACTCACTTTATATAAAACTTATCTTCATGGAAACTCACACATTTTCTTTGTCTCATTGGAAAAGTAGCTTTGTAAAAGGCAGAAGTGGCACTTTGGCTCAAGTGATAGAGTGCTAACCTTGAGCAAAAGAAGTTCATGGACAGTACCCAGGCCCTGAGTTCAAGCCACAGGACGGGCATAAACAAAAAAACTAAAACTAAAACCCTCCCAAACAATTATTTCATCTAATACCATTTTGCCCCAATAAAGTTAATGAAAAGATTAAAGAACCTAATAAGAATTTTGAAAAAAAGTGCCAACTCTAAAAATTTTAGATCAAATCACAAAATACATCTTTCAAAAATGGCCAAGTAAATAAATGAAAGATATTTCTTTGAAATGTAGTGTTTGCTAAGCAACTGATCTTTTAGATTAATTTGGTATGTCATTTTCATTAATTATAATAAAAATTCTATTTTATCATATGTTTGACATTGTGGTAAGATAGAATTTTATCTTTAAAAATCATAAGTATTGTTTATGTGTCTTCTATATGTGCTTTTCTCTAAAGTTTGAAAACTTTATCCTAAATAAAATGTGTCATATTTATTTCTTTGATCTTTTAAGAAGTACAATATATTTTAATAAACTCAAAATATTACTGTATTGGCAGATATGAGGAAATATTGTATGAAACTATTGATTTGGTCATTGGCTCATACTGTCTTTATGCCTTGGATACTTTTTTCTAAACCAGAAATGCAACAGAATCCTACACCCTTAATAAGTGAGTGTTGTACAAAACACTACAATGGGTTAGGAATCACTGAAATCCCAAATACTTAACAATTCTCAAAATGCTGCTATGTATGAAAGTAACCTGGAAGATGTATTCCTAATCTTTTTGAAGAAGCACTTTTTCAGATATAGTGTCATACATACTAGTGTATCAAACACAATATAGAATGTACTAATAGATTGGGAAAGCAAGAATAAAAACATGTTCAAAATGTATGTCATGAATAAATCTTGCGGAAATATTTTATATGAGACAACTTTCAGGAGGTTTTACTGTTCAAAATAATATTACTGTTTCAAATAGTTTGAAGGCATGATTTAGGATTGTACTTGAAGCAAGTAAAAATTATGAATCATCTCTGAAACTGTTTGAGAAATAAATTTTTGTATAATGCCCATGATATTTACACAGAAGAATTATCATCTTACTCTCTGTCGTTAGTTTCTGTAATTTCTATTGTATTTTTAAATATGCCTTTATGAAGAAAAATAAAGCTCTCTTCTAAGAGTTTGCAAATATATTGCAAAATATCAAAATGGATTTTACTTCTATTTCCAAAGACAGAATTCCATTTGATTGAAGAAGATATGTCAACATTAGTTACATGAACATCTAGGATGTAAAACTTTTACATCACTTGATGATAATACAGAATTAATTAAATTCTGTAATTAAAACTACTTATTATATCTTAAGTCATTTTAGATTTTAGAATTGGTCATTAGAATGAGACATTTAAAAACACTAAGTTAAATTTTATGAAAAAAGTCAAGGATTAAAAATATATTATTTTTTAAATTGCTTTTATTATTCATAAGTATTGTAAAAGAAAGCTACAATTCAACCAATCCATTCATAAATACAATGCATCTTGATCAAAAAATCTAAAAGACAAAAATGTTTATAATTTGGGGTCAAGAAATGACAGTATTAAGGAAACATTTTCTCAAGATAAAATGTGTTTTATGAATAAAAATACCCACAGATGCAAGTCGTGGTTGTAAGTGCCCTATTTTCTATATGTAGCTAAATTTAGAAATGTTTCTCCTATCTTCGATTTATTAGCTTCTGCTTCTGCTGTTAAATAAATCATTTTTGTACAGATAACGGTTATTCCTTATGAATACATGGATTTGGTGCATTAAATATGTATTGAGTGTCTCTGTGTGAGCAATTTGTGGGAGACAGAGTCACAAATACTTGACAAAAATGTGGTCATATGTCTGGTGTTTGTAGCAGATTTAGAGAATGAAGAAAATAGGAGATAAATCATCTAAATGCTACAAGAAACAAACAAAAATGGTTGTGATAAATCAGAAGAAAATGTGAATTTTGACAGGGTAAAGAAAATTAAAGAAATGCTCCCAGATTTGGCATTTGCGTTAACCTTTGAATGACAAGTGATTTGCGGAGAAACAGCAGGAGAAGAGCGCTGGATCACCAAGAATGACATGAGTGAAAATGGGAGAGAGTATTGTGGGTAAGTAACATAATGAGATGGCAGAAAAATGAAACAATGTATGGACTCTTATTTCAGAAGGGTTTTGTAGCCTACAGAATATATTTTAATGAGGAGTTCTCAAATACTTCTGAGCAAGAAACTTGCTCTTTGTAAAGGAGGGAGAAGCAGTTTTGTATTAATAAGTACTTACACAAATATAGAGTTGCTGGCGGAATATTGTAAGCAGGAAAATCTTTGGCTTTATTGTATCACTATATTGATTGACTTTTAAGAGAGCATATCCCAAACTTCTTTTAAAAGTCAAAGAGTTATTAAGAAAACCCAGTATACACATATATGGCATGGCATACACATACAAACACACAAAAGGAAGGAAACCATGGTTTTGTTCCTGTGTTTTTCAGTAATTTAATCAAAGGACATACTATTCAGATATATTTTTACAAGTTTTGTGCATATCTAAAGTGGTGAAAATTGGCCACTCTCAGGGACATCTCCCTTGGTGCTATTTTTGGAAATCTATTAATCTTGTGAAATAAAGAGGCAAATTTGGTAGCAAAGTACCGAATTTAGTAGCAGCTCTATTTCTTCATTTTCCTCAGGTGGGAGCCTGATTGAGATAGAAAAGCGAGTACTATGAGGCAGTCATACCTTTAAGTTATCACTGTTTTCTTAGAATGCTATGAGAATATCTTTTTTGAATATTTATGGATAAAATCATTCATCTTGTCAAGAACCCAAATTTAATGATCTAATTGCTTTTGATGGATGAGTTATTTAATTTCAGTGCCATTAATTTTACAGGAAATAATGTTCCTTGACTCTATTTTAATGGACATAAAGACTGCATTCAGTTGACTAGCATCCAATTGTAATACCAATTATCACTAGGGACAGTGGTAATAGTTGACTGCTCAGCTTGTCATTCATGTGAATGCAAATCTCAGGCCACACAAAATGGATACAGTTCTGTCAACACTGCCCAGGTCTTTTCTGATACCAATTGCTGTCTGGTATATTAATTATTACAAAGGATAAGGGGAAATTTTCCATGTAAATATTTGACAAATTATAGCTAGGATTTCAGGCATTATTTCACTTAATATAATTTTTTCCAAGTCTTTCCATTTCCTAACAAATGGGGCAGTGTCATTCTTTACACAGGCATTACATCTATTGATCTATCATCTATCATTTACATTGAATACTATCTAAAAAGCACAAAGAGTGGTTTGTGATTTAGTAGAAAGTTTATGAATATGTCAAGGAACCTTTTCTGCATTGCTTTTATTTTCCTATATTGGCCTCAATATTTTTATTTCCTTCTGAAACCAAAAGTCAGGTTTTGTAAGCAATGTTGTAAGCATAAAATTGGTAGTGGAACACATATTTAAGTATTAAGCTATTGTGTACTATTTTATATCTTTGGTTAATTAAAATAATTAATATAGGGCTTGAGTTATTCATAATCTATCTTAATTTAAATATTTTATGTATAATGTCAGCACAAAGCTTGAGACATGCATTGATAACAAGAACACCTTCTATAATAAAAAAAATCACTTTCGTTCTAAGAAAGTTTACCTTAATTTAAATATTGAAACCTTACATCAATTTAAATATTGAAACCTTGTATTTTGTACCAAATTCCAAGAAGTGAAAAAGTTTTAACATTGAAATTGTTTGAGACACAAATATAATGTGATCAAACATTTTATGAGAACTATTGTATTGTTTTTATGTATAATTTTCTTTGAGGTCCTCTATGTCACATTTCTTTTCAACCTGTAATAGTATTTGACATTATTAAAGGTTTTGATTATTGGCAAAGAAATAATTTATGTAAGTTCCTTTTTACTGAGAATTCAACACCAAATATTATATACAGTTTTGTAATACTGTATGGATAAGTGATTCCATACTTTAAACTCAGCTAAATTCTGATACTATATATGTGTATATATATATATACATATATAGAGAAATAGATAGATAGATAGATAGATAGATAGATAGATAGATAGATAGATAGATAGATAGATAGATAGATATCTACATCCATACACACATATCTTCGGAAAATAATTCCAATTGAGGGAGCTTCTGTATCTCAAAAAGTTGATTCCTGGAATTTCAACGCCTTCTACCCTCCTACCCCATGCTGTTGTTCAATGCCAATAAACAGTAGTGCTGTATGAAGTCAGCCTGCCAGGATAGGGCATTGTGAAAGTCACCCAGCATGAACACTTTCTTATCAAAACTCATTACAAGAAAAAGAATACAAGTAGAATTTCAATTAGTTGACTATTTTTAAACTTGTAACCAGAAAAGCAGAAAGCAACTGCCATTCATTTGTGTAATAATCATAATCACATAAGGTCACCTGCCCATTATAAGGTGTCATAGAAAAACTAATATAGTAACAACACATATATTACCAGCCTGTATTTTTAATTATCTCTTGAATTGTGTAGAAAAGTTTGAGACATAAAAATATGCTTGTAAGAAAAAAATTTATAATTAGTGAATATCAATAAACTTTAGAACCAGTTACAACTTTTATGATCTCCTTTAAATATTAACTTATTTTAGGATCTTGTAGATGAATTATCAATAAACATTCAATTGTCATGGTATCCTTGACTTGTTGGAAAGTTTTCCTTTTTCTAGGTATGACTGAGAACTTGCAGATTTGGGGTTCCTTTGGGAAATAGGTTGCTAGATCAAAATATGTGTGTGATACTATTTCAAATGAGTGAAGTGTTCCCTCCAAAAATCCAAAGGAGTGTTCTAGGTGATTTGTGCATTTTTATTCATGTAGGAGGAGCCCAATACAACTCACTCTTCACCTTAGGAGGCCTTGGACCTCTTAAATGGTTTGGATTTTTTTCTGGGGTGTTTTTTGTTTTGTTTGTTTGTTTGTTCTGTTATAGGGCCTGGGTTCAGAGTTGGGAGGCTGGCCTTGATCTTTTTGCTCAAACTAGACTTCTACCATTTTGAGCCATAGCTCCACTTCCAGTTTTCTGGTGGTTAATTTGGAGATAAGAGTCTCATGAACTTCCTTACCTGGGCTGGCCTCAAACAGTGATCCTCACAGATTCAGCCTCCTGAGTAACTAGGATTACTGTACATGCTTGAGTTACCAGCTTCTGGCTGAAGTGTCTTTTTTTAAGAGTTCATATTTTTTTTAAATCTTGAGGCTAACAAGAATAGCCAAATCTTCTGACACAAATATCTTACTGATATAGTGAATTGGTATTTCATGTTCACTAAGTCCAATCAGCATGTGATCTTATAAAAAGGAAATTCATGTTGTCCATGCAAACTAAACTGTTCAAAGGATTTGTAAATTTATGTACTTTTGAAGTAGAATAATGATGGCATAATGATGGCTGTGTCTGGCTAATTTGCTCAAGAAAATTCCAGATTCCATTTGGAATGACACTTCAATTGACGTCACCAGTAACTTACTTTTCCATATTTTCTAAGTGTCATCTGTTTACCACATAAGACTAGTAAACTAGTTAAATGGAAAGATGTGCTAGGAATCACCAACTTTTCATTGTTCAGAGTCCTAATTGCGGCACTAAACACTATAATTCTTGCGGATTTATAGCACTGCTTATAGGTAACATTTTGGTTAATAAGGACAGTTCTACAGACATAAGTTTTCCTTTTACTCTCTAGATAGATTTTTTTTTTAACTGATACGTAACACAGTGTGGGGTATCCTCCAGTTTCTTAGCCTTTTTATTTCCCTTATGGATTCGAGAAATGTGAAAGGCCTACAGTAATTGAGCACATCTATCATCCCAGCATTTGAGAGGATGAGACAGGGTAACTATTAGTATGGGTAAGTTGGGTTTGCACAGTCAATTCCTGTCTTGAACTAAATAATGTAATGTTTTCAGAGTGTCTGCTTTGAGTTCAAGGTCTTTGATCCATTTGGAGTTGATTCTGGTGCAGGGTGATATATAAGGATCTAGCTTTAGTTTTCTACATGTAGTTAACCAATTTTGCCAGCACCATTTACTGAAGAGGCTGTTTCAAACAAAACAAAACAGAATAATCCTTACTGCATATTTGGGAGAGCCACTAGAACCAATATGAGACAGACATAATCTAAAACTTCATTCATTTATTTATCTAATTCAATAAACTGGCTGATGACAGTAACATTTTGAGAAATAAGTGTAAATGATAGATTCAATAAAATAAGGATTAAAGAATGACAAAAATGTTGTTACTGTTATTTTTTGAATAATATTCCTGAGGCTTACATTTAATGTCCAAGAAAATGTTCATTTAACTGCTAGTGTAGGACTAAAGCTGCTTCAAATTGTTTTTACCAGAACTCGGTGGCAAGAAAAAAGAGAAGCCACATTTTGAGAAGTCAGATAGGGAGTCTTTATTGGAAAGCCGGCAACTGCAGGTGGACTCTTCTTACAAAGACCTATAGTCCTGTGAATACACTTAACACTGTTAGAAAAGTGAGCCATGGCAGTAGTAAAGAAAGGGAAGAAGTTTTTTTTCTTTCTTGCTATTGTTTCTAACATATTTATAAGATATTTCTTTGTTGCTTTGTAGTCCCTCCCCCACAGTATAACCCCTGTTTTCACTGTATTTGATGTTGGTATAATTTGTGGAGAAGGGAAAAAATAAATTGTTTAAATAGGGATACAAGTGGACCCATTGCAACAATGCGATGTACAAGAGGTTAAGTAGAAAAACGAACTTTACAACTATAGCACGGGGGGAGTGGGGACGTGAGGGGGGGGAGAAATGGGGGAGTAGGGGAGATGGGAAGGGATGGTAAGGGGAAACAAAAAAGGAAGCAACAATGCTTGATAAGAAATGTACTCATTACCTTGCTCATGTAATTGTAACCCCTTTGTACGGTATTTTCACAATAAAAAAAAAGTTACAAATTCAAACAACAACAAAAAAGAAAGGGCAGAAAAACAATACCAACAAACCAAATCAACTCCAATGGAGAAGTGAAGTGGGATGCTTTGGTGACCAGAGGAGAGAGAGGAGACAAGAGACAGAAGACAAGAGACATGGCATAATGGCCCTTGAACTGGTCCAGGCCTAAAAAGATCCAAGGTCCACGGGCCGAGTCACAGGAAATTCAAGAGTCTGGAGAGTTCAAAGCACAGGACTGAAAGGTCTAGTGACCTATCATCTAAGTCCCCGCCCCTGCCTCTAGGAATTCAGGCAAGCCCATTGCTTCGGGGTGTAATTCTCCTGCCTCTACCTTGAAGACAAGATGGCACCAGTTAAATCCAATTCCTTCTCATCCAAGGTGGTGCCAATTCAATGCAGTATCCTTACTTCAAAATAAATAACATTTCCTAAACTCTTAACAATTTCTATGCTTATGCTCTGGAAGCATGGTAATTAATCTCTTGTAGACAAAGGAATTCCTTTAAAGAATAACTGAAATTCCCCAAATTCCATGAACAGGAAGCCAATCACATTGCAGAGCCAACAGCAAAGGAAGGAAGATAGGAAATGTATTCTCCAGATAGTCCTTCACTATATCCATAAGGAAGAGGCCAACTAGCCAGGCGCCAGTGGCTCGCACCTGTAATCCTAGATACTCAGGAGGCTGAGATCTGAGGATTGCTTTTCAAAGCCAGTCCAGGCAGAAAAGTCCATGAAGACTCATCTCCAATAAACCACCAGAAAACTGGAAGTGCTGATGTAGCTCAAGTGTTAGAGACTAACCTTGAGCTGAAGAGCTCAGGGATAGCGCCCAGGCCCAGAGTTCAAGCCCCATGACAGACCAAAAATTAAAAAAATAAAAATAAAAAAAGAGGACAACTAATCATCCTTTCAAAATTATGTTGAAGATCTAGTACACGTTACACTTGGCACTGAGTACTTAAGTACTGTATTATGCTGTAATATAATGATACTAAAGAATTCATTTATGTCCTACAGAAAGGAGGAATCTACCTTCATTCTAAACAATTAGTAGTATTTGTTATATGCACAATACAGATACATATATATATATATATATATATATACATGTATATATATGTATATTTTTTTCTGAAAAAGAGATTTCATATAATCTGAAGGATCAAGAAGGTGTGTGGACAATCTGTAATGAAAATCATTCCAAGAAATTGAGGGTTTGTATAAGCAGTAGTGACAATGTAGAGGATTAGAAGATATGTTTGTTAAAGTTAGATAAGAAAATGTAAGGGAAATAAGAAATAAGAAAAAATACGAGGGAATACAAGGCTTCCTTTTACAACTAGTCCAAAACACTTTTATTTTAGAAGGGTTAGTAGAAATTTTAGAAGGAAAAGGTACAAAAAATAGGCAGTAGAAGTTATTGAAAACCAGAAAATAAATTAGAAACATTCAGGAAATAACACTAGTAAAATATCAAAAGAAAAAAGCAAAGATTTACTAGTATAAAATATACACCTTCCATAATGATAAATACTAGAAAAATTATTTAAAGCACCCAGTGAATATGGCAAAAAATGTCCAAAGTAACACTTGATTCAATAATAATTTACAAATTCATTTCCTAAGTTCTTATAATTATCTGAGGATCAACTCAATAACAAGACATTAGGATAGATACATACATCTTACTCTGTGTTTTATAAGTCCAAGTGGAAAAAATATTGTCATAGGTTACATTTGTCATAACATCATAGTATCAGCAGGGTCCTTTGATTTTTACTAGAATCATGAACTTGCTGCTATAATAAGCCAGTGTGTGCCAGTTCAGAAGACTTCTTGATGAGTGTGAAATCAACTTGTCATACACGAAAGTGAAAAAAAAAATCACCACTTACTCAGGATTTTTAAAAATGAAAATGGCTAGTTGCTTGAATATACAGCACCAACTACAGTTAGCTATAGCTTTATGGAGGGGAGGAGGATAGAAATTACTTTAAAAACTCCTTGTAATTGAAATGCTGCTACATGTTTTTATTCAAATAATGATATCCAACTACAAATTGATAACCTGTGAATTCCCACCCTACACCTTTGATTTCTTTCTTAAAGAGCTATGCTTCTACAAGATGAACTGAGATAATGTGACATGAAAATTCTGCATGGTAGGCATCTACCAAAAATCACTATGACATTCAGAGATATTCTAGTTTTGGCAACTCTTTGAGATTTGTGACTCTCCTTTGACATTTACAATGATTCGGAGACTATTTTGGAAAAGGGTTGGAATTTTCTCACTAGATATGTTCTTTCTTCAAAGGCTACGTTCAGACTAAACTGTGAAACTAGAGATGGAAGTAATGCAGAATTGGACTAGAAAAATATTTGTTTCATTTCAAGTAGAAAAGCAAAAAGTAGAAAAAATAGTTGATTCTACAAAAATTTAATTAAAAATGAAATACAAACTGTCAACATAGTTAAGATTCTTTATCTACTTTATTGCTTAAGTTCCAAGATTCATCATTTTCATACCTCTTATCTCAAAGAACAGCTCACGTGTTCTGTCAGCATAGCTCACCTTAATTAGTAATTTTGCCAAGATACATTTTTGTTTTTGTTCCATAATCACTGTAAATTACTGTAAATTTGGTTTGTAATTGGGGATATTTATAATAGTCAAGACTTCTGGGACCTTTTCTTTAAGTTTTGGTAGTTTTGTGATAATAATATTTTGAAATGCTGAAGAATAACTATGTGGGTAATTTGTAAAGAGAGTAGGTTAGGGAGAACATTATAATTTTCACTTCTTATAGCTTATATTTTTGTCTATGAGAATATAAGTTTCATTACTATTAGCTTCTAAAAAGAAGATATATATGTATATATATATACATTAAAAGTAAGCCTATTATATGGTGGAATTTGATAGGTTAAGTATTCAGTTACATATTTTAAAATACGAAATAGTTTTAATAAATGGAGACTATAGATCTTCAGTTTGTATGTGTGTGTGTGTGTGTGTGTGTGTGTGTGTGTGTGTGCACACCTGAGTGCAACAGGCACTGTAATGAAAACTATTGAGGTTTAAATTTACAAAGTTGCTAATATAAGCATGTATTCTTCTTGTCATATACCCTGCTGCTTTTCTAGCAGAACCTGAGCCTTTGAATACCTGATATGTAGCAACAATGAAGAGCCAAATAAGACATCTGCTTGAGTCTTTCATACCAAGGCCCATTTGGGTAACTTGTCATTTGAACTGAGATTCTAACAGTCTAATTGGTGATAAATTTAATCTCCATTACAGCTTTCAAAAGCAGACAATATTTTAAAATAACTCTCTGCCAGGCCCGGTGTCTCACATATGTAATCCTAGCTACCTACTCAGGAGGCTGAGATCTGAGGATCATGATTCAAAACCAGTCTGTGAGACTCTTACCTCCAATAAACCACTAGAAAACTGGAAGCGCACTGTAGCTCAAGTGGTAGAGTATTCACCTTGAGCTGAAGTGTGCAGGGACAGCACCCAAGTCCAGAGTTCAGCCCCCATGACCGACAAAAAAAAAAAAGACAGAAAAAAAATAACTCTCTACTGAGTCAGATTTTGTGCAAAACTTGCTTTGAGAGGTGGGTGAAAATCTCTCTCAATAGAGTACTCTAAACTTCTCTGCTACTCTTGGTTTTCTTTATAAATCATGATGTTGATCCAAATTAGTTTCATGGTACTCAATATTATTTGTATATATTTGTATGATATGTATATTCTTCCCTTCATGATTCCCAGATGCCATTGAAATCGCTCATACCTGGAATCCAATGTCTATGCTGTCCATTTCCATCAGCTATAGCATTTTTATGATTTTATTAATATTCCTATTGGACAATCATCTATAGTGGACAAACACCTAATGCTAATGCCATGTTTCCAAATAAACAGAAATTTAAAGAAATTACGTTTAGTTTTTAATACTCATGCTGATGTGAAAACAGGGATATCAGCACAATCTGGTATATTTGGAAAGAGATATGAGAAGCACAAAAGTGATATCAGAAAGGAACCTCACTCACACACCATCCATTATCAATCATATTGATACTGTGTGTATCTGGAGGTTGTTGCAGCTGGTTATTAACAAAGAACCCTGTAAAGGAGGAGAACTATGGAAAGATTTGAATTATTAGAATTGCCTCAACTTATTAACACCTGAGGAGAATTCCATAAAGAAAGAAAATTAAAGAATTTGTCAAAAGGCTGAAACAGCCTCCAAGATTTAAAAAAATCATCTCTCCTTAGGAGGTGAATTTTACAGCAGAAAAGCTTCAGGAAATTCACCAACAATGTTTGCAAACTCCTTTAAAGTATATTATTTCTCAAATGGAAGAAATGACTCTCTTTTAAACTTTTATAGCTATCTCCTGTTATTAAAATAATGGCATAAGTCATGTGGATTTAAAGTAAAGATTAAATCAGAAAAAGATGTAACACTCTTCCCTCTAAAATAATAAATGAATTATTCAGATTGAAGCATATCTTCAAAACAGAAGGCCTACATATAAATTCAAGTAGGTTAAGCAAATGTTGTCATTATATTCAATATATCGTATGTAGAAATTGAACTCTGTAACATGATGATAGTGATGGGAGGGGGAAATTTGGAGAAGAATGGTGGAATGCTGATATTGATCAAGATGGATTGTATTCATAAATTGATATGCGAGTTGAAACTCCTTTGTACAAGACAAAGTTAATAAAAATAATTTTAAAATAGTGGGTACTTCTAAATTTAACTAAGTAGAATGGAAAAAACAAGTATACCTGAAAAATAGAAAACTTAGTAAGATTTTTTTCTAAGTCTTTGCATTTCCTAACAAATGTGGTGGTGTCGTTCTTTCTGATGAAAGCATAGAACTCCATTTTATATTTATACACACACGCATACATGCATATATATATATATATATATATATATATATATATATATATATGTATATACCACATTCTCTTGATCCACTCATCTACTGAAGGGGATCTGGATTGGTTCCATATCTTAGCTATGGTGAATACTGCTGCAATAGACACAGTTATACTGGCAGCTTTAGTTGGCCTTGTTTATTTTCATTTGGGTAAATGCCCAGAAGTGGGATTGCTGGGTCATAGGGGAGCTCTATGTGGAGTCTTTTGAGAAACCTCCATACTGATTTTCAGAGTGGTTGGACAAGTTTACAGTCACACCAACAGTGTAGTAGGGCTCCTTTTTGGCCACATCCCCTCCAGCATCTGTTGTCGATTTCTTGATTATAACCATTCTAACTGGTGTCAGGTGGAATCTCAATGTTGTTTGCATTTCTTTTATGGCCAGAGAAGATGAGCATTTCTTCATATGTCTATTGGCCATTCTTAATTCTTCTTCAGAGAAGTTTCTCTTTAAGTCTTTAGCCCACTTGTTGATTCGACAGTTGCTTTTTGAGGATTTGTTTTTGGAGGATTTAATTTTCTGAGTTCCAACTATATTTATATATGAGGCTCTTGTCTATTGAATAGATAGTGGGCTTTTCATTTATCTTAATAGCTATGTCCTTTGTCATGCAAAAACTGCAGTTTCAAGCAATCCCATTTGTCCAACCTTTCTTTGATTTGTTGTGTTTCTGGACCTTTATTAAGAAAATTTCGAGGTCCCATGGTTTCCCTTATTTGCAATATCTAGTATATGTGTGAGTCAAGCAGAAAACGTCAGATAAGGTGATGTTAGGGAAATGAACCCTAAGATATGTATTCAAATGTTTTTTTTCTTTCGTGCGATTGTCTCTAACACATTTATAAGATTATTTCTTTGTTGCTTTGTATGTCCCTCCCCCACAGTATAACCCCTGCTTTCACTGTATTTGATGTCTGTATATTTGTGGAGGGGAAGGGAAAAAACAAATTGTTTAAATAGGGATACAGGTGGACCCATTGCAACAATGAGATGTACAAGTTGTTATGTCAAAAAATGAACTTTACAACTTTGGTGCGTGGGGGAGGGGAGGTAGCTGGGAGGATTGGGTTGGGGAGTGGAGGGGGGAGGATGGAAAGGGATGGGAAGGGGAAACAAAGGAGGAGGCTACAATACTTGATAAGAAATGTACTCATTATCTTGCCCACGTAATTGTAACCCCTCTGTATAGTATTTTCACAATAAAAAATATAAATTAAAAAAATAAAGAAAGAAAATTTTGGCCTGTGCCAAGAAGTCCTAGAATTTCTCCTACACAAAAGGTCTATGTTTATTGTTATTGTCTTAAATGTACCATGTGATTTTATGTTTTTTTTTTTCCTTTGTATATTCTTTCCACTATGGTATATCTCCTGTTGTCACTGTACTTGATTTTGATACCCTGCATCTTGTATATACATATGTCTAATCTGGGGAGGAGAACGGGAATAACAAAACGCTCAAACAAGGACACAGGATTACCCATTGCAACAAGGATACCCACAGGACAGTATATTGGAAACAAACTTTACTACTTGGTGGGGGAGGGATGGGGTGGGGGGGGAGGAGTGTGGGAGGTGGAGGAGGGAAAGAATAGTGGGACAACAACAAGGAAGGGAAGGGGTAACAAAATCGACAAGTAATGTATTCATTGCCTTACTCATGTAACTATAACACCTCTGTACAGGATCTTTACAATAAAATTTTAAAAAATAAAATAAAGGTAGAAAACATACTACTTAGTTGAAATCACATTTTTTATCATTTCAAAGTTTAGAAATTCTAATGTTTCCAGTTAAAACACTCTTAATAACTAGAAACCAAGAGAGCAAGTAAAATATTGTTAAACATTTTAACACTTTAAAATGAAATATTCATTTTTATTGCATTATATTTATGTTAAAGTCTATTTCACTGTAGAACAATAACAGACTCTTATAGATGAATCCTGTTAATAACTAATGTTACAGGACAATTTTAACGAATGTTTTAGTTCTTTTGATGATGCCAGATTATGATTTACTTTCTGATGAATTTGGAGATTCTTAATACACTTCTAAATTTTACTTGCATTTATTTATTTTTTCTGAAAGGACTGTGTAAAAATAATTTTGTATTGCATTGATAGCTCAATATTTTAATAATTTCAGGAGATTGCATTAGGATTTGCATTATTATATATCAAATAAAGACATACAAGTGTAATGTACACTAGGCATTTACATTCTTATAATATCTCAAGTAGAAAAATCTCAGAAAAATACACAAAGATGAATACATAAAACACATTGAAGTTTCCATTTTAAACTACAAGATAAATAAATTTTTCTTTCTTATCTTTATTGAGGTACAGTTGGCAAATAAAATTGTACCTATTTAAGGCTATTATGCAATGATTTGACATGTGTATGCATTGTGATATTATATAATCATTCACTACCTCACATAATCACCTTTTATATGTCTGAAGCTTTGAGAACACTTAAGAACTCTTCAGCAACTTCAAGTATACAGTGCAGCAATACTAACTACAGTCAATATACTCTACATTAGAACCTGGGAACCTATTTCTTATAAATGGAAATATACATCCTTTGGCTAACATCCCTCCATTTCTTATACCCTTTCTTCCCCCAATCCCTGCTAACTACTATTTTGTTGTCTTTTGCTATGAATTTATGTCATTCTTTTTATTTTGTTATTTAGAATTTCTTCTTGGTCAAATGATACGCCATAAGTTACATGATAAGATACAAATATCTTTGCACATTGTAACTATTTGCATTAACCCCATCACATCCCTTTCATAAAGAACTTGCAACTAATCTTCCTTCTTTATTTTTTGCATTCCAATGTGTACATTTCAACCATTTGTATAATGTATACCAGAACTGTTTAAGAAAAACTAGCTTGAAGAAACAGAAAAAAATCATATTTAAAAAAATTGGAGACCATTACTTTTGGGATATGAATTCTCCCAAAATTATCTATAGACCCAATGAAATTACAATAAAATTTCTACCAAGCATTTTTCAGTGTAGATATTAACATCTAATTATAAAATTCTGTAGAAATGTAAAAAATCCAAACCAGGAAATTAAGAAAACACAAAGTCGAAAAGATTTATGCTTTTCATTTTGAGTTATTAAAAGCTAATTAATCAAAAAAGCATAATATTGGCAAAAGAACATACATTTCATTAGAATGAGAGACTAGAAAAATATCCAATTAAGTAATATATGTTCAAATTCTGACAATAAAAGTAATTAAAAATACAACTGGAAAATGGAAATCTTTCTGGTAAATGATGCTGAAACATGCCTATAAATTCACAGAGATAAGAGATAAAAATATTAATCTATTTTCACATTCTTACCTAAAAATTACCACTGAGGGGCTGGGAAGGTGGCTCAGTGGTAGAGCACTTGCCTTGCATGCCAGAGGCCCTGGGTTCGCTTCCTCAGCACCACATAAGCAAAAAGAAAAAAGCCGGAAGTGGCGCTGTGGCTCAAGTGGTAGAGCGCTGGCCTTGACCTGAAAAGCTGAGGGACAGTGCCCAGGCCCAGAGTTCAGGCCCCATGACCGGACCCAAAAAAAAAAAAATTACCACTGAATATCTAAATACACTAATGATCAGAATATGAAAGCTAAAACTTTATGATTCCTACAAGAAAATCCAGGAGCAAATATTTATAGCTTCAGTTTAAATTCAAATGAACCCAGTCTCTCTCCTTTATAATAGCAACCAAGCAACAGAAAATAAGAAATTCAAAATCATAGTAAAAAAATGATCATCAGCATTGCATTAATATCCTTATTACAATGCAGGGAGGTGAATCAACAGCAAAATAAAATGGAAAGCAATATGGAATTGAAGTTCTGTTCTTTTAATCCCCTTTGTTAACCAGGGCACTCAATAAATTGATCTCATTTGTTTGCAATGCTACATTGAAAATACTCCATCTGGCTAAATTTTACTGTTAATTATGCCATGTACTATATATATAAACTAATTTCTCTTAAGTTAGCCTAGACAATGCATTTTGGGCTTATTTAAATCTCATTTTAAATATTATCTACTCTGCCAAGTTCTGAATTCTCTATTGTTTCTCTCAACTTCATCCACACAGCAGCTACATTCCAAGTGCACTTCTGTAAGAAATTCTGTAAGAAATTCAGATTCTATTTCATTGCATTAAATTGTCAGTCGCCTCATTGAATGAAGAGAATAACTTTGTTGAAAATAATTTCAATGACTGGCACTAATATTATTAAAAATATATTATGTATGCTGAATAAATACTAGTTTCTCAATTTATTTCTTTATGATTTTCATTCTTTTACTATTATTTTTATTTTTTCTTTCATTTATTAAAAGTTTTGATGAAAGTAATATTTTAAAAACATTGTCTAGTAATTTTTCTCTTAATATTTGTTTACTTTTGATAATATTCTCTTTTTCTAGAGAATGCACATTAAGTTGCTTTCGTTTTACCAAAATCTTGAGCTGTTAAAGCCTGGATCAAAGAAGAATAAATATGTAGAAGTGAAGAATATGGTTTCGTTTCCAATCATTTGTTGAAAAGGACATTCTCAAGTGATTAAAAAAAAAAGAGTCATGATACAATTCCTACACTTTAATATGTGAGATTACCAATTAGTCAGCATCTATCAGTAAGATATAAGTTGTTTTCACAGCTTAGAGAGGAATCTAAACTGATCAGAGATATTGAACTTCTTTACTTTCTTCAAACTTATATCCTGTCTCCACATGTAAAATGTTGGATGTTATAAATAATTCAAAAATCTATGGAAATCCAATAACTCTGGAAAATGCTTAAATTGTAGTAATATGGACAAGTGAATGCCACAAGTATATTAAGATTGCCTCTTTTCACCAACAATTAAAACCAAAGTGAACAATTTAAAAACTTCAGAGAAGGAAGTCCCAAACCAGAAAGTCATCAATAAGTATGTATATAGAATCATGTTGTATATTTTTGTTTTCTGCTGCAGAAAATCTTAGTCCTTACAAGTTAAGTTTTTTTCAGTTACATCTAAAACAAATTATAGATAAAACATTTTAAATTTTGTTTACACTTTTTAAATGCACAAAAAGATTTTGTATCATTAAATCAAGAAAAGATTAAAAAAATCAGTAAAATGTGGTATTAGGCTCAGATTTTATAAGTGAAGATGTAGGCTGTCCTTTTTCCCTGCTACAGAAGTTTGACTTAATATGCTTTCTAGTAAAGATCATAAAGAGCTTTATTCATATTCAAAACTGGATCAAATCATATGAATTTCTCTGAACTGAAAGTGAATGAAAGGCAGATGGTGTATAGGAAAGAAGGAGCTACCTAAGGCCTCTCTCTGATTGGAGTCTAATCAAGATGATGACCTCCGTGGCAGGTCTGATGCAGCCCACACAATTACTTCTGGGATGTGCTGTTAGTCAAAGATCCTTCTTTCTAGAATATAAGCTCTGCAATCCTCACCCAAAACAGAGCTACTGGAATAAAGTGCCTCGTGCAAGATTTCCTGTTAACTACAGCCTTGTTTATGCTTTTATTTCACCCTTGCACTTGGTTCATGTTTTCATACTGTCCATCCCATATACAGCTATAGGCAAATGTGTTTTTATGCCAGAATAGTAAACATGAGTGATAGAGTATACATATTTATTGCACCACAGCATATGTTTATATATTTAGAACATATAAAAGCATGTGCAATGAGTTTTCTTTCTTACAGATGAAATGTTCTTTCATAGTCAGTTTTGAATATTAGCTTGAATAAAGGCTTAAAAATTATATAAAATTTCTCCTATAGGATTTGCTAGACAGATATCATAACAAATCTCAGATATATTTTGTATTTGATAACTCCCTATTTGTTAAATTATATTTTGCTCTTAAGTATGCCACTAATTGATGAGGACTAAGAAGGAAACACTCAACTCTATAACTACTCTCTTACCCTCTGGCAATTTCATGAGTCAAAAAATATTTTTCCTTGATTAGGTTAAAGGTTTTTTTATTATTATCATTATCATCTCTAACTATCATATCAATTGTTGTTGTAAATGGAATACGAGAAAAGCTGCTATCACGGAGAATAGTTACAGTGTCAGCTAATACTTAACAATTAAATCTTTAAATAAAGAATTGGAGAATGTCCACAATTTCTGGAATTATCCCAGATGACTTAGAGCTACTAAAGGAATCATTACGACTGCTACTGCAGTCGAAATCTGTGTTAATCTGGCATGCTGCAATCAGTGTTTGAATGAAAACATGGTCCTGCCAACTAAAACTGAGAACAAATATATCAGGAGAGACTTGGGACTCTCCAAGGGCCTTGAATCAGAGGACTCCCAGGCAGTGGAATTTTCTCCTTGGGAGCAAATAATCTACAGATTTTCAAGTGACAATTTTTCTTTTTATCTCAGTATATTTTCCCTAAGTAAATTCTATTTTTGAATGTTACTGCACCTGAAATGTACACACACACAAACACACACACACACACACACACACACACACACACACACACACACACACACACACACACTAATAGATGGCTATCTTTAATTCCAAATTTTGAGAAGACTTCAATCCCAATCTTTAATCACTTTAATTTTATTCTCTTTAATGTGTATCCATGACAGCAAGTATATGATAATTCAAATATTTTTGGAATTTATTTATGAAATATATTTTCCCTATATATTTTTATTGTAAAAATATTGCACAGAGGGGTTGCAGTTACAGTAGGGTGATGAGTACATTTCCTATCAAACATTGTTACCTCCTTTGTTTTTCCGTTACCATCCCTTCCCTCCTGACCTCCTCAACTACCCCTGCCCTCAGAGCTGTAATGTTCATTTTCAACAGTGTCTTGTACATCTCATTGTTACAATGGGTCAACCTGTATCCTTAGTTAAGCATTTTGTTATATCCCCTTCCCTCCCCCAAATTATAAAAATGTTTATACAAGATGCAGGACACCAGAATCAGATACAGTGAAAATAAGGGTTATACCATGGGGGAAGAACTTACAAAAGAAACAAAAGAATCACACAGTGAATTCTAAGTACATCAAAAACAATAGCAAGAAAGAAAATATCACTTGTGTCCCTGTTTTGGGGTTCCTTTTGCTTAACATCATCTTATATGGTCATATATATGTAGCTTTTGAACTTTTTTGCTTGTTCTAGACATGTACTAGTTATTGCAAATAAGGGAAAACATGGGACCTATGTTTCTTTGGGCCTGGCTTACTTCTCTTAGTATATATTTTTTCCAAGTCATTCTATTTCCTAACAAATGGGGCTATGTCATTCTGATCGAGGTATAGAATTCCATTATACATATACCACATTTTCTTGATCCATTCATCTACTTAGGGGCATCTGGGTTGGTTCCATACCTTAAATATGGTGAATAATGCCACTTTATTGTGCTGGTAGCTTTGGATTGACCTTGTTGGGGATTGGGTAAATGCCCAGAAGGCAGATTGCTGGGTCATAGGGGATCTTTATGTAGACTCTTTTGAGGAATCTCCAAACTGCTTTCCAAAGTTTACACTCCCACTAATAATGCAGTAGGGTTCCCTTTTGCCACATCCCCTCCAGCATATGTTTTTACTAAATTTCTTGATTATATCCATTCTAACTAGGGTAGGGTGGAATCTCAATGTTGTCTTGGTTTGCATTTGTTTTATGGCTAGAGAAGAAGAGTATTTCTTCATGTGTCTAATGGTCATTCTTATTTCCTCTTCAGAGAAGTCTCTAAGTCTTTAGCCCATTGATTAATCACACAGTTGTTTCTTTGGATTTTGTGGTTGGGGGATTTAACTGTTTGAGTTCTAAGTAAATTTTTTATAGGAGACCCTTGTCCATTGTATGGCTAAAGATCTTCTCCCAATCCATGGGTTTTCTATTGATCTTGCTAGCTATGTCCTTTGCCATGCAGAAGCTCTGCAGTTTCATGCAATCCCACTTGCCCAACCTTTCTTTGATTTGTTGTGTTTCTGGGTCTCTAGTAAGAAAATTTCAGGCTGTGCTAAAGAACCCTAGAGTTTCTCCTATTCTTTCCTGTAATGTTTTCAGGATGTCTGCTTTTATTTTGAGGTCTTTGATCCATTTGGTGTTGATTCTGATGCAGGGTGATAAATACGGATCTATTTGTAGTTTTCTACAGGCGTTTACCCAATTTTGCAAGCACCATTTACTGAAAAGGCTGTCTTTCTTCCATTCTATTTTTTTCAGCTCTCTTGTCAAAGTTTAGGTGGCTATAGGTCCGTGGGTTCATTTCTGGGTCTTCAATCCTTTTTCACTGGTTCTCAGGTCTGTTCTTGTAGCAGTACCAAGTACTATGGCTTTGTATTAGATTTTGAAATTTGGAATTGATATTCCTCCAGCACTGTTCTTTTTACTAAGAATTATTTTTGCTACTCAGGGTCTTTTATTGTTCCATATGAATTTTTTGGATTGCTTTTTCTATTTCCTTGAAGAATGAGGTTGTGATATTGATAGTTATTACATTGAATTTGTAGATAGCCTTTGGCAGTACTGCCATTTTCAAGATGTTAATCCTTCCAATCCAGGAGCATGGGAGGTTTTTACACTTGTTCAGTTCTCCTTTAGTTTTGTTTTTTAGGTTTTTAACGTACTCATCATAGAGGTCCTTCACTTCTTTAGTTAACTTCAAGTATTTTATTTTTTGTGTTTCTATTACAAAAGGGGTTGCTTTCCTAATATCAACCGAGCTCTTCTCGTTATTGCATACTGGAAAGCCATTGATTTCTGAGGGTTAATTTTCCAATTCGCTCAAGTAACTTGGGAGTGGAGTCCAAGAGTTTCTTTAAATACAAGACCATGTCTTCTGCAAAAAAGGGAGAGTTTTACTTCAGCTTTCCCAATTTGGATCCCCTTTATGTTTGCATCTTGTCTTATTGTCTTGTTAGGAATTCTAATACTAAGTTGAAGAGGAGTGTAGACAGCAGACATCCTTGTCTCATTCCTAAATTGAGAGGAAATGGTTTTAATTTTTTACCATTAAATATAATGCTGGCTGTAGGTTTGTCATTGACGTCTTTATTATATTAAGGAATGTTCTGTGGATTCCTAGTTTTTTTCCAGAGCTTTCATCATAAAGGGGTATTGGATCTTGTCAAATGTTTTTTCTAGTTCTATTGAGATAATCATTTCATTTTTATCCTTGCATTTGTTGATGCGATGAATTATATTCATTGATTTGCGTGTATTCAATCAGCTTTGCATCCCTGTAATAAATCCTGTTTGATGGTGGTGTAAGGTTTTTTTTGATGAGTTGTTGAAGTTGACTGGCCAAAATTTTGTTGAGAAGATTTACATCAATGTTCATCATAGAAATGGGTCTATAATTCTCTTTCTTTGATGAGTCCCTGCCTGGTTTTGGGATGAGGGTTCTGTGGCTTCATAGAAAGAGTTTGGTAGTAAATTTTCACTTGAAATTTCATTGAAGAGTTGGGGGAGTATTGGTGTGAGTTCCTGGCTTTTCTTGGATGGGAGGTTTCTTACTGCTGTTTCTTTTTTTTTAAATTTTTAAAATAAGTATTATTGTGAAAATACCGTACAGAAGGGTTACAATTACATGAGCAAGGTAATGAGTACATTTCTTATCAAGCATTGTTGCCTCCTCCTTGTTTTTCCCTTGCCATCCCTGCCCGCCTATCTCCATGACTACAATCCCCCAGTGCCCCTTCTCATCCTGCCAAAGTTGTAAAATTTGTTTTTCGACACAGCATCTTATACATCTCATTGTTGCAATGGGTCCACCTGTTTTCCTATTTAAACAATTTGTTTTTTTTTTCTCGTGCCCTTCCCAAATTATAACATCAAATACAGTGAAAACGGGTTATACTGTGCGGGAGGGACATACAAAGCAAAAAAAAAAAATCACCTTATAAATACGTTAGAAACAATAGCAAGATAAAAAACATTTGTGTCCTTATCTTGGGATTCATTTCACCTAACATCATCTTATCTGACTGTTAGGAAATGGAAAGACTTGGAAAAAATTATATTAAGTGAAGTAAGCCAAGCCCACAGAAACATAGTTTCCCTTATTTGCAATATCTAGTACATGTATGAGTCAAGCAGAAAAGATCAGATAAGGTGATGTTTGGAAACCATGGGACCTATGTTTCTTTGGGCCTGGCTTACTTCACTTCCAAGTCTTTCCATTTCCTAACAAATGGGGCACTGCCATTCTTTCTGATGGAGGTATAGAATTCCATTGTGTATATATATATACCACATTTTCTTGATTCATTCATCTACTGAGGGGCATCTGGGTTGGTTTCATATCTTAGCTATGGTAAATAATGCTGCAATAAACATAGTTGTGCTGGTAGCTTTAGTGTGGTCTTGTTTGTGATCATTTGGGTAAATGCCCAAAAGTGGGATCACTGGATCATAGGGTAGCTCTATGTGGAGTCTTTCGAGGAACCTCCATACTACTTTCCAAAGTGATTGAACAAGTTTAAACTCCCACCAACAATGCAGTAGTGTTCCCTTCTGTCCACATCCCCTCTAGCAAATCCCCCAACAACAAATCCTCAAAGAAACAACTGCCCAATAAATATGTGGGCTAAAGTCTTCTCTGAAGAGGAAAGAAGGATGGACAATAGACACATGAAGAAATGCTCAACCTCTCTAGCCATAAAAGAAATGCAAATCAAAACAACACTGAGATACCACCTCACCCCAGTTAGAATATCTATAATCAGAACTCTTATTGATGTTTCTATTTCGGTGCTTGATATGGGTCTGTTAAGTCCATTTAAATCATTATGGTTTAGCTTAGGCATGTAGATATTTGTTAGAAATTTGTCCATATCTTTCAGATTCTCAAATTTATTAACATAAAGGTTTGAGAAGTATCCCTTTATTAAGTTCTGAATCTTGGTTGTTTCTGTAGTAATGTCTCTAATGTCATCTCTGATTTTGTTTATTTGGGTGTGTTCTCTCTTTTTTTCTGGTAAGATTTGATAAGGTTTTGTCAATTTTATTATTTTTTTCGAAGAACCAAATCTTCGTTTTCTTGATTCTGTCTATAGTTTTTTTTTTTTACTCTAATTCATTTAATTCTGATTTAGTTTTGCTTATTTCTTTCTGTCTACTGGACTCGGGTTTAGATTGTTGCTTTTTTTCAAGGAGCTTTAGTTACCTCATTAACTTGTTGGTTCCAGATCTCTCCAATTCGTTGATGTAGGAACTCAAAGCTATAAACTTGCTTCTGAATACTGCCTTTGCTCTGTCCCAGAGAAGTTGATAGTTTGTGTGTTCTGTTTTGTTATATATCATGTACATTTGAATTTCCTTTCTAATTTCTTCCTTGACCCACTGGTGGTTCAACATTGTGTTGTTCAGCCTCCATGTGTTACATGATTTCCTTTGGTGGCTTTTAGTGTTGAATTCTATTTTTATTCCCTTGTGGTCTGAGAGAATGCAGGAAAAAATTACAATGTTTCTGAATTTGGACAAATTTGCTTTGTGACTTAGAATGTGGTCTATTTTGGAGAATTTTCCATGTGAGAAGGTGTATTCTGATGATCCTGGGTGAAATATTTGGTAGATGATCTATGCAGTTGATCTATGCAGTTGTTTAAGTCTGAAGTTTCTCTGTTGAGTTTTTGCCAGGTTGACCTATCCAATTGGGATAGTGCTGTGTCAAAAATCCCAATAACTGATGTTTTTTAGATCTATGTGTGATTTTAGGGAAATTAGTGTGTCTTGGATGAAATTGGGTGCTCCATTATTTGATGAATATATATTTAGAATTGAAATATGGAGTGATCCCGTAATTAGTATGTAATGACCTTCTTTATCTCTTCTCATTAATTTTAATTTGAAATCTATTTTATCTGAAAGTGAGATATCAACTACCACCTGTTTATGGGGGCCATTTGCTTGATAAATTTTATTCCCACCTTTCACTTTCAGAATGTTTGTTTTTGTGGGCAAGATGTGTCTCTTGAAGGCAGAAGATAGAAGGATCTTGCTTTTTTTATCCAACTAGACAGTCTATGTTGCTCAATTAGAGAGTTAAGTCCATTAATATTGAGAGGACTGAAAGATGTTTGGCAGTTTCTGCCATCTTCTTGGGGGCTGTGACAACTGGGTTCTTTCTATGCTTCTATCTCTGGGAGCTGTTTCTTGTCCTTTATTGTGCTCTTTTTGGTTTTGTATGTGTAGGACATCTTTAAGTATTTTTTGTAGGTATGGTTTGGTGGAGATATATTGTTTCATTTTTTTTAGTTGTGGAAGGTTCCTTTATGATGGAGGGTTTTGCTGGGTACAGTATTCTTAGTTGATAGTTGTGTGTCTTTAGGGCATAGCATACATCATTCTCGTCTCTTTCTTTTATTGTCTCTGCTGAGAAATCTGAAGTTATTGTAGTTGGTTTCCCTTTATAGGTGATTGATCTTTTCTCCTTGACAGCTTTAAGGATCCTTTCTTTGGTCTGAATTGATCCTGTGTGGATTACAATGTGACTGTTGGATGTCCTGTTTTGGTCTGGTCTATTTGGGGTTCTAAAGACTTCTTGTTTTTGAATAGGCCTATCTTTTTCATGTTTGGGAAGTTCTCTGCTAGGATCCTGTTAAATAAATTTCATAGACCATTAACTTCTGTCTCTAGGTGCTTCTTTACACCCATTATCCTCAGATTATGCCATCTGATGGTGTCTTCTAGATGTAGAATAGATCTATCATATTTCTTGGATTTGTCTTGGATAGTTGTATCTTCTTTCTCTATAATATCTAGGTTGTCTTCAATCCCAGAGAGTCGATCTTCTGCATGATCTAACCTACTGTCAAGAGTTTCTACTTTGTTTTTTATTTCCTTTCCTTCTAGTTGGTCAGATTTGATGGCTTCAAATTCTTTGCTGGAGTTTTGTTTTAGATCTTTTATGGACTTCTTTTCCCTTAATTTGGTGTTCTGTGTTTATTCTCAAATCCCTCAGTTGATTGGTTATGGATTACTTAGACTCCCTTTCCTTCTGTTGGGCATTCCCTTTGGGGCTTCCCTGGATTCCTCCAGCTCTCTGTGGATTCCATGAATGCCTTAATTAATCTTTTTATATTCTCATCCCACTCATGCAATTCTTCTATTAATCTTAGATTAGCCTCATCATGCTTTCCATATTCCTGTATTAATCTTTGGTTAGTCTCATCACACTCATGCATTTCCCTATCACACTCACAGTGAGAACTTGGCAGGCTTTCAAACTTTTCATTCAGCATGTTTTCCAGTATTGTTTATAGAGCATTTTGGGAACTCTCCTCTGGGTTATTCATTGACTGCTCTGTTGCCTGATTGTCATGACCAGGAGTTGAAATACCTGGAGTTGATATTTTTCTCATGTTTCTGCCCATTTGGGTATGACAGCCAAACTGATTCTCAGGTAGAACATTATTTTAAGGCAAGCATCAACCAGATCTGTGTAGTTGCAGAAATTGTTTGATCCAGTCAAAATGGGTACAGAAACAATCTAGTTCAACAACAAACAGTTAGGGATCAATGGGCTAAGAAAAATTAAGTAGGGGGTCAGCAGACCAGAAATGAATAGGTTTATAGAGAATTTTGAGGAGAAAATAAGATTGGAGGAACTTAGGGAGGCAATGTGACAGTGATTCAGAGAAAGGGCAGGGATAGCAGGAAAGGAGAAGAGAGATAAAGAAAAAGGAGAGAGAAGAAATAAAATGAAACACTTAAAAATTATGTAAGTATAAAGAAATAATTCTACAATTAATGGAGTTAAGGCTGAGAGTTTGTGAATTGAGTAATCAGTATCTGAATTAAGTATGCACACAATGAAGGATAAGATATAATAATAGAAGACAGGTATATATCTGGGGATGAACAGAACAGCAATTAAGTAAAGCAAAAAACAAACAAACAAAAACAAAACTAAAATGACCAAAAGGAAAAGAGTGTAAAGAGAATATTAAAAAAAGAAAACAATAACAAAAAAAACTAAAATAAAAATAAGAAAAATAGACATCTGTTTAAAAAAATAGGTAGAAAAAAATTCTTCAGGAAAAAAAAGTATTTTGGGGGGTGGCCCTGTGTCTGTAGCCAGTCTCTTGGTGGTTGTGTCTGTGGTTTGCTTGTGGTGTGTGGCTGTCCTGTGGATTGGTTGGTTTCTTAAATCAGTTTGTTTGAGCAGGCTGAAGGTAGCTCTGCCCCACCCGGGAGTTTATGGTCTCTCCTCCCAGGCTAGTTCAGTGGGAGGGTGATCTACTTTCAGTATCACAAAAGAGGGAGGTAGCTCTTTGCTCTAGCTTGGAGTTTCTGTGAGAGGTGATAGGTTGTAGGTAAAGTTGTGGCCTGTCAGCAATCAGTAGCTTTACCTTGATGGACTAGCTCCTGAGAGACTCAATCAGCCTAGCCGGGAGCCAATCTCAGAATTTATGTGTAACAAGTTTTCAATTGCTCAGGGGCTTGGAGTTGCTTCCTGTGCAGCAGCTGGGTAGGGTAGTCTCTGGCTCTGTCTATCCACTAAGGAGAGCCTGCCTTACAAAGCAATGCTGCCTCTTCTTGGGAGGGGCAACTCTCCCCAGGGGTAGAACTGAGCCCTGCCTCAGCTCAGATTTTGCTAGCTACTCTGGTTGGGTCTCTGTCTGTATGGAAGATGGAGTTTTTCTCCGGTGGTGGGGAGTGGCTACCTTCCCACCGCTGCTCCTAGGAGTGAGGATGTGTTGGGGTACTCATGCCTATCCCTTGGTATCCCGGTGGTGTCCAAGGTCTGTGACCATCTGTGGTTAGTCAAATAACGATTTCAGCTCCTTATCAGTTCTTGGCGGTGAGTAGAATCCGCTCTGGTGCCTTTGTCCGCGACTCTCTGTGTTGAATATGGCAGCCAGCAGCAGGAGCTGCTGCCACTGCTGGCCTAAACTGGGGTTGTATGAATTTGTGAACTTAATTAAGCTCCCTGAGGTTTTCCTGTCTGGCCAAACTCTCTGTACTATAATAATACACTTGGTGTGTCTCTCTAGCTTTAGATTTTCCTCTAGCATACTACTTCTGTTTTCTACTGGTTAGCTTGCTTAGCCTCCAGCCTCTCCTTGGCCATCTATCCAAATCTCCGGTATGTTTTGGTTTCTAAAATCTTACCCTGAGGACATGAATATTGGTGGGTAGGAAAGTTCGGGAGACTCTTATCTCCAATTAATCACCAGAAAACCGGAAATGGTGCTGTGACTCGAGAGCTAGTCTTGAGTTGATGAGCTCAGGGACAGTGCCCAAGCCCAGATTTCAAGCCCTATGATTGACAAAAATAAATAAATAAATAAATATTTTTTTAAAAACATGGGTATAGTATATCAGTTAACAAGAATTTACATAATGTGTTACTATCAATGATAATATGTAACAGATTTCATGCTCCAGAATACAAAATATATGTACACTCAGTTGATGTTACAGTTAGAGATGTCAATCAGTATGACAGAAAAAAAATATATATGCTAAGTTCTTGCCCAGATCACACACATGATTATTAGGGTCACGCTTGTAATCCAATTCTTTAACTAAACCATGCTATCTAGCTACATCTTTAAAGGTTTCAAAAGGGGGTCGGAATGTGGCTTAGTGGTATAGTGCTTGCCTAGCATGCATGAAACCCTGGGTTTAATTCCTCAGTACCACATAAAAAGAAAAAACCAGAAGTGGTGCTGTTGCTCAAGTTGTAGAGTGCTAGCCTTGAGCAAAAAAGAAGCTCAGGGACCATGCCAAGGCCCTGAGTTCAAGCCCCAGGACTGAAAATAAATGTTTCAAAGGACATTTTATAAACAAACCACTTAATGTAATCTTTCTCTCACTTTTAATTCTCTCAATATCAGTTATTTATGTCACAATGCATGTCAGTACCTTTAGCTTCTCTCTTTATATATACCTAAAATGTGAATTTCATAGTGTACCATACTTAAACTTTTGTATAATCTAGAATGGAATAATTTTTTGTTAGGTTTCATCAATGATTAACTAGTAAAGGAAACTATTTTCTTATTCTTCTTTTTTTCTTTCTTTTTTTCTTTCTTCCTTTATTCTTTCTTTGTAGATTAGAATTTATTTTATTTCTATTCAAAACTTAATTTTTCTTTAGAGTCTTTTTTTTTTTTTTCTCACCAGTTCTGGGTCTTGAACTCAGTGCCTGGGCTCTGCCCCTGAGCAATTTTGCTCAGGAGAGCTGATGATCATGTTGCAATGTTATCATGGGCAGACATATTTGACACTCTTATCCCCAATTAGCAAGTAAAAGATTGGAATTGGAGATTTGGATTAATTGGTATAGCACAATCCTTGAGTAAAAATGCTAAACAGACAAGATTGGGAGTACTTCAGGGTGGTATGACCCTAAGCAAATGCAGCAGTGATGCTCCCTAGACAATATGTTGAAAATAAAAATGAAATCTACATCATGTGTGGGAAGTTGTTGGGAGGGAAAAACTGTGAGAAAACAGGGAAGAAGTGACAATATTCAAAAATAAATGTATTTGTGATATCACTTATGTAAGTGTTACCCTCTGTACTTCACCTTTACAATAGCAATAAAAAATATTTTTAGCACAAGACACTATGTTGCGAACAAACTTTACAACTTGTGTGGGGGAGGCAGGAGTTGGGGAGGTGGGGATGGAAGGGATGGTAGTGGAAAAACAAAGGAGGAGGTAACAAGGCTCGATAAGAAATATACTCATTACCTTACTCATGTAACTGTAACCCCTCTGTACAGTATTTTTACAATAAAAGCATATATAAAATATATTTTTAAAATAGGATTCTAAACAAGAGAATGAGATCCTGGATTCAAGCCTCATTAATACCAAAAAAACAAGGTCTTGAGAAAATACTTTTTTTTTTTTAATAGTAAGAGAGGCCCTATAAGTATTACAATTCATAACTGAAAGTAATTGTGAAGAACCTATTTTCCCCATTTACAAACTCACTATTTAGCTCATCATTCTTTCTTGGATGTTGACAAATGTCATAAAATTCTTGGGTCAGTAAATAATAACACGAGTAAGCCATTTAAGGTAGGTCCAACGAGTCTCAAATTCTTATTAACTCATTTTGTCCTTCAAGTCTCATAGAGATGATTTGAAGATAAACATGAATGATGTCTATCACAGAAGCCCTCAAGTTAAGGAAACCTCTAATGTAACTGGTTAATGGGAGACTTTATTTTTAGTTTCTTTTTTAAGAAACAAATATACCCCCTCATTGGAAGGAGATGATGTCTACATCTTCTCAATTTTTTTTGCTATACAAACATTCTTGGAAAGACAGTCTAGAACAAAGGTGTTAATGAATACACTAGAACTGAAGAGATGTATAAAAATTTTCTGTTAGCAGTGCAGATTTAATATGTTGTTTGCTTTTATATAAGATTCTTTCAACTTGATTATTGTGATTTAATCTGCATTTCTTTCTTCCTGACTTAGTTACCTAAAATATGACTTAAAATGGAAAATAAGGTTTCATGTCAGACACTATAAATTCCATATATATGTGTGTGTGTGTGTGTGTGTGTGTGTGTGTGTGTGTGTGTGTGTTTATATGTGTGTGTCTTTAAAATGCTAAGCTTTATCATTTTTCTTTTCTGCATTTCATAAATACAATATTTTCAATGAAAACTATTGTTTAGTTTCACTTATTTCCTATAGAGATTATGTCACTTTCTATGTTTTATGTTCATACATTCATGAATAAATAATCTTAGCAATATACACTTCCAAAGTCAATGTTAGTAATAATGGTTTGTTGATTAAAAAAATTGTCAATCATCATTCTGCTAATGGTCAAATGTGCCTGACCCCTGTGGTGATTATAATATATCCAAGTTCATGGAATGAGAGGCCAGCTTCAAACAAACTCCACTTGATCAAAGTGTTATGAACATGCCTGGGGTTAGGGAATATAGTGCTACCTGTAAATGGAAGCAATTATTTATAATGCTGCTAACACATGTTCAAAAGATGAAAACAAAAAAAGTAAAATTTACACTATGATATTACAGACTTTTCAATTACATTCCAGTAAAAAGAATTAAAAGTAAGAAAGTTTACTCAATTGGGGATGTAGATATTTAAAATATAGATATAGATATAGAAATAAAGGCACCAAAAATAGCCTGAAATATATATCACATTATATGTTCATAATTCTTCAAAGTATTGTGAAGTTCCAATGTAATCGATTTCCTTTAGCAAAGAAGAAGGATAATCTGATTGAATTAGAGAGAATGTATGATAATGCATTAATCAATGAGAAGAATTTTAACAGTAAGATGCTGGGAGAGGGATGTGTTAGAGCTGGTGCATAGCATGAAATGGGCTCTGGATTCTATTATCAGCATCTAAGAAAATGTAAGAAGATATTGGATATTTCTAAGAAAAGTGTATTTGAAATAAAAATAAGCATACAGTGTGTTTATCTAGGCTTAAATGAAATTTCTATAATCAAATTAAACTAGCATAATGAGTAGCCAAAGAAGCAGAGTATCTTAATGTAAGATAATCATGATAATAAGGAAGAAAAATGTGCATAAGAAGAGGAAATACATTAATAAATGGAAATTATTCTACTTTGCATATTAATAAGGTAAAAGAAACAAAGTTTCCAAACAAAATTTAGTAAACTAACAGAGCAACTGCAGCTGCATAATCCTAGGAAACAAATTATTAAATGAACACGGCTGTACTAGAATCCACACACATATGTACATATACATATATATCTGTGTATATATATATATATATATATATTTGCAAATATATATTTTTTTCTGCTAATTACCAGTATGTCTTTTGTTGAAAGTTTCAATGATGCAATTGGAAACACCTTCAAAGTACAAGCAAAAATTACTTGCTGAGCCATACAAGCTTATTTCCTTGTTGCTTTGTTTTGTTTTGTATTTTCCTGGTAAATGACAAGAACATGTCACAGACTGGTATAAAAGAGAACAACTATTCAATGATGTAACTACAGCAATTGCAGAGCTAACTGCAGTGAATAAACAATTTCTATTCACGGATTAAGAAAGTTTCCATTGACAAGGAAATGATGTTTGCTTTTAGAATGTGAATCTTATGAGAATATTTTTCTTCCATTTACATCATAGACAAGAGTAAAGGTGTATTAGTTCCAGAGAAGAGTACAGAACCTGTATGTTTATGTCAGTATACATAAAAACAGTCAGATGAACTAATTTCTAACTTCTAGTCCAGTTAAAATAGAAAAGGGTAATAGGAGTTTATATATGACCAAAATACATTATATGCTTAAATAGAAATATCCCAATGAAATCCTTTAGCTAATATGTACAAATAAACTTGAAAATAATCTAGAATCCAACCATTCTGAGTTGTCAATAATTCAAACTGGTAGCAACACAGTACAGTAATAAATGAGAGAAAGGAAGTTAGTATTATATAGTGAAAAATTGGAAGGTAACTTTCTATAAATCTAATATTCTCTACTTCTTTTCTAATTAAAACTTGATGCTTTCAACTACTGTAATGATTATTTTTACTTCTATGTATCCATAGAGTAGAAACATTCTCTGTCTTTTCCATTGTTACGTTAAATGTCATTTCATGTAATTTGGTGTTTTTAAAAAATATATACTTACTTTGTTTTTGACTAGCTGTGAAATGCACATGTATAGAGAGAGTATATGTAACTCAAAGAATGCTGGCCACTGCGTGTATCCCTCCATTGCACATATTTAATGAAATATAGAGAGTTTCCACAAAGTTATCTCACATCTGTTTCCAAGTAGTTCTCATCCCTTAGTATCTAAATTCCTCATTGATCAAAATTCTATCATTGTATGTTTTTGTGATGTTTTTAGATCTTCATATTTAGATCCCACTCATAGCATGTTTTAGTGCAGTTTATTTAGTTGAGTGTATTACTTCAGCAGTTCAGACTCTTTCATAATGGCAAGTGCGGTCAATTTTTTTGGGAGGTGGGGGTGGGGAGGGTCTGGTCGTGGGGCCTGAACTCTGGGCCTGGGCGCTGTCCCTCAGCTCTTCAGCTCAAGGCTAGCGCTCTACCACATGAGCCACAGCGCCACTTCCGGCTTTTTTCTTTTTGCTTATGTGGTGCTGAGGAATCGAACCCAGGGCCTCAGGCATTCAAGGCAAGCGCTCTACCACTGAACCACCTTCCCAGCCCCTGCATTCGATTTTTGTCAACATTATTTCTTTAAATTATGCTGTTGTTCACTAATCTCTGGTATTAGGTTCATTAATTATCTGTTTCTGCTAAATAAATCACCTCAAACATAATTACTTAATACAACAGCAAAAGATGTAATCTCACCAATTGTGTGGGTCAAGAGTCAGTATATGGGTAAACTGAATATTCTGCTTCTTTATCTTGGACAAGTCAACATATCAGTCAGGTGGTAAGGGTCAGAAGAGATTCAGATGATGAAAGATATGACTGAAGTACACACAGTTGCTGGCAATTTTGTTTTATTGGTTGGGCTGACGGCCTCAACCCATTGCCTGAAGCTGACAAGAGACTCCAGTCAGGTGGCAGAATCTTCGATTTTGACGTATGGATAAGAAGATTCAGAGAACAAGCATTGTTGCCTCCTCCTTTGTTTCCCCTTACCATCCCTTCCCATTATCTTGTCTATGTAATTGTAACCCCTTTGTATGGTATTTTCACAATAAAAATAAATAAAATAGTGCAAGTTCCAAGAAAAAAAAATCATATTAAGCAAAGTTACCCAGTGCTGAAGAAATGTAGGTCCCATGTGTTCCCTTATTTGCAATAATAAGTATACATATAGGATAATCTTATCAGATAAGCTGAAAAACTCAAAGCCCATGTACATATGATCATACACGATAAGTGAAATGAACCCCAAGATATGGTCACAAGAGGTCTGTCTTTATTGTTATTATCTTAAATGTACCGTGCGATTTTAATTTTGGTTGATGTTGTTTCCTATGTATGTTCTTTCCCCTATGGCATATCCCTGTTGTCACTGTACTTGATTTTGGTGCCCTGCATTTTGTATATACATACTCTAATCTGGGGAGGGGAAGGGAAATAACGAAGCGCTGAAGCAAGGACACAGCATAACCCGTTGTAACAAGGACAGCCACAGTACAGTATATTGGAAATGAACTTTACAACTTCGGTTGGGGATAGGAGGGAGGGGAGGAGTGGGGTACTGGGGGAGGGAAGGGATAGTTGGACAACAACAAGGAACAGAAGTGGTAACAAGGATCAACAAGTAATGTACCCATTGCCTTACTCATGTAACAGTAACCCCTCTGTACAGCATCTTAATAAAATTTAAAAGCATAGTAAATACAAAAATAAAAAAGAAGATTCAGAGAACAAAAGAAGTACCGTATTCCAAGGAGATACTATGCTCTGCAGAGAGAAAAGGACAAAGAGTATCAAGAATGATGAAAGAGGTGGGAAGAAAGCTAAAAACATGGAGATACAGAAAGTGTTCGCGGGATCGGTGCATCAGGAAACGGTTCCAAGCTCCACCATGGCTTCCTGGTGGGAGGGCTGGGAGAAGATAAAGGGGTTATCAGAATGTAAGCCAAAAGTCCCTGGTGACAATCGAAATTCAAGATAAGGGAAAATCATTCCACAATCCTTACACCCATTGTGGAATTTGGTGAAACAACTATTATTTCAGCATGGAATTTGATAAAGGAAAACATGTTGGCACTTTCCTTTTATTGGAGACCTAGAATCAAGTGCAACCTTGAGAGGGAGTATTAAGATTGTGCTCCTCTGGGGACATGAAAACTAAGAATTATGGCAGCTCAGGGAGTCTTAGGACCCTGCCACCGTATCTGGGTGAAAGTCATCTTGGGAGGTTGTTGGTAGGAGGAGGGTATTATGTGGCTCAGATGAGGAGTTAAGTAGCAAGTTTCTCAAGCACTAAAAAGCGTGATGTTTGGAGGTTCTGTCCTGATGAGAAAGTCCAGTCATTTGAGGGTCATCACTGAAACACATCATGAAGGAACAAATAATAGCTCCCTTACATACATAGGTTGGCAGACTTCAAGGTCTGATATAACTTACTAAATGAACTTTCCTAACAACAACAATTTAAAATATGTGTGCTGTTTCAAAAGCAGTGCTGTGAGGGGAATGGTTTTAAGTGCATACATTACTAAAGCTAGAAAGATCTAAGCTTCTATACTTATGATAATAGAGAAAGAAGAGAAATATAAATGTGAAGCAATTCAATGAAATTTAAAAAAAGATTCAAAAAAACAATAAAAATGTAAAAGCAGGAAGAATAAAGGAAATTAAAACAAATAACTAATGCCCTTCCAACTAGACCAATAAGAGAGAGAGATATCTATAACTTATAAGAAAAATCATATAATCATAATAATTGATGCAGACAAGAAATTGACCAAATCCAACACTTTTCATAAACAAACAAAAATGAACTATTTGTACCTCAGATGTAGAGGAAAAATTGTTTAACTCCATAAGTTACAAAAACCCATACTAACATGATATATAAAGGTAGAAAGCAAGACATTGCATACTAAGATAGGAGAAAATTAAAAATGTCTTATCACCCTTTTCAGTGTTGAATTAGAAGTACCTACTAGAACATTAATGCAAAACAACAACAAAAAATAAAATGAAGAAAGGAAATGCAAGAAAGGAAAGTAGGAAGGAGAGATCAAACTGTCTTACTGAGGAAAAACTCAATGATATCAATGAAAATCTCCTGGAACTGATTGTCTCTATAGTATAGATTAAAAGATTAATAGAAAAGTCAGTTACTTTCCTGAGAACTAACAACAGACAATTGTAATACATTTTAAATATATATATATATATATAATATTTGTATATGCATTAGAAAGGAAGAAACACTTAGGGGTAGTTCTATCCAAATTGGTACAAAATATACAGTCTGAACACTAGAACTAGAGATAAAACTAAATGATGTATGTAAGTAAAGGAAGAAATCATCTGTGCTTTTACATTGGAAGGATATTGGTGAGATGCCAGTTTTTGTCTATTGACTCAATGCTGTCCTTATCAAAATCCCAGCAAGCTATTTTATAGATATCGACATAGTGATTCTGAAGTTTATATGGAATAGCAAAAGACATAGAACAGCCAACACAATATTGAAGAAGAATAAAGTTAGAGGGCTAGCAGTACCTGATGTTAAGACCTACCATAAACCACAGTAATCAAATATAGATAGACCCACACAGATGTAGACCATTAATCTTTGGCACAGGGCAAGAAGAAGTCAAGGGATGATGTGGAGTCTTCTCAGAAAATGAAGTTGAAAGAAATGGACACTGATACAATAGGCTACATGCTGAGCACAACTAGTTTACCAATATACCCAATAATGGAAGGGAATAACAATATTTTCTAGGACCATTAATGCTTTCCCTGAGTTGAACTTTCATCAAAAGTTCATTTATCATCTTCTGTCTAGCAAACACTGTTCTCTCTTGTGGACTGGACTGTGGTAGCAGGCAAGAACTGTTGGTGAGTCATTTGCAAAAGTCATTTGAAGAGCTTGTTACTTTTCTTTCTTATAGATCTTCTTGGGTAAAGCTGGTAGATAAGCCAAAGATGTTTTTACAACCAGTTTTTGATGCTTTCCTCAAAGGTATTTTTTTTTCTCTCATTTACCCAGAAGGCTCTGAATTTATAAACTGATGGCTGTAATTTGTAAATGATCAATACTGAAATGAAGTGTTTCAATTCCCAATTCTGTTTGCCAGACTATGATTACATTGACATAAATCAAATTAGATGATGGTGTGTTGTCCATCATGGCACTTTAGGTTATTTGTATCTTTCAAGAAAAACACTGCAATAGTTATCCATCCCAGTGATTCCTACAAAGAGTCCACACAAATACAGTTCTTACTCAACAGAGAATTATGCTCTGTTTTCTCTTAAATGAAAAGATATAGAGCTGAGTATACATTTTCTATCAAAATTGGTTTACCCATCTTCAATGGTGAAGAATACCACAAAACATAAAATAGTACTATGTTTATTTATTATATCATTGTGGAAGCCTGGAAGTACATTAATTTTATTTGAACTTTAAATGTATTGCTTATTTATTGCATCTTCCCCTTTATATGGCATATACTTTTTAAATTTCTTCATGTATATATGCATATGGCCCTGACATTTGACATATATTCATTTTCTTCTCTCTAATCAATCAGTGGTATAACTGTTTTTTTTTTATTTTTATTGTGAGAATACCATACAGAGGAGGTACAATTACATGGGCAAGATCGAGTACATTTCTTATCAAGCATTGTTGCCTCATTGTTTCCCCTTCCCATCCCTTCCCATACTCCCCTCCCTCTACCCGATCCCCCTTCCTCCCCCTCCCCCCCATAACTGTTTTGTAAAACTAACTTTTGATTTAACAAAATGAATACCAAGAAACTAAAATGTGTGTTTGTCAGAGAGGTTGTTACTTAAGGGAGGTGGGAGAATAAATTAATGGAGAGAGGAATGTGTAACAAATTGGTAATATTAAATGTATATATGTGAATATGGAACTAGGAAACTTGAGGGGATGGGTGTGATTGAGAAAGATGTGGGGCAGAGAGTGATGAAAGTGGCAACATTGAGATGCATCATACACAAAAATTTTATGTTTAATCAAATCACCTTTGAACATTTAGTTGTTGGTGGTGATGGTCAAGGGGCTTGAACTCTGGGCCTGGGTGCTGGCATTTTGCTTTTCAGCTCAAAGCTAGGCATTCTATCACGTGAGCTATAGTCCCACTTCCAGTTTTCTGGTGGTTAATTGGAGATAAGAGTCCTGGAGATAAGAGTCTCAGGGACTTTCCTGCCTGGGCTGGTTTTGAACCTCGATCTTCAGATCTCAGCCTCTTGAGTAGCTAGGATTACAAGTGTGAATCACTGACACCCGGCTGAATAATTATTTAAAGATAATTTTTAGAATTTTTTAAAAGATATTGCATTTTTTATCCTTTGAATTAAATATACAGTTGCATCCATCTCTGATCTTTTAACATAGAAAGTTCCTTTATTTGAAATTAGGCTTTAAAATGCATCTATTTATTTGATTCCTCACTTTTACTTTCTCTGTTATATTCCTTGTCAGTAGGAAAAAAACCCTATTTTTTTAAACAAGAATGTTGAATGGAATTCTGAATGTGTATGAATTATACTTTAAAAAATCATCAGTCAAAGGGCTGCGAAGGTGGCTCAGTGGTAGAGCGCTTGCCTTGCATGCATGAGGCCCTGAGTTTGATTCCTCAGCATCACATAAGCAGAAAAAAAAAAAGCCGGAAGTGGAGCTGTGGCTCAAGCGGTGCAGCACTAGCCTTGAGCTGAAGATCTGAGGGACAGCGCCCAGACCCAGAGTTCAGGCCCCACGACCAGACTCCCCCCTCCAAAAAAAAATCATCAGTCAGAGAAAAAGAAGACCTTGGGACCTTTAATGTTAGTTCCAGGGGAGATAAATTTATGGGCAAAATCTTCTGTCTTTTAAAATGGACACAAAAGATTGTGTGGTGCCTTTCCCCCAATCATTAAGGATTTTCATGCATTTCTCATAATAAGAAAAAGCTGAGAGGGAACAATTTTTGTTTGTTTGTTTCTTTATTTTGCTACACATTAAAGGGATCTTACCAATTACACTCTAGATACCTCAAACTCGATTTTAACATTATATTAAAACTGCATGCCTGCTAGAAATAAGGCTTCTAGACCATCACAGTCAGGATGTGCAAATGAAACCTGCTCAGCAAATTTCTCCATAATTCAATCACAAAGCAGCTATCTGTCCTTTCAGTGTAGCAGACACCAAGTCCTATTTATTCTCTTTGGGATTCATTTAAAGAGGTGTGGTTACAACTTAGACAATCGCAACAGAAATACAAATGACATCCACTAGGGGCTTGAGGGCTTAAGCAAGCTTTTCAAAGTCACATTTACCATGGAGTATCTAGGACATCTGTAAAAAATAACAACTGTTCTCAATAGGCTAAAACATTAGATAACACAGAGCTGTGAGAATTATCCTAAAATGATCTGGAATCATATGAAAATTTTTATCAACTAATAGGGTCATTTGACATGGGAAATCACCTACCTATAGCGTTACAATTTTCTGCCTTTGACTAAAATGATGCTATTTTTATGACCCAGGTAAAGAAATATGATACTATGAATCATTCAGACTTATGTATGGTAGATATCACTCAATTTATTATTTGACTTGTTTTTGTTTCAGTATTTTACAAATTTACTATACAGGTCTTAATACATACTTAATGATATACATTTCATATTTTGAATGCTTTCATGCATAGTAGTTTTGAATATTATTTTCATATTTTATTGCTAGCACTTTTAAGTGTTGTATCTTAATCATGATATTGTCTACTTTCCATGATTAATTGAACTATACACTTAGAATAGTTTGCTTTATTGCATGCAAAGTACATGTCAGGAAACTAGACTCAAAACTAGGTCTGGTAGCAGAGGATTTAGGAAAGAAATAAACAAGGCACCATGTTTCTAGTAGTCTTTAAAAATATCTATCTGACAAAAATTATTTATTATTTAGGAATTCTCTATTTAAATGTGTTTTTATCATAAATATCTTTTATGCATTGCAAAACAGATATTAGGAATTCAGAAAGCATATCATTTGCAAATGTAATTAAAAGATCTTAAAGTTTTAATTCTAGCAATATAGATCCATACAAACACAGGTTTATATGTATGGCTCAAAAACTGGATTAAATCTTCCAAATTAAATCCTTTAAAATCCCTCTGTGTTGCTGGGCACTGGTGGTTCACATCTATAATCTTAGCTACTCAGGAGGCTGAAATCTGAGGATCAGGGTTCAAAGCTAGACCAGGCAGGAAAGTCCATGAGTCTTATCTCCAAATAACCACCAGAAAACTGGAAGTGGTGCTGTGCTGTGGCTCAAGTGGTAGAGTGTTTGCCTTGAGCTGAAGAGCTCAGGGACAGTGGCCAGGGTTCAAACCCCAGGACCATCCTCCCCCACCAAAAAAAAAGAGTTGGAAAAAATTCTATTAAGTGGAGTAAGCCAGGCCCAAAGAAACATAAGTCCCATGGTTTCCTTTATTTGCAATAACTATTATATGTCTGAGTCAAGCAGAAAATGTCAGCTAAGCTGATGTTAGGGAAATGAACCCTAAGATATGTATTCAAATGTTTTTTTTTTCTTTCATGTGATTGTTTCTAACACATTTGTAAGATTATTTCTTTGTTTCTTTGTATGTCCCTCCCCCACGGTATAACCCCTGCTTTCACTGTATTTGATGTCGGTATAATTTGTGGAGCGGAAGGGAAAAAAACAAATCGTTTAAATAGAGATACAGGTGGACCCATTGCAACAATGAGACTTACAAGTCATATGCCGAAAACGAACTTTACAACTATGGTTGGGGGCGGGGAGGAGGGTTGCGTGGGGGGACAGGAGGAGAATGGGAAGGGATGTGAAGGGAAAACAAAGGAGGAGGCTACAATGCTTGATAAGAAATGTACTCATTATCTTGCCCATGTAATTGTAACCCCTTTGTACAGTATTTTCACAATAAAAAAAGAAAACAAAAAAAATACTTTGTGTTGAATAGTTTTAGTATTTGTTCTTACACCTTTTTCCTCAGAAGTTATCTGTATGTCAAAGCAAGTTGTTATAATTATTTCTGTAAAACACAATTTGGATGTGTTGCTCATCTTTAAAAAAAAAGACACAACAAACAATAACAAAATCTCCTTTTTTATTTCGTTGTTTTTAGAGGTCCTGGGGATTGTACATTAGGCAAATGTTTACTACTGGGCTACATTCTTAGCTTATCTTTCTTTTCTGGATCTTAGAGTAGGCTGACTGTGTCATGTTGGACACTGTTTTATTGTATTCTTTTGCATCACTACCAAATTTTTGGCAGTATCTATCTCTTCTTATATTTATTCTATTCTTGGCACTAGATGCTCAACAGCACATAGACCCTAAATTCAAGACCTAGACCATCCAAGTCCCAGGCCACACACACACACACACACACATTCCTGAGGCCTCAACAGACATTCAGAAATTTCACTTCCATCTTTAAAAAAAAAGAAAATATAGCCTTAATTCAAAATTAGGATTCATCCAATTTTAGGCTTTAATTATGACCTTAATTGGAATTTAGTGCCCTAATTATGAATAAAGTAGTTATGATAATTATAGATAAATTAGAGTAATAATTAGTTCTTAAAAATAAAATCAATCTGAAATACATTTGAAAAATAATTAGAAAATCGGTTTCAAAAATGGTGGTGAGAACTCAAACATGTTACTTTTGTATTTGTCCTCACATTAGTATGAGAGTTTGAGGAAGCTGAAATACATCCCCATATTTGATAGAACTGATGTTCTGCCCATTTTAAATGTTATAAAACTGGTATTTACATTGTTCATTATTTACTGTTCAAAATCTTCTCCTTTTCCTCTCCTCCACTTCCTAGTTTCCTTCCAAAATTACCTTTTATCAATAATGTCATATTTCTGTTACTGCTATTATTTATTCCTAGGTTCTGCATATGAGTGAAAACATACATTCTTTTGCTGAACTTATAAAACCTTGCCTTTTTGGATGTTCTCCAGTTCCATCCATTGTCCTGTAAAGAGTATAATTTCTTTTTTGTTTTATTTTGTTTTGTTTTTCTTCCCAGTCTCAGGGTTTTTTTTTAATTTATTTTAACTCAAAACCACAAAATTTCATGGATTCTGCACTATGCCACCAGTCCTGCTTTTTTTGATTATTCTGGAGATGCAGTCTATTCAACTTTTCTGCCCTGACTAGCTTTTTAACTATAATCCTCTGGATCTCACTTCATATGCTAGCTAATGTCATTATTCTTTAAGGCTGAATAATACTAGATTATATTATGTATATATAAAATTTTTCTTTATTCCTCAGTTGTTAGACATCTAGGCTGGTTTCATATTATAAGCTACTGTAAGTAGTTCTGCTATAAAAACAGGAATTCAGATATCTCTCTTGAATGTTAATGTATTGCTTCAGATAGCTAAGCAAATGGTATCACCAGATCATATGGTATTTATGTTGAGGAGAAAGTGATGAGGGGAATAATTATTACAGAAATTCTCTCTCTCTCTCTCTCTCTCTCTCTCTCTCTCTCTCTATATATATATATATATATATATATCATAATGAAAACCATTAAAAACTCTTAAAAAGAGGGGAGAAAAACTCTCTGTACATATATATATATATATTACAAAGTAGCAACAGACTTTTAAAATAATGTAATATACAGGGGACAAATGTCACTAAAGTTTATTTTATGAATTTTTGGAAAAATCCCATTGAACAATTTTTCCTTAAAGAAGACAAAAATATTTAAATATGTATCTTAATATCACAGTTAAAAGAACTAATAAACCAGTACCTGGTGGCTCAAGCCTGTAATTCTAGCTATTCAGAAGGCTGAGAACTGAGGATCTGGGTTGAGATCTGAGGATCACGATGGAAAGCCAGCCGAGGCAGGAAGTCCATAAGACTCTTTATCTCCAATAAACCACTCAGACAACCGGAAGTGGTGCTGTGGCTCAAGTGATAGAGCACTACCTTTGATCTGAAGAGCTGAGGGACAGTACCCAGGCCCAGAATTCAAGCCTCACGACTGACAGAAAAAAAAAAAAAAAGGCAAGCTATGATTTGAGCACCGATAGATTTACTTCCAAAACTGATTTTCAAACTGTCATGACATAGGGAAATCACTAGATAGAAAGATAAAAAAATATGGAAGAGTAGAGAAATATAACAAGGAATAAAAAACAAAAAAGCAGAGAATAATCAAAAGTTATATGCATATAGTATATATAATTATGTATCACTGGCAATTTAAAATACTAAAATGAATCATAGATTATTATGACTTCATGATCATTTATCCTAATTTGAATCTGACTTTGAGAATTATATTATTTTTCTAGTTTTCCAAGTAACAAATATTTTCACCTCCAAATAAGGATGAACAAACACAATAGTGATATTCATTAGACACTCTGTGGAAAATGAACTGGATATCTCATGGGTGGGGATGGGAGGGAAAGACTAGGAGAGAGCAACAGAAGAGAAGACATGATAGAAAAAGAATTGTATTCATTACTCATTACCTGATTCGTATACCTGTAACCCCTCTGTATATCAATTCTACAATAACAATAAAGAAATATTTCCACCTACATATTTTTCTTACTTTCTCCTACAACCTCCTTCTCATAATTACATATACTTTTTAAATGAAATACAGTAAAATTAATATATATTCCATTTAATCTAAATTTATGTATGTTGGATAAATACAACCAAAATATAGCTAATCCATTCATCACAATTTTCTGGAGTAGAACTTTAATGAAACACTGATTAAATTAATTAGTATATATTCTATTTCTCACTAGTTTCAATATAGTTCTTTAGTTTCTGTTTTGAACAGCTTGTTAGAAAAATAATTATGGACCTTTACATTCTCCCCGTCTTAGACACTTAAAGCTAGTGATACTGAACAGCCATCCCTCTTTAGAAAAATCAAAAAATAATATCTAACGTTCATAATTTCTCAGAGTTAAAGTAAGAGATCAGCTGACTGACTGTGTCAAGCACATTTTTGGAATGGCTCATAATAAATGGGAGATGTAATTATATAAAACTCTAATCAAGTTTTGAGAAGAATTAGTATTAATGTCTATTTCTATGTATAAAATCAACTCTAGACAGGCCAAATAATTCTTAATTTCTAAGCTTAATTTCTAAGCTTCTAAGATACTGATATCTGACTCGAAGGACTAGTTAATTTTTCATCAGGGAGATTTTGGAGAGTTTGCAATTTTTTAAAAATTTATCTAATGGATGCTTTGGTTTTGTCAATGTATTTTTGCTAAATAGTAGAGTACTTCTTCATTATATAAACCATTAGAGCTTCAATAGATGTTAAAAATGATCAGGAAAAATATTCTACCCTCCTTTTCAAAACTAAAATGTCAACACACAGAGAACACACAGATTCTATGATTGCCCTACCTTGAAAAAGAGTTTTGCTTGTGTGTGTGTGTGTGTGTGTGTGTGTGTGTGTGTGTGTGTGTGTGTGTGTGTGTGTGCTGGGAGTACAGCAAAAGAAATGTTTTTTTAGGCACTAAGATAGCATAGTCATCCATAACAAAATACATTGGTGTACTGTCATTATTCCTCCTTTAACTAGTTTGAATTTCACTGGATTTTCTTTGAGCCTCATCAAATAATATAAAAAAGTTTAGTGTTTGCAAAAGAAAGTCCGATATATCTATCTTTGTATAGTACTAGGAACAGAAGTCAATCAACACAGTCCCAAAAAAGATATATATATATATATATATATATATATATATATATATATATATATATATATATATAGGCTGTGTGTGTGTATTTGTGTGTGTGTGTCTGTGTGAGTGTACATGCATGCACGTGCATGTGTGCATTTAATATTGGGACTTGAACTCTCGGCCTTGCTTTCTTGCTTTATCATTCTTGAGTAGCTGACTCTACTTCTTGTGTCACTCCCATACTTCCAGTTTTTGCAGCTTACTTAGAAATAAGAGTCACCAAGATTTGTCTGTCCACACTGGCTTTTAACTAAGATTTTAATCTTTTAGCTTCCTGAGTAGCTGATCAGCTGAGTAATTGAATAGTGTGAGTCTGGGTAAACATAGGTATTATTAAACAAAATATTTAGTCTGGAGTTACTCATCAAGGAGCAAGATGATTTTGGAAGTTCAAATGAACTTCTAAGCCGGGCGCGGGTGGCTGATGCCTGTAATCCTAGCTACTCAGGAGGCTGAGATCTGAGGATCATGGTTCAAAGCCAGCCAGGGCAGGAAACTCCGTGAAACTCTTATCTCCAATAAACCATCAGAAAACCAGAAATGGAGTTGTAGCTCAAGTGGTAGAGCGCCCGCCTTCAGCTGAAGAGCTGAGGGACAGTGACCAAGCCCAGAGTTCAAGCCCCACCACTGACAAAAAAATTAACTTCTAAGTTAGGATCAGATTAAAAACTACCACTTCTTTTTTATGTCTCATTTTTCTTTAGCTTTATTGAGGTGAAATTGACAAATACAATTATATATATTCAACATATACATGTATGTTGAAAATGCATAATACGTAGAACAACTCAAGCTAATTTTCACATGCATAACTTCACATATACTTATCTCTTTTTGTGGTGAAATTGTAACATTTAATCCCTAAGCAATTTTGATGAATGTGTATGTATATATATATTTAATTTTAAAAAAAGATATAATTGCTGAAGGTAATGGCTCTGAAAAGAGAGTGCATTTATAGACAGGGATGTTTCTTCCACGGCAGAATCAGTTCATAGGAGGGCAAGTCCTGAGGGATTGTGTTAATGGACCATGCTGCCACCAATAAACACCTTGTTGAATTGGTAGTTATTTCAGGAGAAAAAGAATTCACTCTGAACTTTTTATAGACTGGATATTTTAAATGTACTGTGCAATAAAGGACACATCAGCTGAGGAGTAATTATTCCCATTATGCCTACACTTATGACTCAAGATGTGTGTTAATTTTATAAAGGATGAGATTTCAGTGTGAATACATAACTTAAAAAATTAAAGTATGACTCATTCAGCATATAAATATAAATAGAAACATTTTACTAATGAACATTGCTTAATTTCAACCAGTGACTCAGCTATTTCTTATTGCATATTTTATAAGGGGAGTCTTTGTTTGTCTTCTAAATTTTGTCTATATGTTCCATTATCCAAGATATTTCAAGAAAATAAAATAACTGGTACCTGAAGAAAAAAATAACAAGCACAGTTTGGATCATTAAACCTTATTATGTCATCTTCTCATGAAAATGATAAATACCAGTACTGTGTTCTTTGATACAGAGTTGTTAAGCATTTTTCTCCAAAATTATATATTTTGAATATACTGTAAATTGAAACTTGATTTGGGATGTTCAATTTAAAATTAGTTAGTTTTCACAGGAAATGAGAATAAATTTATTAGTAGTCTGAGTAAAATATGGTATACATATACAAATTTAGAGGAAAAAATTACCCTCATGATATAAAATGTGCAATAGTAAATAGCTTAGTATTATTTACCATAGCTAAGATATGGAACCAAGCCAGATGTCCCTCGGTAGATGAGTGGATCAAGAAATTGTGGTATATACACATATATACACACAATGGAATTCTATGCTTCCATCAGAAAGAATGTAATTGCCCCATTCATAAGAAAATGGAAAGACTTGGATAAAATCATATTAAGTGAAGTAAGTCAGACCCAAAGAGACATAGGATCTATGTTTTCCCCATTTGTAATAATTAGTACATGTCTAGAATAGTCCTAGCAGAGGATCACAATAGCTACGTTCATATGACCTTATAAAATGATGCTAATTGAAATGAACCACAAGATATAGAAACTAGAGATTTTTTAATGTATTGTGTGAAATTATCTCTTTTTTCTTTCATTTTTTCCCTTTGTTTTATCCCTTGTTATCACTGTTTTTGATATTGGTAGCTTGTGTCTTGTATGTACATTTATCTGATTTTGGGAAGAGAAGGGGAATAACAAAATGGTGAGACAAAGGGACAAAGTGTGAACCAATGCAACAATGATACTCAAAAGACAATATGTTGAAAATGAACTTTACAATTTGGTGGGGATGGAATTTGGGGGTAGGAAGGGAAAGTAGGAGAAAATGAGGGAGGGGGTAACAATATTTGACAAAAAATGTACTCATCTATTTATGTAACTGTACCCTCTCTGTACATCACCTTTATCATAAAATTAATTATTTTTTTAAAAAAGAGCTAGCTTAATGACTAGTTGAATGTAAATGCTGTTTATTATTAAAATGTTTTTTAATTTATTATTTTTTCCAGTCCTGGGGCTTGAACTCAGGGCCTGGGCAATGTCCTTAAGCTTCTTTTTGCTCAAGTGTAGCTCTCTACTACTTGAGCCACATCTGTACTTCGAGCTTTATCTGTTTATATGGTACTGAGGAATTGAACCTAGAGCTTTATGTATGCTAGGCAAGCACTCTACTTCTAAGCCACATTCCTAGCCAAGTAAAATGTGTTTGTTCCTGTGTAGTACTAATTTATGAAACTTATGTATATATTTATTCAAAATATGCTTACAAATAATGATAATATACATGTAATGTAAAAGTTAAAACCACTGTCATTTTCCTAAAGAAACAATATCTTAAAAGATGGAAGTTTTCTACAGGTGTTTAACCAACTTTGAAAGCACCATTTACTGAAATGGCTGTCTTTCTTCTATTCATTTCTTTAGTTCCTTGTTAAAGATTAGGTGGCTATAGGTCTGTGGGTTCATTTCTAGGTCTTCAGCCTTATTCCATTGGTCCTCAGGTCTGTTCTTGTGCCAGTACCAAGCTTTTTTTTTTTTTTATTAATATGGTTTTGTAGTACACTTTGAAATTTGGAATTGATATTTCCCCAGCATTGTTATTTCTGCTAAGAATTGTTTTTGCTGTTCAGGTTCTTTTATTGTTCCATATGAACTTTTGGATAGCTTCTTCTATTTTATTGAAGAATGAGGTGGGGATATTGATAGATATCGCATTGAATTTGTAGATAGCCTTTGGCAGTATTGCCATTTTCACAATGTTAATCCTCCCAAACCAGGAGCATGGGAGGTTTTTCCACTTGTTTAATTCTGATTTAATTTCCTCTTTCAGGTTTTTAAAATTTTTGTCATAGCGTTCCTTCACCTCTTTAGTTAACTCCTAAGTATATTATTTTTTGTGGGGCTATGACAAAAGGGGTTGCTTTCCTGATTTCAGCTGCGCTCTCCTTGTTATTGGCATACAGGAAAGCCTTTGATATCTGAGGGTTAATTTTATACCCTGCTACTTTGCCAAAGTTTCCAATCAGCCCAAGTAACTTGGGACTGGAGTCTATGGGGTTCTTTAAATACAAAATCATTTCATCTGAAAAGAGGGAGAGTTTTACTTCACCAGAATCAACTCCAAATGGATCAAAGACCTCGAAATAAAAGCAGACACCCTGAAAACATTACAAGAAGGAATAGAAGAAATGCTAGGGCTCCTTGGCACAAGCAGAAATTTTCTTAATAGAGACCCAGAAACACAACAAATTAAAGAAAGGTTGGGCAAATGGGATTGCATGAAACTGCAGAGCTTCTGCTTGGAAAGGACATAGCTAGCAAGATCAATAGAAAGCCCATGGATTGGGAGAAGATCTTCACTGGCCATACAATGGACAAGGGTCTCATGTCTAAAATATACTTAGAACTCAAAAATTAAATCCTCCAACAACAAATCCTCGAAGAAACAATTGCCCAATTAATAAGTGGGCTAAAGACTTACATACTTTTCTGAAGAGGAAATAAAAAAAAAAGAATAGCCATTAGACACATGAAGAAATGCTCATATACTCTAGCCATAAAAGAAATGGGAATCAAAATAACATTGAAATCCCACCTCACCCCAGTTAGAATGGCTATAATCAAGAACTCTAATAACAACAGATGCTGGTGGGGATGTGGCCAAAAGGGAACCCTATTGCATTGTTGGTGGGAGTGTAAACTTGTTCAACTACTTTGGAAAGCAGTATTGAGGCTCCTCAAAAAACTCTATGTAACGCTCCCCAATGACCCAGCAATCCCTCTTTTGGGCATTTACCCAAATGATCTCAAACAAAGTCATACCAAAGCTATCAGCACAACCATATTTATCACAGCATTATTCACCATAGCTAAAATATAGAACCAACCCAGTTGCTCCTCAGTAGATGAATGGATCAAGAAAATGTGGCATATATATATATATTTATATATATATATATATATATATATATATGTATACACACACACACACACACACACACACACACACAATGGAATTCTATGCCTCCATCAGAAAGAATGATATTGCCCCATTTGTTAGGAAATGGAAAGACTTGGAAAACATTATATTAAGTGAAGTAAGCCAAGCCCAAAGAAATGTAGGTCCCTTGGTTTCCCTTGTTTCCAATGACTAGTGCATGTCTAGGACAAGCAGAATAAATCAAAGGCTATGTACATGTGACCATAATATGATGGAAAGCAAAATGTACCCCAAGACAGGGACACAAGTGGTTTTGTTGTTGTTGTTGTTGTTTTGTTGTTGTAGTTGTTGTTTTTTCTTGCTATAGTTTTTAATGTACTTATAATGCACTATGTGATTCTATGGTTTCTTTTGTATGTTCTTCCCCCACGGTATAACCCCTGTTTTTACTGTATTTGATTCCAGCGTTCTGCATCTTGTATATACATTTTTGTAATTTGTTTTTGTTGTTGTTTTGTTGTTGTAGTTGTTGTTTTTTCTTGCCATAGTTTTTAATGTACTTATAATGCACTATGTGATTCTATGGTTTCTTTTGTATGTTCTTCCCCCATAGTATAACCCCTGTTTTCACTGTATTTGATTCCAGCACTCTGCATCTTGTATATACATTTTTGTAATTTGGGGAGGGGAAGGGATAAAGCAGAATGCTTAAATGGGGATGCAGGTTCACTCATTGAGATGATGAGATGTATGGGACACTATGTTGAAAATGAACTTTACAATGTTGGGGCAGGGGAAAGGAGGGAGAAGTTAGAGAGCCAAGGATGGAAGGGATGGTAGGGGAAAAACAAAGGAGGAAGTAACAATGCTCGATAGGAAATGTACTCATTACCCTACTCATGTAACTGTAACCCCTCTACAGTATTTTACAATAAAAATATATTAAAAACATGGAAGTTCATTTTGAACTGTAGATTGAAACTGTGTTAGGTTTCTATTGCTAGTCAGCAAACATCCATGAACTTAATAGCTTAAAATAAAATTTATTTACTACCTACATTTTCAGAGAATAGCAGGTACAAAATTAATTGAGGTTTTTGCTGAAAATTTAGCTGACCACAAAAGGATGGGTGTGAGGAGTTATTATTCAATGTTGTTCTTATATTCTGGAGGAACCTATAGTCATAGTCCTTCAAATTGTGAGTAGAATTTGTTTTCCTCTGGTTGTAGATCTCGGATTGATTTCCTTAATGTCTGAAAGCTGCAAACTACTACCATGCCCCAAACTCCTTGATATTACCTGACCTGAAGCCTTTTAAGTATTCATTTTCTTTTTTTAAGACTGTCAGGAGCCGGGAGCCGGTGGCTCAGGCCTGTAATCCTAGCTACTCAGGAGGATGAGATCTGAGGATCACAGTTTAAAGCCAGCCCCAGCAGGAAACTCCGTGAGACTCTTATCTCAAAAAAATAAGATAAAATAAAAACACTAGAAAACCGGAAGTGGCGCTCTGGCTCAAGCGGTAGAACAATCTTCCTAAGCTGAAGAGCCAGGGACAGCGCCCAAGCCCAGAGTTCAAGCCCCACAACCGACCAAAAAAAAAAAAAAAATTCTGTCAGGAAACCAATGCCATGGCTATGTGTCAAGTTGAAGTCTTATGAATGGATTTCAATTTAATCATAGCAATGATGGTTTTTGTTTGTTTTTTAAATCACCTTTGCTATATTCTGTTAATAGCATTAAACAATCTGTGTGCTCCAATGTCATGGGATTATGGGATTATATGAAATAAGATTATATAAATAATTCATTATATGAATAGTGATCTTTGGCCTACCCTCCTAGATCTCAGTTTAACTATTTTTGTATTTGAATAATTACAATACCAAATTGTGTTAGATAATGTTGGACAGTTAATAGCACTCACTTAGAATACCTTTTCTAAAATTCCTTTAATACATCATCTCTGAGCTTTGACTCCCCAAACCTTATGAGACAAAGAAGTTCTCAAAAGGATGGAAGGTATGACATTAGGCAAGAAAAACTGACATGTTCAATAGGACCCCCTTTACATGATAACGATATGATCATTAAAACTGAAAATAAAGAAGTGCTAAGAATTACAATTAACATATAAGAAATATGTAATCTGCCAGTATTCTAATTATTCTTAATATTACCATTAAGAAATTTGATTGGTGAATATTAAACCATACCACTGCTTGGATAAGACCTGTAAAGGATTTACTATAATAGGACAAATAATAAGATTGGAAGTGACAGAAGCATCTTTAATTTCAAACATGGAATCAAACCTTTGTACTGAAAATATATTAATCCATGTGAATCTTTTAACACTTCCAACAGAGTAAGTTTGTTTGCCTGATGTATTGATAAGAAACTAAATATTTAGAATATTTACAATGACTAAAAGTTGGAGTTTCACAAAGACAGGTAGCAGTAATGGGCACAACTTTGGGATTTTTCTGTAAAGAGTAAAATTTTACATGTCCCCCAGAACTAGCACTTCAGGAGAATACAATGATAATTTGTACTTTTGTCAGTTTACTAGGAAGAGTTAGAAAGGCATGGCTCAGTGACGAAGAGGGACTATACTCTCTTAATTGGGTCATAGATAGATAGAAATTACTTCTCAACATACCTTGTAAACTCAGTATGAACCACATTCAAGTATTTTATTTCTTCAACTAGTTTCTATTGAATTTAATTGCTATTTAATTTCCCATAAGGCTATGTATGTGGAGTGATGGGGAAGAGCCAATTGAGTCTGAACTCTTAGATTATGCAACTTACTTCAACATTAAAGTACTATCTCAGCTCATTTGCTTATAAATTATTCCTGCTTAATGATAGATGGCAAGTTGCTGCTATACATATCCAAACTTTATAAACAGGTAAAAAACAACTTAGGAATCTCAGAGTACAAGTCACTTGATCACACTTTGGAGGTCTCTTGTTTTTCAAAGCTGAATATTAAGTTAACACAGGGGTAAAGAAATTCACCATGAGGAGGGGATATTAATTTGCTCTGAAATTCAGCAAATTGTTAAGGCACTTTTTTTGCTTGTTGTGTGTCAGGAGGGTCCATATAATATCTCTTTGTGCCATTGACATTTAGCATATCATTGGGTTTCCTGAATCAGTATATCAAGATCCAAGTCATATCTCAATAGTCACCAGTGTCAAAATGGGTTAGAAGGCTAGGTATTGGTGACTAACCCTGTCATTCTAACTACTCAGGAACCTGAAATCTACAAGATGGTGATTTAGAGCAAACCTAAACAGAAAACTCCATGAAACTCCCATCTCCAATTAACCAGCAAAATGGCAGACTGGCTTTGAGTTCAAATAGCAGTACCATCACAAAACACTCTCACTTGTGGCTAAATATGGACCAATATATACTACTTTTATTATAATAACCTATTTTCCTGAAATAACCTTCAATTTCCTCAACTACATATTATGAAAGACTCTACTGTATACAATGACATAAGGTAAAATATATCTAGAGTCATTTGTGCCAGCTTTGTATCTTTAAACATTAAATTATACAATCCTGTTCATTTCTACAATTGCTTACCATGTATTGGTTATTTTATTGCACAATTATTCTTACTTAACTACTAAAAACAGAAGCTGGGCACCAGTGTGGCTCATGCCTGTAATCCTAGTTACTCAGGAGGCTGAGATCAGAGAACAACAGTTGGAAGCCAGATCAGGCAGAAAAGTCCATGAGACTCTTACCAAGCTGTAACCTTGACCACAAAGAGGTTCGAGGGAAGTGACCTGAGTTTGAGCCCCAGGATTGGAAAAAAAAATCTTCACACATCTATTATCCCATACAAAACTATATCAGTTTTACATTTTTGCCATTTTTATTAGCCTTTTATTTATTCTTTTGCTATTTAATTTCTCTAATCTCTTTTAGAAGGTAGCAGCCATTGCAGCTTTATTGCTTAATGCTTTAATAAGCTAATTGAATGTAGATAATGTTTCTCATATAATGTAAATTTCAAGTTGCAAACATCACATGCCTTAATATATTTTTTTAAATAAATTTGACCACATTATCCACAAAAGAGTGAATATTAATTATAGCAGAATAATGGTCTGAATTGCTTGATGCTAATCTCTGTTTCAAAGTTCATGTGAAAATAGATCTATTCCATCTGTCAGAAACATGAATGTCTTCTAGTTAATAGACTTACCAAAGATAGGAGAAAAATGTGAAAATAAATATCTCTTAAGCCAATTAAAATACAAAAAAAATCAATTCATCTTTTCACTCCATCTGCCATTTTCATGCCTTATTGCTTCAAGTATTCCACTCTTTGCTCATTTTTTTAATGTACAAAATATTATCCATATCCTTCTACATTAACCCAAGAACCCTGGCATATGCACTGCTTCAGTGCTTACCTATGTGGATAAAAATTCCCAGCAAATCTTGTCTGAACACTGTCCTTCTGCCTTCTTATTCATGTGTGACATCCATTTGTTATCCTGCTACATTCCAGCCCATTTCCTGCTGTGAGTGCCCACAGACCTCTCCACTTCAAGTTTTAAGTGCAAAGTAAACTATCTGTTTTGAGTACACCCTGTTCCTTTTATCTATGTTTTATTTTATGTATTCTGCCAACATTAGAGCACATACAAAATACTAAAGTGCCATTAAAATCAATTTTGCTTTTGTCTAGTATGCTATTTTCAATCATATTTTTAATGGAATACTTTTGACTCAAGTAAATAATAGTTCTAGTCATGAACGTAATTTATGCATTGCCAAAGCAAAACAGAATGAATTAAACAATAGCAAAAGATGGTGTTCTTTCAGGTAATATATATGATAATATGTAATATAAATAATATATAATATGTAAATAAAACTATACATACCATACATTAAATAAAACTATATATAACATATTACACATATATATATTTCTTTTTTTGCCATCAACTCTCATCACATGATTTACCCAATTGACATTTCCTTGAGAGTTCCATATAGGTGTGGATAATGAAGGGAATCTATATTTCTTGGGGATGAGTTTGATCTATATGAACAAACTTGTCTCTCCTCACCTTCTGCATTTCAGGCCTGGGGAAAAAAAGCTACAGAATAATAATGATTCCTCTTTCAAACCTGTATTTATGGTTTTGGTACTGATAATTTATTAGAGTATAATTTTTTAATGTAAACCTGCCCACAGAAAGATCAATTTCTGTGGACAAATGTATATAGATAAAGAATGAATATTTTGGTTAAGTATTTTGGAGAACGAGAATGATAAACTTACATGAACATTACATGAAATATTGTCATGAATAAAATTTATGACCAATTGAAATAAGGGTATTTGGTTAATTTCAGGATAGGAAATATCAAGTTTAGGAAAGGAAAGTGTGATCAGTTATGGAATATACTCACAAGAAAAACAGAGTCAAAGAAATTATCCAGATCAACTGTGCATCTGTGAAGTTTACCAATGTCAAAGTCAACACATAAATGACTTTGCATAACTTAACTTCTTGCCATTTCAGAGAATGCAATTTACACCAATTTCCCAGACTTGCTAATTCAAGTTGAAAACTCTATATGAGGACAAAGATACACAGAAAATATAATCTCTTCTCTACCTCTGTATTTATATTTTTCACCTATTTTATATACACACATATTTATGTAGTTATCTGTGCATATATATACATACATATGCAGACTATACATATATATGTTGAACTTCAACATAAAAAAATTCTCAGAGTAGATCAGAAAATGACTCTATTGTCTCCATTTACAGCTTTTGTGATATTAACAACCATGTGTCAACCCGTACCATCACAGTTTTACATATATTTAAATATATTTTTGTATTCAGTTCTAAGGAAGAACCTTCCTTCATGGTTGGTTTCATCAACACCTCTTGGAGATATGGTAATGTATATTCTATGAAGTTATATAACTTGTGAATATCTTGCAGTTAGTATGTAGCTACTCAGATTTAACTGAATTTTTTGTGCTAAAATAGATTTCTATCCTAATAAACATCATGTAACATTGTCTTTGCTTAATGACTTCAAAGCAAATTCATTGTTTTTCTGAAACACATATATCCTTTTCAAAATTATGTATCATATTTGCTATACACAATTGAAGGCATAAATACAATTTAAAACATATTACTATAGAAATTCAGTTCCTTTAAAAAGCATTTTATTTATAGTCTTTGTTGGCCCTAGATTACCTAGGTTGCATTTCAACAAGCATTAAATTACTACAATAGATCATTTGGCAATAAAACTTTTAGCATCAGGCAGTTAAAACCAAAACAGTAGAGTTTAATTTAATGTTGCAGTACACAAATTCTCTCTCATCTGGTTTTGCTCTAACCATGTTGTCACTATACAAATAGAAGGACAGATGTTGTAAGATAATTTACTTTTGTAGTTAGAATTAATTTACACTATGCTGGAGTTAAAATGCTTGACAAAGGATTTTTCTTATTTTTCTGCTTCTTAGTACTTTAATATATTGCAGGGGGAAGAAAGGATATCTTTAAATGTCTTTACAGTCTAAAATACTTCAGGATATAGCATTACCAAGGAGTGATATGACTTGTTTTAAAATACTATAATGTGCTGCAATAAATAAATAAATAAATAAATAAAAATTCCATGTGAAATTCCCCAAGCAGAGTCTGTTTTGTGCAAAAAACCACTTGGTCTCTGTGTCAAGAGAAAGATCTCCACATTGCCCTGAAGCACCCCTGGCAGTTGATAATGGAGAGCTGTTGGCAATGATTATGGAGGCAGATGCTCACCTGTGCTCCTACAGTGTACAATCTTGGCTCCATGACAAGGTGAGGAGAAGGAGAAGCTGTCACAGAATGGGGGCAACTGGCAGCTGGAACCTTAGCAGGGAAGGGTAAACTGGTCACCCAGGGCTGCTTGCTTGACTGTAGCAGATCTCATCAATCATGCCAACATATGCAGCTGCCTGAAAATAAACAGGCTTCTCAGACGGGAGATTCTGAAATGAGGCAAATTAAAAGACCAATAATTTAAACAAATTCCTTCTCAGTTTCACAGCAAAGATGGATGGGTAAATTCTGCTGATAGCCCTAGATTTCTGGTTAATTGATAAAAGTCACTGATACATACTAATGTGATAAATTTAAATATGCCATTCTGAAACAGGATTCTTTTGGTAATTGAGGCATCTTGTCTTAAAGAAGTAGGAAAACTTTTTTATTTATTTATTTTTTTTAATTTTCCCCCCCCAGGAAAACTTTTTTTTAAAAAACTTATTAATTACTATCTTTGCTTTGATTTTTTTGCTTATTACTAACATGAAGTGTCATTTGATGGAAATATTGTCTTTGCAGCAAACTTACCTTTGCATTTGTCATGTTGTTTTGTCCAGAGCAGCAACTAAAACTAGTGGGGAACTTAGCAGTAACAATGACTGCATAATTATCCTAAGACAATTTATTTGATTGTCACTTATTTTCCCATGTCTTCATTGTCTGTGTACAGTTGAACTTGGAAACATTACTTTCAACTATTTCTTTAGCATTATCTCTCATTGACTTCTTTTATTCTCATCAGGTTAGTATAAGTCAATTCACTTTCAGGTGTATTTGTGCTATATATACACAATTACCTAGATACATATTATATATAATATATAACATTTATATATAACATATATAAATCATTTTTTAAATCCTTTATACTTCATTACTGAAGATACCTTCTTTTGCATATCAAGAAAATAAATATGTTTCAGTCTTTTTCTTTTTGTGTTTAAACAGACCTCTCCTGAGAACTCTTGACTAATAACCACAGGTTCTCTAAGTTTAAATGATACTGAACTCTAACAGTAGACACTTAGTAATTCCTTGTTATCAAAACTCTTCCTTAAATCTGTGCATCCTTCAGTAACTTTAGATTTGTCTAAAAGAACCAAAGAGCTCAAGCATTTTTCACAGATGGTTTTTGTATTTATATGCTTATGATTGTTACCCAGCACCCTACAGAAAACACAGGGCGGGTGGTCAGAAGAGACAATATCTGAAGGTTGATTTTCTTTTTTCCAAATCTGACAGTAGTAGAGAAATTAGAAGAAGACAATCTAGCTTGCGGTCAGTGTAATTCTCTTCTCTCTCCAGTTCATCTCCTTACACAGGTGGCATTACAGCTGCTGTTATGTCTGCAGGGGAATCTCAGTCTCTGGCAGCCCCTCACACAGCTGGCACCCTGGTCTGGAACAGGAGAATCAGGGTCTACATTGCTAAATGGAAAATGTCCATCCTGTTTTACAAGTTATGCTTCAGACTACATTATGGCACAGTTTTCTTTAGGTGAAGTTGCTGTTTAATATAGTTCAATATAGAGATCCAATTTCCACTGACAAAGAAAATTGTTCATCAGTTTGTGATAGAATTTTCTGTTATAGTCCTCCCTGACAAAAACTTGCTCTGAAGAGAGAACCATTTTAAAGTTAGTAGTTGTTTTAAACCTATTTTGTAATTTATTGGGACAAACCGTTACAATATAAGCCCCTGCAATCTGCCCCAAATAAATGAGTTGTTTGAATTTTAGCACAGTTGTATTTCACAGTAGTAATTCAACTTTGCAAAATATGGTATTGGAGCTGGAAAAAAATGTGAAATTATTAACTAGAAGACAGAGGATGACATTTTGGTACATACAGGTAATAGCGAGACATTTGAGACCTCTAATTCTATTGACTGTTTTGGACATATGCCTAGTAAATATATATCATGCATTATTCACTTATATAGCATTTCATATTTTTGTTGAATTATTGTAGTAATTTTACAATCCTTGGACTATTTGCCACAGTCCATTGAAAGACATGCCTCCTTTCTGCTCTAATTCAGTAGTAGTAGTAACATGAATTCTACAAACACTTCTCTTCATCATAATTATCTTTTGACTTAAAATAATGTCCATGGTGTGTGTGTACTCTAAGCTTAATTAGCTCCAAATACTGTGCCATATGTTTGCAACAAAAATGATAATATTGTCAGAACATCCCAAGCATTGGTTAAAATAGTCACTAAGAGATGACTTGTATATCACCTTCTATCTCCAAACCCTTTTAACATATGCATTTTTGCCACATAGGATGACATATAATAAGAGCATTATGAATTGGCTCTAAGCTACAGCACATGAAATCCCACCATAATTAATTAGTGTTGTTATAGCAACACTTTTTATAACATTTCTTAACACCCAAAGGATGCATTGGCATGGGGTAAACGATCTAAAAATCTTTCTTTATTTTGCCAATTTCATTTCCAACCACTCTCCTGTTACCTTCATTTTCTACTTTTAATTTGAATACTTTTCCCCCTCTGCTTGGATCTCTTTCTCATCCCAGGAATTGAATAGTCAAACTGTAGCACTGCAAAAAGAGCTTAATAGGATTGCTCCTGTGAATACTGAAAAGCCAGTGCTAGTTTTCTCTCATGTAGAACAAACACAGTATGTCTTTTAGTTAAAATTAACTCTTTTTTTTTTTAAGCGTGATAGCATACAGCATGAAAGCAGCATGTCACGTTTAACTACCCATCATCATTGCTCTGCATCTACAGTGCACAATTAAGGAGAGGATAACATTATGTTTCCTTACAAGAGTATCTGTTGTACTTCTATGCATGTGAGATTATGTGTTTAGGGAAACAATAGACAAAAAAGAGAATGTATAGGACATTTCATATAGCCTTTCTAATTCAGAGGGCAGGAATAACAGAAAGATAATATGATGACTAAAGGTCTTATGAGGAATTAACTATAAAACTGGGATCTGTTCTAAGCTCTCTCCATTCTTTAATTGGTAAGTTTTGCAACAAATCACAATCTGTCTCCTCATACATATTTCAAACACACAAAGTATTCCTCTTTACACTATAAAATGGATAGAAAAAAGTGTATTGTTAAGAATCATTCAGTATATGACTCTTCTCTTGTTCAGTGGTTAAAAAAGGAAGTCACTCTAATGATCAATGTACCAGACAGTTGTCTAGATATTAAGGTAGGAAAATAATTTCAAGTATGGCTGTATCTGAGAGCAAAGAAGGAAGGAACACTGAGGGGTATTGCACCTGTAGGATAATGTAGCTAAAAAAATAAAGGATAGAAGTCTCCAAATAATAAGAGTCTCAGGGAAAGCTAGACCAAAGATAACAAAAAGGTGTTGGGAGATCTCTTATTCAAGAAATCTGAGAAGACTCAGCCACCAGTCAGCATCAAAGAGCAAAATCATTTTTGTACTGCATTGCAATCATATGCAAGTTTTGTTGATTCTTTTCTTTTTCTTGGTTTTTATTTTTATTTATTTATTTATTTTGGTGGTACTAGAGGTTTAATCTAGGGTCTTGCATTTGATAGACAGACACTCCATTTCTTGATGTCCACTCCCCACTCATTTTTCCTTTTGTTATTTATGGCATAAGGTCTAGAAGTTATGCTTAGGCTAGCCTGAACCACAACTATGCTTTCCATATAAGTGTGATGATAGTTATATACCATCACAATATCTATCTATTGGTTAAGACTAAATCTGGCTAACTGATTGCTCAGGCTGGCCTCCAAACACAATCCTGATTTTGGACTCCAGCTATAAATCACAGTGCCCAATATCAGTTTCTCTCTAACTCAGTAGTTCTTCTGTGTCATATCCAAATTATTGGCATCTCTAACAAGCTCCCCAAAGACACCAAGGGAAGACAATTCCAGATATATCTGCTGAGATAAATACAGGAAGGTTTTATTAGTTCAGGATGAATTACACTAGTCGCTATTAAGTTAATTATAGAACATTATTAAATTAAATTTCCTGTCCTTCATGTGTGTTTTACAGTGTCTAATAAGAGCATATCAGCCCTAAGTTATAAAATAGATTTGATTGAAGGAAAAATAAAATTTTTTTTTTGTAGGTCGTGGGGCCTGAACTCTGGGCCTGGGCGCTGTCCCTCAGCTCTTCAGATCAAGGTTAGTGCTCTACCACTTGAGCCACAGCGCCACTTCCGGCTTTTTCCAAAATTATTCTTGAAGAACTAAGAATTTCCTTGGAAATAGATATCAAGGACAATAAATTGAAACCAAAAAAATTACCAGCCTGTATGTTTTTAGATTATTTTTCTATAAATCTCAAATATCAGATTGGCACAAGTTGCTCTAATTTTTTTTTGCTATGTTTGCTTTTTGAACAGAGAGGTCATTCAGTATTAGATGTCCACATTTCTGCATTTTATTAAAATAAGAGTAGTTATGCTTATTGTTAAAGTCAGAAAAAGGCATGATATTTTCAAATTCGATATTAAGAAGTCAATGGTCAAATATTCATTTCCACATTTATAAACTTTCTGTTTTTAAACAGGAAGTAAACATCATTAAATGTATCTAATCTGAAACACTTTGAAGTCATAGTATTCAAGAAGCAAAAAATATCACATCAGATACAGTATAGCCAGTCATAGTTCCCCAAAGCAAGGGTATCCACCCTGTGTGTCTTCTCTCTGACACAGAGAAGAATCTAAACAAACTAGTTCTGATAGGCTTTTTCCCAGACACACCTATTACCAGATCAGACTTTACCACAAGCATTTAAAAATCTGAAAAAATGCATACAGATTTTTTTTCCTATTGCTTTGGCAGCTTCTTTCCTTATGGGATTTCCTGTGTTATATAAAACTCTTGCTAAATGTATCCTTGGAATTCCCAAATTCTGCAAGTTCTTTTACAGTTTATTAGTTATTAATAAGCCAAGAGTGAATACATATAACATATCCAATAAGCAATGTTAAAATGTATATTTAAAACCTTAAAGGAGTAACACCAGAAATAAAGGAAGAAAATTCCAGCTTCATTCATCATCTATGGAATGATCAATAATCTAAAGCTTTAAAGAGGCCAGTTGCCGGGAGACAGCATGTGAGAGCAGGCAGAGTCTGCACGACTTCTAATAGAAAGGGTTTAAAGTGACTGGAAATTAGTCCTGAGTTGGTAAACAGAGATACTGGCTAGCCTGGTAGGGAGTACTAAAGGGTGGGGGGAAACAGATCAATGGAAAGTTAGTTTAACGATCAGACCCACATTTTCTTTTTCGGAAAGTTAGGTTAGCAATCAAGGAGGAACTAACTCTTGGAAATGACATACTGGAAAGGACATACTGGTAAGCTGGCATTCTTTTTTTTTTTAATTTTTATTTTATTGTAAAGATGCTGTACAGAAGAGTTACAGTTACATGAGTAAGGCAATGAATACATTTCTTGTTAAACATTGTTATGCCCTCCCTTTTATTTTCCTACTATCCCTCTTCCCCAACCCCTTTCTTGACATTCCTAAGGTCCAACAGGATACCACAGAGAAACTAACAGGAATCAGAAAGACAAATAGAGACATGGAGAGGCTTTGAAATGAGAAATTTTCTGAAAAAATATTTGCACATTGTTCTTGTCTTTCCAAATAAAAGACATCTGAAAAATAGGAAAATAAAAGCAGTATTATAGAGTTAGCATTCTGGACAACAGAAGTGAAAATAAAATAGTGTAACTTGAGAAGAACCTTGAGAACATAGAAACAATACAAGAAGTGTGTTTTCATTCAAACACAGTTACTTTGGGACAAGTCTATGAGTAGCTTATTTGCATTTATCATTTATGACAAGATAGGGTCAAAGCTTAATATAATATTTCACGTGTGTTTGTGTGTGTGTGTGAGAGAGAGAGAGAGGGCTAAAAATTATTCACCATTGTAGAGAGTTTTGCTGGAGAATATTATGAATAAAATGTAGAAGAGCTAACTAGAAACTAAGAAAAGTACTTGGGAATGTGGCTTGTTAGAATAGATAGCTCTAATAAAAAAAAAAGAACAATTTTTCTATACAGGTGAGAGCACATAAGTGTATTTTGGATAAACAAAAGAATAAGCCAAAAGAGCACACAAGAAAATAGAAATGTTTTTAAATTAAGAGAAAAAAGAACATTTTGAATTAGCTAAGGGTAAAATAAGTGAAAAAATAGTTGTAAAGCTAGAGAACATAAACTTAAAATGAATTGAATTGTACTCATCATCTTCTTCTCTGAAAATAAATAATCTTGGAGCTTAGTGATAAAAATGAGCAATAATAAATCCATACTTCACTCATCCATCCTATTGATACTTTGAGTACATCAAAAATTCATATTTTTTAATAGAATTAGTACATTGACTATGTTTTGGATGAGCACCTTAGAACTTAGAATGTAATAAACAAATTAATATTAGTTTAATTACTAAAAGGAAATTTCACTTGCAGTCCTTTAAATTAATTTAATTTTATGTCTTTTATAGATATTGTGTGAAAAGTATATACATGATCATGGTTCAAGAATAATTGTACTCATTACTTATTACCTGATACGTGTAACTATAACCCCTCTGTACATCAATTCAACAATAACAATTTTTTTCAAATATACATGACCAGGCTTTGTCCAGTAAGTAGAGGTGAATCAACAATTACAAGAAGAATTCCAACACACACACACACACACACACACACACACACAAACACACACACACACACACACACACACACATATATGTATGTATGTATCATATTTTCTTGATCCATTCATCTACTGAGAGGCATCTGGGTTGGTTCCATATCTTAACTATGGTGAATAAGGCTGATGCCCCTCAGTAGATGAATGGATCAAGAAAATGTGATATGTGTGTGTGTGTGTGTGTGTGTGTGTGTGTGTGTGCGCGCGCGCGCATGCTTCCATCAGAAAGAATGACAGTTCCGCATTTGTAAGGAAATGGAAACACAGAAAAAATCATATTAAGTGAAGTAAGCCAGACCCCCAAAAATATAGGTGCCATGGTTTTCCTTATTTGAAATAATTAGTATACATTTAGGATAATCCTAGCAAATGAGCAGAATAGCTCAATATCTATTTACATATGACTATATAAAGCTATGCACTGGTGGCTCATGCCTGTAATCCTAGCTGCTCAGGAGGCGGAGATATGAAGATTGCGGTTCAAAGCCAGCCCAGGCAGGAAAGACCTTGAGACTCTTATCTCCAATAAACCACCAGAAAACCGGAAGTGGCACTGTGGCACAAGTAGTAGATCACTCACTTTGAGGTGAAGAGCTCAGAGAAAGCACTCAGGCCCAGAGTAAAAGCCCCACGACTAAGGGGGAAAAAAAATCACATGACTATATAAAATGATGCTAAGCTAAATGAACTCCAACACATGGACAGAAAAGGTTTTTGTTGTTGTTTTCAATATACTATGTATGTGATTTTTGTTTCTTTTGTAAGTTCTCCCTATGCATATTCCCTGTTTTCGCTGTATTTGATTTTGGTACCCTGGTATTGTCTATATATTTATTTGAATTAGGGAACAGAAGGGGAACAACAGAATAGTGAGATAAAGGACAAGGGGTGGGAACCAATGTAACACCAACAACTTGGAGGTGGGTTTGGGAAGCAGGGAAAGTAGGAGAAAAATGGGGGAAGGGCTAACAAATTTGACAAGAAATGTACCGATTACCTTAATTATGTAACTGTAACCCCTCTGTACATCATCTTGACAATAATAAAAAATAGGAATTATTCAAGGTGCCAGAAATTCTGGTCTAAGAATTCTAACCAGAGTCTAATATCTAAAATTACACAAACACACTGCTTTCTCTAAAGATGATTTTTTTTGAAATTAATACTTAAGTAGATACAATTAGTAACATACTTTCTATTCAGAAATTTTTTTTTCTGTATACTGAAGTAAATATGGCAGGGTAAAAACATGAACGTTATCAACTCTTAGCAAAGGACAATTAGATTTAAAAAAACTGAGCAAACTTAATGTGAAGTTTTTAAACTGATTTTTAAAAATGGATTGACTTGCTGAACCTCACACAGGGATTTACAAAAAGAAAAGGGTATGTTGGAAGAAATCTCTTTACTATGTATCAAAACTCTCAGGAACATGATTCTTTAAACAACACTAGATAGGTAACATCTTTCTTGGGACAATAAGAGCATGTAAAATAAGGATATGAAACATTTAAGTCACTAGAAAATTCCACAATGGAAAGTTCCTGTATACCAGACCAAAGCAGATATAAATATTCTACAAGAACTGTTGGAATTAACTGATCTGTATTTTTTTTCTTTTTATACCTCAGAAATACAATCAAAGCAGAATTTCCTAAAATGACAAGAAAATTTGACGTATGTCATTTGATTGTCATTCCAAATCAGATTTTCCTATTCTCCATTTTACCATGGATTCTGACGGTTTTTTAGGGTCAGATGGATATATCACCAAGTATTCAAATGACTGATTTATAAAATTATAGGATCTTGAATCCATACATTGTGCGTAGTGATGTTTGGTCTTAGCCATGTCATTGTAAAGGTGAAGAGTGTGAGAACTATATTAGCACTGAAGATTGTACCTGAAAAACTGGTAGCAAAATTGGGATCTATACTTCTCATATGCAGTACATTTCTTCTTTAAATGTGGCATATTGGAAACATAGATTAGGTGTTTTTTAATAATTTAATTTTATTGTAAAGGTGATGTACAGAGGGATTACAGTTATATAAGTAATGAGTCCATTTCTTACCTAAAAGTTTTCTCCCACTTTCCTTTTCCCTACTGACTTGTCTCCCTTGCAAATTGTAAAGTTCATTTTCAATAGTGTCTTGTGAATATTGCTGTTGTATTGGCTTAACCTTTGTCCTTTTTCTCACTGTTCTGTTATTCTCCTTCCCTTCCCCAAATCAGATAAATTTATATACAGCATGTGTGTATGCCCACATATACATGTGCATATTTTTTTTCCACTTTAACCTGCATTCTGCCAATCTCATGTTATAGACTTAGTGAGATTTAGTTGCACTGACAGTTTTCAATGATATGATTTTATGTAAACAGAATTTATTCATTCCAATAGAAATTATTGCATATATAAACCATAGACTTAACCCACGGGTACCTTTATTGCTTGAGACTTGTATTTTAAAACCTTTGTCATCTAACAGAAATGTTGAATGAAAGTGATTTTTTTCCCCATGTTCTTCATTGCATCTGCAGTCTGGACTGTTGTAATGTGAAAACAGACTAGATACACTACATTTTCAAAGTTATTCTTGCTTAAGCAATTTGTTTAATAATCTTAGTAACAATAACTGTTATAAGCATCCATGAGAAGGAACGAAAGTAATAAATGGAGTACATAGAGTTCAGAAGTAAGAGTTATAAGATGGATGAAGATTATAGATATTAGAGTTACAATGACGATTCAAACATCTGCACCTGTCTCTACCTTGAGATGATCTTTTGTTTGAGAGAATGGGAATCAAGGTTGCGTAAATAAAAGGGGACTGCTCTGAGAATTATGTGTTTCATTGAAGACATTGAATTTCCACTTCCAGTGGTATTACTTAACATAAAATTTTTATCATATACTAAGCTATTTTAAATAATTGTGTGTTTAAAAACTAAGACAGTTTATGTCTCTTATGCCCATAACCTTTCATCTTCTTTTTGTATTATACTACCATTTGCTCAGTATCATATCTCAAAAGTTACACAGTCATACCCTGACCAGTACAGAAGGCTCAACAGAGGATAGTGCTATTCTCCAATATTAGCAATTTGTTTATACATTGCAACTGCGGAAAATCAGTCTGACATTATGTTCTGAAATTATCATTGCCATGTTTTAAGTGGAGAAACCCTAATTAAACAAAATAAACCTTAACAACATACCTGACTTTGTTTGTTACGTTGATGGTGGCTATCTATATAATTAGGCAGTCTTTTGCATTGACCTCAGTTTTTTATACAGAAGGTAGCAAAATACTTCATATTGTCTTAAATCTTCTTCTTTTGCCTTCCTTACCATATTTAGGACCCTCCATAACATGTACCATGACTGTGTAAAGTTCAGCCTTAGAAGAATATCATTAGCCTAGATTCACATTCATGCTTCATCACTCAGAGGTTTCCAAATTTTGTTGTACTTATTTTTCTCATCTTCATTTTCCTTTGCTCTAGAGAGTAGTCATAGTTGTATTTCATCTAAATGATGCCATTGCTTTATTTATAAACTCAATAAATATCACAAATTGATTATGACAAATTATGATGTATTATGGTTTTAAAGATGTGTAACTTAAATGACAAAATAAAGTATTACATGTTTGTTGCATTAAAGTTTTATAGAGATAAAATATATGTATGTTTTTTCATAGTGTTTGGATTTTAGTTTGATGACTTACCATCAATCAGGCACTTATTATAATCATTTGGATGAGCATTTTGATTATTGTCACACTATATAATCAGAAATTGGGAACATGAACTTAAGTCTAATTTTTTATTTGTTTTTAGAGAAGTTACTCAATTTGCTCAGCTTATTTGTCAAAATAGAAACAAATTATATATATATATATATATATTATTGGGTATAAAACATACAACAAATACAAAAATGAAACAATTTTCATTTATATGTTAAATAGTAATGTAAAAAACTTCTTAAAGCAAACTAAATCTATGTAGCTTTGTTAATTTGAAAGACACTTTGCCTGTGTGAGTCTAACTTCTCTCAAGAAAAGGAAAAGCCAAAGAGCTTGAAAAATCTTTTCATTCTTTACAGGTAAAATCTCCAGAGCAAGGGTTTAGCAGATGGGAAATTTTTACTCTCTGTGTTATGTCTGCTCAGTTGATAAAAAGAGGACTTTGATCTCTGAGACTGTCAATGCAGTTCCTTTCATGGAAAAAAAAATTCTTAAAGTAAACAGTAAAAGTAGCAAAGCAGTTATTAAAATTCCACCCCAACTGGCTATGCTCCCAGTTTTTAAAAGCAAAACATAATGCCCACTGATTATTCAGATTATACTTAAAGCTTTTTTTGCGTGTGTTTCTCAAGCACGCCACTAAAAATAACCAATCTAGTTGAGAAAATTACAAATCTTCTCTTTCAAATTCTAAGCATATTAGATGAGCAAAGGTAATATCCAGCAAAAATCCTTGCAATGACATTTCTATTGATACAAGCAGTAAGTACTAAAGTCTGAGCTGCATGCAGCCTCTAGAATTTAGTAGATACATATAAAATATTACATTTGAGCTAAAATCATTGCCTGTCAATCACCTGAAAAAGCACACTGATCTCTATAATCCTCCCCCTATTTTTTTTCAAAGTTTGCTATGCTAATCTATTCATTGAGGCAGTCTTTTTGAAAAATGCTTTGGTCTCCTTGCAATTTGTTTTGCATTTCTTAAAGAAATGAGTTTTTTAAATGAATTAGAAATACATAATGGAATGAAAACTTCACTCAAAACATCTATTAATTGGACAATTGGTTAGTTTTAAGTATATAGTTGAACTATTACATTTTTCTATTCTACTTTTAGCAATTTGGAAAAGTTAGTAAGTGTAAAAGCAAATTTTTTAATGCCTATTGCAGCTGGAGCTTAAGATATTAATGGGTTTATTTTAGTTGCCTAAGGCAGAAATGGACCTGGATCAAATATGCTACTTTTTCACCTAGACTCAGAAGTGACTATCCAAAGATATCCAGAGTGTCAGGTTCTAACAACAGCTGTGTTAGCATTTGAAAATATAGATTCTCTAGCAATTGCTAGAACTGAAAAAGTAACCTTTACTCTGAAGTCTTGAGATTTTGTGAACTCTGACCTCTGCTCATTCATATTACCAGGAATTTTAAGTTTCCTTATACTGAATTCCTTTAATTGGAAACAGCTGAAATGGTTGCTCTTTCATTAAATCTTGCTGCCTAAGCTGTTCCTGTACAGCACTTTTCTAAATAAATTTAGTCATAAAGATAAAATATAGCTACATGTATGTATCAAGAAAGAAATAAGAAGACTAGCACATCAGTTTTATTTGAATAGGAAAATTTTCTTAAATAACTATGAATACTTCATACTAGTAAAGATATAGCCTAATTATTGATCCAAAACTTATAAGTATGTCATTTCTTGACCCAAAACTTATAATCGTGTCATTTAAGATGGAAAGAGATTGTATTACCAAATCATTTAAATCATTTAAATTCACAAAAACTGAGATCTATAAAGTACTGTCAATGTCTCAATGTTATATAGTTAGTGTCACTAGCATGAATAAAACACGTCTTCTAACTTTTCTTAAAATTCACTGTAACTATACAAAAAGTTCCCAACTTCAAATGGCTCAGTTCACTTCAGTTGAAAAGGAAGAAGGGAAAGGGAAAGGGAGAATTGATGGATGTAATTACTACTGCAGTTTGCATCCAAATATGCATTAACATTTCAATAGAGGAGAGACAGTTTGATACATACTTCAATATAAGAAAAAAAACAGTAAGTAAATAGTATATAGTTGTAATATTAAAATGTCAGGAGAGTAAAAGACAAATTCACAGGCAGAAAAGAAGAGATAAAGTAACAGACATAATACTGAAATTGGAAATGAAGACTAAACAAAACAAAACTGAAACAGTAACTGAAACTTTGTAAAGAATTATAGCCTAGCATTGTGAAAATAAGTACCAGAAAAAAAGGTGTAATAACTACACACCGAGAACATGTTAAGTAAATGCTGACAATAGAGTTGGAAATATACAAGTTTGTCTTCACAAAAGCAAGCAATCCTCACATTACACAGCAGTGTAGGGCCAGGAAAGTTACCTTTGAGATCTGGAGCCATGCGAAGAGATCCCTAAATTCAACACAGAAAATGACAGTGGTTCTGTACTTATGAAGAGAAAATGAGCACATTACTCACTTTCTAGTTCCACAATTTAAGGCATGGGAAGAACATTTCATTTTTGAAACATTGATCAATTGTTACACTGTTTCTTTAGGCTGGCTTTGACTTCCCAGTGTTGGTGCACCTCTCTGTCTGAGTCCTTTTAGGAGGACATTTTCCCAAGTAATACTTCTAGGGCATCATTATTCCTTGTATGACAGACACTCTCTAATACAAGCTGATACTTTCACCACTGCTAAATTCCTATACTTTCATATAGCATGCTAAAATTGACATTAAAATAATAGGTATTTTTTCTAAGACACTAAGCATTAAAAATATTTAATCTATATTTAATAGTCAGAGCCTGGATGTTTTTACAACAGTATGGAACACTTATTCTTGTGAAGGAACAAGAACAAATTAAAAAATGCAACCAAACTAAATGGATGATTTCCTATGGAGCTAGTAAACAGTGTCAGATTTAAGGAAACATTAACAACTAAATTACAAAAAGAAGCAATTTGAGCCACACCATTTTGGGAAGAGATTTGTAGAGGCATGATACTGAGATTTTGTACTCACCTGAGTAAGGGCTGGTCTTGAACAGAAGAAAAGGTTAGAAGAGAGACATGAGTAGAATAGAGGTGATAGGTTCAAAGTTACACTACATACACTCTACTTGATTTTCACTATGAAACACCCTCATATTATAAATAAATACAGTTTTATTGTTGTTTCTGTTTTCTTTTTCTTTTGTTTATCTGTCCTTGGTGGGACAAAATGTGAACAAATACAGCAATGGTACTCACTGGACACTATGTTGAAAATGAACTATAATTCTTGTGGGTGGGGGCAAAAAGGAAAAGTTGAGAGAGAGCTAGGGAATGGGTGACATTGTCAAAAAGAAATGTATTGATTACCTAACTTATGTAATTGTAACCCTTCTATACAGTACCTTTACCATTACAATAAGAATATAAACATTAAAAATAATAAAATTGATATTAATGTTTAAATAAAAGTGAATTAAAAAATAAAGATTCCTGAAATGTAATGCAGCCATTTGATGACAATGTATCTAGCCAGTAAATATGAAGGGATATAGATACTCACACATAAGAACTAACTCAAATGTCTACAAATACATAAAATGGATAAATTGTGGTATATTTGTTTAGGAGGGTTCTACTAAAAATCAAATGAACTATGGATGCATGCAACAACACACAGACATTTCAAAATTTTTGTAGTGAACAAAAATAGGTACACAATTTATGTTTGTATGTGTGTGATTTCATTTAAAGAAAATTCTACAAGTGGAAACTCACCCATCTGATTCAAATCATATCAAAGCTAGTAGATGGGATACGCAGGAAGAAGCAACAGAACATTGAAAACTTCTGAGAGTGGTGAGTGCTATCAGTTTACAGAATCCCCAAATTAACTTAATGATATTAAGTCAATCTAGACCCTTGGTATACTTTTTTTCCCCAAATGCTAAAGAAAGTAGTCATAGTGATGAGCATTGATTCATTTTTCAATATAGTTAAAGTTCATTTTCCAAATATTTATTTTATGTAATGGGTATCATGCTGGGGTCAATGGTGCATGGAATTGCTGTAGCTCTAGTTTATACTGCAATTTCATTTGCATGCAAAACCAGAGTAAACAAGTTATTTCCTGTTTGAGGACATTCTTACCCTGTTATCCTTTCTACCTCAAATTTCCTTTCTTTGTCCTTTGAATAACTGATAATTGTGATATTTCTAAGTTTTATTCAGACTCCTTATTTTTTAAAAAGGCAATCCTTTGCACCCTGTCTTAATAACATCACCTCCTTCCCACTTCTCTTTCTTATTTACAGCACTGCTTCTTAAATTCTTTATTACCTGTCTTCTCTATTGTGTTGTAAGTCCACATGACAGTGGTTTGCAGCCTTAGTACTGGTACATAGTATATAACCAATAGATTTTTAAAAAATGAAATTCATGAGGGATATCTATATATAGATAGATAGATAAAGGCAAGATTAATAAATTGGTTTTGAAATAGAAAAAGAGAATAAAGGAAGGAGTGAGACTGATGAACATCTATTACATTATGCATATATGGACAAGTCAAAATGAAACCCCATGAACACCCATCATTATAAGTGAAAACATAAGAAAAGAAAATTTAAAAGCTATCTAAATGACTAAGTAAATTAATAAATATATTCATCACAGAAAACAAAACAAGTTTGTAATATTGAAAGATAGTGGAGAGCACAGTATGGTGGCAATAATATAAATGCCTAGGTATTCATATCTGAGGCAGAACACGCCTTAAACAAATATTCTCACTTGAGAAAGAAAACAACAACAAAAAAGAACCTTGCTTTGAAAAGCTACAAGCAAAAAAAAAATGGTTCTTGCCTAATCCTAGCTACTCAGGAGGTTGAGATCTGGGAGTATGGATTCTAATCCATATATGTGAGACTGTCATGCCCAATTGAGCAGCAAAAATCCAAAAGCATAGGAGTGGCTCAAATGGTAGAATAGCAGCCTTTGGCAAAAAAAAAGACAATCACAAAAGTAATAGTCATAAGCCAAGAATTTGCAAGAAAGGAAAGTTTAGCTATGAGCCATTTTTTTCCTACTTTACATTTTAAAATAGACCAAAACAGTTCTGAATGGTAAAGGTAGGACATCTAAATATTGGATATTGTTCATATAGTCCTAAACACAACTATTTTCATGTTCTTGTGACATTAAGATTCTTACGACTTAAAAATCATTCACATGTTTCATGTAATAATAAGCACTGGGCTAGATATATTTCTGATTATTTTTTGCTAAATGAATCTTGGGGTTCTAAACAAAAATGTCTCAATACCATGTTTTCACCTTTAGATGCAGTGATTAAAAAAAATGTGTGAATTTGGATGTTCTTAACATTATGCAGCTATCGAGTTTTTAAACATGAAAATCAGATGTTATTGCATAAAAATGTATAAATAATTTTCAGTAAACTATATCATTCTAGAATGTTTATTATATTCATTTTGCATGCATTTTTATCTTTGTGTGTATATACACTCAAGTATATATTTAAAAGTAATAGATACATCTGTGATTTGGATATAGTAGCAACCCCTAAAATGCACCCACATATGAACTCATATTTATTCAATATGTATAAAAGTCAATCTTTGTTTAAAAGAAACTTCTGTATGGTTGGAAACTAAATGAGAATTAAAGCGTAAGACCATGAGAGAGACAAAGACTTTTGAAACCAAGCAAAGTAAATGATGAAAAACATGTTGGTGGCACCTGGGACTGACTCTCTCTTAAAGCAATAAAATCTGAAGAATGATCAGATAACTTTCACTTATGGTTCCAAATTTACTAGCACATTTGCTTTAGCATTGCAATGACTCAATTTTTACTTCATCTCATTCCAATATATTAAATGTTTCCAAATCCTTATAAAAATTTTAAAAAATCCCTTACACTAATCTTGCTGTGGCTATTCCACAGAAAGGTAAATAAAATAATCATAGAGATTTTGATAAAAATATCAATACACATATTTCTTCTTCTTTTTACGGTCGTGGGGCTTGAACGCTGGGCCTGGCTTCTTTCCCTCAGCTCTTCAGCTCAAGGCAAAACCTCTACTACTTGAGTCAGAGCACCACTTCTGGTGTTTTGGTGGTTTATTGGATATGAGTTTCACAGACTTTCCTGCCCGGGTTGACTTTTAACTGCGATCCTCAGATCTCAGCCTCCTCAGTAGCTACTATTATAGGCATGAGCTACCAGAGCCCCCGGCGTCAATACACATTTTTTATGAAAAGGTTTTTAAAATCATGTGTTTTAAAATAACTTAAAGGTATGCACATTTCCCTGTCCTGTGCTCTGCCACATTTTAATTGAGACATATGGAAAGTTTCTTACTAGACACTTTCTAGTGTTAACAGCTTGTTATTCTAGAGAAACTCAATTACAGTAAATATCACAGTATTAAGAGCCTGGCACTGGTATCACTTGAATGACTAGCACAAAGATAATCAATTTACAAAATGAATACTTAGATTTACATTTTGAAACAATGAAAAGATGTATCTCAGCAACTGAAAATGTGCATTATCATAAATGTGGTCCCTAAAGGTGGGTTAGATGGAAAAGAAACTACATAATTTCATACTTATTTCATTGTAAACAAATAACTCTGATGGATTTTAAAATAAATTGTTGCTTAAGTAATGTATCATTTCCAAAATGTACTTTTGAAAAAATTGGCCTAATAACAAGAATTGGGAGCAAATTTATGCAGAATAAACACTCATTTATTTTATATTTAAATATTTTTTAAAGCTAGATACAAGTAAATAACACAGGTGGAATGGACATGGGCTAAAACTTTTTACTCCATTTTTGTAGAGATATTACTTGAGCAGAAAAATTGGCCTTTGGTTGGTAATTATAATTCAGTATAGCCCCTAGGATATGAGGAAGATGTCAGCTAAAGAGAACAAAATTAAACTACATTTTGAAGGCTTTTAGTACTCTTTTATTGAGAAATATAAAACTCAATGCATTGCAGTTATTAAAATATCATGGTCTTAAAGGAAGATATTCATAAGAATCGATCACAAAGGTTGAAGAGCTATGTGCATATCATCATACAAGAAAACAATTTATGAACTGAACTCCAAGAAATGGAAATAAGATTTTGTTGTTGTAGCTGCTGTTTTTGTTGTCTTTTCTTAACTTGTTTGTTAGTTTGTCTTTGGTGGCATAAATGGGGGCTACAGAAAAAGAAGGACAAAAGATGAACAAATACAGTAGAGGGACTCACTAGGCAATATGTTGAAAATGAACTATAAAAATTGTAGGCAGCAATAGGAAAGAAAAACTGTGAGAAAACGACATGGTTCAATAAGAAATGTACTCTTTACCTGACTCATGTAACTGTAACCCCCCTCTGTTCATTACCTCTACAATAACAATAAAGTAAAATTTAAAATATCATGGTCTTGCATAACATAGGAATTATAAACATGGAGTTCACATAATATTTAAAAATAGTCACAAGTTAGTAATAAAAATTCCAGTAGAAAATAAACACAATGCAAAAATAAGATCTCTTTTCCACATATTTAAATATAAGGATTCAGGGGCTGTGAAGTTACCTCAGTGGTAGAGTGCTTTCCTTGCATGCATGCGGCCCTAGGTTCAATTCGTCAGCACCACATAAGCAGAAAAAAGCCAGAAATGGTGCTGTGGCTCAAGAGGTAAGGTGCTAGGCTTGAGCTGAAGAGCTGAGGGACCTTGCCCAGGACCAAAGTTCAGCCCCCACGAACAACAAAAAAAAATAAGAAAAAAAAGAAATATAGGGATTCAGAGGACTGCTTTTGAAAGGTTTTCCTAATAGAAGTCAAAGTTACTTACAGAGTGCATACACACACACACACACACACACACACACACACACACACACACACACACACACACACACACACACACACACACACACAAGGTCATTCATCTAAGATACAGTGAGTGGTTTTAGTAGTTTGTCTGACATTCTCAGTATTTCCAAGATACAATTTTCAAAATAAATATTTTTTTTCTAGCCTAAAGAAACACATTTTAGTGGAAAGACAAAATCAAAGACATTTCTGTTATACAACACTTAAGAAATATGAAATATTGATGGTGAATTTGTATAAGTATAATAAATGGCAAGGTTAAGAAAACCTCCCAAATCTTGTGCTATTCAGATAGAGACTTGAAGAACCAAGGAAGATGTAGGTGAGACAGTGAGCAAGATGAAGAGAACATCAGAGGCTTTGGGCTAACAATTCTAAATTCATGAGCCAAAGACATAAGAAAAAATGAGTTCAATGATTAAAAGACTGTTTCTTAAATCTCTTCCTCTTTTCTCCCTACTTCTCATCTCCTCTCTTCCTACTCTGTGCATCCTCCCCTGTTCTGAAGCTATTGTGAGATTCCAAGAATACTACAATAATCTGATATTTACTTGAAAATTTAGTTGAGAAAATAGAACCAGGGGGGATTACAAAGAGAGTAAGGAATTCATTCCCTATGATAGGATTTAATATGCATTATTCTATAGTTAGCCAGTTCAGGAAACACTGAATAGTTAAACCATGATTTGTTGCTCAACCACAGACTCTTCTAATAGTATAGTGCTCAGCAAATTATTATGGGATGCTTTAAAGAAGACTGACAATACATTGGTAGCAAAATTAATGTATGTATCTCCTTAGAGACAATACTTTCTGTTGTATTATGGGTTATTTTAGTGTCCTGTCTTTCCAAAATATTAGATGGACAGAGTTTCTCTTATTATCTTCTTAAGGATAAATAAATGAAACCATCAAGGCGCTAGTGTCTCACACCTGTAATTCTAGCTACTCAGGAGGCTGAAATCTGAGCATCATGGTTCAAAGCCAGCTCAGGCAGGAAAATCTGTGAGACTCTTATCTCCAATTAACCACCAGAAAACTGGAAATGGTGTTGTGGCTCAAGTGGTAGAGCATTCACCTTGAGCTGAAGAGCTCAGGGACAGAGCCCAGGCTGAGAGTTTAAGCCCAGCAACTGACTTTTTATATATATAAAATTACATTTACATAAAAGTTATATTTAATAATTTTCAATTTATCTTACTACATATGCTTTCAATTTCTCTGTGAGTTAAAGAAAATTTGCTTCAAAAAATGAAACTTACAAAATGTCTCAAATAAAATACACAGAAGTTAAACTATGTATAATATTTATAATTATCCAAAACTTAGAATATGATGAAATAAAGTGCACCATAGGCACTTTCAATTTTGGAAGTCCAAAAATGTAAAGATATTCAAACTTTGGTTCTGTACAGTGCTTATACTCCATGGAAATATTTTTATAAAACAATAATTTTCAAAAGCTAAAATGTATATTTATTACATTGCATTCTTAGGGGGGAAGTTTAATAGAAATATCTGTGATAATTAAATGTAGACAAACAATCTTACCAAGAGCTAGAGGGAATATGCAATTTTCAGTAGTTAAAAATTGCCTTTAGCTATGGACACATAAAAATAAAAAATGGTATTTATTTTATATGAACCATTTGCTTATTAACTGAAGTAAATAAACAATGTTTCTAATAAGAATTATACAATGTGTTGTTTGGTTTAAAATGGATAGGAATTAAAAGAATATAATAGAGGAATAAATTTGATCAAATTTTTATATGAAAATACAGTGAAGCCCCTTTGTACAATGCCTATAATATGACTAATTTAAAATAATTATATAAAATATTGCTCTTCATTTGCTTTCTATTCAAAATTGGCTATCACATTTATTTGAAGGCTCTCTGAAAGTTCTTACTCCCTCTATTCTATGTCAAATCATTGACCAACAGTATTAATCATAGTCAGCTTCTAGATCTTTGCTGATTCATCCTTTCAGTCACTGATTGGGTAGTAACTTTGTTAGGTCTTTACTTTTGTCAAAGCAAGATAAACATCTACCCATATTCAATGTCTAAGTCAAAAGTCACATCTTAATATGTTAACTGAAGCCTTAAAATAATCACTTGTAACTTGTATATTAAAATATGTAATTAATTTTGAACAATCTTTTTTAAATTGTTCTGTTTTTCCAATTTTTTTCTATTTTTAAACATATTTCCTGTTGTATTATTTGATTATTTAAATGCATTTGTTATAATCCTCTGGTCTCTTTAAAGTCATATTTAAACATTAAGCTTAGCAGCAATTCCTAACATGGTAGCTGCACAGAATAAATACTAAATGTATGCATGTCAAGAATGAATGCAAATATTTAAATTGTGCAAAATTGAAAACAATTAGTGATTTGTTGGCGCTAAGAAACAATTTAAATTTCAATTTGCAAAATTAATAGTTTTCTTTGTAAGAAAAAAAGCACGATGTCAGAATAGACAAAGGAAAATATGCTTTTCTATACATTTTACCTAACTCTAGATGAAAAGAAAATTAGCCTGCTATTCTGTAAGAAAAATATGAAATCTCAAATCTCCGTTTTACCACCAAATGATTGAAGACATATACAAAGTCATTGTAAATGCGAAGCAACAACAAAAAAAATAATAGTAATTGTGCACTTATAGAGACTAGTACTGCATAGTTAAAAATAACTTAGTGCTAGGCACCGGTGGATCACGCCTGTAATCCTAGCTACTCAGAGTCTGAGAATCACGGTACAAAGTCAGCCAGGTCGGGAGATTCTTATCTCCAATAAACCACTAGAAAACCACAAATGGCGCTGTGGCTCAAGTGGTAGAGCGCTTGCCTTGAGCTGAAGAGTGCAGGGACAGTGCCCAAGCCCAGAGTTCAAGTCCCACGACCAAGCCCCACAACCGACAAAAACAAAAAAGCAAATGAACACACACACACACACACACACACACACACACACACACACACACACACACCTTAGTCATCAACCCTAAATTACCTAAATAATTACCATAAAAATATACAGGAAAATTTATTAAAACCCTCGATTATATTATAAAACTAATTTCAAGGAAATTATTTGTGTAATTTTTCTATTTCTAGTGAAAATTACTATCAATATTATGGTTTTAAGCCAGAGTTCCTGATATTTAAGTATTCCTATACTTAACATGAGCCCACTCTAGTTTTCTGCTCTTCACTGGGGAGCAGCAGCAATCTCTACCTGAGACCAAATGCATATACAAAAACGAGAGTCAATATTATCTCACTTTCGCCAGTGACTCATGAATTTCTTCACATTTGAGAAGCACTGGGTTCCTCCCCATGTACCTACGTGATCTTCATAGCCCCTAGATCTAGAGGAAGATAAAGGGCTTGCGTGCCATCCCATTTAATTGTCCCACTAGCTGGTCCGTACAATGAATGCAAAACTGACCCAACATTTTGTGACATAAGAAAAAACTCACTTTCTCAAAAAGCAAAGAAAATTTGCCAATTTTTACATAATTTAAATGTATATCTAGCCAATTGAGTGAATGAATGCTCTATCTTAACAAGTAGAATATGAATGGATTCTTGGTCTCAGGAGCCAAGCCCATATTCAACTGCTGGAATTAACATATTCTGGCAATCCTTATGGATAGCTGTACAATACTTGTATTCACTCTGTATATATTTGTACCAAATAATAGCATCAATGATAACTTATTTACCACACCTATTTTTTCTCAGTGCAATAAATTCCTATTAACTTTCTCAAATATGAGCAGATTCTACTCTTGTTTGTATGTTATTTATTAGATGATTTCAATGTGTATCTCTAACATTACCCATATAGAGGCTTAAAATTAGGAAATTATATATGTGGAGAGTTATATCACACATTAGTTTTTGACAACTAGGTAGTAGCACCATAGCAGCACCATTCCCAATTTATAATAAATTTATGTGTTTTTTGTTTTGTTTTGTTTTTGGTAGAGGATCACAGTAAGTACAGTGGAGTTTCATAAAGCAATTTCACTGGATTAGGGTTTGAAAACATATGAGTTTTAAAAACTACAGACAGGAAACTGCAGATACTTGATTTCCACAGTTGATTGACAAATGTTTTCTGCTTGCTAGAGCAGGCGAGTTGGTTTTCAAAATAACAAATAATGGTTTTCAAAATAACAAATAATAGAAATCTTTTCAGGAGAAGATTTTTATATATGCTTGGAGTAACACTCATCTCTGGAAAACTTAAGGGCTTTCAGGATTAAAATGTGAGAACCAGAAGCAAAGTGATTTGTTCCAAAATTGTTCCAAGAGTAGGACATGCTGGAGAGGAGTCAGAAACCACATCTGACTTCACATCAACTTGATTTTGATATAGCCAATTAGGATAGTATAGAATTACTTTCTAGCTTTAAGCATTCCAAAAAGATAATTTTTTGTTTTAATAAAGTCAAGTTCTGAAAATTGTTTTCTTTGAAGTTATAACATTCTAAGTATATTTTATTAGCATTTGATTGCACAAAGGAGATCATTTAATTCTATACACACGTAAAACCTATTTTGATCAAATTCACTCCCCCTTTCTTTAGAATACTTGAAAAAATATATAAATTATAATTCAAGTACATATTTATTTTATATCTATTAAGCTCTAGAAGAATCAACTATTGTATACTAGTAAATTGAAAAGACATGGGATAGTTATGAATATTTGGTAATGAATATAGGTAAAGATCCAGAATATTAAGTATTTCTTTCTGGATGCCCTCCAACATGTTACATTCTTTGAAAATAAAAGCAAGTGTGGATGAATTGATTTGTGATTTCTGAAGCTTCAGAATGCTACAAGTGAACCTTATCTTAATTGTACCTTTCCAATTATCAAGTGCTATCTCATCTACACTGAGAATGTGTGAATAAACAGACACACACACAACACAAAAATATCTCATATCATTGAGGGTATGGTTGATACTGATCTGTAAAAATTTCCTGAAGTTTTGATTTGCCTTCAAAGTGAAATCTGTTTATTTATATAAGTTCCATATTGTCTTTCAAGATGTATTAATTAGAATTCTATTTTTAAAATATTGTTTCTTTACTTTTTTGCCAGGAGTTATGAAATATGGAATTGAAACTGTCACATAATAAATAACTATGGATTGAAATTATAAGAATAATTCTTAACTGCTATATTCTAACAATTAACATATGACTCTTGTTTCTCTTCAGAAAGTAAAATATGACAAAAATAATGAATTGAAAATTTTGTCACTTTATAAAATGAGCCTTATATAAATGTCACCTATTAGTTATTTTATAATATCAAGACATTCTGACTTCATTATTTATACATGAAAAAAGAAATTATAGACAAGTGAAACTATAAATGTATTGGAGAATTCACTAAAATATGTGATAATATTGAACTACACCAATGTTATCAGAATTAACATGGAAAGGTTATATAAAATTAGTTCTAAATATTAACAAAATGTTTATGCCATAAAATATAAGGTGCGGGGCTGGGAAGGTGGCTCAGTGGTAGAGCGCTTGCCTTGCATGCCTGAGGCCCTGGGTTCGATTCACCAGCACCAAAAAGAAAAAAGCTAAAAAAGAAAAAAGCCAGAAGTGGCGCTGTGGCTCAAGTGGTAGAGTGCTAGCTTTGCGTTTAAGAGCTGAGGGACAGCGCCCAGGCCCAGAGTTCAGGCCCCACGACTGGACCCCCCCCCAAAAAAACAAAAAAAAAAACACAAAAAACATAAAATGTAAGGTGTGATATATTGTTATATTTTAAAATTATATATAATAATTATTCGTATAATATTATATATTACATATATTTCAGGCTTTCTTTTTATTTATTTATTTATTTTTTTGCTGGTCCTGAGACTTGAATTCTGGGCTAGGACTCTGTCCCTGAACTCCTTTTGCCCAAGGCTAGCACTATTGCACTTGAGCCATAGTGCCACTTCCAGCTTTCTCTGTGATTTAATTGGAGATAAGAATCTCACAGACTTTCCTGCCCAGGCTAGCTTCAAACTATAATCCTTGGATTACAGTTTTCTAAGTAGCTAGGATTATAGGCATGAGCCACTAGTACCCAGCTTTAAATTTTGTTTATACAAATAATATTAATATATTTTATGAGTCCATAAATAATATAAAGGCAAAGCAATAAAGATTATTATTAGAAATATAAACCAGAGTTTAAAATAATTTTATTATAAATTATATCCTTTTGAAAGTATCGATATGTTATTTTGTTGATATGATATGCTTTAGTAAATAACAAAGTTAATGTAGAAGTATTGTTAATTTTGTGTGTGTGTTGGGGGGGGGGTCTTAGGTCTGTGTGTTTTCTCTAAGAGTTTTTCCTCAAGGCTAGCCCATACTTGATCCACAGCTCCATTTTCAACTTATTTCATGATTAATCCGAGATAAGAGTCTCATGAACATTTCTGCCCAGGCTGGCTTCAAACTGCAATCCTTAGATCTCAGCCTCCTGAGTAACTGGCATTACAGACATGAACCACTGGTACCTGGGCTGTTTGTGTACCTGGGCTGTAATGTGTTTTAAATAAAGTTAAAAGTTTTTCAGTATATTCATATGTTTATATCTTACTGTGCCTTTTTCAGTACTTGAATTTTGGTATTTTTTTCTTTTTTTTTTGATAATTGTTCTGTTTACTTGTTTTACTAATACTTGAGTTTTAACAGATATGCTAGGTTCCACCACTTAGTTATACCCCAACCCTTTTTGTGTTGTCACCTTTGTGGAGCCTGGCCTGGAATTAGCAGTCTTCCTGTGTCTTCTTGCTCAGTGTTAGGCTTCAGTTGGTTATTTTAACCTAAAGTCAATAAGATTTTAAAAGTGATATTAAATCCTTTCAAAGTGACATATGTTCACCCTATATTCACAAGAGAAATGTAGACATATGTAAGTTAAGGATGGATCATTTATCATCATCCTTAATCTACTCATACTAAACTAACAGTACAAAGAAAATGAGAAAGCAAGAGGCCAATGTTATTACTGTGCATGCCTATAAACAAATAACTTTTTTTTTAGTCGGTCGTGGGGCTTGAATCTCTGGTCCTGAATGCTGTCCCACAGCTCGTCAGCTCAAGGCTAGTGCTCTACCACTTGAGCTACAACACCACTTCCAGTCTTCTGGTGGTTTATTGGAAATAAGAGTTTCATGGACTTTCCTGCCGGGGCTGGCTTTGGTATCAGCCTAATGATACAGGCGTGAGCCACCGGCACTGGCGCTTCTTACTCTTGATAACTTGACATCTTGAGGCTTGGAGAAGAGGACCTACAGAGCTCAGGGGAGTGGAGAATAGAAAAATAACCTGTTAGACTGCATCAATATTAGATCTTAACATGATCCTTGAATTCTGCTGCTCTCTACAGCCATGTACTTTTCCATCCTGTGTGTTCATCCTCCCAGGATTGGGGGGTGAGTGGCTGTATGTCCGATTACTTCTGTTTATCCTATCAACCTCGCCTTGCCTAATAATTATTTATGAAATTCTACCTCAGCTCTTGGGGTTTTTACCTACCATCTGTAATTCATCCAGTTTGTCTGGCCACATAGCCATTTTGACAATTTTTAGAAAGATTCTCTGTAAGGTTGAGGATCAGCCTTTTCCTCATGACTTGACCAGGAGCACTTGACAATAGTGGATTCCAGTTGCATCTATCAATCAAATGTAGCTAGAAGTAAATTCAAAATATAGTCTTCTAATAAATCTTATTCCAGTCCTAGGTTGACATGTGCATTATGCAAACCTTCCTGTCCCTAAAAAAACAAAAACAAAAAACCCTAAAATTTGAATTTTTTTTCTAAAATCATTATTTACTTCACAGGAAGCATACAAATGGACTGTTTCCAATACATGAATTCTGATATGCTCCTCTCAAATTTCTTTCTTCCCTCCCAATATACCCCATAACAGACTGGGTCAGAAACGGAATTTATCTAAAAACCATGTAACCTATTTCACTATGTTATTTTGTCTAGTTTCAAGGGACTAATCTTTCCAGCTTAGCACTTAAGTGATGGAGAAATTGGTAGCATCATAACTAATTGAACATTACACCAGAGGAATAGTTAAGAGTAACCTAACCAAGCTGTACTTAAAACAGCAAATTGTTTATAAACTTCATGTTTTTTTTTATTTATCCACAATTACTAGAAAGATAAATGCTATGATCTGCAAGAAAATTCTGTATCCAGTTCATGAATATAGCAGCTGGTTTTTACTAGCATGTAAGGATGAGACTGTGAAAAAAAGGTGATCAGAAGATACATGGATGCTATTTCACAGGAGGAATATATATTGATGAACTGTGGTGTAAAAGGGTGAACATAATGTAATGTGTTATATACCTTAAAATAACTAGCAAATAAAAACTGGAGTGTACTTACCATATAAAATGATCAAATTTCAAAGTGATGGATATACTAATTACTGACATGTTATAAAGTTTACAGGAAGGGAAATAGGTTTTACCCAAAAAGAAACATGTATAAATATGTGTAAATCAAAAAATATTAAAAAATTCATAAAACAAAACTTAAATAAAAAAATGATTTTTTTGCAACAGAGCCTGGATTTATAACTGTCTCAAGGCAAGCAATTGTATTGTCATTAAACTATAAATGCTTAATTCACTTCACATATATACTGTCTCATTGAAAAATTCAATTTCCCACTCCTCCAGCACATCAGGAGGATATTTTGGGATGTTAAGAAAAAAAAAACTGTGCCTCAAAAGAAATACAAAAGAAATCATATTGACATATTTTGAAAAGTATTATTTGGCTACTTTCAATGAAATTTCCTACTAAATCATGTATCTTTTTCATTCCCTTTACATTTCAAAGGTAAAAATGACAGAGTTGGTATAATGGAGTAATTAAACAATTTGTCATCATTAAAATCATGTAAAACTTGAATCTTACAATTACATTTTGTATGTTTTATTCCTCAGAGTAAGAATTGAGCTCAATAAATGGATTTACATGCTTTATATTTTTCTCACAGAATTTGAAAAGTATTTTTACATTGACTATAACTATTTACTGCTATTTAATTATTAATGATAGATTTTCTGTAATATAGCTTCCACTCAGCATATATTTTGGCTCATTTTGTTTTATGTTAAAAAGGTAATTTTGAGACATGCGTATAATCCCAGTGTTTGAAAGGCAGGATGGAGAGTTACCTTTTTAATACATCATGACTTCCAGGCCAGCCTAGGCATAAGTCCCTGTCTCAAAAAACAAAATAAAAGAGATATGAAGAAAACAATTTCAATTGCTAGAAAGGACAGTAAACAAGAGATTTGTCTTCAAGATATATAGTTAAAGTTTAATGTTTCATGTAACATAATGACTGACAGAAAGGAGCTCACTATAAATAGGAAAATATACATAGTTATGTCAAATTACTAACTGAATTAGCTAACTTTTGATTTTGCAAGAATAAAATATTGCATAAAGATACGATGTGAGCCTGGTGCCAGTGGCTCATACATGAAATCCTACCTACTCAGGAACTGTGCTCTGAGGATGACAGTTCAAAGCCAGTCCAGGCAGGCAAGGCCATCAAACACTTATCGCCAATAAACCACCAGAAAACTAGAAGTGGTGCTGTGGCTCAAGTAGTAGAGTTCACTCCTTGAGCTGAAGAGCTCAAAGGACAGCGCCCAGGCCCAGAGTTCAAGAGCCCCATGACCAAAAAAAAAAAAAAAAGATACAATTTATACATCTAAATATAAGTTGAAAACTTGTAGTCTATGTTTTTATTTTTTAAATATTTGGATATAATTTCCTTTAGCATAGTATCCTCCATATATTTGTCTTCCCCCCAAATTACAGGATTTTAGAATACATGTATATATAGAATACAAATACACAGAATATGTATATAGAGATTTTTATATATGAATACATATACTTGATAATTGTTGCAATACTGTTTTGTATGTTTATATTCTCAAAATTATTAGTAGAAGTAATGTGAGTAGCTTTTTTAAAGAAATGATATAGTGGAAGGCAATGAAATATATAATATAGCATAAAATACAATAATTCTTGTAGGCAAAAAAACAAAGTGTAAGAATTAATCTGTCCATTTAGGGCATTTCTGCATTGTTTATACTTTTAATATAATGTTTTAAGTTTATAGTCTATTACTTTAATGTTTATTTTTATCTTGTGGGATTATATGATTTTTTTTAATAATAGCTTTTTAAAAGTTCTATACGTTAAGTGCTATGTGGTTTTTTGTTTCTTTTTCATGCTTAGGTCTTGGTGTCTATGATTTATTTTTTATTTTTTATTTTTTTATTGTGAAAATACTGTATAGGGGGGTTAAAATTACATGGGTAAGATAATGAATACATTTCTTACCAAGCATTATAGCCTCCTCCTTTGTTTCCCCTTCCCATCTCTTCCCATCCTCCCCCTATCCCCCCACCCAATCTTCCCCAACCCTCCCCCACCAAAGTTGTAAAGTTTGTTTTCAACATAAAGACTTGCAATTAAAACAGCTAGAAAAACAAGAAAAAATGGAACCTAAAGTTACTAGATGGAGCCAGATAACCAAATTAAGAGCAGAGATTAACCAATTAGAAAATCAGAAAATTGTAGCCAAAATTAACCAAACAAAAAGCTGGTTCTTTGAAAAAATAAAGAAAATTGATGGCCCGTTGGCAAGATTAATTAAAAAAAGAAGAGAGGAAACGCGTATTAACAGGATTAGGGATGCCACTGGAAAAATCACAACACGTACCCAAGATATCCAAACAATCCTAACGGACTACTTTCAAAAGTTATACTCTCTAAAGGAAGAAAACCTGGCAGAAATGGATGCATTTTTAGAGAAATACAAGTTGCCCAAACTGAGCAAAGAAGAAGTAAATCAATTAAATGAGCCAATATCCTACAATGAGATACAGGAAGCTATCAAAAGTCTTCCAACAAAGAAAAGCCCAGGACCAGATGGATTCATAACCGAATTCTATAAGACCTTTAAAAAAGAACTAATACCCATACTCCTCAAGCTCTTCAGAGAAACAGAGAAGGAGGGAGCTATCCCAAACTCATTCTACGATGAGTATCCCCAAACCAGGCAAAGACCCAACCAAAAAGGAGAATTACAGGCCAATTTCCTTGATGAACACAAATGCAAAGATCCTTAACAAGATTCTAGCTATCAGAATCCAGAGACACATAAAAAAAATAATACACTATGACCAGATAGGCTTCATCCCAGAGATGCAGGGATGGCTTAACATACGTAAATCAATAAATGTAATCCAACACATCAACAGAGCCAAGGTCAAGAATCACATGATTATCGCCACAGATGCAGAAAAGACCTTTGATAAAATTCAACATTCATTCATGTTAAAAGCTCTGGAGAAAATAGGAATAGAAGGAACATTTTTAAAAACAATAAAAGGCATTTATGCCAGACCAATAGCCAATATTATACTTAATGGGGAAAAGCTACAACCAATTCTCCTAAAATCAGGAACAAGGCAAGGATGCCCACTGTCTCCACTCCTCTTCAATATAGTCCTGGAACCCTTAGCCAGGGCAATATTGCAAGAAAAAGACATCAAAGGGATCCGCATAGGGAAAGAAGAAGGTAAACTATCCCTTTTTGCAGGCGACATGATACTATACCTTCACGATCCTAAAAACTCCATCCCCAAACTCTTAGAAATCATAAATCACTTCGGCAAAGTAGCAGGATAAAAAATAAACCCACAAAAATCAGTTGCCTTCCTGTACACTGACAATGTACAAGAAGAGAGGGAAATAAAGGGAGCAACCCCATTCACATTAACCTCCCCAAAAATAAAATATTTAGGAATTAACCTAACCAAAGATGTAAAACAACTATTTAATGAAAATTATAAAAAGTTAAAGAAAGAAATTTCAGAAGACACTAGGAAATGGAAAGAGCTCCCATGCTCTTGGATAGGCCGACTTAATATAGTGAAGATGGTAATACTGCCAAAATTAATATACAAATTCAATGTAATTCCTATTAAAGTCCCAGTGATGTACATCACTGAAATACAGAAAACAGTCCAAAAATTCATATGGAACAACAAAAGACCTAGAATAGGCAAAACAATTCTAGGGAATAAAGACAACATGAGAGGGATATCCATGCCGAACTTCAAACTCTACTACAGAGCTATAATAACAAAGACAGCATGGTACTGGCACAAAAACAGACCCGAAGACAAATGGAACAGAATAGAAGATCCAGAAATAAATGCACAGGCCTATAGCCAGCTGATAATCAGCAAAGGAGCCAAAGACATACAATGGAAAAAAATACAGCCTCTTCAACCACTGGTACTGGGAAAACTGGGCGGCCACATGCAGAAAAATAAAGTGGACCCCAGCCTACCACCATGCACCAACATCAACTCAAAATGGATTAAAGACCTTAACATTAAACCTGAATCTCTGAAACTACTGCAGGACAGAGTAGGAAAAACACTTGAACTAATAGGCACAGGAAGGAACTACCTGAACAGAGTCCCAGGGTCACAACAAATTGGAGAGAGACTCGACAAATGGGACTACCTTAAAATAAAAAGCTTCTGCACAGCTAAATCTATCGCAACCAAGCTAGAAAGACAACCAACTAATTGGGAAAAAATATTTACCAGCAATATATCAGACAAGGGGTTAACATCCAGTATATACAGGGAACTCAAGAAACTAGTCCCTCCCAAACCTAACAAACCAATTACTAAATGGGCAAGGGAACTAAAGAGGGACTTCTCAGATGAAGAAATAAAAATGGCAATGAAACACATGAGAAAATGTTCATCTTCCCTGGTGGTAAAGGAAATGCAAATAAAGATAACCCTGAGATACCACCTTACTCAAGTCAGAATGTCCCACATCCACAAATCAGCCAACGACAAATGCTGTAGGGGATGTGGAGAAAGAGGAACCTTATTACACTGCTGGTGGGAATGTACACTTATACAACCACTTTGGAAAGCAGTCTGGAGGGTCCTTAGAAAGCGAAAGATTGACCTCCCTTACGACCCAGTCATACCATTTCTAGGCATCTACCCTGAACAACAGGAACCAATATACAAGGACACGTACCCCTCCATGTTTATTGCAGCACTGTTCACAATAGCTAGGATATGGAAACAACCCAGATGCCGCACCACAGATGAATGGATCCAAAAATTGTGGTATCTATCCACTATGGAATATTATGCAGCCATTAGAAATGACAAAATAATGGCATTTGCAGGGAAATGGATGGAGCTAGAAGGAATCATGTTGAGCAAGGTAAGCCAAGAGCAAAGAGACAAATGGTGCATGGTCTCCCTGATAAGTGGATGCTAAATCCAAAATGTTAGGTGATACGACAAAATTAACAAGACTTAAGAAACAAAGATTTCCCACTCATCTGGTTGAACCACTACTAAATATCCCCATGCTACTGATCACATGTATGGTGTATATGTGTACACCGTTATCTGTTATAGATCATGATAGACAATTTGCTCCAGGAAAGTTAGAATGAACTTGTGACTTTAAACGAGCATAATTATTCCACAATACTGTGAAATTTGGGAAATTATGTAATCACTTAATCACAATTAAAAAAAAAAGAACCTCGGGGAAGGTAGGGAGAGAAGAGATGGTAGGGGGAAAACAATGGAGGGGGTAACAATGCTCAATAGGAAGTGTACTCATTACCTTGCTCATGTAACTGTAACCCTCTGTATAGTATCTTTACAATAAAAAATTATAAAAAAATTAAAAAATCAAAAAATTAAAAATGGACTACTTAAAATTATATATTTATAAAGAAATAATACTACTGTTACAGAAGTTAAGAGGTTGTGAATTTGAGTATTAAATTTCTGAATTAATGTGTACACAATGAAGAATAAGGTCTAATAATCGACCATGGGTATATATCTGGATATGAGCAGAACAGCAGTTAAGTCACACAAAAAAGGGGGGAAAAAGGACCAAAAGCTTAAAAGAGATTTAAAACACACACACACACACACACACACACACACACACACACACACACACACACACACACACACACACACACACACACACACACACACCTAAAATAAAAAAAACATTTTTAAAGAAATTTTTAAAAATATGTAGAACAAAGAGTTCTTTTTTTTTCCTGTTCGAACTTGTTTTATTTTATTTTTATAATTTTTATTTTTTTATTGTGAAAACACTGTACAGAGGGGTTGCAATTACATGGGCAAGATAATGAGTACATTTCTTATCAAGCATTGTAGCCTCCTCCTTTGTTTCCCCTTCCCATCCATTCTCATCCTCTCCCCACCCCCCCAACCCAATCCTCCCCACCCCCCCACACACCCCCTCCACACCTAAGTTGTAAAGTTCGTTTTCGACATAACGACTTGTACATCTCCTTGTTGCAATGGGTCCACCTGTATCCCTATTTAAATGATTTGTTTTTCCCCTTCCCTCCACAAATTATACCAACATGAAATACAGTGAAAGCAGGGGTTATACTGTGGGGGAGGGACATACAAAGCAACAAAGAAATAATCTTATAAATGTGTTAGAAACGATCGCATGAGAGAAAAAAAAACATTTTAATAGGGATCTTAGGGTTCATTTCCCTAACATCACCTTATCTGACCTTTTCTGGTTGACTCAGACATATACTAGATATTGCAAATAAGGGAAACCATGGGACCTATGTTTCTTTGGGCTTGGCTTAACTTCACTTAATATAATTTTTTCCAAGCCTTTTCATTTCCTAACAAATGGGGCAAGGTTATTCTTTCTGATAGAGGCATAGGATTCCATTGTGTATACATGCCACATTTTCTTGATCCATTCACCTACTGAGGGGCATCTGGGTTGGTTCCATATTTTAGCTATAGTAAATAATGCTGCATGTGGTCTTCTTTGTAAACATTTGCGTAAATGCCTAAAAGTGGGATTACTGGGTCATCGGGGAGCTCTATGTGGAGTGTTTGAGGAACCTCCATACTGCTTTCCAAAGTGGTGGAACAAGTTTACTCTCCCACCAACAATGCAGTAAGGTTCCCTTCTGTCCGCATCCCCTCCAGCATCTGTTGTTATTAGAATTCTTGATGATAGCCATTCTAACTGGGGTGAGGTGATATCTCAATGTTGTTTTGATTTGCATTTCTTTTATGGCTAGGGATGTTGAGCATTTCTTCATGTGTATATTGGCCATCCTTCTTTCCTCTTCAGAGAAGTTTCTCTTTAAGCCTTTAGCCCACTTGTTCATTGGGCAGTTGTTTCTTTGAATATCTGTTGTTGGGGGATTTGATTTTTTGAGTTCAAGATATATTTCAGATATGAGACTCTTGTCCGTTGTATGGCTAGTGAAGATCTTCTCCCAATCCATGGACTTTCTATTGATTTTGCTTGCTATGTCCTTTGCCATGCAGAAGCTCTGCAGCTTCATGCAATCCCATTTGTCCAACCTTTCTTTGATTGGTTGTGCTTCCAGGTCTCTATTAAGAAAATTTCGGCCTGTGCCAAGGAGACCTAGGATTTCTCCTATTCCATCCTATGTTTTCAGAGTGTCTGCTTTGACTCCGAGGTCTTTGATCCATTTGGAGCTGATTCTGGTGCAGGGTGATTTAGAAGGATCTAGCTTTAGTTTTCTACAAGTAGTTAACCAATTTTGCCAGCACCATTTACTGAAGAGGCTGTCTTTCTTCCATTCTATTGTTTTAGCTCCCTTATCAAAAATTAGATAGCTATAGGCCAGTAAGTTCATTTCTGGGTTTTCAATTCTATTCCATTGGTCCTGAGGTCTGTTCTTATGCCAGTACCAAGCTCTTTTGATTATTATGGCTTCATAGTAGAGTTTCAAATTTGGTATTGATATTCCTCCAGCACTGTTCTTTCTATTGAAGATTGTTTTTGCTATTCGGGGTCGTTTATTGTTACATATGAATTTTGGATTGCCTCTTCTATTTCCTTGAAGAATGAGGTTGGAATTTTGATAGGTATCGCATTGAATTTGTAGATAGCCTTGGGAAGTATTGCCATTTTCACGATGTTAATCTTGCCAATCCAGGAGCATGGGAGTTTTTCCCATTTTCTAAGTTTTGTTTTGATTTCCTTCTTCAAGTTTTTAAAGTTTTCATCATAGAGGTCCTTCACTTCTTTGGTTAAGTTAATTCCTAGGTATTTTATTTTTTGTGGGGCTATTACAAATGGAGTTGCTTTCCTAATTTCAGCCACACTTTTTTCATTGTTGGCATACAGAAAAGCCATTGATTTTGGGGGGTTAATTTTATAACCTGCTACTTTGCCAGTTTTGAATCAGCTTGAATAATTTGGAGATTGGAGTCTATGGGATTCTTGAAATCCAAGATCATATCATCTGCAAGGAGGGAAAGTTTTACTTTTTCTTTCCCTATTTGGATGCCCTTTATGTTTGCATCTTGTCTTATTGCTGTAGTTAGGCATTCTAATACTAGATTGAAGAGAAGTGGAGAGAGTGGACATCCTTTTCTTGTTCCTGAGTTAAGAGTAAATGGCTTTAGTTTTTCACCATTAAGTATAATGCTGGCTATTTGTCATATGCAGCCCTTATTGTATTGAGGAATGTTCCATGGTTTCCTAATTTTTCCAGAACCTTCATCATAAAGGGGTGTTGGATGTTGTCAAATGCTTTTTCTGCATCGATTTAGATAACCATGTGGTTCTTATCCTTGCTCATGTTGATGTGATGAATTATATTATTTGATTTCCGTATATTAAACCAGCTTTGCATCCCTGAAATGAATCCTGTTTGATCCTGGTATATGATTTTTTGAATGAATTGTTGAAGTCAATTGGCCAAAATTTTGTAGAGAAGTTTTGCATCAATGTTCGTCAAAGAAATGGGTCTATCATTCTCTTTCTTTTTTTTTTCATTTTATGATTTAAAAAAAATTTTTTATTGTGAAAATACTGTACAGAGGTGTTACAGTTACATGGGCAAGATAATGAGTACATTTCTTATCAAGCATTGTAGCCTCCTCCTTTGTTTCCCCTTCACATCCCTTCCCAGTCTCCCCCCTCCCCTCCACCCAATCCTTCCCCCCCCACCAAAGTTGTAACGTTCGTTTTCAACATGACAACGTGTACTTCTCATTGTTGCAACGGATCCACCTGTATCCTTATTTAAACGATTTGTTTTTCCCCTTCCCCTCCACAAATTATACCGACATCAAATACAGTGAAAGCAGGGGTTAAACTATGGGGGAGGGACATACAAAGCAACTAAGAAATAATCTTATAAATGGGTTAGAAACAAATGTATGAAAAAAAACATTTAAATACATATCAGTCAAAAGTCTGCAGATACAAGCTAGTTCACCAGACATATCTATTCAACATCAAACAACTATATATTAATGGCTACGAACCACAAAGTATTTGGCAAACTAGAAATTATTAGGTTTAGGGAGAGATGTGGGTAAAAATACGGATACAGAGATATGGGAAGGCACAGGGAGAGTTAACTTAACTAAGTCCTAATCTCAAAGTGGGAAATAGGTTGGACAGGATGAATGTAGAGAGAGAGAGAAAAAAAGAAGAAAGAGAAAGAGGAAAAAAGAGACAAGAAAAAATAGAAAAGCAAAGATTAAAAAATAAAGACTTCAATGCTTAAAAATTATGCAAATGTGAAAACGAAATATTCAGAGAAGAACATGGATTTAATGAAAGAAGGGGAGGGGTATAAAGGAGACATGAAAAACTTAAAAATAAAAATATTTAAAATATTATATAGGTATAGAGAGGTAGTACTGCTATTAAGGAATTTAAGCCTAAGAGGTTTTGAATTGAGTAATAAATTTCTGGATTAAGTGTGTACATAATGTGGGATAAGGTCTAATAATCGACTACGGGTATATCTGAGGATGTGCAGAACAGCAATTAAGTCACACAAAGAAGAACGAAAGAGCAAAGGTGAAAAGAATGAGAAAGAAAGAAAAAAGATCAAAAGTTCAGTAGAGCTAAACAAAAAAAACAAAAAAAAATAAAAGTTTTTTTAAAAAGAAAAAAAAAGAAAAACACATTCACATATACCCCTAAAATAAAAATTATAAGAGGAAGAAAAAAAAAGTTACTAGAAAATAATTTTTAAAGGTAAAAATTAAAAATTACAAGTAGTTTTAGAAAAAAATTTAATAAAAGGTACAAAAAAAAAGTTCTTTGATTTTTTTGGGAGGGGTGGGAAGATCCTGTATCTTCCTTGTGTTCATAACCAGCCTCTTGTTGGAGTCTCTCATCTGCTTGTGGTGTTTGAATATCCTGTGGTTTGGTTGGTTTCTTAAGTCAGTTTGTTTGAGCAGGCAGAAAAATGCTCTGTTTTACCCAGGATTTTGTGATCCTTCTCCCAGGCTAGTTCAATGGGAGGGAGATTTGCTTTGAGTTTCACAAAAGAGGGAAATGGCTGTTTCCTCAAGTTTGGAGATGCTGGGATGAGGCTAGGTTCTGGGTAGAGTTGAGGCCTTTCAGCAAACAGTAGCTTTTCCCTGAGGGGGCTAGCTTGTGAGAAACTCACAGAGCCCAGCCTGGAGCCATTCTCAGGGTTTATCTTTACTGAATTTCAATTGATTGTCAAGGCTGCTAAAGGGAGGGGCAGCCTCTGGCTCTGTTTACCCAGAGAAGAAAGCCACTCTTGGGGCTGGCAGCCTGAGCTGGGTGACTTTTCCCTGGGTAGAGCTGAGTCTGGCAGGTCAGGTTAGGTTCTTGTGATCTGCTAAATGACTCTAGTTTTTTTCCAAGGCCTGAGCTGGAGCTAGCAGCTCAGCCTGGCCTTTGTCAGTATCAAATATGGAGATCTCTGGTAGTGGGGGGTGGGGTGGGAGGGTGGCCTTCCCTCCTCTGCTCGCTGAGAAGGAGTGAGGACATCAGGCTTCTACTCAAGTTGAGTCTTGGTTCCTGGGTCGTCTCTGGTCTGTGAACTGCAGGATGATGTCTACTCCTTGTCAGTTCTTGCTCATGTTGAGTAGAATCCGCTTGACCGCTTGCCTGCCGCGTCTGGCTCCTTCGTCCTGGACTGTGTATGTTTGCAGGTATGATGGCTATGGCCGCCACCCGTGCAGCCGCAACAGCAGCTGCGGCTGCTAGCAAGTGCTCAGATCTGTCTCCTTGCCTGGATTTTCCCTCTTTGTCCTAACTCTCTGTACTGTGATGGCACACTTAGTGTGATGCTCTGGCTTAGGACTGTTCACTGGAACACTAAAACTGCTTTCTATGCAAGAGCTTGTTTAGCCTCCAGCTTCTCCTCTGCCATCTTCCCGGAACTCCCACAAGGAGTTCTTTGATTTTCTTTTTCTTTTTTCTTTTTTTTTGGGGGGGGGGTGTTGTAGATCATGTATCTCCCCTGTGTCTGGAACCAGTCTCTTGGTGGAGTCTCGGGTCTGTTTCCTGTGGCTTGATTGGTTTCTTAAGTCAGTTTGAGCTGGCAGAAAAAAGCTTTGTGATCCTGCACCCAAGCTAATTCAGTGGGAGGGTGATCTGGTTTGAGTATCACAAAAGAAGATGGTTGTTTCCTCTAGCTTTGAATTGCTGTGGTAAGGCTACATTCTGGGTAGGATTGAGGCCTATCAGCTATCAGTAGCTTTTCCCTGAGTGGCTAGTTCCTGAGACACTCACAGAGCCCAACCTAGAGCCATTCTTAGGGTTTATGTTTACTGAGTTTCAATTGTTTATCTAGGCTGCAGTGGGGAGGGGCAGCCTCTGGCTCTGTTACCCAGTGGAGAAAGTTCACGTTCCTGTGACCTGCTGAATGGCTTCTATTGTTTTCTTCCAAGGCCTGACTTGGAGCTTTCTGCTTGGCTGGGCCTTTGTCAGTATCAAAGATGGAGTTCTTCTCCGGTGGTGGGGGAGGGTCTAGCTTCCCACTGCTGACTGTGAGAAGGAGTGAGAATTTCAGGGTTCTACTCATGCCAGACTCTTGGTTCCTGGGCAGTGAACTCTGGTTTGTAATCAGCAGGATGAAGATTTCCGCTCCTTGTCTGTTCTTGCTGGTTCTGAGTAGACTCTGTTTGCACACTGGGTCTGGTTCCTTTGTCCCAGACTCTCTCTATTGATAATGTGGTGTCAGTAGCTGCAATGGCCATGGCTACCGGCAAGTACTCAGATCTATCTCCTTAACCAAGCTGCTTGGATTTTCCCTCTCTAGCTAAACTCTCTGTACTATGATGGCACACTTGGTGTGATGCTCTGGCTTAGAACTGTTCACTGGAACACTAAAACTGCTTTCTATGTAAGAGCTTGTTTAGACTCCACCTTCTCCTCCCCCATCTTTCTCCAGACTCCTGCATTGCTTTTATGACTAGAGAAGTGACTCTGCTTTAAAATGTAAGTGTCCTATAAGATCGAATCTCTGGGATTGAGGACACATATTTTAAAGCAAAGAGTCACATGGAGAAAGAGCAGACAAAATCAGTGTGTTTAAAATCATTAAGAAAATACCAAAAAAGATCAGCAAGGTATATAATTATGTTAACACCTTCATATTTTAGCGGTTTTCATTGTAGCATTTTCTTATTTCTGTTTAGTTTCTAGTATATTTTTCCTTTTTTTCTTGTTTTAATTGAATAATTTAATTGTTTTATTTACTTTCCTAACATATCAATCATAGTTCCTTTTAGACCTTTTCTTTGGCTGCCATTTAGTTTGCAAAGGAAAAATTTGATTTATGTCTACTTTCATGTATAACTAGATGACAGTTCTTCCTGAAATTTTTACATTACTGTCATTTAAGTCTCCATAAGCCAAATTTTTAGTATTTATTATTTCTATCCACTCCACAGTTCTCTATTTCTGTATATTTTTCCTCTTTTATTCCTTTCCCTATCTAAATACCTAAACTATATATATATACATATATATATAATATATATATATACATATATATATATAGTGTAAAGTAAATCACTTAACATTTCTGACAGCACATATTTTTTAATGAAGGATTATTATAGTTTGCATCCCTGAGGTGACTTATTTCTTGTTTATTCATGCCGTCATTTCATCAGATAGAAGTACGTTGATGTCATTTTATTTCTTATGGAAAGTAGTATGTGATACTCAGTGCTTCGTTAATTGTTAAAAGAAATCTTTTATATTTCTCATCTGTGATCCTATTAGGCAGTGCCCCACAACTCTTGATTATTTTAAGAATGTTTCTTTCTCTCTTTCGTGCACTCAATCTCTCTCTTTTCAGATAGACAATAATATTCCTAGGCATTCATAATTTGCTATTTGTATTGCTTAGGGTTTGCTTAGTTTTCTGAATCTGTTTCAGTTTCTTCACTAATATTAAAAAAAAATTCCAACATCACTGCTATATGTGCTATATAGCACTTTTTTCTGGCATTCCCATAATAGGCATATCACATTTTTGAAAATTGTAATGCACTTCTTAGAATTTGAATACTGTACTAAAGTCCCCCCCCCCATCTCTGTTATATAGCATAGGAAATATTTCTTAGCATATCTTCAGGCTCACTAAATATTTCCTTGATAATTCCAGGCTACTGATGAATCCATCAAAGATATTATACAGTTTTATGTTTCTCTAATATGCATTGTTTTTGTCTGTTTGATTATTGTTGCTGCTTATATTAAGCATTATTCTTCTCATATTGTCTACTTTCATTCCAAAAGATCTATCCTATAATGTATTAATCTTAATCATTTAAATTCTGTTTTTGTTAACTCTTACACTAATGGAATATTCAGTTTCATTGCAGATACTTGCTATGTCTCTTCACACTCTATAGTTGTTGTCTTTTTGTTTTTCTTTTTGAGGGGGGTCACTGTCCCTCAGCTCTTCAGCTCAAAGAGAGTGCTCTACCACTTGAGCCACAGCGCCACTTCTGGATTTTTTTTTCAGAATGCTGCCCCGCCGAGTGGGGCAGTCCAAAGCAATCCCTAGATGGGGCAGTGCCAGCCATCTTGGGGCTCCTTTCCCCAGCGTCACAGCTCCCGGCTCTTCTCCTGGCGGAACCTGGCCTTTTTTTTTTTTTTTTTTTTTTCTGCTTATGTGGTGCTGAGGAATCAAACCCAGGGCCTCATGCATGCAATGCAAGGCAAGCGCTCTACTACTGAGCCATCTTCCCAGCCCTAGTTGTTGTCTTTTAGGATGTTTTGTCATTATTTCCTATAAGTCAAGCATAATGTACTCCAAATAAGAAGGCATTCTAGTGTTACTTGTCTATAAATGTCAAATAAATAATATTTAACATTAAAGAAATGAACTGGTTAATAGAGTTATTTTATTAGAAAATTTTACTATAATTGATATTTAATCTCTATATAAGTCAGAGTTATCCAAATTTTCTAATGAACTTTTTTGATCCTCACATTTAGGGAGGATGCCCTAAAAATGTCTTTCTACAACTAATCAACCTTTCATAACACTTTTATCTATTTGTAGCCCCTGTCATTACATTGATGACCAATTAATATGTTTAAATATTTGGGAAATGAGACCTTGCATTAATTTATTTGCCATTTAATATTGATCACTCAGTAGAACTGAGTACCTCAAAAGTGACTACATACAGATATATGATGCTAATATATATACATACATATGTATATGTGCATGAATATTTGTATAAAGGTTCACTTTCACTTTTCCAATATATATAATAAATATATAAAATATAATTTATGGATTTAATTATATCAATAATTATATATGAATAAATATTTCATAACTATAGTGAATATATTTTGATGTATATGATATTTCAATTTAATACTTCTAAAATATAATGACAATATTAAGCATGTGTACATATATGTGTGTATATTTGTATTATTCATGATTTTTAATTCAATTTTATGTTAAAAACAAGGACTAAAACATATAACACTGTAGTTGTTCATAAGTTAAAATATCTTATATTAAATATAATAATGACCAAATGTTTTATTCTCTTAAATATCATTTTGCAAATTATTTAGCCACTAATATAAAGTCATCAGAAAGTCTGGGGCAATTTTGTAACTTAAAAAATAAAGTAACATTGGAGAAAAATATACTCAGCCATGAATAATTCTTCTCACAAGGATTGCACTATTTTTTTCCCTCATTCAAATACTTTAGAAATAAAACGAGTCAATTAGAAAACATGTTTGGGTAGCATCTGCTTTTTTCAATTTGTATAATCTGAAACAAAGCATGTGTTAGATTATCTCCCATTAATTGTTCCTATTGTGTGTGAATTACTCTGAATATACAATACACTTTATTCTACAGTCTTCCATTGCAGCCAAAGCAGCTAAAGTTTGTGGCCATTATGTTCTATGCTGCATTTAATATGCAAATTAATTTTGAAAGACAGGAGGCACCTGCACCACAGATTTCAAAGGAATTTGCATAATGAATATAGTACAGTCTCAAAGCTTGCCTTGTAGAGGACAATGACAGATGTGTAAGCAGTTTTGTGTGAGAGTCCTGAGTAACAAAATTTGCTTTAGAGTTGAATTTCAGGGTCAGAGTAGGATAAGTAATCTATTACAGAATAGACATTTCATATAGTAGAGTAGTCTGTGTTCAAGCATCAAAGACTTACTTAATCTGCCTACAACCTGAGATAGGCAGACATGTTTTATCTAGAAATCTTGAATTTTCTATTTGAATAATATCTGGCTTATCATGTAGGGAAAGATCCTGTCCTGTAATAAGTTTTCAATCTGAAAAAAAAATTCTGATATTATCTTTGGGCCTTTTTTAGTTTATTTAGTATATAACCACAGTTGATATTATAGTTTGATATCAGGACTTTTCAATTGCTTGGCTCACTTTCTTGAATATACCACTTGTACAACTTCACCTTTCTGCTTCTTTTTTTTTTTTGCAGGTTATTTTGGACTTGGAATCTCACATTTATGTTTGACCTGGTTTAGAACCATAATCCTCTAGATGTCATCCTCCTAGCTGGGATTACATATATGACCCACTTGTTCCCAACTTTAGTTGTATTTCTAAATAACTTGTGATTTTTTTTTGGTTTGTTTAAAAAAAAAACAAACCTTAATAGTTGTTTGTAAGAAACAATGAGAATCTTTAAATGTATATTGGATAGACATAAGAGAAAGTCTTTACTTAAGTACTTAGACTATATACTACCCATCCAATTTATTAAGCATTTTTGTCCACAAGGTAAAGTCAAAAATTCAGAAATAAAGACAAAAGAAAATGCCTTTCTAAATAATAATGTATTTAATAGTGCAAATATGTTAAATGTTATGCAATAACATTTACACACTATAGTTTTAAATAGTTGTCAATTTGAGATTTTCACAATACTATTCACAATTTATACTTTGAAACAATTTTATAACCTTCATTAGAAATCTACTGCCCATTTGAGATGGATGCTCATTACTCTATAGGCTCTTGGAAAAAGGCAATCAAATTTCTCCCATTAAAGAACTGGTTATTTCAGTAATTTCAGACAAATGAGATTATGCAATATGTGGTTCTTGTGTCTAGATTCTCTTTGCATAATATAGTTAAGATTCTTCTGTGTTATAATGTATTAAAATATTAAATTATGTTTTTTCACTAAATAATATTCCACTTTGTGTATATACACTATATATGCAATGTATACATATATAATTGTGTTTATATACACATATTATATATAATTTTGTGTATCAATGAATCAGTTCAAGGAAATATGGGTTTTTTTCTATATTTTGATTATTATAAGTAATATTACTTCAAATCTTCATGTATATATCTGGTTGTACATGTGTACCTTTATTTGTCTTGAATAGAATGTGTAGGATAAACTCCCCATGTCCTAAGGATCTATAATGTTAAAGCTTTAAGGAGCTAACATTCTTTCCCAAATCAAGTGTACTATCTTACATTTCCTACTGACTTATACAATGGTTCTGTTTTCTTTGTAGTCTTGTCAGTCTTTTTATTATATTTTTTGTAACTGTTGTAATTGTCATAGGAAGCTGCATCTAATTGGGGATTTGGTTTTGGTTTTTCCTAATGTCTAATAATGATATTTAGATTGGAGAGGAGGTGCTTATTTTTTTCCTTATACATGTTTATTTATTCATTTTATAAGATATGGTCTCAATATGAACCCTCCACCCTCTTGCCTCCATCGCACTATATTGACAAAAATACTTTTCAACACATTTTCATGTTTTTCTACATATTCAATAATACAGTGTTTAATTCCATATAGTGATGAAATTTTCTGTGTTGTTACTCTCCTTAACAGTAACCAATAATGCTAGGAACACTAATAGGGGAAAAAAGGGACTGATTTCTGTCATTTCCAGTTTCTTTAAATGTATTGCATGACATAGGAATGATCTATTCCAAAGAACACCTGTTGCATCCTTCACAAAATTGGCCTTTGGTTCCAGAAGGCTGCATTTCTGGTTGTAGGGGGCTTGGTTCAGTAATGTGAACTTGGAGCTGCTCTGTCTGCTCTTTAATGTGTTAGCTAAGACTTGGAGTTTCACCTCAGACTGTGCTGTAGTAGCGATGGAGGCTTCCGGGATACTCAAGAGTTCAGGATTCCTGGACGTTGCTTCTCTCACTGCTTCTATAGGAAGAATTTTATCATTCTAAAGATTCCTCTTGACTCTAATCCATACCAGTCTTTGGATGATGTGAAACAGGTAAATTTCTTCCTATACGTTTCTACACAGTCATCTTCACTTTTTGGCTGTACCCAGTTACTGAGACTTCTTAATTGTACTTCAGAAAACTCCCGGTGAGCTCTTTGTATCCCCTGTACTTGTTAAATTACTGCTCTTATCCAGAGAATAAAAACTGAGATGTTCTAATATGTCATGTTGGTGAGGTCACTTTTAAAAGTTCTTTCTCACAGTAGAGCTGAAGTTACATGCTATCCTTCCAATGTGGAGGAATAATAATAACCAATCATCTCTTTTATGAAAGCCCAGGAAGCACTGGGAACCTTCTGCCAGATTTATTGTCTGGTTGCTTTGGAGCATTGTTTTATCTGTTTGTTGCTTTCCTAAAACTTTAATCCTTTTGCCTATGAAAGACACTTCATGCACTAGAGTTAACTGACAAATGCCTCGATATAACCATAGTGGTAAATTTTGTGTAGTTTACTAGTGTATCTGAAACCTTTCAACACTATAAGATTGTTTATTGAGTCTGTCAAGTATAAACCTTTGCTCATGAGTCAGGTGAGTTACAGGTCTGTGGGCATGACATGTTTACTGCAAAGGAAGGCTGAGTTCCTTTCTCTTCCATTTTCTTCTCTGAGAAATGCTGCCAGCTTTTCAGGGAGACCTCTTAGCTTCTTATTACCAGTGTGAGCAGCCACTTTTCCCAGAAATCCTCATGTCAAATGCATTAACTCCTTATTACAAAACATCATCACAGAATAAAAAATATATAGTGAAATAAAAAAATACTCCAGCAATAAGCCTTGATAGGAAGATCTGCTGTGCAGAAATTAAATTGACTTCTGTTACTCAAATATCACCAAAGATTTGAAAAAGATACCTTTTTTGCATTGCAAAGTAATTTTAACTATAAAATTGATTGCCTAAAACATTAAAGATATCAAATTGGAAAAATACAGAAACCTGATTAATAGATTAAAAAAATAATGGTAGTTTGAACTATTTAAAATAGACTGCAAATTTCTTTAAAAATTATATCTTTCTATACATGCTTTCACTTAACTTTTATGAAGCTTTCTTTTATATGCCACTCTGAAATATTTAGAAATAGATTTATTTTCTTTAATGTAAATAATACTCTCTGGGCTGCAATACAAATATTATTTTTTCCAATAAAGGTATAAAAAGTAAAGAGTTCAATTTAAAAATGTATATTTTAGCATAATGCCATACTTACATAAATGTACCTGATCTCATATGTATATTTCTTCAAATTTAATTTTGTGGATATGAATATAATTTTGATCTTCTGTCATCTTATGAGGGACATGGAAATCTGGGCAGCAATTTTCTTATTATATGTTTTGTGTGTGTGTGTGTGTGTGTGTGTATGAGTGTGTAAGTATGTGTGTTTACACAGAGATCAAGTAGATATGCCTCTTTACATGGAAAGAATATAAAATTTAGTACTAAAATTATTAACAGGACAAAATGACCAAAATAAATATGCTAGTGTTAGTAGAAATAAAATGTTTAGGTACCTATAGGTCTCTAGAGTCATAGCCTTTGAATATTGGTTTAGTCATCAAGAAAATGTTTAGGCAGTTGTCTGCTCCATGGAAAGCTGAGGTTTTGCTATCCATATGTAGTCATATGTATGAAATATTAAACAATTGAAGTAGAAAAATAAGTTAAAAATAAAGTTAAGACTTTAAAAGTTTTATGTATTAGACTTAATGAAGTATCAACACAACCAATTTACTAACAGAGCTTTATTTGGTGCTGGGACTCAGCACTACAGAAAGAATGAATGAGGACCAGAATAAAAACTAGGAATGAAGTTGTGAAAAATGGTGGCATTGATTTTGCAAAGAAATAGTTTGAAATACTGTTCCAATGTTCAGTTGCTGTCTTAATAAATATAAGTACTTTGTATCATCACTACTATAAAGACTTGCTCATCATCAGAGGTTCATTCAACTGCTTAGCAATCAGTAGTGTGAACACACAGTATACCCACTTCTGTTTTCCTTTGGATGAGATGAAGTTCACTCTTAATTTCTCTATAGGTATCAAGATCAACAATCAATCATATCTCCCTTATTTCACACAATCTACCCTTACCATGTCAACCAGTTTGACTATGTGTCCTTTTCAAGTCTCTCTCATTGATTTTATTTACGTTTAAAATTGCATCTGTATAAATCCTCATTGCAGAAATGTGCAAAATATCTTGTTATAAAGCATTCAATTATTTTGCTGTTTCATAGTCAAGGTTACATTTTCGATTCCTTCACACACATTCCAATAGAATTTAATAGCGGTATCCCAGCCACCTGTGTTATCTGTGACAGATGACATACAAGTTCTCGGGTAGGTTTCCCAAAGAAGGACATATATCAATGTAGTTTGATAATATGCCTGGGCAAGAAATTGGTTATTAAAAACTATATATTATGTACCTGTCTTCTTTCTCTAGATCAAAAATACTTTGAGGAAAGGATAACAAGTATTATGTCTGTATTGTTTCTTTTTATCCACACCACGTGGTGATTGGGATACAAAAGTTGTATAAGTCCTAAGAATACATGAACGATTGTAACAGGAAGAAATTTGTCTTACATACAGAGTAAGAGTGAAGATATACTGCAAACTAATAAAGAAAAGAGACCCAAATTAATAAAAAAATGCTATTTTATGACATAGAAAATGAAAAGAAAAGAAAATGACAAGAGACACTTAGATTTTTATAAAATTGGCCTTACATATTTTCTACTCTCTGAAATATGTACTTCTTATCCACTTTTTCCTCTGGTTCTTTCTGTTTGTGTTAATATATAGAGACATTCTTTACATAAATCCTTTAATGGCTATACACATTTAATGTCTTTTGCAAACAATAATCAATGGTTTTGGTGTCTTTAATAATACATTTATTTTTTGTATGTGTGTTGTTCCTGGGGCTTGTACTCATAGCTTGGGCACCTTCTCTGAACTTTTTCCTTCAGGCTAGCACTTTACCAGTTAAGCTACTGCCCCACTTCTGGTTTTTGGGTGGTTTTGGAGATAAGAGTCTCAAGGACTTTTCTGCACAGGCTGGCTTCCAATGGCAATCCTCTGATCTCAGCCTCCTGAAAATCTGTGATTATAGGCATGCGGTACCAATGTTAGGGTGATTATTGATTATTTTAACATGGTCAAATTTGTCAAACATTTCTCCTACATGGTATTTATAAAATGTTTTCTCACAGAAATTTAAAATATTATCCGCTTCTATTTCCTGAGTTTAAAGCATTGCGTTTGCCAAACAGATTCCATCTGTAATTGAATTTATACACTTCTATATCTCTGGTTAGACATGTAATTTCTTTGGGAATAAAATGCTAAAGCATAAAAGAGATGAGATAAGTATAGCAAAGGTTATAGTAACACAAACATGTTTATAAGACATAATGAAAATGAAGAAGTTCATTTTGGCTATTATTCTGATCAGAGAGACATATTGCCCACACATTTGCAAAATAAATTATCTAGCTTCTAGTTACAGTTATCACAAAAGAGAACTATATAATTTTCCAAAGGAGACTGTTGTGTCCAAATTCACAGTAGAATAACTAATGAGGTGTAACTAAATTTTATAGACAGAAAGTTGACAATGAGAGCCCCAGAGAGACAAAGTCAAAAGTTCAAGATAGATTAGACTTTTTATAAATGTGTGCTTCCAGAAACGAGTATGTTTGAAAATTCTGCAATCCAGCTCATTTTCCTGCTGACCTTAGATGAATCAATGTCATTAATTAGTCATGTAATTATGTAGCAAACTGGCCTCATCTCTTGAACAATTAGTCAATATAAATGGATGAATAAGAGCTGATGGGGATAAAGAAGAGTTCTCTACATTTGTGTCCAAGGAAAGCTGACACATGACATCCACAGGATAATGTGAGAGAATGAGCTCACAAGTCCGGCAGGTGGCTTACCTTGAATTCGTAGGATTTGCTATAGGGTCATGACTGTCTAGGGGTCAAAGATTAGTGCAGAGTCAATATTTTTCTCCAGTCTGTCTCCATCAATTCAATTCCAATTATTTAAACAGAACAAAGTCTATCAACTATCAGAGTGAAAGATAAGGTACATATGAAAAACAAAGTAACATAAACACATGGCCTTATTTCCTTTTATTGCTGGTTCTTAATATTTGGATGTTAATACAATTTTGTATAGATAAAATTTCAAATATCTTTGCTAAATTAAAGGTAGCTTATACCAAAGTAGAACAAAGACTTTCAAGTGAAAGATGATATAGGATGTGGCAAGAAAGTACCACCAGATGAGGTAAGGGGAAAAGTTACTTAAATTCATTTTGCCTCAGTTTTTATATCTAAAGAAGAAGAGATGAGAAATAAAAGAAGAAAGATTAAATCAACTTCATAGGGTTTATAAACATCAGTGAGTGGGCAGGTGTGAAAAGGTCTATCATTAATTAATAAGCATCCATCATATAATTACCAACTATTATTAGACTATCCAAATATATAGTACGAAGACAAAAGAAACAACAAGCTATTGGCATTTCATTTGGTTATATAACAAATTAAAAATAAATTTCTGAATAAACCCAATAATACATTTTCAGGCATATTATCCTTATTGTATTATTTCTTTATTCATAAAAATATGACTTGGTCATTGATTATAGCTAGCAATATATTTTCATTATTTTAATTACTTATGTAATATGAGATTAAAAATTAGTGATTGTAAAGCATCTGCCATATAAAACTTTCATTATTAGTTTGGAAATCATTAGAGGACCTTATTAAAGAACATATTACATGAATTTTTATTATTTTCTTTGGGTATATAGCCAGGAAAAGAGTCTCAACAGTAAAATTGAAAGAAAAGCAAGGAGAGAGATTAACATATATATATCTGAACAATACAGAATTAGATATATCATGTTCACAAAATACTAAATATCAATAGATATATGGTCCTATAATTTGTTGATATATGTATTCATTTATTAACGTTACAAATATGTTAGACTTGTTGCCACATATTCTATCTATCTATCTATCTATCTATCTATCTATCTATCTATCTATCTATCTATCTATCTATATGTCAGTTGTGGGGCTTGAACTCTGGGCCTGGGCACTGACCCTGTGCTCTTCAGCACAAGGCGAGTGCTCTACTTGAGCCACAGTTCCACTTCTGGTTTTCTGGTTGCTAATTGGAGATTAGAGTCTCACAGACTTTCCTGTGCAGGCTGGCTCTGAACTGCGATCCTCAGATCTCAGCCTCTTATGCAGCTAGGATTTGATGCGTGAACCACTGGCAACCGTCCCACATATGAATATTAACTATTGTGTTATTAACTTTGTTACTATACAGAAAAATGTCTTCAACATTATGGAATTTTGAACTGTGCTATGGGGCTAAAATGCGTGTACATATGTATATATGCATGTTTGTTTGTATATATTAATATATGTATACATATATGTATATATACCTATATATGTGTGTAAGTATATAATATACATATATACATACACACATATATATATATATATATATATATATATTCCTAGCTGTAATCTTAGCTACTCAGGAGGTTGACATCTGAGGGTTACAATTTGAAGCATTGAGACTAATAACAATAGAAACAATAACGTAAGAAAGCCATAAGTAGAACTATGGCTCAAGTGGTACACAGCTAGATTTGAGCAAAAATGCTTGGGGAAAGTGCACAGGGCTTAACTTCAAGCCCCTAAGACCAGCACATGAACTTGCACGCGCACACACACACACACACACTCACTCAGTCTATACAAAATTTTCATTATAGATTCAAGTCATTCATAACTGAATCTGAAATAACTTTATCCAATGTCTATGCTTTAAAACACAATTGGGGAAGAAAGGAATGTTGTTAATCCTCCAACCAAAATTTAATGAACATATATTTCCTAACTTGAAAGAGGCTCATTTGCCACTCAGGTGCCACAAATTCTTCATAATTCAGTCATATAGTTCACATGCTAAACAGCTTATCATTGTTAAATGAACTAGGAAAAGTAAAAGATAAGCATGCATGATGAGTTCACCTTTTAGTTTACATATGAGAACAACAAATTACTAAATCTGCAGTTGCCAAAATATGTGTATATTTCTTAATGGAACAGCTGGTAATGCTGTATATAAGCTACATTCCAGAAATTAATTGTGAATATTAAGAATAATCTTGACCTGGGTCACAGCTGCACTGATTTATTCTTTCTCCTAGTCATTTATTAAGCCGTTTTTTTCTTCCATCTCACAGAAAAGTACGAAGTCTGAGAGCTCATTATGAAAACTCATCAATGTATTATGAACTTATGTGAGTAAGACTTCTGATTAAAACTCCATGTTTTTGTCTTTTCATGGTTCTTGTATGCCAAATTATGAGCATCATATGAAGCATAAAATTACTCTAGCTCACCTTCCATTTGTAGGTAATTTTAAAAAGACTCATCTAAATTAGCAAATTAATCAACATTTAGTGATTAAGTTTTGCATATATTCAAGTAATAGAGGTAGATGTAACAGTAATAACAATTTGGCATATAAAGATAAATTGCAATGAAATATATTGTTCTGTGAATGGGAACAAAATCAACCAGTGAAAATCATTGTCTATTTTTATTGCTGTATATTTTTACTTCAATTGTGATTTTTTAAAGCATCAGGTTAATTTTCTTGAAAATATTTTTAAATGCATATGTATCTAAAGATAGATGCTTATTGGTGTTTCATTTGCTTATATAGCAAATTAAAATGAATTTCTGAATAAATCCAATAATACATTTTCAGGCATATTATCCTAATTGAGTTATTTCTTTGTTCATAAAAATATGACTTGGAAAAATGTGGTATACATATATATATATATATATATATATATATATATATATATATATATATATATATATATAATGGAATTCTATGCCTCCATCAGAAAGAATGGCATTGCCCCATTTGTTAGGAAATGGAACGACTTGGAAAAAATGATATTAAGTGAAGTAAGCCAGGCCCAAAGAAACATAGGCCCCATGGTTTCCCTTATTTTCAATAACTAGTACATGTGTAGGACAAGCAGAAAAGGCCAAAAGCTATGTACATATGACCAAATAAGATGATGGTAAGTGAAATGAACCCTAAGATAGGGACACAGATTTTTTTTCTTTCTTGCTATTGTTTCTAATGCATTTACAATGTACCATGTGATTTATTTTTTGTTTCAGAAACAAACAAACAAAATGTATTTGATGAAACAAACTGTATTTGATGTCAGTGCCCTGCATCTTGTATATATACACTTCCCTAACTTGGGGAGGAGAAGGGAAAAAACAAAATGCTTAAATAGGGATACAGGTTGACTCATTGTAATAATAAGATGTACAAAACACTATGTTGAAAACAAACTTTACAACTTTGGTGGGGGTCGGGGAAAGGAAGGGGTCGAAGGGGAGGGGTGTAGTTGTGGAGGTGGGAGGGAAGAGATGGTAGGAGGAAAACAAGGAGGAGGTAACAATTCTCAATAGGAAATGTACTCATTACCTTGCTCATGTAACTGTAACCCCTCTGTACAGCATTTTTACAATAAAAATTTACAAAATTATGACTTGGTCATTGATTACAGAAAGCAATATGTTATCATTATTTTAATTTCTTCTTATGTAAAATGAGATTCAAAAATAGTGAGTGTAAAGCATCTTCCATATAAAATTTCCATTATTAGTTTTGGGAAATATTAGAGGATCATATTAAAGAGCATTCTCCCTAATTTTATTATTTTCTTTGGATATATAGCCAGGAAAAGAGTATCAACTCATATGGGAATTATAGTTCAGTTTCTTTAGACGATACCATAGTGTTTACACTAATCTGTATCTCTAGGTATAATGTAAAATGTTCTTACCTTACCTCTAAATAGATGCAAGGTGATACCTCATAGTAATTTTGGTTTGCATTTTTCCAGATGATTAGTAAAGCTAAGTAAGCATCTTTTCAATACCAGTTGGCCATTTTGATGCCTTCTTTGGATAAATGTAATTGCAACACTTGTTAACATATATACCCCTTTTCACACTTTCTCTGTTCATTTTCAAATTCTGAGCCCAGGACAGCTTATAAAGGTTTAAAAGAGAGGATGCAATGGGTTCTAATTCAAACCTTTAACATGGGTAAATCTTCTGGCTCTTTACCCTGTATTTCTTTACTTCTGTAATTTTGGAATATCTGACCTTACTTTTACTGAAAGTTAGTAATTGCAATTCAGATTTTCACCTGTCATTTCCTGCCTCTGCTGACTCCTTGATACTTACATTCAAAATAGTAAATTTCAGCTAACTGGAAAAGAAATCATCTCTAAATTACAGAGAAATGTCTCATTTAGTCATTACAGGGAAACATGAAGAAAAAGTTTTTAAAAGGTGAATCATAAAAATAAAAGGTAAATTTTATGATGCAATATTATGATTAGTAAGCATTACAACAACACATATCAGAAAGATGGCAGCCATGACACGTGATTATATAGTTTTATGCATTTCTGCTGGTACTTTGAGGCATAAAAAGCATTATAAGTTATAACTTAATAAACAAATTAATCATATAACTGAGAGGGACCAAAAATTAAAGAAGATTGAAGAAAGAGAACTTTAAGAAAAGGTATGAGAAAATACAAATGAATCTAATGTTTTCTTTCATAGTGGCCAATAATACTATCTTCAAAAACAACCCTTAAATTAGAAAGCAAATTGAAGGGAAAATGATATAAAAGTATAGTAATGAGAGGAAAAGAAATTTTCTATAGCAGGAAAACAAGTCATAATAAAAACAGAAAAATGAAAATTTTACACTCAAAGGAAAGGTTAGATACACGTTTGACTCTCATCCATTGTGAAACTATAATGTAAATAAAATACAGAAATTCAGACAGAACAGTTCAAACAAAAATAGAAAATAGAATGAGATGCTTTAAAGGCAAAAATGTGAAAACATGGTAGTTATATAAAGTTAATGTATGAAAAGTTGAGAATAGTATTGCTTTTTACATGACATTGAAAAGGAGAATGGAGACAATGGAGAAGAATATTAGAAGAAAATAGGACCCTCCTAAAATTTAGCACTGTGATCTATAAAAAAGGTAAATGAAATGTTTTATTATAGATACATCCAGAGAGTTACTCAGGTCCTCAGTAGTTTGCAATACTTTCAGTAAGAATTTCTCCTCAATGTACTGTGTCTTGAAGTATGTTTAATAGTCTAGTCTCCACTTCTTCTTTTTAATGTACTTTATTGTTATTATAGAGGTGGTATACAGAGGGATTAGAATTATATGAATCACATAATGAGTATATTACCTTTCTTATAGTGTATCTGTTCCTTCACTTTCTCCCAGTCCCTCCCTCCCATGTCCTACCAATAGTTGTATAGTTCACTTTCATCAATGTTCAGGATGTTCAACTGCTGCATTTTTTCACCCTTTTCCCCTCAAGTTGTGTACCATACACTTCTGAATGTATAAGGTGAATATAGCATACCTAAGGTATCAGCTCCAGGAACAGATAAACTGTCAGTCCAGACAGCAGTTTCCTCTTTAAACCCTACTCCCACACTCATGTCATTTGGTTCTCAAATGTTCTATTCACTCCTCATAGCTTCTCATTCATGACTTTTTGCTGTCCTGTGTTAAACAAATAGAAAGCACCAGAAAGGAACACATATTCAGATCCCTATATCTCATTTAATTTTTCCTAGGAGAGTGGAGAAATTTCTCCTCCCTCCATTACGTCTTAATTTCTCTTTAAGGATTTTGTTCTTGAAATGATCTCTATGACTTCATCAAATTCTCCATATCAACTACAACAACCACAGCCTGCTTTTCTGGTTAGTGCTTATCATTCTTTGATTTGTTGGTCATGGGGCTTGAATTCAGGGCCAGGGCTTTGTCTCAGATTTTTTGTTCAAGACTAGTGCTCTACCACTTTGAGCCACAGTTCTACTTTCTATTTAGTTGTTTATTTATTGGTGGTTAATTAGAGTCTCATTGAATTTTCTGCCGGGTCTGGCTTCTAACTATGATCCTCAGATCTTACCTTCTTAAGTAGTAGGATGACAAGCATGAGCCACCAGCACCTGACTTCTCATTCTTCATTGATTCATTTTTAAAATTTTATTTTATGGTTTAATTACCTTTAATTAGTTGACAAAAGGGGGATCAATTCAACACATCAATTTATGATTACCATGCCTATTGATCAAGTTCCTCCTTCAAACAAACCAAGCACAATGCCCCAACAGTGACTTGTCCACTCATCATTCACCAAACTCATCCTATTTTCTCTCTTTCCATCAATTAGTATGCTTCTTACAACCCTTCTTTTCTTCCTGTTCATTCACCTAATCAGTAGTCCTCTCACAGTTTAGTGAAAGTTTTATCTCTGGTTTCTTTTAGCTTATTCAATAATTTTTTGAATTGGATTTTCATAATGAATATAAATTGCAAATTATAATTTTATTCAGATTATGAATAGATTTCAATAATAATTTGAATCTTTTATGTAATACTTTATTTAATCCTGAAACATTGGGAGTATTTAAACTTGTCATGAAAAATTACTGATAATTGATTCTCAACAATATTGACATGTATTTTACAAAATACCTGTATTTTACAAAAAAAATCAGTCTTTTTGCACAATTTATAGTGGAAAAATAAAATTAGCAGATAATCCATATGTTTTTCTGGACATTATATGGATTTATTATTTGCAATCTAACCTGAGTTACACAGAAAGATCCTTTAGTCAATCTAAAAGGATCTTAAGTGCTTGTTTAACATCCATTGAGAATTCAGACCAAAGATCTCAGATTTAAATTCAAGACAGCACATGTGAACATGGATACCAAAAAAAGCAAATTCTGAGGAATCTGAAAAAGGGTTAAAACTCCTTTCAACAAACTCTTTAAAGTTAAATACTGTGTTCCCTAAATAAGGTCAAAATGTGATTAAATGTAATAAACTCAAAATGATTTTTCAAGTTTTCATCAATATCTACTTTTCATTAATATCTTACAATATCTTTTTTCTATATGTTTTTATTTTATTTTATTGTAAAGATGCTGCACCGAGGGGTTACAGTTACATGAGTAAGGTAATGAGTACATTCCTTGTTGAGAATTGTTACTCCCTCCTTTGTTGTTCTCCCACTATCCCTTCCCTTCCCAACCTCCCTAACTCCTCCTGCCCTGTGAAGTTGTAAATTTCATTTCTAATATAGTGTCATGGGTATTATTGTTGCAAAGGGTCATCCTGTGTCCTTGTTCCAGCATTTTGTTATTCTCCCCTCCTCAAATTAGACAAATGTATATACAAGATGCAGGATACCAATATCAAGTACAGTGATAACAGGAGATATACCACAGGGGGAAAAACATATAAAGGAAACAAAACAATCTCGTAGTACTTAAAAACAACAAAGAAGCACCTCTTGTGTCCCTATCTTGGGGTTTATTTCTTTTAGCATCATCTTATATGGTCATAAGTACATAGCTTTTGAACTTTCCTGCTCATCTGTAAAATTATCCTAAATGTATACTAATTATTACAAAGGAGAGAACCATGGAAAACAAAACAATAGAGAAAAAGAATGAATTGTATAGAGGGTCTAATGAAAGCCACTTTTTTTTCAAATTGTAGTTTGTGTTAATATGCTTCAGTATAGTTAGTCCTTTGCACTAAGGGTTTGGGATCTTGAGATACACTGTTTGGAGTACCTTCTACATATTCTAGTTCTTACAAATAAGGGTGATCATGTGACCTGCTTTTCTTTGGGTCTGGCTTACTACAGTTAATATATATTTTTTTCCAAGTCTTTCCATTTCCTTATTAATGGAACAATGTTACTCTTTCTGATGGAAGGATAGAATTCCATTGTGTATATGTACCACATTTTCTTGATCCATTCATCTACTGAGGGCCAGTTGGGCTGGTTGCATATCTTGGCTATGGTAAATAATGCTGCGATGAACATCTTCACACTTGTGGGTTTAGTGTGGCCTTCTTTGTGGACATTTGAATAAATTCCCAGAAATCGGATTGCTGAGTCATAGGGGAGGTCTCTGTGCAGTTTTTTGAGGAACCTCCAAACTGCTTTCCAAAGTGGATGAACAAGTTTGCACTCCCACCAACAGTGTAGTAGTGTTGCTCTTTGGTTGTACCCCTGCCAGCATATGTTGTTAGATTTCTTGATTATGGACATTCCCACTGGTGTAAGGTGTAATCTTAATGATGTTTGGATTTGCATTTATTTTATAGCAAGAGATGTTGAGCAATTCTTCATGTGTCTCTTGGCCATTTGTATTTAGTCTTAAGAGAGGTCTCTCTTAAGGTCGTTAGCCCACTTTTTAAAGGGGTGGTTGTTTCTTTGGGGGGTTGTTTTGGTGGAATTTAATTTCTTGAGCTGTTGGTATATTTTTAATATAAGACCCTTAGCTGTTGTATGGCTAATGAAGCTCTTCTTCCAATTTGTGAGCTTTCTATTGATCTTGGTAGCTATGTCCTTTGCACTGCAGAGTTATCACATTTATCCAGTCTTTCTTTGATTTGTTCTGTTTCGGGATCTTCATTAAGAAAGTTTCGATCAAGTAATGACATAGAAACAATAATAAGATACCTTCCATCCAAGAAAAGCCCAGGACCAGATGGATTCACAGCCAAATTCTGTAAGGCCTTCAAAGGAGAACTCACTCCTATACTCCTCAAACTCTTCAATGAAATGAGAAATGAAAGATCACTACCAAACTCCTTCTATGAAGCCACCATAACCCTCATCCCAAAACCAGACAGAGACTCATCAAAGAAAGAGAACTATATACCCATTTCTCTGATAAACATTGCTGTAAAACTTTTCAATAAAATTCTGGCCAATTGATCAACTAGTCCTGGATTCATTCCAAAGGATTCATTCCAAGGATGCAAAGCTGGTCCAATATATGCAATCAAGTAATGCAATTCAATACATCAATAGAAGCAAGTATAAGAATGATATGATTATCTCTATAGATGCAGAAGAAACATTTGACAAGATGCAACACCCCTTCATGATGAAAGCTCTAGAGAAAGTAGAAATCCATTGAGTATTTCTCAATATAATCAAGCCCATATATGACAAGCCTACAGCCAATATAATACTCAATGGTGAAAAGTTAAAGCCATTTCCTTTAAAATCAGGAATGAGACAAGGTTGTCCACTCTCTCCCACTCCTCTTCAATATAGTATTAAAATTCCTCGTTAGAGCAATAAGTCAAGAGGCAAACATAAGGGGGATCCAAATAAGAAAAGAAGAAGTAAAACTCTACCTCTTTGCAGATGACATGATCCTATACCTAGAGAAACACATAGAATCCACTGCCAAATTACTTGAGCTGATCCAAAACTTTGGCAAAGTAGCAGGGTATAAAATCAATCCACATCAATTTATCTCAGACATATATTAGTTATTGCAAATAAGGGAAACCATGAGACCTATGTTTCTTTGGGCCCGGCTTACACTTAATATGATGTTTTTTCCAAGTTTTTCCATTCCCTAACAAATGGGGCAATGTCATTCTTTCTGATGGAGGCTAGGTGAAATGAACCCCAAGATAAGGACTCAAATGGTGTGTCTTTCTTGCTATTGTTTCTAACATATTTTTAAGATGATTTCTTTTGTAAGTCCCTCTCCCGTGGTATAACCCCTGTTTTCATTGTGTTTGATGTTAGTATAATTTGGGGAGGGGAAGGGAAAAAACAGATTGTTTAAATAGGGATACAGGTGGACCCATTGCAACAATGAAATATACAAGACATTATGTCAAAAAACGAACTTTACAATTTCAACACTGGGTTGGGGGGAAATGGGGGTGGGGGTCGGGGTGGGGAGAGATATGGGAAGAGACAGTAAGGCAAAACAAAGGAGGAGGCAACAATGCTTGATAAGCAATGGACTCATTACCTTGCTCATGTAATTTTAGCCTCTCTGTACGGTATTTTCACAATTAAAAAAAAATCCACAAAAATAAGTAGCTTTCAGCCGGGCACCAGTGGCTTACGCCTGTAGTCCTAGCTACTCAGGACTCTGAGATCTGAGGATCTTGGTTCAAAACCAACCCAGGCAAGAACGTCCTAGAACCTCTTATCTCCAATAAACCACTCAGAAAACTGGAAGTGGTGCTCTGGCTCAACTGGTAGAGCACTAGCCTTGAGTTGAAGAGATCAGGGACAGCACCTAGGCCTAGAGTTTAAGACCCAGGACCGACCAAAAAAAAAAAAAAAGTAGTTTTCCTCTACTCCAACAATGGTAAGAGAGAGGCTGAAATTAGGAAAATAACTGCATTTGCAATATCCTCAAAAAAGCCAAAAACAAACAAACAAACCTAGGAATCAACTTAACCAAAGAAGTGAAAGACCTGTACAATGAAAACTTCAAAAATCTGAAAGAGGAAATTAAAGTAGACCTCAGAAAGTGGAATAACCTTCTATGGTCCTGGATTGGGAAGACTAACATTATGAAAATGGCAATATTGCCAAAGGCCATATACTAATTCAATCCAATACCCATCAATATTCCAACTTCTTTCTTCAATGAAATAGAAGAAGCAATCCAAAAATTCATATGGAACAACAAAAGACCCCAGATAGCAAAAACAATTTTGTCTATATGTTTTCTATTTGAATACTTATATGTGGTAACACTGAGTAATCTTTTTGGACATATTTGTGTCTTGTTTTATTTATTACTTTTCATTTTTTACTATTCCAATATTAAAATACTTAAGGGTAAAGAAAAATATTTAAGGCTAAAGAAAATAAATATAATAAAAAATTCTATTGTTATTAGTAAGTAGTTGTACAAAAGGCTCAGAATTCCTAAATAGGGTTTTGGTCAATGTCATCTCTTCCTTCATTCTCCTCCAGTTTCCCCCTCTTGTCCCTATCTACAAGTTACATAGTTCAATTTTTATATAATGTATATTGAATGTATTAACTGCATTTGCTGACCTTTCCTTTCCCTATTTTTATCCTGTATCAAAATCATTATTTGTCTTAAAGCTATGATTATGATTTTTCTACTATTTTAACCATCAATGATATCCTCAAAACAGAGTATTGATAAATATTTTGATGGCAAATTTCATTGTAGAAAACCTAAACTTTAATGATGGCTCCACAAATCAAACAGTAGCTCTTCTACAACCAACTGACATTTTTTTGTTTAAATATGTGACTCTTTAGCATATGTGATATATAAAAGATTGATTTTTTTTAAGCAAAATAAGCTGCACCCAATGGCCAATAAAAGGAGCATGGGTTGTTCTTTTGCTATGGCCTGATCTTGAGGATTAGAGACTAAAGACAGGAGAACAAAGTGAATGGAAAGAAGCCACAGATACTTGAGTCAACTACAGCAAAGCGGACATTGCTTCTTTCAGAGAAGTAACACATAAAATTCTATAATTGGACATGGTGACCTCTCCTCTCTAGAACTGTCAGGAATTATAGACCTTGCATGAAAAGGACATAGGAATACCAAATAATTAAGTATAAATTAATGTCAAACGTGGTGTCCACATCATTAAGATTGCCATTACTTATCATCTACAGTTGTCTTCATTTAATTTCAAAAAGATACCAGTGAAATAACACAGGAAATATGGCTAAAAGCCAAATTATTTCATTACCTTTGTGGTTTATTTAAAATTTTAATGCTATTTGATAAGGTGAGTTTAATATTTGATAGCTGATATTCCATATTCCGAAGAAAAAATTGACTGCCTTCAAGAGTGCAAATTCAGGGGGCTGGGAAGGTGGCTCAGTGGTAGAGTGCTTACCTTGCATGCATGAGGCCCTGGGTTCGATTCCTCAGCACCACATAACCAAAAAGAAAAAAGCCAGAAGTGGAGCTGTGGCTCAAGTGGTAGAGTGCTAGCCTTGAGCTGAAGAGCTGAGGGACAGTGCCCAGATCCAGAGTTCAGAAAAAAAAAAAACAAAGAGTGCAAATTCAGAAGGAACTAGATCTAAAGTATATTTTGTAAAGCCAATTTCAGATAATCTGCAAAGAACATCAAGTATTTCAAAAACCTGGAAACACCAGTGATTTACATGTAAGGAATATTTGACATGTGTGGCATTTATGGCAACTCTACTTAAGTTATTCTTGGTTTTAAAAGTTCATGGTGCTTTTAGTTGATACTGTAATAGTTTTAAATTACAAGCAAAATTTGTAATGTATGGTAGTACTTCTACATATGATGAATGCTTTAAAAACTGAAACTCAGCTTATATGCATGGGATCATAGCTATGTGCCTATGATCATATAAAATATACCAATTAATGAAGTAAACTCCAAGAAAAGGAAACAAGAGGTATTATTTAGTTTCTGTTGCTGCTGTTTTGTTTTTGTTTCTTTTTGTCTTATTTGTTTGTATTTGGGAGGGAACACAGAAAAAGTGGAAGGAAGGGTGAACAAATACACCTGTGGTACTCACTAGACACTAGAAAATGAACTGTACATCTCGTGGATAGGGATGGGAGAGAAAACCTAGGAGAGAACAAGGGAAAAGGAGACATGGTCCAAAAAGAATTGTCCTCATTACTTGATTCATGTAAAGGTAACCCCTCTGTATATCAATTCTACAATAAAAATAATCTTTGTTGCTGTTCTTCTTAATGTACTTACAATGCACCATGTGATTTTTTTGTTTCTTTTGTATGTTCTTCCCCCATGGCACAACCCCTGTTGTCACTATATTTGATTCTGGTGCCCTGCATCTTGTATATACATTTTTCTAATTTTGGGAGGGGAAGGAAAATAACAAAATGCTGAAATATGGACACAGGATGACCCATTGTAACAATGAAATGTACAAGACAGTATGTTGAAAATTATCTTTACAATTTTGTGCAGGGTGGTAGTGGGAGAGAGGGAGGGAGGACTTGGGGAGGTGGTGAGGAAAGGTATAGTAGGAGAAATATAAAGGAGGGTGTAACAATGCTTGATATGGACTCATTACCTTGCTCACATAACTGTGACCCCTCTGTATAGTATCATTACAATAAAAAATATTAAAAAATAATAAATAAAATTTAAAAATTTACTAGTGACTAGGAATTTTTAATGAAAAGTCCATCAACTTAAGAATATGAAAATAAACATGTTGAAACTAAACTAGGATGTACGAACAAAGAAGCTTTGAAGTGGATATTAAAATGTTTAGCTCTACTTAACCTCTTCAGTTGTTACTAAGTTTGTGTAGTCCATTGCCAGCAACTTTGAAAGATTTTACCTATAATATATGTTTGTTTTGTTACTTTACCATGTATTTATGCATGTATAGATGGCATTTTAATTTTTTCCTACATAGAAATGACAAAAGACAAAAATGTTATCTAATAGGAATATATTTGTAAATCAAGACATATTTGATAATTAGAAATCTCGTCTCATTACTGTAGGTTCAAATCCCAATAAATTTAACCTTCCTAATAAAAGAGGAGATAATACATTTCTACAGCAATGCATAACTTGTTGATTTTTATGTACTTAGTTTTCTTTATTTCAGAAATGGTTTTGGGTTGTTAAATGAACTTCATTGTGAACTACACAAAACATGAAAGAAACAAAGCAAAATGCATAGGAGCATCATTTATGTGAGTCCAGGACCCTGTTTAAGTCTTTAATCCCTTCTATCCTGGCAAGACTCATCATCTCCTCCATGTTGAACTGTAGTTATTAATTACAAATTGCTATTTTGTGATTTAAAATGGAAAACATGGTTAGCCTCTTAAATATTTCTATAACTATAAACAAAGTGACTTAAAAACAGAGTTTGTTAGGGTAAATGGATTACGGCCTCAAAAAAGCTATTATATTGAAAGTCACAAATCCTGACTGTTGGCTGCTGCTAAAATGCCCATTTGTGCCATTCACTCTAATTTCCCATATGAATAATGCATAGTAGGCATTAGAAAATGAAAAGACTGTTAATAATAGCAGGGGAGTGTCTGAATTCTATCAGTCCTCAAAAATCTTAATTATATCAGAGCACTACTCCATTATTACTGGAAAACATATCTGGTTTATCTGTTTGGAATTTACAATAAATTAGTTTCCATTAATTAGGTATTATTTAGAAAATTACATAGTCTAATCCAAAGAGATAACATGAACTGTGCCCTTACATTGGCATAACTGTCATGAAAGTATTAATGAGACGCAGTTCCAAAACATTAAAGAGATTCAGTTCATTTGGTCTAATACTTAGTCTAACTTTTTTAGTCACAGTGATTGAATGTATGTGTTGTTGGTGGTGGTAGTGTGGTGGTCTTGGTGTGTGTGTGTGTATGCGTGTGTGCGTGTGTGTGTGTGTGTGTGTGTGTGCGTGTGTTTGTGTGTATGTTCATATGTTTCAACTAATCCTGGGTGATAGAATTTGTTTATAAATTGAATTCTTTGTCATTCCAGTTTTATTTCAGTACAGTCACATTACAATCCCTTGATCATCATATTAGTAGAAGTAGGATCAAATTCATCTCGTATTTACAAACTATCCTAATCATCTTCTACAATTTGGTAAAAAGATAATGGACAAAAGTAAATGTAAAAGTGAGATTTTTTTTCTTTTTAGAAAGACACTTGTTGCTGTTGTTTTTAATATACTTATAATATACTTTGTGATTTTTTTGTTTCTTTTATATGTTCTCCCCCCATGGTATAACCCCTGTTGTCACTGTATTTGATTTCGGTGCTCTGCATCTTGTATATACATTTTTCTAATTTAGGGAGGAGAAGGGAAATAACAAAATGCTGAAACAAAGGTACAGGTTGACTCATTGCAACAATGAGATGTACAAGACACTATGTTGAAAATGAACTTTACAACTTTAAGGGGGGTGTAGGAGAGGAGTTGGAGAGGTAGGGAGAGTAGGGATGGTAGCGGAAAAACAAAGGAGGGGGTAACAATATTTGATGGTATAAATCCTCATTACCATACTCATGTAATTGTAACCCCTCTGTACAGTATCTTTATAATAAAAATACATTACAAAAAACACAGGATAATGTTTTGTCACTTTTATACTTGCTATGAAATGTATTTCACTATATTTTTAAACCTATAGATCCAATATTTTAAAAGCTATGAATAGCTAGGTGATGGTGCCTCATGCCTGTCATCTTAGTTATTCAACAAACTTAGATCTGAGAATCACCCTTCAAAGCCAGGCCTGGAAAGAAAGTCTGTGAGACTCTCATCTCCAATTAAACACTTAAAAAGCTGGAAATGGAGCTAAGCCTCAAGTGATAAAGTGCAAGCCTTGAGCACAAAAGCTCAGAAGCAGTGCCCAGGCCCTGAGATGAAGCCCCAGAACAAACACCAAAACAAAACAAAATAAAACAAAACAAAAAACCCACAAACCTATGAGTAATAGGTTATCATTCTGCAAAAGATTTATATTTACTACATGATATGCTAAATGGAATGTTTTAAAACAAATGTTCATTTTGAAACTATGTTATATTTTGCTTTCTTTTCCTTTTTAATCTATATACATATACATACATTTACATATGTACATATGTGTATATATATGTGTATGTGTACACATAAACATTTGAATATACATGTATGTGTATATTACATATATGTGTGTACATATATCTACTCTTTCTCTTTGGCTTAAACATTTTTTCAGGATTCTGCCTTGTACTATTTCTTTTTTGACTATTGTTTTTTTATGTCTTTCTCTATATAACAATAGAAGTTATAACAATATAACAATAGTATTGTTTTCTTCAAATATTCTTATATTTATCTGAATGATTCGTATACATGACTTAATCTCTTGCTATACTAATCCATCTCAAATTTTACACAGACAAGTGTATTTTAATGAAAAATGTATGCTTAATTGAAAACAGTCAGTGTTTTTACTGGCAAGAATGAATCCCATGGCTTTTGAGAAAAAGGAAAGTGACCTAGCATTGTGCTGAATCTGTTACAGTGACTATTAACTATCATTAACTATCATTAACTAACTTTTCTTTGTTTAATGGGGGCTGGGAAGGTGGCTCAGTGGGAGAGTGCTTACCTTGCATGCATGAGGCCCTGGGTTCAATTCCTCAGCACCACATAAGCAAATAAAAAAGCCGGAAGTGGCACTGTGGCTCAAGTGGTAGGGCACTAACCTTGAGCTGAAGAGCTGAGGGAAGTGCCCAGGCCCATAGTTCAGGCTCCACGACTTGACCAAAAAAAAAATCCTAATCAGCTAAATAAGGGTAACTTGTGCCTATAGTCCTAGCCACTTAAAAGGCTAAGATCTGAGGATGGAGGCTCAAAGCCATCCTGGAAGTAAAGTCTCTGAGCTTTTATCTACCATTAACCATTAAAAAGCCCCAAATCAAGCCTTAGCTCAAGTTGTAGAGCTAAAGCACTAAAGCTCAGGGACAGAACCCAGGCTCTGAGTTCAAGCCACAATACCAGCCTGCTACACACACACAAACACACACACACCCTATTGGTAATTCTACTCATTAAAATTTGCCAATATTAATATTTTCTAAAGCAATTATAATATTGCTTAAAGCAAAGTTATCATAACATATTCCCACTCAAAACACATATCTTAAGGAAATTTATCTATCGATCTATTTTTCTATCATTTATCTTTGCATCTATTAGATATGGTCTACCAATTGTCCATCCTCTAGAGTTTATCTTTATGAAATTTCTGAACAATATTAACAGCCACTGAATTATGTAAAAACAGAAATACAGCGTATATTGATTTCTGTTTCCAAGCAAGTTTAAAAGTGCTTTTCTCATATATACAACAAATCAAATACAAAGAAAATACGTGTCTACAATGGAGTTTGCTGCACAAACCCTCATTATCATCTACCACTTAGCATTACAAAGGGGCATGTTGAATATTGCTTGATTTTTTTATTACAAAACCTACATACTTATATTTTTGTATCTGTAAACTTAAAATTTGAGCCTTTTCATACATATGTGCCCTTTTGAATATATTTTGTTTTACTGCTAAAAAGTAGTTAAATCCATACTGCCAAACTTTTATATTTATATTATAAAAGATTTATATTTATACTATAAAAATTGTCTTAGATCCTTTCATCTACTGACAGGCATCTGGGTTGGTTCCAGATCTTAGCTATGGTAAATAATGCTGCAATAAACACAGTTGTGCTGGTAACTTTAGTTTGGTCTTCTTTGTGATCATTTGGGTAAATGCCCAAAAGTGGGATTGCTGGGGAGCTCTATGTGGAGTCTTTTGAGGAACCTCCATACTACTTTCCAAAGTGGTTGAACAAGTTTACATTCCCACCAACAATGCAGTAGGGTTCCCTTCTGTCCACATCCCTCCAGCATCTGTTGTTATTAGAGTTCTTGATTATAGCCATTCTAACTGGGGTGAGGTGGTATCTCAATGTTGTTTTGATTTGCATTTCTTTTATGGCTAAAGAGGTTGAGCATTTCTTCATGTGTCTATTGGCCATCCTTTGCTCTTCAGCGAAGTTTCTCTTTAAGTCATTAGCCCACTTATTTATTGGGCAGTTGTTTCTTTGAGGATTTGTTGTTGGGGATTTACTTTTTTGAGTTCCAGGTATATTTTGATATGAGACCCATGTCCATTGTATGGCTAGTTGATCTTGCTAGCCATGTCCTTTGCCATGCAGAAGCTCTGCAATTTCATGCAATCCCATTTTTCCAACCTTTCTTTGTTTGTTGTGTTTCTGGGTCTCTTTTAAGAAAATTTCAGCCTGTGCTAGGGATACCTAGGGTTTCTTCTATTCCATCCTGTTATGTTTTCAGCAAAAATGTGGTATATATACACAATGGAATTCTCTGCCTCCATCAGAAAGAATGACATTACCCCATTTGTTAGGAAATGGAAAGACTTGGAAACAATTATATTAAGTGAAGTAAGCCAGGCCCAAAGAAACATAGGTCCCATGGTTTCCCTATACTAGTATATGTATGAGACAATGTATGAGAAACGGTCAGATAAGTTGATGTTAGGCTAAATGAACCCCAAGATAAGGATTCAATTATTTTTTCTTTCTTGATATTGTTTCTAACATATTTATGATTTCTTTGTTGCTTTGTATGTCCCTCCCCCACGGTATAACCCCTGTTTCCACTGGATTTCATGTTGGTATAATTTGTGGAGAGGAAGGGAAAAAACAAATCGTTTAAATAGGGATACAGGTGGACCCATTGCAACAATGAGATGTACAAGACATTATGTGGAAAAACGAACTTTACAACTTTGGCGGGAGGGGGGGAGGGGAGAGTGCGGTGGGGGACGGAGGGATGTGAAGGGGAAACAAAGGAGGAGGTAACAATGCTTGATAAGAAATGTACTCATTACCTTGCCCGTGTAATTGTAACCCGTATGTAAGGTATTTTCACACACACACACACACACACACAAAAGTTAAGGGGCTTGGAATGTGGCTTAGTGGTAGAGTGATTGCAAAAAAAAAATTGTCTTAGAATATAGTTTTACTTAGTGCTTTATCATTAAGTAATGCATGTTAATGTTTTCTTTGTATACACTTCATTTTTTACCATTTTTTGTTATTATATGACAGTAGGATATCATAATTTCTTCTCTACATCAGTACTTAGTTTCTTTCAGTTTTCTGCACTATGAGATAACAAATTTTCCACTATATTTTTAAAATTTCTTTCTTGTTACTGTAAACATGATATACAGATAGTTTATAGCTACATCAGTCAAAGAAACTGTACATTTTTTTTAAACAGTGCTGCCCCTTCCCTCCTCTCTCCCACTAGATTTTTGATCTGCGGTCTTTTGTAAAAATTCCATCCACAATTTTGCCTTTGAAATGTTCTATTTTGGGGCTTTCATTTGCTTTTATCTCTAGTCATTTTTATCTTTCCACAAATCTTTGTTATGATACAACACAGGGTCTTCTTTCTTCTTATTAAAGGTATTAAATTAATTTATAAAATTTTAATTGGAAGCAGTATATTAAAAAAAATCTTCCTCCTTAATCCTTAACATAGTGGAAACAAGGTTTACTTTGGAAATATGTTATTTACTTTCATGTTTTTCTATACTAAAGGATTACTAAATTAATAATCTGTAAGATTAATCTCTCTGTAATTTTAAAATGAAGCAAATACTCTCATCTCTTGGATGATCAAATTATGTTCAGCTGGCCCTATTAAGACTGGGTAGCATAAATTAAATCAATGATAATTTTTGGTGAATATGTATTTAAATTGTTTATATAAGACATAACCAATGGACAGTATAAACATTTCAATATTGGGTTTTTGATCACACCATACGTGGGCCTTTGTTTAAGAGAACCAGTCTGTTGACTACTTAGGCCTCTGAAGGCTTAACCACAGACAGTGGTTCATTTATTAAAAATTCAACATAGGTTAAGCATGTTTTTTTCCTATATCTATAAATTTCTCCTCTCTTTCTGTTTAAAATGTCAATTTGATTCTATATAATAAGACATAAATGAGTTAGTTTTCCTTTATTTTAAAAAATGCAGATTTGAACATATATCTTTTACTTTGTTACCATCTGTACTTCAGGAAAACATTAGCAAATACTCTATCAACATTAGGAAAAGCTCTAATGAAACTCACTGAAGCAGGAATATGCAGAAGTGCAATCTCTTGGCTTTATCCTTTTGAATTCAATTAACAGGTATTTAAGCAAAATGAATATAGGGAAGCTGGATCATGTCTCTCCTGAGGGAGGTTGGGGTTAATGGATGGGTATATGTGAATGAAAAGATGAATGGCAGATAAATATACTCCTGAGTCTATGTACACTGGTGAAAGAGGATTAGGAGATTTGTTGAAACTGCTAGAGGAAGCAGTAGGTGGGAGCAGGGGGAAACATTGGAAATGATGACTGGTGAAAATGAATTGTACATAAAAATGGGTATGTTTAAAATTAGTACCCCATTGTGCAACTATTTGACAATATTTTTAAAGCAATTGACCTATTTTATATACCTTTTCAAGTATTTAATGATAAATGAGTAAAATAATGTCAATGCTACTTTTGAAACAGTTTCTAGAGCCCATTGGCTTCATTTAAAAGAAAAGCAAATATTCATCATTCAATAATTGTAATGTTTTTGGCATGGTCTGTGCCTTCTTTTGTTCCTGCTGATTTACACATTTTGACACTGGGGCAAGAGAGGAAATGGATTTTAAATATAAGTACAAAGAATTACCTTTGTTTGCTAAGTTGAAATCCATTGCTCTCTTAAAAGATCAACATCACAAAGCAATTGATAGACAGTTCATTTTGAGATTATTTAAAGTTTTCAAATTTTGCTCAGATATGCCTTGGTATAACTTGTATAATGAGACTACTGCATGTTATGCATCTCTATAGGAAGGAAAATCTACGTATTTTAAAATATATCATTTATAGAAACATAACACTTTGTCATAAAAGCCCCTCACCTACTGCCCAAAGAGTCATTAAGATCATAGGATTCCTAGTGATTTGATGTTAAAATACTAATAATAAACTTTAAAGTGTCATGGGATCTTGTGTTTCCTTTTTAAAGGTACTATGCCACAAATGATATTCAATAGGAATAATAAATCTGTTCTATGTGTTTTCAAATGTTTCCTGTGCATTCCCTTTTGATTTTTCAGTAGTGGTTTTAGTTGAACCATTATCCAAGCTTGACTAAATATAATTTCTCTTGACACTAAAACTACAGGTAAGTTGTTGGTAATCTAATTGTAATGCTAATACTTACACTGAATGTATTGCTGGATTATAGTCAGTAATAAAAGCATACTGAACTGTTGTGAAAACTCCTCATGCCTGCATTATGTTATGATCTTTGATAACCTTTATTTCGAGATGAATGTAGTTTACAATACTGTAACAGTGATAATGAGCATCAATAAACAAGCTGCTTTGCCAAGGGTGAATATAATTCCAAGTAATAAAATTGGATCTATGACACTTTATCTTCTCTTCTTCATTTCAGATTCATTAACTATTATGGAGATCAATCTCTTTGACACAGTACATTTCTAACCACATTTATGCCAGAATATGTTCTCATTAGCATGTTTGAATTCTACCACTACAATGACAGTGTTTCCCACTTGCTTTGTAATATTACACATAATTTGAAAAGCAGGCCTTGGGCATTCTGACAACCAAATTATTTACTATTTCTCTATAGACATACAACATTTCTGTATATCCTCTATATTTTGCTGACTGCATATTTTAAATTTAGAAAATACTATCGTTTGTATTTTTAAGTAAAGGCATGTATTTAAATAAACTATCTTTAAGTAACAGCCTTTACCAGCCTTATTTCTTTTTTAATATTTTATAGAATTATAAAATTTAATTACACCTATGTGCATATGTATCCAAGTATAGCTATGTAGATAAAGAATGGATTTGTAAATTTATTATCTAGAATTTTTGCTGTTGACAATTTTTGAAAGGTCACTTATGAAAATGCATAAGGTTCATTTTAATTACTGTCACCTGATAGCTCTTTATAGTTCACAAATTATTTCTTTCACACAATACATATAATGCATAATACATATACTAATAGAGAACAACAGAAGAATAAAGTTTCACAAATGACAAGTTAACATCAAAAATATACTTCTAGGCATTCACACTATTAAAATTTTCTTCTCCCTTTCATTATTGATTATTTTAAGAATTAATTTCTGTCTTTAAAAAATTATATATTTGCACATATATTCAAAAAGAAATAAGTGAACCACAAAATTTTGAGTGTCTTCTAAGCCTCTTAGTACTGAAGTTGAGGTTAATGTTTGACATCTCCTTAGAAGAAAGTACATATAATTGGACATGGAATTTTCCTGCCTGTACTACCAACTACTCAAACAGGATTGAAGTCCATAGCCAGCCTAGATAGAATAGTCTGCAAGACTCTATCTTCAATTAACAAGAAAAAGTGATGCTAAACTGGAGTCATGGCTTAAGTGGCAGAGCACCAGATGTAAGCAAGAAAGTTTTGAAAGAACTCAAAAGTCCTGAATTCAGGTCAAAGCCCTGAAGAAAATAAATGAAAACTGAAAACAAGAAAAGAAGGAAAGCAAGGAAGAAAGAGAAAAGAGAAAGAGCAAAAGAAAGAAAGAGATAATTGAAATTTTGAAGACATATTAAGTGAAGTAAGCCAGGCCCAAAGAAACATAGGTCCCATGGTTTTCCTTATTTGCAATAACTAGTAACTGTCTAAGAAAAGCAGAAATGGTCAGATAAGTTGATGCTAGGCGAAATGAACCCCAAGATAAGGACTCAAATGCTTTTCTTTCTTGCTATTGTTTCTAACATATTTATAAGATATTTCTTTGTTGCTTTGTATGTCCCTCCCCCACGGTATAACCCCTGTTTTCACTGTATTTGATGTTGGTATAATTAGTGGAAGGGAAGGGAAAAGACAAATTGTTTAAATAGGGATACAGGTGGACCCATTTCAACAATGAGATGTACAAGACATTATGTCGAAAAACGAACTTTACAACTTTCGCGTGGGGGGGAATGAAGGGTGGGATGGGAGGGGGAATGGGATGGGGGGGTATAGATGGGAAGGGATGGTAGGGGAAACAAAGGAGGAGGGAACAATGCTTGAAAAGAAATGTACTCATTACCTTGCCCATGTAATTGTAACCCTTCTGTACAGTATTTTCTTTTTTTTTTTTTCTTGGGTCTGGTCATGGGGCCTGAACTCTGGGCCTGGGCGCTGTCCCTCAGCTCTTCAGCTCAAGGCTAGCGCTCTACCACTTGAGCCACAGCGCCACTTCCGGCTTTTTTCTTTTTGCTTATATGGTGCTGAGGAATCGAACCCAGGGCCTCAGGCATGCAAGGCAAGTACTCTACCACTGAGCCACCTTCCCAGCCCCTGTACAGTATTTTCACAATAAAAAAAAAGAAATTTTGAAGACAAGTGGGAGTAGGAAACAGTCACAGATTAAACATATGTGGACAGTCTAGAAAACAAGGCAAGAGAGATTGCTTTTAGAAAGCAAGGCCTATCTATCTATCTATCTATCTATCTATCTATCTATCTATCTATCATCTATCTATCTATCTATCTATCTATCTACCTACCTACCTACCTACCTATCTATCTTACACTCACAATAAAGATCTGTTTTTGCTTGCTAACTGTGGAAAGGGAAGGGAGGCTGACTAAATTGACTCTGATTTTGGATGCTTTTAAGTAAATCTATAGTTTAAAAAGGAGGTTCTCAAACATTTAAAGCGGAGAGTGAAATTATCAAAAATCTAGTATTTGAGACATCATTTTGATGGAAAAGTGACAAGTTTAGTACTCATGAGTCCTAGATCCATGATATACTATATGTGTTGTAAGATCAAGTTACAAATTTATACTTTCAGTTTCCAATGTTTAAAATGTATTGAGAGCTGGGCACTGGTGGCTCGCACCTTTAATTCTAGCTACTCAGGAGGGTGAGATATGAGAATCACGGTTCAAAGTCAGCCAAGGAAGGAATGTCCATGAGACTCTTATCTCCAATAATCCACTCAGAAAACTAGAATTGGTGCTGTGGCTCAAGTGGTAGAGCACTAGCTGAGAAACAGCGCCCATGCCCAGAGTTCAAGCCCCATGACTGACAAAAATAAATAAATAAATAAATAAAATGTATTGAGAATATCTCACTGATACATATTGAAGTTATTTATGCTAGTAAAGTGAGTGGTTGATACTGACTTTGTATATTGATTATTGAACTCCAGTCTACCTCTATTAAGTCAGTGAAATGGAAACTAACAGTGAGCTTTCTTTTTACTATTATTTTTTATTGTAAAAATGTTGTACAGAAGGGTTACAGTTACATGAGTAAGGTAATGAGTACATTTCGTAGCCAGCATTGTTACCTCATCCTTTATTTTCCCCTGCCATCACTCCCCTCCCCACCTCCCCAACTCCTACCGCCCCTCCCACCCTGACATTGTAATGTTTGTTTTCAATATAGTGTCCTGTATATCTTGTCATCATAATGGGCCAGCCTGCATCCTCATTTAAGTGTGCTACAATATCCATTCCCCTCCACAAATTACAAGAAAATGTGTACAAAGTACAGAGCACCAGCATCAAATCCAGTGAAAACAGGGGTTATACCATGGGAGAAGAACATACAATAGAAACAAAGGAACTATATAGTATATTGTAAGTACATTAAAAACACTTGTAAGAAAGAGAGAAAAAAAAAGCCTCTTGTGTCCCTGTCTTGGGGTATATTTTGCTTAACATTATCTCATATGGTTGTGTGTAAATAGCCTTTGACCTACTCTGCTTGTCCTAGACATGTACTAGTCACTGCAAACAAGGGAAACCATGGGACCTATGTTTCTTTGGGACTGGCTTACTTCACTTAATATGATTTTTTCCAAGTCTTTCAATTTCCTAAAAAAGAGACAATGCCATTTTTTTCTGACAGAGGCATAGAATTCATATATATATATATATATATATGTATATGTATATATATGCATATATATGGTATATATATATATATATTCCCCCATGGTGTATATCTATCTATATCTATCTATCTATCTATCTATCTATCTATCTATATATATATATATCACATTTTCTTGATCCATTCATCTACTGAGGGGCATCTAGGTTGGTTCTATATCTTAGCTAGGTAACAATACTGTGATAAACATGGTTGTGCTGGTAGCTTTGATATGACCTTGTTTGTGATCCTTTGGGTAAATGCTAGTAATAGAATGCCTGGCATTCTAAGACAAGATGCAGACATAAAGAGGATCCAAATAGCGAAGGATGTAGTAAAATTCTCCCTCTTTGCAGATGACATAATCTTGTATTTAAAGAACCCCATGGACTCCACTCCCAAGTCACTTGAGGTAATCAGAAACTTTGGCAAAGTAGCAGGGTACAAAATCAATGGCTTTCCTGTATGCCAATAATGAGAAGAGTGCGGCTGAAATTAGGAAAGTAACCCCTTTTGTAGTAGCCCCAAAAATAATGAAATACTTACGAGTTAACAAAAGAAGTGAAGTACCTGTATGACGGAAACTTTAAAAACCTGAAAAAGGAAATTAAAGGAGAACTAAGCAAGTAAAAAAACCTCCCATGCTCCTGGATTAGGAGGATTAACATCGAGAAAATGACAATACTGCCAAAGGCTTTCTACAAATTCAATGCAATACCTATCAACATTCCAACTTCATTCTTCAATGAAACAGAAAAAGCAATCCAAAAAAATCATATGGAACAAAAAACCCCGAATAGCAAAAACCATCCTTAGTAGAAAGTACAGTGCTGGAGGAATATCAGTTCCAAACTTCAATCTCTACTACTGCAAAGCCATAGTAATCAAAACAGCTTGATACTGGCACAAGAAGAGTCTTCAGGACCAATGGAATAGGACTGAAGACTCAGAAATGAATCCACAGACCTGTAGCCACCTAATCTTTGACAAAGGAGCTAAATAAATAGAATCGAAGAAAGACAGCCTTTTCAGTATATGATGCTGGAAAAATTGGTTAAACACTTGTAGAAAACTAAAGCTAGATCTACATATATCACCCTGCACCAGAATCAACTCCAAATGGATCAAAGACCTCAAAATAAAAGCAAACTCCATGAAAACATTACAGGAAGGAATAGGAGAAACTCTAGGGCTTCTTGGCACAGGCCGAAATTTTTTTTAATAGAGACCGAGAAGCAAAACAAATCAAAGAAAGGTTGGACAAATGGGATTGCATGAAATTGCAGAGCTTCTGCATGGCAAAGGACATAGCTAGGAACATCAACAAAAAGCCCACGGACTGAGAGAATATCTTTACTAGCCATACAACAGACAAGGGTCTCATATCTAAAATATACTTACTTAGAAGTAAAAAAAATAAATCCCCCAACAACAAATCCTCAAAGAAACAACTGCCCAATAAATAAGTGGGCTAATGACTTAAAGAGAAACTTCGCTGAAGAGCAAAGAAGGATGGCCAATAGACACATGAAGAAATGCTCAACCTCTCTAGCCATAAAAGAAATGCAAATCAAAACATTGAGATACTACCTCACCCCAGTTAGAATGGCTATAATCAAGAACTCTAATAACAACAGATGCTAGAGGGGATGTGGACAGAAGGGAACTCTACTGCATTGTTGGTGGGAATGTAAACTTGTTCAACCACTTTGGAAGTAGTATGGAGGTTCCACAAAAGACTCCACATAGAGCTCCCCTTTGACCCAGCAATCCCACTTTTGGGCATTTACCAAATGATCACAAAGAAGACCAAACTAAAGCTACCAGCACAACTGTGTTTATTGCAGCATTATTTACCATAGCTAAGATATGGAACCAACCCAGATGCCCCTCCATAGATGATTGGATCAAGAAAATGTGGTATTTATACACGGTAGAATTCTGTGCCTCCATCAAAAGACTTGGAAAAAATTATATGAAGTGAAGTAAACCCGGCCCAAAGAAACGTAGGTCCCATGGTTTCCCTTATTTACAATAACTAGTATATGTCTGAGACAAGCAGAAAGATCAGATAAGTTGATGTTAGGGGAATGAACCCCAAGATAAGTATTCAAATGTTTATTTTTTCTTTCATGCAATTGTTTCTAACATATTTATAAGATGATTTCTATGTTGCTTTGTATATCCCTCCCCCATTGTATTTGATGTTGGTATAATTCGTGGAGGGGAAGGGCAAAAAGAAACGTTTAATTAGGGATAAAGATGGACGCATTGCAAGAATGAGATTTCCAATGTCCAAGTCGTTATGTGGAGAAAAGAACTTTACAACTTTGGCGGGCAGGGGGTGGGAGGGGAAGGAAAGGAGGAGGGGTGGGGATAGGAATGGATGGGAAGGGGAAACAAAGGAGGAAGCAACAATGCTTGATAAGTAATGTACTCATTACTTATCAATTGTAACTGTAATTGTAATTTTAATTGTAACCCTTCTGTACAGTATTTTCAAAATTTAAAAAAAAAAAGAAATACAAATCATAACAGTGTACTTTCTGTGTGATCTGGAACCTTGGAGCCATGGGCTGTTGGGCTGATAACGACTCCAGTCGCAGCTCAAGGAATGGTGGATCTATTGGTGACTCAGAGGCCAAAGATTGATTAATTTAATTATTGGTCAAGAATCGTGAACCAAAATACATGGGTAGAAATTTCAATAAATAAAGAAAGTAACGAAATACTGAATGGGGTCAAGCATTGGTTATACAAGTTTATATTATACTTAGAATATTATTTTGCAGCTTACCTACAAGAGTTAAGGATTTTATGATAAACAATGATAAGCCTAAGATGTCAAGTTAAGACAACATTTAAATAACCTTACTTTTCTGAACTCCGTAGTGATTAACCATTTTTCTATTTCCTTTCAATTTTAGATTGACTCCCTTAACCACATAACTGCTCTACAAGGTCTAAGACTTAGTGTAGTGAAAATATGACTCATGCCTCAGTCATCTTTGCCATTTTTAGATAGTTAAAACTGCATAATGGCTGGTAATGAAGATGAGGAAATATCCAGGTTATACTAAAAAAAAATTCCTGTAGCTTATAATCGCTTTTCAAGAAAAAAAATAAATGATATTTTTGTTTGTTTGTTTGTTTGGGTCTGGTTGTGGGGCCTGAACTCTGGGCCTGGTCGCTGTCCCTCAGCTCCTCAGCTCAAGGCTAGCACTCTACCACTTGAGCCACAGCGTCACTTCTGGCTTTTTTCTTTTTGCTTATGTAGTGCTGAGTAATCGAACCCAGGGCCTCAGGCATGCAAGGCAAGCGCTCTACCACTGAGCCACCTTCCCAGCCCATAAATGATTATTTTTAAGTTCATATGAAGTCAGAGATGTTAATATGAATCTGAAAGTTTCTTTAGGGATTAATGATATTTTACTTTTTCAATCATCTGTTTTTATCTCAAAAAGTCATGATTTTCAATTATATGAATGATTAAACTAGAATTTTCATTGTAAATAATTTTCTCTAGCAAGCACAAAAGTTAATAAATGATACACACACTTTGGGGACATTTGGTGTACTCTTCACTTTTTTACAAAAAGAGATTACAAATACTCTGCTGATACCACTTTCATAAAATCTCAGGTCATTTCAATAACTGACATTTTTAGAGAGTGAATTCCAGCAGTTGTCTATCATGTGCAGGTACCATAGCATGGGCTTGTTTCTCAATTTGGCCACTACAGGAAAGAAAGACATTTTTAAAACTAAGTAGGTATTCTGGGAGGGTAGGTGTGTCTGTGGACTACTTTATTCCTCAAGAAAATCAAATATACAAACCAAAATGGTTTACAAACAAAATGCAGTATGGTATATGAAGCTTATGAGTTGAACTTCATAAATTAAAGACAAAACAAAAATGTCAACATAAAACTAGTACACCAAATTTAGTAGTAACATAGAGATGTTGTGATTACAGATATAAACAACTAAGTTGAATTTAATTTCTGGAAATGTAGAGCAATGATGTCACTGAATCAGGACAAGAAGAAACATTATCCACAAATGCTAAAAAAATCAAGAAATTTTATAGATAATATCTAATATTATGAAAAGTCTTGACAAAATGGAATGAGTAACATTGATCTTTGAGAATCACTTCTGTTAGCAGACTTTATTTTCTTTGAATATTCAGAGAAGATTATCTATCTATTCTCTGAAAATATAAATACCAAAGAAATCAAATCTGAAAGATGACCTATTACTCAAAATGATACAATACTTCTACTTCTATCACTAATTATGGACAAATAAATAGGGAAATTTTATCCTAAAGTCTATGAACAATTAAATCATAAAATAAATGTTAGTAATTTTATTCATATTTTTCTTTGGATATAGAACAACACAGGAATAGGTGGAAAGCCACCCCACTGTTTTAACAGAGTATGTGTATGACTGACCTGCTTTTAATTAAATATATGATAATATGTTATTAATTTGTCAAGAAAAACAAAGAAAAAATATACACTTGGTTCTATGGCAAAACATATTGTATGAGTTCTATTTCTGCCTATTCACACAAAGCAATTCATGGGTACTCTTGAAAAAAATTCCAAATGTATTGCTCAAAGATGGTCAACAGAAAAGAATGAAGACTTTAGCAGGATAATGATTATTATGTCAGAAATAGAGGTAGGAAAATCAGGACTTACTCATCTGTAACTTTAACATTAAGCATTGAAGTGCTTTTTATTTGCCCAAACGGATATCTTGTCTCAAATACGTATATTACCTACCAAAAAATATGTTATACACTGAAAGACACATCAAAGCACAAAAGTTATTTTTTTTTGGTTTTTCTGGATCTGATATTTTTTAGCTGGTTTTTAATTTTTTTTGTGAAAATACCATACAGAGGGGTATTTTTTGCACTCAGAATAGTTCTTTAAAATTAGATAGTGCTTGACAACTACAAAAATAATTTTGTATGGTCTCATTTTATTGGACTCTCCTTCTGTTTGAAACAAATATCATTATTGATGCTATGATGGTTTCATTAACACAAATAATGGAACTGATTATCAGAGTGTCACAGAGCTTGCCCTGGGAGAATGTCTCTCAAAGGAGATCCCTTACTTTAACTTCTAATAGTTTAGTACTAATTCTGAATGCCTATTATTAATATATTCATATGGGTCTGGAATTAGAATATACTGAAATATCATTATTGTTTAAAAATAAGTAAAAAAATTCATATTTATATATCAAGTCATTGTCACAGCTCAAATTAGGATTTAGCTCACTTGAATTTTACACCTAGAGTAGCCTTAAGGAAAATTCAAGCTAAATTAATATATTACTTTGTATTTAGTAATAATCTTAGAATTCATTTATACATGAATAACTAAGCTAACACATTTAATACAGGGTATAAAATATCCCAGTATTATTCTGGTATTTTTTAAGTTAACCTCTAAAATGACTCTTTAGTGTACGCTATTTCCTATATTAAATACTTAAGGCTAGACAAAATGTATTCATTATATATCTATATAAGGTATACTTGCAAAATTAAATCATTCATGGATATCACATACAACACATGCTACATCATGCTATAAAAATAAATTTTAAAAAATGACATCTAATTTTGTTAAGATATTTTACAGTTGACTAGTGGATTCTGGATCTGGAGAAACAAATTTTCTGCTACATCTCTGGTGAGAATTATTGTCAGTGGGAACACCTATCATACACAAGGTCATGATGCTCTTTCCATTAGGTTAAATGTGTCAATTAGTACTTTCCTTCAAATCTGCCCACAGGGAAACAGAAGTAGGAGAGTCTGGCTAGCTGGAGATTTATAAGATTGTGTCCAACGACAAGTGCCCCCCACCCGATGTTTAGCCTCCAGTCATTTCCAATTAGTTTTTGTTTGGTTTTCTGGGAAATGTAATATCTTAAATATCTGTTAAGGGAGTAATATTAGCATCCAAGTTCTGACATATTTTTCATTAGCTTAATTTCCTTTATCCTTCTCTTTGCTGTTGGAATAGCATCTTCCTTCTGGGGCCCCTGTCTTTCAATTTTAGACCAAAGACATAAGACCCATTACTTTAAGCTATTCTTCTAGAACTTTCACTTCTAGGTGTTTTTTTGTTTGTTTGTTTTGTTTTGGTTTGTTTTTTTTGAGTTTTTGTTTACATTTATCCCTAATACATCAACCCTACTTTAGTTAGGAATATTTTCTATTTCTCAAGTATTATCACAAAAGACTGCAAAGGTAAATATGTACTTTGGCATGGTTTCTAATGACAACCCAAAGGTTTGAATTTCTTTATTAACTTTTCTTACACTTGTAGTTCTTCTTTTCTCATACTTTCTCCTTTTTTTGGTTCTCTGAAAGTGATTTAGTCTTTGTTTTTATTCTGATCTATAAAATTAAAAGTAATCCTTTGCTATCCAAGCATTCTCAATGTGCACCATGGCTAGCTCTGTCCCTCTTTACTTAGATCCAGCATCTGGTTCCAATCTTAACTGTAATGTCTCAGTCTGTCCCAACAACTATGTGATTGCACTGCTTTTAGTCCTTTCCATGGTCAGTTTATTATTTTAGGTTTTTTTCTGTTATAAGTTTTTCCAACTGAAAATTAAATACATCTTTCCAAATTATCAGGAGACTTGATATAGAAAAACTATTTGTAATGTATAAGCCCACGTGCAGCATGCTTTTCAGAGATAAAAAGCTATGATAAGACATATGGTGTGACTGATAAACCTCATGGAGGTATATGGGAAAAAAAGCTCATCAGAATTTAATTAAAATTTTAACAGCAAAGGCTGAGGTAAAGCTAGGAAAATGTGATAAAGAAGAAATTTAAAACATTGAAATCATGGCTTTCAAGTCCACTAAAATACTGATTAAAGTGAGCCAAACTTTAAAAAAGAGTATGAGAGATGACATAAAATAACAGAAAGATTGCAAAAACATCTTTGCTGCTGTTTTACATTACCACTTACCAAAATAATTAGTGCATAGATAGAGAAATTTACATTATTTTTTCTGCAGCTGCATGCATACCTCACAGACCTAAGATTAAAGACCTATGCAACCTTTGTGGTGGTGTGTGTAGCATAATTGTAAAGAATAATTATTCTATGGCCTAAGTAGGATTGTAAATGTGTAATGAGAACTTGCTATAAGTGAGCAGCACATGAAAAACATTCAATGTCAACTATTCAGCTTGAACCCAATTAAAAGATTCTGTTGTGCTTTTGATTTCTTATATGTCAAATTAATCCCAGAAAATGAGCACTAAATGTGATGACCTACCAAATGTGTGACCAATGTATTAAGGAAAAATGAAAAAAAAATGTTATTGTAACTGGGGATTTGTGATATGCACATTTTTATGTTGAGAAATGCAAAGATGGTTTGAAGGAATAAGGCTGATTACATAGTTAGCCATTGGCTATAATTTGCATTTTGTTGGCAACAATTTAATGTATCTGTTCAGTGATTCACTTTGTAAACATCTGTATCTCCTTAATGTAAATTATCCTATGGAATAACCATTGAAAATATTTATTATTTTCACCCCTACTAAAAGTATCCAATTTGGTATTTCTCTTTATTTACACAATGTAGGCTTTCAGCATAAACATTTTTGTATTTTGAATCTTGCCTGTAAGAGACAATGTATCAATAGATGGCATGGTTATATTTGATTGTGAGGTTCACACTAAAGCCCTGTTAGAAAGTGAGACTATTAAATATATTAGGTATAGATATGTAGATAGATATACTATATATAGTGTAAAACACTTAGCAGGATGTATTTATGTAACTCTAAGAAGCAAAAGTAATGAAATAGCCTTATTGACATTAATAGTCGAGTTAAAGTTCAGGTGTAAAATATAATGGCTTAAATTAATTGTTTTAGAATTGAGAGCTCACGGAAATATTAAAAGAGCAAATTCATTTTTTACGCCCTTAAAAGGAAATGCACATTTAAAAGTAAAATGAGGAAATGGAAATATATAAGTTCTATTTTAAAGGTTATTTTTTTAAATGGTTAGAGTTCTTGAAATTTCTATTTGTATCATAATTTAAGTGGGAGAAAAAAAGCATTCATATTGAACCTTTATATTGTGTGCTATGACATACAGGGCTACAATTCAATAAGATGAATGGTTGAAGCAATCATATCTCTGTTTTCTATCCCAGTGGGAAGTATGAAGAGATCATTGTTTAGTTAAAAAAAAGACAGAGAGAGAGAGAGAGAGAGAGAGAGAGAGAGAGAGAGAGAGAGAGAGAGAGAGAGAGAGAGAGAGAGAGAGAGAGAGGAGAGAAAGAAAGAAAGAAAGAAAGAAAGAAAGAAAGAAAGAAAGAAAGAAAGAAAGAAAGAAAGAAAGAAAGAAAGAAAGGAAGAAAGGAAGAAAGAAAGGAAGGAAGGAAAGGAAGGAAGGAAGAAGGAAGGAAGGAAGGAAGGAAGGAAAGAAAGAAAGAAAGAAAGAGAGAAAGAAAGAAAGAGAGAAAGAAAGAAAGAGAGAAAGAGAGAGAGGAGAGGTTCCTTTAGAACAAGTACTGCAATAGCATGATAATCAAGCCATTTCATACTAGTTTCTATGCATCCAGGAATGTTCTTCATGTATTTTCTTTTGTAAGACTTCTTCCTCGGGTTCCTTCTCTGATTTACTTGCTTCATTCAGATAGTATCAGAGTGAGACTCTTTTAATGCTTCTTGTTGCAACATTAATTCCAGATTTTATCTCAAATCCCAAGAGTAGATCTCTTTTGCAACCATACTGTGAGTAAGTATTTGAAGTCTCATCTGGCATCATAGATGTAGTCACAATCACACATACATTGCTTTACATGCATGCATGTGTCTGAAATCTGAAACTAAATTGAACTTCTATGCATGCAATAGAATAGAAGCTATGATTTTAGCCCTTTTTTTCTTGCTCTTTTTATTCTTGAGAGGTGTCTCACATTTTGCCTTGGCCAACCTAGTTCAAAGTCCTCCTATTAGTGTTTCTTGTTATTGCTTCTATAACAAGTGTACACCACTAGGACCTGCTTTTTCTGTTGAGAAAGGGCATGTTAAACTGTTTCTTAAACTGGCTATGAACTTAAGGAGGATAAGTTATCCATGAGAAAATAAGAGATCTTAATTCTTATTTCTTCGATGTGTACATTGTAAATCAGTGGATCTGATTTGAATGCTAAACACTTTACCCTGAACTATCAATAAATATACTTTTACTTTTGAGGATTCATTTACATTTGGTCATTGTGTTTAAAGTATTTAAAGGGATATTTTAGAAATGAATAATTCATAAGTCTTAACTTATACATCATTCTCCATCATGTTCTGTCATGAATCGACCCTTTGTCCATATCTATACAATATAAGCTGCCTCACAGTTTGTCATGTTGTAACTATCTCAGTTAAGCATGTGACTGTCATGGTATAGCATTACTTGTGCTTAAATAACCCTTATTTTACTAAATATATCCCACAAAAACTAGAGTAATGATGATGGCAATTGGAGTATGACAACAGGAAATACTTTCAAGCCAGGCACAGTGGCTCACATCTGTAATCATAACTACTCAGGAGGCTGAGATCTGAGAATTGTAGTTCAAAGCCAGCCCAGGCAGGATAGTCTGTGAGACTTTTATCTCCAATAGACCACCAGAGAACTGGAAGTGGTGCTGTGGCCCGAGTGCTCACCTTGAGCTGAACAGCTGAGGGACAACGCCCAGGCCCAGAGTTCAAGCTCCATGACCAACAAAGAAAGGGAGAGAGAGAGAGAGACAGAGAGACAGAGACAGAGACAGAGACAGAGAGGCAGAGAGAGACAGAGACAGAGAGAGACAGAGAGACAGAGACAGAGACAGACAGAGAGAGAGAGAGAGAGAGAGAGAGAGAGAGAGAGAGGAAGGAAAGAAGGAAGAGACTTTCAGTGTAACCTAGAGGAAGTAAAAAAGGTCAAAGTTACTAAAATCTAAGGCAAGAGTGAATCTTTGAGCTGTAAAATTATTGAAAAGAAAAATAAATATGGTAGCTATTTTATTGCACCTTAATATGCAGTGTGTGGTAATTGCATACTTATGATGAAAAGAAAACCTTTAATTGTAAGATTGAATAATATCTCTGCTTTGTAGCATACACTACAGATGTTTTGACCATATCCTTCATGGATAAGAGGAAGGTACTATGGTACACTAGTAAAATAAATCAGATTAGAGAGATCCGGAATGACATAGGGATATATTGATTAATCTTGCAATAGATCAAGAGATATATAAAGGTACAAAGACCTAGTATATAAATATTAAAACATGTCCATTTTTGATTTTGAATCAAGCATAGACACAATCAATATTGAACTTTAAAGAATCAATATAAACTAGTGTGGAAGATTAGCCAAAATTGGTTATTGATTCTAACGGAGACTGGATTAACAGAGAGACTATGCTCCAACAAGTTTCTGTGGGGAAGGCTGTATTTTAAGAATGTATCTACATTATGTTAGCACCAAGGGGTGGGTACACTCTCTTCACTGAGCAGAGGTAAAAATCTCTTCTGCAGTAAGGGAACAAAGAAAAACATGTGTTTCTAACTCTACCTAAGAAGTCCAAATAGATGAGGAGAAATGTAATGCCTACTTGATTTAGCAGCTGGGTGGGGAAGGAATGCTGCTGGTGAAAATGGAATGTTTTCCTCAAGTATAAACAAAATTGACTTAAAAAGCCAATTGCCTTTGGAGAGGGGAGGTTACAAAGATAAACTAAATAAACTAAAAGACCTGCAAATTAGGTCTTATTTACTTATAAGCATTAATATCATGTATATATATATAAAATTATTACATATTTACATACAAGCATGGTGAAGCATATTATAGTGAATATGCACCTATTGTATGTCTTTCTTCCTGACCTGCTACTAGTTCCATTTCTCTTTCTATTCACAAACCTACAGTTCATTTTCATTGCTTTCCTAATCCTGGGAAATCTCTATTTGTTTCTTTTAATGGGAAATCTCTATTTTTTCTTTTAATCTTAGAGATTAGTTAACTGCCTTTTCCTCTCTCTTGTTTGTCTAAAAAGCTAAAGCAGGAATATGGTTAATCTGACAACAATCTGAGTACTTGACAGAGAAATCTTGTCAATGGCAGATTGAGATTCTAAGAAATCTGGGCCAGCAACAGGTTTTTTGTTTTGTTTTGTTTTGTTTTTTGCCTTTTCTCTCAATTTGAAGGGCACTGTGCCCTTAAGAAGAAAAAGGAAGACAAGTTGCTTAAACCACCACAATGACAGATTTCTCTGGAAACAAACAAAAATCAAATCAACAATAATGGTATTGGAATGATTCTGGATATTCACAGTTGCTTCTAGTGAATAAATATATATTATATATTATATGCTATATCTCCCTGGAGAGAGTCATGGAACCACTTGAGTATAAAAATAATGCATCTCAGTTATATGTTCAGCTATATATTGATTGATAGTTTCAAATCTTTCTTCCTCCATATGAGGCTGCTAGTTATGTATATCCTTACAATCATGACGAAAGAGTATAAATGTCTAAGATCTCTGTTTCATGTTAAGTTGCATTTACAACCAGTTCTATTCTGTTGTCTTAGATATATACATATTTTACTTTCATTTTTCAATTACACTGGTTCAACAAAGTTCTATTTTGGCTCATGTTGCATGGTTAAAATAATTTAAAAAATTAATTTGTAAGTATGTACCAAAAAATACTTGTAGGATTGATTTCCAGTAATCAACACTCTGGTCATTTTCTTCTGAACTTAAAAATACTACCATTAATAAGACTTTTTATATCATAACTCAGTATGTACTCAAAATGCATAGACTTAAAAAATAAACTTCACAAAGCATATATCCTTCATATAATAATTTTATTTTACAGTGAAAAATCATTTTACTGCTAATTTAATAGTTTTGTTTTCTTTTTCTTAAAAAATAAACCTAGAAGCTTATAATGTCTTTTTTTTTGTCATGGGGCTTGAACTCAGGGCTTGGGCACTGTCCTTCAGCTTTTCAACTCAAGGTAAGCACTCTACCACCTGAGCCAGAGCCCTTTCTTTCTTTCAAAATAGAAAATGGGTGTACTTTATTGAACATCTATTATGAAAAAAAATTTTTTAAGTTTTATTTTAGGTGTGGGTTTGCCTAAGTTGTATTTTGAGGAAGGTCAAATTTCTGAAAAGCTAATAGAATAACCAGTAAATACACATTCATTATTCACCTGAATTGATTACTAAACATATTTTGTTGCATTTCTCTATATTAATATGTGCATTATGCTTTCACATATTTATAATAAAAGTTGAAGATTGTGTGATACTGTATCTGCATTTTTCAACATTGTATACTATCATTATCATACCTAAATATATTAACATTTATACAATTATTTGATCTAATATTGAGCCTATCTTCAAATGTTCTCTTAATTTGTCAATGAATTCTGTGGACTTAGCTAACTTCTGGATGTCAAGTATCTACTTAAAAATAAATAATAGCTTTAGTATGGCCTTGCTTGTGATTGGGTAAATGCCCAGAAGTGGGATTGCTGGGTCATTGTCACTGTATTTGATTCCAGTCACTATATTTGATTCCAGTGCCCTGCATCTCATATATACATTTTTCTAATTCGGAGAGGGGAAGGGAAATAACAAGATGCTGAAACAGGTATACAGGTTGACCCATTGTAATAATGAGACTTACAAGATGCTATTTTGAAAACAAACTTTACAACTTTGGGGAGGAGGGATGGGGAAGGAGGAGGTGGGAGGTGTGGAGGAAAGAGATGTAGGGGAAAACAAAGGAGGGGGTAACAATACTTGATAGGAAATGTGCTCATTACCTTACTCATGTAACTGTAGCCCCTCTGTGCAGTATCTATACAACAAAAAATTAAAAATAAAACTGATTGAAATATTAAGAAACAGATTTGATCATACATCTGAGAAGAAAGTATTGGATTTTAGGACTACCACATCTAATGTTTCAAAATCATTGTGTCTTCTCATATTATTGTTTTGCTCTCTATTTCAGTTCTTTCTTATGCAGAATTTATGTTGTTTGAATTTAATTTACACCATTTTAATAGTTTAGAGGGTGTTCATATAAGCATATATATAAATATATTCTTTTTTCATGTAAAGACTTTAGCAACCTTCTCAAAAATTGGCTTTGACTGATCAACTCTAACTTTGGAGCTGAACTTATTCCTGAAGTTACTGTATTATTCAGACTTAGAGAAAGTCTATTCTGAGTCTAACATGAGCTTAATTCAGGCTGAAACAGGGTAGAGAAGGGAAACAATTAGTTGAACAAATTAAATATCAAATGCTCAAATCAAGGAGTTATATTAATAAAATAATCAACTTAGAATTTTAAAGACAAATAAATGTTCAAAGCCAAAACAAATGCCTCATAACAGAGTAAAAAATACACAAATAAGTGCATGTGATCTTGTACACCCAGATGAAATAATGAAATTATCAAAGTGAAATTAAAGCAGGCAAATATTAATAGTGGTTGTTTCTTTAATCCAAGATATTGAACTTCTTTTGTAGAATATTATGTTTTTTTCAAACAACATAAACTATGTAATTATCATTAATTTGGACTTGGAAATAGTTCCTGTTATTAAGCAGCTGGAACACCACAATAAACTGCCTCAAGATTAAAGGGTAAACGACCTTTTATTTCAATTCTACTTTGAGCATCTATTTTATTTTTCAGCCATTCTAGTAAGCAGTGAAATAAACGAGGACCCTTGCTATCAAGAAGCTTAAAGTTCAGTACAATTCCAGTAGAAAATTGCTGCACTTGTGACGCCTTTATTATTTATGGGTGCCAAGGGCTTGTTCTTCTACTTGACTTCACCTATTTCTCATTTCCAGCCAATGCCCTGAATGTTCCTGGTACGTTTTTGTTCTAAATTCTATGTCATGTGTATCTTTTCGATGCCTGAATGTCTAAATTCTAGCTCCATACTTGCGATCCAAATTTTTCACTGAAGTGTTTTGTTTTGCTACTTCAATCTTTCTCTTGAACTCACTCTAGTGAAGTTTTATGGGGATAGTATTTTCAATATCACTGAAAGTGGAATTGGTAATAAAAATGTCATTTCCAATATAAAAATAAATCTAAAAGTAACTTGCAATATCCTTCAATGTTGATAATAGTGCCTTGCATATGCTAGACAATTGTTTAGACACAAAATATTATTGATTAATGTTGATTGTTCAACACACTACTTTATTTTTAATTAGAGTTCATATGGGCAGAAATAAGATTGATATTAAACACTTTAACAAATATATACAAATTTTCCAATACATTTATTCTTTGGATTAGAATTTTAAGAATGGTGGGATAAAATTTTCAAAAAATACTAAATTTATTCAGTAGTATTTGCAAGTTTTTCACTGAAAAGTATACTAATTTTTGTTTTAACTAGGAGCATATTGAAATGTTTTCCCCCTAACATATCATTATCAACAATTTGTTTCTTAATTTTCTAAAGTTGAAAAGTAAGGGAAATTATTAACAAATTTAATATATAAATTATTACTAGTGAAAGTAAGTCTTTACTTATGCCTTTTGATTTTGAATATTTAGTGTTATTTTGTCTAAAATATTTTAAAATATCAGGGATAATTTTGCCAGTTCATACCTACACTGAACAATATATAGATAATAATTTATTATATACTATATGTAAAATACAGGCTAATATATGTATAATGTATAATATTTTTCCACTTTAGTCCTTGCTACTAAATATTAACATAAATTTAATGACAAATTTATTTGTTTCTCTTGTATTTATCTTGTAAATGTCATACTATTTATAAGAGCTTAACTGGTACAGTGCATCTAGTGAGAATATATAAATATAAGCATCATTTTATTTTATGCTAAATAAATAATTGACTTGCCTATTTTATATATATATATATATATATGTATATATATATATATATATATATACTGGTAAGTGATTGATAGGAATAATCCAGTACTTCAAAATAGTACAAAAATTCCTTATTATTCACTAAAAAATGGACTTATTATATCTGTAACTATTGCTATAGACATCCCTACTATTTCTTAAATACTAATCTAATTGGGATGGAGTCACTACTAAGTTCACCTTTCTTTCGCAAGCATTTTTGTCATTAAAATTTTTTTCACCACAATCTTCCCTTAATATTAATTTGACAGTACTGTATATGTCCAGGGATATGAACATTGAGTAGATGGATAAATTCCTTATAATGGTCTTGTTGCCCCTATATCAGTCAATCAAATTGTAAAAACTCAAGTAAACTGACAACTTGCTTTCAACTTTTGTTGTTGTTGTTGTTGTTGTTGTTGTTGTTGTTAGACAGGGTCTCACTTTGTAGCACAGACTGACACCAAACTCATTATTTTCCTGCCTCAGCTTCTCCAGTGCTGAGATTACATTTGTGAGCCATGGGATCCAGTACTCTCACTGTAAAGTACCCATAAGGAGGCTGGTATATAAGATATATTATTTTCCTTAATTGAAGAGAGCCCTGTATTTCTGAATTATTGTTGGCTATAGACATACTGGCTTTTAGTGAGTTTAGCTTCCTGACAATGAGACACCTACCTATTTAACTTTAATACCTAGTACTACATTATCAGCTTGCTATGACTGCCAATGGAAAGAAGAGAATGAGTTTGGAAAGACAATTCTCATAAATGTCAAACTAGATGAAAAGATGAGCAAAACATGAAATGATAAAGTCTACAGTGAGTTTATAGACAGTGAGGAAAGTAAAATGTCTGTGGAATGGGTGAGCCTGAGGAGAGTGAAGGCTATGAAGTGAGCAACTTACACATAGTGTGGGGAGACTTCCTCTGCTTATCACCTGGAAAAAAGTAAACAAAAGAAAGAAAAACTTCATGAAAGATTGCTCTCGGCGACAAACCTCATTGCATATGACAGAGAAAGAAGCTACCTATCGCTAAAGCCATTCAATGGAAAGTGAAAAGGTCTCATTTTTCCTACATATGAACCTAAGCTCTGCAGCCATACCACACAGCTTTGTTTTTTCCCACATTGGGAAGCCTTCTTTAGGCATGCATTCAGTAATAACTAATCTGTTTGGAAATTCAAATTTGCATCAAAGGAGACATTTGTTTACTATAAACTCTCCTCATGATACACTCTTAGCTGTCATCATCTTGCTGTCGAACATTCTTTGAAGTGCCAAGTGCTGGAAGCTTTAGCCTTTGCAAATTTGCTACTACAGTAGTTCTTACTAACTCTCTTCCTTCTGTAAGATCAAAGCACCTAGTCAAAGGAAGGCATGTATTATAGATGTTAAAAATTATGTTTATCTTATTGCTGATTTAATCACAAGTAATATCTGGTAGCAGCAAGTAATTTTTAAAATAAATATACCATATAGTTATTCTAAGATGGATGGTACATTACAAAACAGAGAGATGAGAGAGGGAGATTTCTGGATTAGAGACAGTAAAATTATTGGAAAAGAAGGAATTAAGCAAAAATTAGAATGTCAGAAACCTCTACCTTTCTTTTTATTTATTTATTGTTTAAATGTTATTGTCAAGGTGATGTACACATGGGTTTCATTTATATAACTTAGGAAACTAGTAAATTTCTTTTTGAACAGTATTACCCCGCCCTCATTTTCTGCCATTTTTCCCCTCCCTCCAAGTTGCATGTCTCATTTTCAACATTGTGTCTAGTGAGTATCACTGCTGAATTGGATCACCCTTTGTCTCACAGTTTCTGTGCTTTCCTTCCACCCCCTAAATCAAATAAAGCTGTATACAAGACAGAAGGTAGAGAAATTTTAAAAAGTTGCAAAATGTAATAAACCTAAGGGGAAAATAACTTCCAACAGTACAGTAATAAAAACCTCTTGTTTCCATTTCTTGGAGTTCCTTTCAAATAACAACATTTTATATGGTCATATGAACAAAACTATTGACTCAATGTGATCCTCTCATAAGAATATCCTCTTTAGTTCTCGTTGTGTGAATGTTTACAGTGCTGTTTAATTAGTCATGTCCAAGTGTAATTATCTGTCTTTTACTAGTCATTAGATTTACTTGTAGATTTTTAGACACATTTCAGTTATTACAACTGAGGGAAACCATGGAGCCTATGCTCTTGGGGGTCTGTCTTACTACACATACAATTTTTTTTCAAGTCTTCCCATTTCCTTAGGAATAGGGTCGTGTCATTCTTTCTGATGGAAGCAAAGAATTTCATCATGTATATATACAACATTCATCCATTCATCCACTAAGAGGCATCTGGGTTGATTTCATATCTTAGCTATGATAAACAATGCTGCACTGAACATAGTTGTACTGGTGGCTTTAGTGCAGCCTGATATGTGGTCATTTGGGTAAATGCCCAGGAGTGTGATTTCTTTGTTAAGTACGTGATCATATCACCTGAATAAGATTACCCTTGTTTACTTGTTTGCTTGCTTGTTTTCTGTCCAATTTTGAGATCTCAGTTTAAGTAGTATAAAGTACTATATTCAAAGTTTATGTTTTATCTGTAGAACTGAGAAGCTATCTATTCCTAAAATTATTTAAAAATTATCTCCAGTGATTCTGGAATAAGGACAGTTTAGAAGTCATATATTCCACCTATGGAAATATATTAAATATGGAAATAACATGTAAGATTCAATCAGCAAAGAATTACTATGTATGCATATAAGCTTGAGAACCTGACCAAGATTATTTTATATCCACCTCCCTGTGGTTCACTTTAAATAAACAATGCAACTGTGTTAATAATCTAAGGAAGGAAGATTAAAAGGTAGAGTGACTCATTAATTAAGCTGAAAGGAATGTAAAACACAAGGGAACTTCTAAGACACTCTAATAGCTAATCAGCTGTTACATTCTCAATTTGTGTGTGATAAAAATGCTATCCTTGCCCCTCCTTTTCTCCTTGCACTACTTCTTTGACTTTGATTCTCTGCTCCTCAATCTGTTTGGCTAAGAAAAAAACAAAATAGTAAAATTTCAAATTAAATTATGGTACTCCATTTAAAACAGATTTCTATTCAAATCATTAAACTTTTTAAAAACTTAGAAATATAAAAAGAATGGCTTTTAATGACACAATAATATTTTTGATCTTTGAAAAATGTGAATGATAAGAGAGTAAAACAGGCTCTGCTAGAGGGACAGGGTTATCCCCAGTATGGAGAGGGTTAATGAAGGATGAATGTAGTTAAAATATTATATATACATTCATATATACATACATAATGCAAATATACACACAAAAGCACACACATACTATTTTCGAATATAATAAAGAACAAGTTACTCTCATTCATAGGATATCATCAAGTGCTTATTTAACAAAGGAATGTCCAGTCAAAATTGGTTGATAATGTCCTAATATATATATATATATATAAAATGTTTGTTTCCAGGTTTTTCTGGTGGTTTATTGGAGATAAGAGTTTCATGGACCTTCCTGCCTGGGCTGGCTTTGAACCGTAATCCTCAGATCTCAGCCTCCTGAGTAGGATTACAGGCGTAAGCCACCGGCGCCCAGCTATACTTTATTAATGTACATAAGTTATACAAGAAATCATCACTGTCACCTCTCCATACATGGAAAGCAACATACTTCATCAATATAACCCCTCTAATACTCCCTTCTTTTGTTTTTAGGTCAAAGACAGGGACATCAACGCATTAAGTGATGCTTTTACTCATTGGCTCCATAGGACTTTATCAACTGAGTCACACATCCAATTCCTAACTCCTCCCTTCTTAAAACAACTTAAACAAGTTTTTTCTCTCTTTTTTATAAAATTGTGAAAATACCGTACAAAGGGGTTACAATTACATGGGCAAGATAATGAGTACATTTCTTTTCGAGCATTGTTGCCTCCTCCTTTGTTTCCCTTTCTCATCCCCTCCAGCCGCGCTCTCCCCCCCCCCCCTGCGGCCCCCGCTTCCCCCCCCCCACCTTTCCCCTTCCCCCACCCAAAGTTGTGAAGTTCGTTTTTCGACATAACATCTTGTACATCTCATTGTTGCAATGAATCCACCTGTATCCGTATTTTAAAAAATTGTTTTTTTCTTCCCCTCCACAAATTATATCAACATCAAATACAGTGAAAACAGGGGTTATACCGTGGGGGAGGGACATACACAGCAACAAAGAAATATCTTATAAATATGTAAGAAACAATAGCAAGCAAGAAAAAACCATTTGAGTCCTTATCTTGGGGTTCATTTCGCCTAACTTCAACTTATCTGACCATTTCTGCTTGTCTCAGACATATACTAGTTATTACATATAAGGGAAACCATGGGACCTATGTTTCTTTGGGCCTGGCTTACTTCACTTAATATAATTTTTTCCAAGTCTTTCCATTTCCTAACAAATGGGGCAATGTCATTCTTTCTGATGGAGGCATAGAATTCCATTGTGAATATATACCACATTTTCTTGATCCATTCATCTACTGAGGTGCATATCTGGGTTGGTTCCATCTTAGCTATGGTAAATAATGCTGCAAAAAACATAGTTGTGGCTGGTAGCTTTAGTGTGGTCTTGTTTTTGATCATTTGGGTAAATGCCCAAAAGTGGGATTGCTGGGTCATAGGGGAGCTCTATGTGGAATCTTTTGAGGAACCTCCATACTACTTTCCAAAGTGGTTGTACTAGTTTACACTCTCACCAACAATGCAGTAAGGTTCCCTTCTGTCCACATCCCCTCCAGCATCTGTTGTTATTGGAGTTCTTGATTATAGCCATTCTAACTGGGATGAGGTGATATCTCAATGTTGTTTTGATTTGCATTTCTTTTATGTCTAGGGAGATTGAGAATTTCTTTATGTGTCTATTGGCCATCCTTCTTTCCTCTTCAGAGAAGTTTCTCTGTAAGTCTTTAGCCCACTTACTTATTTGGCAGTTGTTTAACAAGCATTGTTGCCTCTTCTTTTGTTTCCCCTTACCATCCCTTACCATCCCCCCCTACCCCCCCAAAGTTGTAAGGATTCAAATGATTTTTCTCTCTTACTATTGTTTTTAACGTATTCATGAGATATTTCTCTGTTGCTTTGTATGTCCCTCCCCCCATGGTATAAACCTGTTTTAACTGTATTTAATGTTTGTATAATTTGTGGAGGGGAAGGGAAAAAACAAATTTTTTAAATAGGGATACAGGTGGACCCATTGCAACAATGAGATGTACAGGATGGTATGTCAAAAAACAAAATTTTTATTCTACTTTAACAAACACATATACATATATGTACACACACATATATATGTATATATAAATGTATACATAATATATGTATTGGGCTGGGAAGGTGGCTCAGTGGAAGAGTGCCTGCCTTGCATGCATGAGGCCCTGGATTCCATTCCTCAGCACCACATAAGCAGAAAAAGCAGGAAGTGTCCCTGTTTTAAGTAGTAGAGTGCTAGCCTTAAGCTGAACAGCTGAGGTACAGTGCTCATGCCCATGACTGGCAAAATAAATAAATAAATAAATAATATATATATATATATATATATATATATATAGGTTTTTAATATTCTCCTTTTACTATGATCTTTCTTTTAGTTGATTACTATTTGTATCTAGGATGTGTGAGCAAACGTTAAAAAAAACAACAACAAAGAAACAAATAACAAACACAATATAACCAGTGGTTTTATTCTAGATTTGAAATGCTTCTCAAAAGTCTTTCTGTTTAAGGCTTGGTCCTGAATTCTGGATGTTCACAATAAGGCCTCAGGAGAAGATTAAATCTGGAATATGCTGACCGAAAAGATGTATTAATCTATGATTAGTTTCAGAGAGTGGTCTTTGTTATTTAATCTCCCTCCCCCTCTGTCTCTACATGTGTGTGTGTGTGTAAATATATACATACATACATACATACATATATATATATATATATATATATGTCATGTCATGATGCATAAACTTGCTCTGAACTTCTCCTCCCTGGTGATATCAAGATGATGACACAGATTTGCTTTTACCATAGGAACTGAGAAGTGATGTATGTGGTATACTGCACTTGAGAAAGACGCTTTGAGAATTATGTGATTTCTACATTTTTTAAATGCTCTTCTCCACAAAAATAATCCTCTGGATGGAGGTAATACAGAGTGAAGGTCAACAGGAGCAGTCAGTATACATCACACAGGCTGCATAAGGGAGAAATAAATATTTGGTGTTTTTGTAAGACAGTGAGATTTTATGGTTGTTATTGCAATATGAAATAGATAATTGGTAGATGTAGTTGTTTAGTTCAGCAGTTGCACACAGTAAGCCAAATGGTTTTCCTTTGATATTTCAGGACAGAATACATTTTAAATAAGATTGTATGTTAATCACTAATTAGGTAATACCATTACAAACAGATGTTAATTCATAAAGCATATGAGTAGTTCAATGTACAGATTCATTCCAATACCAGTTAGTGAGACTTGTAGCTATACGGAATTTATCATTTAATATCAAATATAATGCTAAGTTTAATTTAGCAACAGGAAAGCAAGATTTTATGAGATGATCAATTTGTTAAGCTAACCTAGTTTACAAATAATATAAATCTAGTATTCAGGTCAAATTACTCTTAAATGTATATTATTCCCACTGACATTTAAATGAAGTTTCATACTATCCATATATTTTATATAATAGACAAAGAGAGTTGGACAGAGAGATAGACTTAATATTATATGTTTGTGAACCATAAAGAAAAGTTGACTGTTTTACTATCAATTTCTCATGGTTGAGGAAGAGGAAATAAGTTGTAGAATGACAATTTATTGTCATGTATACATATATATGTATATAATGTTCAGGTGGTCCATAATAAAAATTAAAAAAGCTATATAACTACAAATGGCAGGCTTATAAGTATATAGGTGTGGTTTTTTGTCATGTAGTCAGTGGTAGGTTCTGTTCTGGATGAAAAAAATACAATTGATGTTGAAAGACTGATGTTTACATGAAGCCACTTGCTGTAGAATTATTACCTCACTAAAAATAAAACTACTGAAAATGTACATGGATATATCATCTATTTAACATGGTATCATCTATTTAATATGGTATCATCTATTTAATCATAACAAGTAAGTGAGAGTAGTACCCACCAACGGGTTTAAATTTCATTACAGAAAAATAATAAAATGATGGAAAAATGACGAAGAAAAGTAAGAGGGAATTGTTATGAGTCTCATTGCTGGTCAAAAAGGCTGGCTACCTAGATGGCACAAAAATCAAGAAATAGGTGAATACTAAGAAACCAGCAAATCCAGATGCATCAAATAATGAGGAGAATGATGATCACTTTCTCTTCTTTTGGGAAATCTGTATTATCAAACAGTGAAGCAGAGGATCTGATAGTGGTTTTCAAGGCATAGTTATGTGTTGACAAGAGTACAAAATTCTCTCTATGCCAGAGGAACAAATCCTATAGATTTGTTCCAAAACAGTATTATTAATCACACAATATTTTATATAGAAGGAAAATGATTGTGAAATAATTCAGTAATAACCCTAGAGTAAAGTAGGTTAACAAAAACCTGTGAAAAACAACTAAATGTGTGCCTAAAGAAAATAGACAATGGTAAAAAAATGAATTACAATTATTGTCTAAATTCTGACTATTAGTGATAGTAAGTAAAAATAATAGAAATGGTAAAAAATCTTAAATTAAATAATAATGCAGTTTCTGATGAACAGTAAAATTAGTGAGAACTATCAAGTTAAAAACAACAAAAAGTATATAAGACACCAATTCCAAATCCATATAAATCTAAATAAAAAATGACTAATGACATATTTTTAGTCACTAAAACAACAAAAACACAATTTTCAAAAACATATTCTGAGTGATGTATGGAAAAATTTCTTCAAAAGTACAACTTACCACAAGTAACAGATGAAGAAACTCTGAATGGCTCTATATTAATTAAAGAGAATGAATTCATAATTTAAATTATTGAACAAAGATGTTTTATGTCCAGATGGCTTTACCAATATGCCATTGCAAATATTTGGAATAAAATGTAAGAAATAGTACCAACTTTACACAAATTATTTCTGAACACAGCTTTGAAGGAAAACATGAGGATATGTACATAACTTTGAATCAGGAAAGAGTTCTTAATCGAGACATAGAAAGCTCTAGCCTTGAAATTAAAATTTAATAAAATACATGTTGTTAAGATAAAGCATTTTTTAAAATTTATTAATTTTTTTCCTTTTAAAATTTCAACTATGATACATTTATTGATATTATTGGGCACCAAATTGTCAATGTGTCTATATAATTTTTTTAATTGTGAAAATACCGTACAGAGGGGTTACAGTTACTTGGGCAAGATAACGTTATTTATTTTTTTATTGGTCATGGGCCTGAACTCTTGGCCTGGATGCTCTGTCCCTCAGCTCTTCAGCTCAAGGCTAGTGCTCTACCACTTGAGCCACAGCACCACTTCTGGCTTTTTCTGCTTATATGGTGCTGAGGAATGGAACCCAGGCCTCATGCATTCAAGGCAAGCACTCTACCACTGAGCTATCTTCCCAGCCTAAGATAAAGTGTTTTTATCTTAAGGAATCATTAAGGCATTAAAAAGAGAAACTACATCACTTAACATTTCTGGTAAGAATATCCAACTCAATTTGTGATTCCCAAATTATGTGCCCACTTGTCTAGGCTGTGAGATTAGCTGTTTAGTCAAATACTGCACTAGCTGTTGTTGTAGAGGTACTTTGTATATGTGATTCATGTGATGATTTGATTGACTTGAACTTATGTGATCACCTTGGATAATGTGAACAGAGCTTATTTAATACACTAAAAGCTTTAAAAATATACACTAAGAATTCCCAGAGAGGGAGATTTTTGTTCAAATTATTAATCTGTTGGCATGCCATAGTTTATGGCCTTACTAACCCTGACAATTGTTGATCCAGTATCTTATAAGTTTTCTAGATGGATAAATGATCAATTAATAGTTTAATAGATAGGTAGATAGGTAGGTAGATAAGTATATGTATATATACAATTTTATTTTTATTTTCTGAAGAATTTGATTTATGCACCAGAAATTTTAACAATTCCATTTTAAAATGATGGATAACTTTACTCATTACCTTGCTCATGTAACTGTAACCCCTCTGTACCATATTTTTACAATAAAAAACATTTTAAAAATGCCAAAATTTTATTGAAAGATCATTTTCAAAAGGAGTACTTCTCTTTTCTCTTTGAGGTAGATTAGGTCCAGGTATCCTAGTTCTCAGCTGCTTTATTTGTCGATTTTGTTATAATTCACATAATTTTTATATTAGCAATTTCCATTGTATAAAATTGTATACCGTGGTTTATCCTTATGAATTTATGTCTCATAATGTCTTAAAGACATTTAAAAAGGCTAATGATTGGTTACTAAACATAAACTATTTTGTTGAATATTATTCATCGTGAAAGTGCAAATTTTAACACAAAGTGAAATTGAGATTCGCCAATGAAAATGTCTAAAATGAGCAATATAGCCAATGTCAATTTGTTCTCTTAGATACTGTTAGTGTGACTGAGTGATACAATCAATTTAGAGAACACTGATAGAATATGCTCAAGTTAAGCTCTTCACATTCTATGATTAGCAGTTCTACATACATGTATACTCCAGAGAAATAAAGATGGACAGTGTAATGTTCTCAGTACTATTTAAAATGGAAAGGATGAGCTGGTGCTGATGGCTCACACCTGTATTGGTAGTTCTAGCTACTCAGAAGGCTGAGACCTGGCGAATTGTGGTTTGAAGTCAACCATGGCAGAAAAATCAACTAGTCTATGTCCAATTAACTAGCAAAAAGTGGGATTACATGGGTACCTCAAGTGGTAGAACATCAGCCATAGATTAAGTAAGCTAAATGAGAGCAGAGACCATTCATTCAATCCCTGTATAGAGATCAATAGGTTTCTTTAAAACCTATTGATAAGAATATGGTGGCCAAGCTTGTTGATAAACACTTATAATTTTAGTTACTTGGGAGACAGAGTTCCAGAAAATAACATTTAGAGTGAACTCAAAGATTTAGCAAGATCTCATATCACAAAAACAGCTTAGGTATTGGGGTTTTGTATGTAATACCAGTGAGGTAGGAAGCATAAGCAGAATCATTGCCAAAGGCCAACTCTGATCAAAATTTATGAAACCGGATACAAAATTTTTTAAAGCCAAAAAGACTGGAGCATGGCTTACAGATAGAATGCCTAATTAGCAGCTTCCTTGCTCTAGTTCAAACACCAGTAGTACTAAAGAAATGTGCGCATTTTCATACAGTAGAAATTTATTAAGGGTTGAAAAATTTAGTAACTTTAACTTTTCAGTGTAAGGAAATATAATATAAATATAATATAACCATTTTTTAAGCTGACATAAAGGGTACACAATGTAATTGGTTTGCAAGCAAATTAAAAAAAGCAACAAACAACAAAAACTAAACAGTGTTGTTGGGTATTCAGCTCATGCCTGTAATCCTAAAGTGAAATCTGAGGATCACCGTTCAAACCTAGTCCCAGCAGGAAAGTCTGTGAGACTCTTACCTCTCATAAACTACCAAAAAATGCTGGAAGTAGAGGTGTAGTTTGAACCCCAGGACCTGTACACAAACAACAACGACAACCCCCTTCTCCCCCCAAAAATAAAAAAACACCAAAACATCAGTGATTATCTTTGAACAAGAGAAGGAACATTGGGAATTGTGGAAATCCTCTTTATCTTAATGTGTGCTAATAAATTTCATGTATACATTGTGCACAATATTCTTGGGATTTCATACATTGTTGTTTGTAAGAATACCTTGTTTGCAATAAAAAATTTGACAAGTGGAAAAACAAAGGAGGGGTAACAATACTCAGCAGAAAAAATACTTTACTCGTAACTACATGTAACCTCTCTAAAGAGTATCTTTCAAAAAATATATTAAATTTTTTAAAAAAGTAAAGATTTTAGGAACATTCATGTATAGGCTGTTACAAAAAACATGTTTTCAATTATTTTTAGGAAAAATGCCTTGGAGTTCATTGCTGTATTATAGAATATAGAAGAACAACTAGCCAGGTGCCAGTGGATCATGCCTGTAATCCTAGTTACATAGGAAACTGAGTTCTTAGGATCACAATTTCAAACAAGTTTGAGCAGACAAGTCTGTGAGACTCTTATATCCAATTTCAACAAAAAGCCAGAAGTAGAGCTGTGATTTAAGTGGTAGGGTGCTAGCATTGAGCACTAAAGCTCAGAGACAATGCCCAAACCCTTAATTCAAGCCCCAGGATTAAAAAAAAATAGAATATATCTAAGTGTATTAGGAAGTGGCTGTAATGTTTTTAAGTTTCTACCAACTGTGATGAAACCACTGTTCTGTTCATCTCATCAATATACAATTTACCCATTTGTGATTATAATTGTTTATAAATATTGTAATTTTCCATTTCACACAATTAAACATTTCTGGATAGTTTTCTATTTTGATTTATTTTGGCTTGAAATTAGACAAATCTCTCTCAAGTGCATCTTTTTTTCAAATATTTTGCTAAATGCAACCAGTAACAATCAAAAAACATTATTAGCTTTATCTTTTTCAATCTGTTCCAATAGAGCTCTAGGCTTAGAAGGCATATGGCTTACTTCCCAAGTTATTTCAGTTTTACCAAATAAATTTTACTAAATAACATGGGACAAGTTTTACTTTTTTTTAAATAGTAATATCAGAACTTGAGGTATAATGTTCCACATGAAATGGATAAAATGGAGATGAAGAGATCTGTCTTATAACCTTAGTGGCCATTGAACTTCTCCAGATTTACTTATATAAATTTCAATAGATGGAAGCAGGGAGATGGAAGAGAAGTATTTATGTTCAATGCCGTTATATGACTGATAATTTGCCATTTACTGTGATGTTTTCAAGGTTTCAACAGTTAATTTTAATAACAGAACAAGTCAGATATCATATTTGAAATCGGCTTATGAGTAGCATATTTCCTTTCAGCTCACAATCCATAGGCCAAATGTGCGCACGTGCATTGGCAGGTGTGTGAGGACAGGATTTGTGTAGCTGCCACCACGCAAGGCAGGAGTGCTGTATAGCTAGAAAACAGAGCAACCCCATTTTAAGAGCTTTTAAGAATCTGGAGCTTTTACTGGAGTGCTGGTGGTCTGCAGATGGACTCCTGTCACAAAGATCTGCAGCTCATCAAATGCACTTAACAGTTACAAAACTGAGCCAGGAGACCTGGAGAGGAAAGCAAAACCAGAAAACAATACCAATAATCCACATCAACTCCAGTGTAGAGCTGATGTGGGACGCCCAGTCAACCGGGAAGGGTGCCAGGAAACAGAACAGGAGCATAAGATATTGCCTAAAATGGCATTTGAGCTGATCTGGACCTAAATAGGGTAAGGTCAAGAGGCTAGGTCACAGGGAGCTTGAGAGGTCATGATCCAAGACTGGCTGTTCCAGCAACCTATTGCCCAAGTCCTTTCCCCTACAGATGGGGAAAGATGGGACTTCCCTGACTCCACCACGAAGATAAGGTGGTGCCAGTTAGATTCAGCATCCCAACTTCAGGAAAGAAGTCCAAATTTTGCTTCACAGACAGGTATTTTCCCAAGCCAACTCCTAAAAATACTTCAATAACTCCTTATCAGCCAAATTTGAAAAAAAAAAAAAAGACAGAAAAAAAGAAAAAGAAAGAAAGAAGAGAAAAGATATAGAAAAACGAAGAGCAACTTATATGTTGGGATGAAAGTTGTGTGGTCTGGTCTGTGTGCTGACAAATGACAAGCCATTATGGACTCAAGCCTTTCTATGTGATAAAACAAAATGAATGTGAAAGAAGTCATCATTCTGCTGGGCACCGGTGTCTCAGAAGGCTGAAATTTGAGGATCACGGTTCAAGGCCAGCCCAGGCAGGAACGTCCCTGAGACTCTTATCTCCAATAAACCACTCAGAGAACCAGAAGTGGAGCTGAGGCTCAAATGGTAGAGCGGTAGCCTTGAGCTGAAGAATCAGGGACAGCACCCCACAACCCACAAACAAACAAACAAACAAAAAGGAAGTCGTTATTCACCTGATTCATAAAACAAGAGCAGATATCGCTTAGAAATAAGACTCTAAAATTTGAGCTTAGAATGAGATTTTATGGTAAACCTTCACAACAGTGCACCAACAATAAATAGTAATTTTACTACTTTGTATTAGTGTCCTTTGATGTAGGCCTATTGTGTGAAAGGAATCATAAGAGCAGTTCAGACAGACATTGGGAAAAAGCCGATAATCCTACCTACTGAGGAAATTTTAATATTTGGAAGATCACAGTTCAAAAGCAGCTTAGACAGAAAAGTCAATGAAACTCCATCTCTAAAACAATGAGTGAAAACCAAGGGTGTAGGTGGCTCAACTAGTACATGATCATTCAAGTAAGAGGCCCTGAGTTCAAATCCCTGAAACAATAAAAATTGCATCAAATTATTTAATAATGTTGTCCGGCAATATTTTGACCCTGTTCAATGGGAAATATCCAATCACTTAGATTGGAATGTGGAATATTTATCTAGAAAAAGCCTCTTAAAAACACAAACAATAAAAATCAACATCAACAACAAAACCATTCTATTAATTTTGGGATTTCAAAGAATTGGAGGTCTTCATTCCTAAAACTTAGGTAAAAACAGCCTTTTTTTCCTCACAAGTTTAAATACACATGTTCTAAAATGAGCTAAGCTGGGACAGGATTTGCATTTCATTTTGGAAGTACAGTATTCTAAAGCAGACACTGTTTGAATAATCTGAAAGCAGAAAACACTATGTCCATTTTAGTATGATATTTGAACAAAGAAATATCATAGTTGAGAAAATGTAATTTTTAAAATGTTCTATGCTCCTCTGTCCAATGTTAGTTATATATTTCATGAAATCTGGCTATAAAATTATTTGAAAACATTTCCAAACATCCTATAAATTGATAAAACATTTATCAATACTTGGTAGTCCTTACAATTTTTCCCATTTGTCTTCTAATCTATTGAATCAAATAGGAGAAATTATTTCAAAATCTCAAGGTTTTGAAATATCCATGCATATATGATTTTATAATCCAACTAAAATCTTCTTTATAACATTGATGGTCACTTAAAGACATCATTTAAAACTAGTTCTGCATAATTATTTCTCCAAACTGTTTTTAATTCAAATTTCAAACAAATGTCATTATTTACTAACTGAATTATCCATGAGTTTATTGGAATATGACAGGTAAAATATGTGCCAGTCAAATAAAAAGCTGTGTGTGTGTCAGTGTATGTTTTACTATAGTGAAGTACTTAAACAAGTAACCAAAACTGCAACAATTCATAAAACAACCAAAACAATTAAAAAGTTAAGACAGGACTTGTAATTTTGTATTTTCAAGAAAATACTAACCACAGAGTATTTCTCTGTATCTATCTCTCTGTCTATATTACTATACCTATCTTTATATTTATATAAACTCTTGTTACTCTTGTATTTAGTTACTAAGTAAAAATATTCTTCAGTAGTCTTGATAAGGACATGTTGCTATAGGATTTGAGATACAATTATGTAGAATTAACACTGAGGGTATCAACACATCCATCTAACTGGCCTGTTTCTACTCTACATCTCTAAATACTTGTTTCCCATGTGGAAGCTAGAGTTCCATTTTTGTAAATATGTTCGAACATGTCATTTTGATCTGGAAAAAATGCTTCTGAATATTTTTCACCAATTTTCTAATTTTGGCCAGCAAAGACAGTCCAATAGCTGATGCCTTTCTCTTCCACTAACTTTATCAATTGATCACTGTATCTGGCTCATTTTGTTCCAGTGACTAGGACATTCTTTTAGTCCTTAGAACATTCCACATGTGTTCTCCTATCTAAGACTTTGAAAATAGTCCCCTCTGGAAGGCTTAAATGAGCAAATATTTTGCCTCATGGCTTCTTTGTATTGTTTTGATTCTTAATCTGGTTTTGTTATTTTATGTAGCTGTTCTATAAAATAAAATAAAATAACTTTGCTTTTCTGGGCCAACTCCCTTTACTTAATTTTTCTTCAGAATACTTATTACCAACTATATTTTGTATTTTTTTTAAATTTTTCTCTATCTTTTGTAGAGTTTATGCTTAATGAGATTAAGAACATTTTCAGTGTTATGCACTGAAAGGTCTGTCTGGAGCTTTCTGGATACTCTTTTTGATCAACATTGAATGAATGAATGAATGAATGAATAGGTGAATAAAATGATTACAGTAATATATGTAATAAAATGTCTAGAAATTAAGTAAATCATAGCACTCAATTTATAATTATTAACTATTATAAAGGATATATAAGACAGTTGTAGACCACAGTAAGGAGAGTGATTTATCTCAATAAGGAAGATCTTTATTAAAGTGTGCTGTAATGCAAATAATTACCAGTAACTTGGAGAAAGAGTGAGGATTATGTAACAAGAATGGAGAGGACAGAAAGAAAGGATAGAAACCTGTGTCTGGAAAACTTCCTTGAGGATGACTCAGTGGGAAATTAAGTTGTCAAAAAATAATTAAATTTTCAACATCAACAACAGGGTGAAAATGTTTACAAAGTTATAATGAAGTGTATGTACCTATTTGCAGAAGTGTTTAGAAGACTTAAGATCTAATTTGCTTGGCCATGAATTTAATTTTTAAACTCCTTGGGAGGGAATGAATGATGGAATATTATAGATGGGTATCTGAATTTGGTTTCCTAATTGGTAAAGTGTTATAAACCTCTTATAATCATTTTAAAATGCCAGAAATACATAATAAAATAATATTTCCTATAGCACATAGTTAATTTATAGTCACTCAAGTTAATAAACTTTTATTCTTCTTTATTATCTATGACTATAAGGATAAAAATAATAGGCACACAAATAACTGTTTAATAAAATTATAGAAACCACTGCTATATTTTGAAATAATTTAGTTTATAAAATAATTCAAAGTTAGGTCAAAGGATTATTTTGTAAAATAATATACAGAAGTTTATCATTTATGTAACACTTTAATTCATATAGCACATTAACTTTAAACAGCTTCCTCTTAAAAATTTCTGTATTTCTATTTTCCCTATTTCAACTATTCAAAAGTATGCTCAAAAGCAATAATAAATATAATAATTAAATTTTCTATGTTGTTATGTGATAATATTTTCTTATAACCCTTAGAAATGAAAACACTAATACAAATATATGTATGATATAAAATTTCAATATAAGCTTTCTCTAGTACAACAAATTTTCACAATAAAGTGAATATAAAATTGATTAAACAATAACCATTCATTTTATGGGCCTTTGTTAAAGCCTAGACCAGTCTAGATTTAGTAACTATCATGAATTAATGTCAAAATGATTGCCAGAACAAAATGTATTATATAGTACAACCATGTAGTAAAAAGACCATTAAAATCTGAAGAACAAATATTAACTGCTTGCCAATAATAACACTGGTGATAATGGGAAAGATGAATTTGAATGAAAAACACAATTTTATTAAATTCTAGTTTGCTCAATGATGCTTAGACTTATAACAATAAAAAGCATATTTATGGTAGAAATCCCTCAAGAAAATAACTATTTCCTGAGTTGTATTATAAAAAATAATAGTTTCACTGACAAAAATATGGTTAGTATCTAAAGGCAAAACATGCTCATTCTTAACATTTTCTAAAAGTTTGCTTTTTTGACCCAGAAGTTGTTAAACAATACAATATCTTTCTTACTATAAAAGAGAATTATTCCTAAACTGACTGTCCAACTAGAAGCCACAATTTGTACTCTTACTAATGAGATAGATCATTCTCACTTTTGCTGTCTATTTGAAAATTATTATTGTGAAAGTGTCAACACTGAAAATATTAAGAAGTGTGAGAGAAGGAGTGAGCAGGAGAAGGATGGGTGACAGCTGTTGAAAGGGGTAACACTGATCAAGATATATTCATAAACCACTCTTAAATGGCGACGGCTTCATATAACTACTTAAAGATAACAATAAAAAAGAACTCAGTGATGTGATTTACATATTTTTATTACCAAGTCACTTTTCCCATCTGTGTATTTAACATTATCATCTGTACCTTGTAAATTTGTTGTAGTAGTCACAAATTTAATCCATTTTTCTATATTTGCTTGTTTCTTATATAATGGGCCATTTTATCTGCACTTACAATTTAGACAGTAGAGAAGAAATAGAAAACCTAATTACATGTCATTGGTAACTATGGGACCTCTCGCATAAACAACTTGGACAAAATAATAATCTGATAGACTATATGTGACTCTGTGATATCCACATACATTTTTAACAATATACAGAACAATTCTATTATTAGTATTTTTGTCAAACATTTGGACATTATTGAAATCATATGTCAGGGATATGTTTGATATTAAGCCATGGACTCTAATTTTCCCCATTGTAACACTTATTTACTATCATGCTGTTCTATATCTTTTATGAGAGCTATGTTCTGAGACACAGATGAAAACAAAAAGTAAGTTCTAACTGGAAATGTGTTTTGATTATTCTGGATACCTTAGTATTTAGGTTAAGTAAGTTTTAAAGGAAAATCAGTTCTAAAAGTTTGTGACCATCATAAAAATGTCAATGTCCCTTTTCAGAGTGAAGTCTTTAGTTGATCATGACATTATTTGACATTTGGGTGACACTTGGTCCATGGCTGTTCTGACCTAGTCCCAGTCAATTCCTGAGGATACCGTAGTTAGACTGTGTTTACAGTTGTGATGGGATAGTAATATGATAAATCCATCTAGTTTCTAACCTAAGATACAACAAAACTGTTTACAGGAATTGGAAACCTGGCTCAGGTGGTACAGGGTCAGCCAATGAGCAAAAGTTTCAGATACCGAGTTTGAGTCCTGGTCTCAGACAAATAAATAAATAAATAAAAAATGTGTTAAAAATCGCTTTCTAAAAGACAAAGAAAGAATAGAAAACTAGATTCATAATTTAAGACCTACATTGAGGCACTGCTTATTTTTGTTTCTGTGCTAGTATTCTTAGTTTTCATTTCTATGTATTCAAATCTTCTTATTTTTCTTTAAAAAATAGAAATTGAGCTGGGTGCCAGTGGCTCACGCCTGTAATCCTAGCTACTCAGGAGGCTGAGATCTGAGGATCACGGTTCAAAACAAGCACAGGCAGGAATGTCTGAGAGACTCTTATCTCCAGAAAACTGGAAGTGGTGCTGAGGCTTAAGAGGTAGAGCACTAGCCTTGAGCTGAAGAGCTGAGGGACAGCACTCAGGCCTAGAGTTCAAGCCCCACATCAAAAAAACAAAGGAAAGGAAGAAGGAAATAAGGAAAGAAAGAAAGAAAGAAAAAAAGAAAGGAAGGAAGGAAGGAAGGAAGGAAGGAAGGAAGGAAGGAAGGAAGGAAGGAAGGAAGGAAGGGAGGAAGGAAGGAAGGAAGGAAGGAAAGAAGGAAGGAAAGAAGGAAGGAAAGAAGGAAAAAAGAAACAGAAATTGCCTTTTGTTTGCTGTCCAAGGTTCTCTTGTATGACTGGAAGGTTTGTTAAGAACAATGAAATTACTGTGAAAATATATAATTTTTATGAAGATTTAATTGATAGGCAGTTACAAATAATTCAAAAATAGCTCATTTATAAATTTCTCAACATATAATTCCTTTAGAGGAGGAACACAAAGGTGTTATTTATTTATATTATATTTATTATATTATTTATTTTGAAATATTGCTTATTGAAATGAAAACACTTTTTCTGGTATGGCTGTTGTGGTTGTTATAGTTGTTGTCAAGTGATGGTGATGTTTGTTTTGCTTTATTTTATTCTGGGAAGGTAAAAGGGGAGGGGGCACAGAAAAGGATTGAGGAAGGGTGAACAAATAGAATCATGCTATTCAGTATACACTATGTGGAAAATGACCAATGTAACGTGTGGGCAGGGATGGGGAAAACCTTAACTAAAGGAAGGGCTGACATTGTCCAACAAAAGGAATGACTCATTAACTGATTTAGAAATGGTAGCCCCTCTGTACAACACCGTAATAATAACAATAAAATTCTAAATAATAGCAGGGTGCCAGTGCCCCACTTCTGTAATCCTAGTTACTCAGGAGGCCGAGATCTGAGGATCACAGTTCAAACCCAGACCATACAGGAAAGTCCATGAGATTCTCATTTCCAATTAACCACCAGAAAACTGGAAGTGGTGCTGTGGCTCAAGTGGTAGAGTATTCCCCTTGAGCTGAAGAGCTCAGGGATACAGTTGCCACAGCTGAGTATTATTATGAACACTATTGTCACTATTAGCTTTTCTTTATCATTCTTAATTTCTATTATCTCTGAAATTATTGTTGTTTTCATAAACAGCTGCTTGACCACTTCCTATAACTATTGATAAAATAGCATTTTGTAAAAGTTTTATAGAAATAAAATTGAATGTCTGTTCTCTCGATTTGTTTTATTTAATTAGCATAAGTAATTTAGGTTCATCCGTGCTGGTGTCTGTGTGTGTGCTTGTGTGCATGTGTAACTGTTTTTTATTGCTGAATAATACTGTATGGTGAACATATAACAAATTGTGCTACAGTTTTCCTTAATGTATGTAGTCAAGTTATTTTTAGGGCTTTGCACCTGCTAGACACTTGATCTACTGCTTGCCTCCAGAGTGTAGTCACTTTCTTTGAGTAACATATGTCAAAACACAAACATAATACTCTTGTTCTGGTTGCAAGGCAGATAGTGTTTAACACATACCACTAGCAGGTAATTCAATATGTAAAATATAATGTATGTTCATTGGAGTGTTTCTGCCATCATTTTGAGTGGTTCTTTGAGTAATGAAAATTTGTCTTTCAAACTCCATTGCTCACATATAGACTTAATTAAATATGTAATATCATGTTAGTATTGTCGATTAATTTTTATCATTGATAGCTTCATATAGCAACAGATATTAATATCATCTTATGATAATAATAAGGAACTTTATAAACAGAGTTAAAAAAAACTCCAGGCTAGATGCATAGCTCAGTGTTAGAGCATCTTCCTAGCAAGTACAAAGTCCCAAGTTCAAATCACAGTTCTGAAAAAAACAAAGGACCTAAACCCTCCACAAGCAAAACAGCAATGTTTGTATGCAGAAAATGCAAATAAACTATCACAAGAGTACAAACATAACACCAAAATAACAGAGCCAATCCCTGGTGTATGCATGCCTATAATCCTAGCTACTCAGGAGGCTAAAATTCAAGAATGACAGCTCAAAATCAGCCAGGTAAAAAAGTCTATGAGACTCTCTCTCTCTCTGTCTCTCTTTCTCTCTGTCCCTCTTATTGTTATTATAAAGGTGATGTATGTATAGAGGAGTTACAGTTACTTAAGTTAGGTAATGAGTACATTACTTTTTGAATACTGTCACCTCTTTCCTCATTTTATCCCAGTTTTCCACTTAGAACCCTCACACAAGTTATAGTTCATTTTCAACATTGTGTCCTATTAGTATCACTGCTGCATTTGTTCATCCTTTGTCACACCATTTCTGTGCTCCCCCTTATACTTCCCCAAACAGATAAACTTACATACAAGACAAAAGGTATAGAAATCAAAAACGGTGACAAAGGAGGGAAACAAATAAAACAAAATAACATAAACCCTTTTGTTTCCATTTCTTGCAGTTCATTTGAATAAACATCATTTTAAATGATCATATCCAAATAATTACCAGAAAGCCAGAAGCAGGACTATGGATTGTGTATTGCAGTACTAATCTTGAATGCAAAAGCTCAGGGACAGTGCCCAAGCCCTGAGAACAAGAACCAGAACCAGCATCAAAACAACAATAAATCAGAGAAAAAAAAAATGGCCTGAGACCAAACTCTCCTAGAGGACATAGGAATTTGTGCTTATGCTAATAAGTTCAACTCACATCAGTGATAATTCTTAACTTTGAGTGGTGAGGCTACTCTGATTTACAACTGGATTTCAACATTGTTAGAAATGTCTCAAATGGTGCTAATCTTGTGGATCATATGCCATATATGGTTCTAACTAATTTGGACCATGCATGCAAATATTTTTGTGCAATGTTATTTTTGAGTAGATGATATTTCAGAAGTTCTTTTATAATTAAGATTCTTTTTTGTCTTTCTCAAATTATTATCACATCCTGTTATTTCTATTACATAGAAGTAGCAGATTTACTTGATTAATATATTGTATCTTCTCCCTTGGCCTTCATTAACCAAAAACAAGAGGTTAAAAAGTCAGTTACTCTTCCAGACTTTCCTTCAAAACAGGATTGCTGCATGATTACTTCAGGTTGATAAATGCCACAGAAAATTGTAGGTTGATGCTTGAGAAAATAGTTACTTCCTTAGAAACAGGATTTTTCCTCCTTTGATCCTGCTACAAAATTGGATATGGTTCTTGAAATTATGAAGGCTACATGATGCTCCATCAAAAAATAACTAAGGCAATATGCCAATGTATATAGCAAAGATGAGAAAATCAGAAGTAATCAAATACTTCAATAAGTTTCAATTGTCTTGATCAAGGTGGCATTTCAAGGACTGGGGCTATAGATCAAGTGGTAGAGCACTGAATGCCTAGTAAAAACTATTGTCTAAATTATCTCTTCTTCTAACTAACACTGTGACTGTCTTTTCCTCTCCCTCCTCTCCCTCCTCTCCCTCCTTCTCCTCCCCCTCTTCCCCCCATCCCTTCCTCCTCCTCCTCCTCTTCCTCCTTTTCTTCCTCCTTCTCCTCTTCCTCCTCTTCCTCTTCCTTCTTCTCCTTCTTCTTTTCTTCCTTCCCTTTCTCCTTCCCCTCCTCCTCCTTCTCCTCCTCCTCCTCTCCTCCCTCCCCCTCTTTCTACTTCTTTCTTCTTCCTCTTCCTTTTTCATCCTTTTACTTCTCCTCTTCCTCTTGCTGTTCTTTTCTTCCCCTCCTCCTCCTCTCTTGCTCCTTCTTCTCTTTCTCTTCTTCTTTCTCCCTCTTTATAGAGACGTGTTAGTCTCAGGTTACTCAGGCTAGTCTCAGACTTGTGGATGTCTAAACTCTGTTTCAGTCATAGTATTTCCCACAGAAAACTAGTTATGGTCATGCTTTGCATAAATATGGAGTCAGGAAGTAAGAGGAAGAGAGAGGGAGAAACAGAATAGATTAAAGACAGACACCAACAGTGCTCATAAAATTAACTGTTTTTGAGCATGATTAAAAGACATGGAAAGTTCTATACCTGGAGTTTAAGACAAACCGATTCCATAGCATTCTGTAAGGGTACTGAGCCTGCTACTTCATGTTAGCTGATATCTTACCAAATTGAAATTTCTAGACCCTGACAACAATTTCCAGTATTGATTCTGGAGCGATATTTTACTGACTTCATTGTTATAGCCAAATCAATTATTTTTATGAATATTCTTTGATATAAAGATTATCTCCTATTTTCTTAAAGAAGAAACAATGTGTGGTGTCACAGGTCTGGAAGGAAGGAGGCTGAAGCCAGGCTGTGAGAGATTCAGGGGTAGGAGGGCACAGTCATACCCAGAAGCAAAACACTGCAGGAATACCTGAACACACATTGACACCAGAGTAGTAGGTAAAGGAAGAAATGTAATAGCTGCCAGAAACCCCAGGTCTCCTTTCTATCATGTTATTTCAGCTTAAGAATCATTTTTTAAATAGAGATTTTGACCAACCATGATCTTCTAATCCCCAACATGCTAGCTGCTACTTAACTGACTCATTAAAATTTGTTATCTCATTAAAGGCTAGCAATTTGGGAACTGATTTTTATTTTAGGTCACTAACATAACAGTAATTTGCAAATAGGCAATTTGCTTGCTAATTCTTCAGAATACACTTTTTTTTTGTAATCTTAATAAACCAATTTTAACTTTCGAGTTAATACAAAAATATTTGAATAGAGTTGTACATTTTTTTCAATTTTAGAATTATGTAAAATTTTTGATAAGACTATTTATATGTGCTATTAATAAGTTTTCTACCCTAGCACATTTGTACAGTTATATATTTAATTTCCTGTTAGATTATACTACAAGCATCCCATTTGCAGTGTTTTTGCTTATAATGAAATTGTTTTGTTATAAAAATAGTTACTGTGTACTTACTGTGTTTCGTAGAAGGGTTCAATAAAAGTTACATATATTTATTACACATTTAATATAATACAGTCCTGTAATAATAGTCCTATGATTAAAAAATATAGGAGCAAAACAGCTAATCAGGAAAAAATAGGCCTATACAGCTAGATGCAGCTTATCCTGCTTCTGGAGGGCAAGATAAGCTGATAACCAAAACTTGGCTGACAATTAAATAGAGACATGGGGCTTCCAAAGAACAAGGAAGCAAGGACACAGAATGGGGAAATAACAGGACAGCAAATCTTTGGCATTAGTATCTTAAGGAAACAGAAAGGAGATCCACCAATCTGAAAGCCATCCAATTCTCACTATTTTAAGACAAGGCCATTCTAGTAACAGGGAAAATAAGAGAAGAGAGCCAAGATGGCAGACATGGGCTCTACTTGTCTTCCCTGTGACATGTTTATGCCACGTGCTCTCTTTCTCTGCCACATCTCTTTCCTAATAATCTTCCCTCTCTTTCCTTATGTTCCTGTCCTGCTTGAATTCATCTCTTGCCAGAAGCAAAGCCTAGGTTGTTTACCAGTTCTCAATTTTCTGATAAAATGTATTTGATGAGAAGTAAGAGATTAAGTATATCTTTTTTTTCAACTTGGATTCATTCAATGGTTATATTATAAATATTATCAGTCTAACCATTAAATATGTGGAGAAATTGAGTCAGAGGAATATTGAATAGAGTTCTCAGAGGGTAAGAGAAGCCTATAATTTAATTCCAAGCAACCTGATTTCAAGTTCACTCATTTAAAACTGATCCAGGAGTGAAGAAAAGGCACAACTTACAGTAGGTAAAAGTAATCATAGTTTGTCCAATAAACATTAACATAATTTGCTTTAGATCATTCTTTTGTTATAGTATCCTCACTTAAACACACACATACACATTTATACTTTAACTGAGTAGGAGGCATATTTTCTGTCTCAATTGGACTTGACTGGCTAGCTAAGCAGGATCTGTAAATGTCAAATGGGAGCACATGGAAATAGACTGAAGTTCTACTCTCAGTACTAAAGTTTTTCTATGGAGCTGTAAATGAAAAAAACACTATGAGAACATTGTATTAGCACCTGTTTTATTGCCTGTAGTTGATGTAATTAGTGTATTTAAAGAAAGCCCTATTGATTACACCATATGGTTTGTAATCATTAGTGTAATAATAGATGTACCATTTAAAATGGAACTCAACAACTGAGTGCTATTGTTCCATTGTATTAGCATAATAGGGGGCTTTCAGTGAGTTGACTGAATCCCAATTTTGAATATTTAACATACTTAGGTTCCGGTAGAGAAGAAATACTGGGTGACTAAAAGGAAAATTTGCAACTACATGATTTAGATATTAGTAAATATTTCTATGTTTTGCTTGACACATCTGACTCTCCAATAATGGTATTTTAGATAAACTGTTATTAATGCTGACAATGAACTCATTAGCATTTAAAAGAGTGAAGATGGGTATCTTTTGCTTTTCTAAAACTGGGTTTACATTGTCAAGGCTCAAAGTGTTTTATCCAGTTGTTATTAAAATAAGGAAGATTTGGTAAATTGTAAGAAGGGTGGACAGTTCTTGTGAGTTGTGGGAAAAAAAGTCTATAAAATCCTTGAAACATCCAAGTGTTTACAGTTTGCTCCTGACTGACAATACCTAGAAGTTAAAAATCAAGTCTATCTTCTTGCTTAGTACGAGCAACAGGAGATTGACAGCAAAACAAGCATCCCATTGGAGATAAGATTGGAAGTAGAATACCAAAACACTGATCTTCAGTGCTGTCAACAAATACTTAGAGACTCACACATACATTTATAGACACTATCTTATAAATAACCTATACTAATGTTGTTTATAAGTGTACATTTAGTGTACACTTAATACTTATAAAACTAATGTTATGTTTTTTATCTTGAAATCCAAGTCTGAAGTAAAAAGAGTATATAGATTTTTTCCAAAGGAATCTCTCTCTCTTGGTGCATATATACATACATATATATGTATATATACACACATATGCATATATGTATGTATGTATCCAATATACAAAACATTTATACAAATAATGTCTAGAATAAATATCCCAAAATGTAGTTTCTGATTTTTTTTCTCAAAAGTGAACTTGAGATAAAAACAAAAACAAAAACAAAAACAAAATCACTCAAGTAAGGACCAAAATGAATATTTTGCTTTTACTAGTTCGTCAAAACCCTGTCTATAGAAGGATAATTCCCCTTGGTATTTCGGACTTAGTTTGCCATTCCCAGTCTCTCTTTACCTTAACCTGTACTGTTTAGCATTCCTTAATCTATTCTGTATTGGTGAACTCCAGAGCTGTCACAATGTACTCAATAATTAATGTAGCTAGATTTATAACCCACATTGTAACAGTTCCTTGTTGTGACCTGTATGATCCCTATATCACTTACATTGGGTGACATCTTATTTTTAAGTGTGTCTTCCTGGGGTCTTGTCCTCAGGTATGTCTTGGCTATTGGTCTACAATGATCACTATAACTACCAACAGAACACACAGACCCAGGTCACACAACAATTCTTTTCTTTATACTCACACTAATGTCCCAATTACTCCCTGATTTGGACTGCCTCATTTTTCATATTGAAATAGGAAAGATCCTGTCAGTTTTTACAGTACTTATCCTTTATAAAGCCTAAGCATGGTGGAAGAAATGGTTTTGTTGGCATCTACAGTCTATAAACTTTGTCCAGTCTTAATACAGTGAGAACGTGAGAGAAGTTAATTATAATAGACACTTGTATTATTTTCTGTATGCATTTTGTGTGTGTGTGTTTGTGTGTGTGTGTGTGTGTGTGTGTGTGTGAACAAGAAAGCTTAGCAGTATCATGAAGCCTTGATATCAGGTCTAAGCAGTGGCACAAAGAGCAATTAAGAGAATTAAAAAAAAAAAACAAGGCAAAAAGAAGGAATGAAGAAAAAAAGGAAGGAAGGAAGGAAGGAAGGAAGGAAGGAAGGAAGGAAGGAAGGAAGGAAGGAAGGAAGGGAGGGAGGGAGGGAGGGAGGGAGGGAGGGAGGGAGGGAGGGAGGGAGGGAGGGAGGGAGGGAGGGAGGGAGCAAAGGAAGGAAAAAAGAAGTCAAGAAAGGGAAGGGAAAAAGGGAGGAATGAAGGAAGGATGGAAGGAAGGAATTACAGGCAGAGATGACAAGCTTTGTCCTATATTTTTCCTAATTTGTGACAAGGAAAATTTAAATAGCTGTTCCAAAAATACTTTCAACAGACTGAAAAGGAATTAGCATGTGAAAGACAGCCTTTGAGATTTTTTCTGTTCATTGGGATTGCCTCTGAGAAATTCCTGTCTCTATGTCCGGGTTAGCCATAAGTCTAGAAGTTTTAATTACAGAGCAGTTTCCTTTCATAGTCCTTGTAATCTTTTCTTCCTATGGTCACTGGTAAGTCTCTCTGCTTTCAAACATTTTTCTCTTTAAGTGCTGGAGACTTAAAAGAATTGCCCATTTATGGTTTTAATTGAATATTCCTATTGCTTATGCTAGCTATCAGCTCACTGTTCTACCAGTTTTGTAATGTTTCCATGTTCCTTTCTTGTTAATCACCATCACCTACCAACCACTGCACCCATATCTAGAATGGATACTTGCTCTAAAATTTTCAATAATTAGAATTTAAAAAATCTCTTCTCTTTTGTCACTTAGTTTTCTTTATTGAACAGGTTTTTGAGAAACATTAGTGCTATTATTTGAATCTCCTTGAGTGCTATTTTATTGTATGGTATTACCATAGTTTAATTATGTATTAACCTGGATAGCCATATGTATTGTTTAGCATTTACATTTCTCAGGATTAGCCACTGTGAGCATATATTTACAAGTCATTTTGGCAGAGATCAGGTTTCTATTCTTTTGGACAAATATCTAGAAGTGTAATTTTATTTTCTACACTCACTGTGGGATAAATCTTTAAAGAAACCCTTAAATGTTTTCTAAAGCAAGGATTTTGGTTTTGTTTTTTGCTTTACTTTGTTCTAATTTATTTTAACTATTGGAGTTCAAGACACAGAATCCTAATATATTATTGTATGAGAACAGATTATATCATCTGAAATATAATTCTTTGGCATACTTGTCATTTTAACCTTTTATTTGAGAATCTGCAGACACAAAAAGAGCTCTGCAGTTACACTTCTGTAAAAGAAATGCATATGGAGAATTTTTCATTAGTAAGTTGTACCACAAAGAAAATTATGCTAAACAAGAGACTTTTCAGACAAAGCATATTTTTTTCACCATAGTTTTCTCCTGTTGGCTTCTCATAATTTGTCTCCACCTCAGTGGAGACAAAGTGATTTGTTTTGTTCTTTTCTTTTTGCTTTTTAACTTAGAAAACTATATAAATTTCAATTATTTGTGAAATGACAGGAGTCTGCCACTATATACCTGAGTAATATAATGTAATAATTATTTTAACATAGCTTTTTTATATAGCCATACAGGGATTTCAATTCAATTCTTCATGTTTGCTAGGAAGATACTCTATCATTTGAGCCATGCCTCCATAACCTTTTGCCCTTTTGTTTTTCAAATAGACTTTTGCTTTTGACCTAGGTAGCCAGGAGTACAAACTTCATGTCTATGCTTCCTGTATGACTGGGATGTACAGACCCATGCAGTCACCTCCAGATCTTTATTGGTTGAGACTGGAGTAGAGTGAAGGGTCTCAGAAATTTTATGTATAGGTTGACCATGAATCATGATTCTCCTGTTCCCAACATCATGAGCATCTTGAGCCACCAGTACATGAATTGTTTTAACATTTATGATCTCCAAGTTCTCATATGTAAAAACATGACAATGAGCAAATAAGACAAACAAGTTAAATTTAATGGAAAAATAAGCAGGCATTACTGCACTATATGAGGAGTGACATGAAACATTTCCTGAAGGTGAGAAGAGCCTTGTTTATAATAAATAAAATTTAAACTGATGCTGAAAATGGTAAGAACATTGTAAATGGTTGGGACCAGGGGCACAGGGATGTGGGAAAGGGAAGAAAGACTGATCAGTGTGTGATAGTTACAAGTGTGAAAATATCACACAGAGACTCACTAACATGTGTATTTACTATGCAATAGAATTTAAATGAAAGATTTTTAATAAAGTTAATTTTGCAACAAATGGAATGAAATACCTTGCCAAAATGTAGCATAGAAATCAAGTACAATGGAGGTGTTTATGTAAAATTTGAAACCTTCAAAAACTGTGTTAATTAAGAACAGACCTGTGTAAAATTAAACGTTTTTAGATGGCATTCGATAGGAGTATAACAAAGTCACAGCTTGCTCTAACAGTTTCAATTTGACAGTAAATTTGAAATCATTTTGGGAACGGAAAGAGGAAATGCCTTGTTTTATTATTAAAATAATATATTAATTGCAGAAACTATTGTAGAATCATTTAACATCATCTTATCCTCTGGAACTTCTTCTAAATCTCTTAAAATTTTTAAGAATTTTAGTTTTTTAGAGATTTTTCACCAGTTTTTCTGGCACCATTTACGAAAGAGACTTTTTCTTCCATTCTAATTTTTGTTCCCCTTATTGAAGATTAAGTGGGTATAGGTCTGTGGGTTCCTTTCTGGGTCTTCAGTTCTATTTCATTGGTCTTCAGTTCTATTCTTATGCCAGTACCAAGCTATTTTGATTACTATGGCTTTGTAGTAGAGTTTGAAGTCTGGTATTGTTAGTCCTCCAGCACTGTTCTTTCTGATAAGGATTATTTTTGCTATTCGGGGTCTTTTATTGATCCATATGAATTTTTGGATTGCTTCTTCTATTTCATGGAAGAATGAGGTTGGAATATTGATGGGTACATAGATCCTTATATATCATGCTGCACCAACTCCAAATGGATCAAAGAACTTGAAGTAAAAGCAGACACCCTGAAAACATTACAGGAAGGATTAGGAGAAAATCTAGGACTCCTTGGCACAGACCAAAATTTTCTTAATAGAGACCAGAAACTCAACAAATCAAAGAAAGGTTGGACAAATCGGATTATATGAAACTGTAGAGCTTCTGCACAGCAAAGGCCATAGATAACAAGATCAATAGAAAGCCCACAGACTGGGAGAAGATCTTCACTAGCTATTCAACAGACAAGGGCCTCATATGTAAAATATACTTCGAACTCAGAAAATTAAGTCACTCAAAAACAAATCCTCAAAGAAACAACTGCCTGTTAAAAGAAGTGAGCTAAAGACTTGAAGAGCAACTTCTCTGAAGTAGAAATAAGAATGCCAAATAGACACATGAAGAAATGTTCAACTTCTCTGGCCATAAAAGAAATGCAAATCTAAACAACATTGACATTCTACCTTACTCCTGTTAGAATGGCTATAATCAAAAAATTTAATAATGACAGATATTGGAAAGGACGTGGCCAAAATGGAGCCCTACTGCATTCTTGGTGGGAGTGTAAACTTGTTCAGCCACTCTGGAAAGCAGTATGGAGGATCCTCAAAAGACTAAACATAGAACTCCCCTATGACCCAGCAATCCCACTTCCATGCAGTTACCCAAAGGATCACAAACAAAGTCATACTAAAGCTACCAGCACAACTATGTTTATTGCAGCATTATTCACCATAGCTAAGATAATGAACCAACTCAGATGCCCCTCAGTAGATGAATGGATCAAGAAAATGTGGTACATATATACAATGGAATTCTATGCTTCCATCAGAAAGAATGGCAACTCTCTATTTGTTAGGAAATAGAAAGACTTGGAAAATGTTTTATTAAGTGAAATTACCCAGTCCCAAAGAAATGTAGGTCCCATGGTGTCCCTTATTTGCAACAATTAGTATACATAATCTTATCTGATGAGCTGAAAAGCACAAAAACCATTTACAAATGACCATATAAGATGATGCTAAATGAAATGAACACCAAGATACGGACACAATAGGTCTATCTTTATTGTTATTGTTTTAAATGTACCATGTGATTTTATTTTGTTGTTGTTGTTGTTTACTTTGTATGTTCTTTCCCTGTTGTCACTGAACACGATTTTGATATACCTTGTATATACATTTGTCTAATCTGGGGAAGGGAAGGGGGATAACAAAACTCTGAACAAGGGGCACAGGATGACCCATTTCAATAAAGATACTCACAGGACAGTATATTGGACATGAACTTTACAACTTCAGGTTGCGAGGAGGGGAGGGGGGATAGAAGTGTGGGAGGTGGGAAGGAAAGGGATAGTGGGACAACAATAAGGAAGGGAAGAGGTAACAATGATTGACAAGTAATGTACTCATTGCTTTACTCATGTAACTGTAACTCCTCTGTACAACATCTTAACAATAAAATTTAAAAAATTGAAAAAATAAAATACCAGCTGGAAGCCAGTTCCTCACACTTATAATCTGAGCTACTCAGGAGGCTGAGATGTTCAAAACTAGCCTGGGCAGGAAAGTCTGTAAAACTCTTTTTTTTTTTTTTTTAATATTAATGATTGAGTTTATTCATTCATTGAGTTAAGATATTTCTTTTTTTTAATTTAATTTTATTTTATTTGAGAACATACTGTACAGAGGGGTTACAATTACATTGACAGGATAATGCATACATTAAATGAAGCTCAAACATCATTTTTTTTTTTTTGGTCAGTTGTGGTCTGTGAAACTCTTATATCCAATAAACCACCAGTAAACCACAGTGGTGCTGTGGCTCAAGTGGTAAAGCACTAGCCTTAAGCTGAAGAACTGAGAGACAGCGCCTAGGCCCAGAGTTCAAATGTGCTTGAGTCTGGTAACTTCCATCTTGTATTTACATTTATATGATTGGGAGAGGGAAGGGAAATAACCAAATGCTGAAAAAAGAACAAAAGATGACCCATTGCAACGATGATACTCACAGGACACTATGTTGATAATGAACTTTAATACATTGTGGTGGTGGTGGGGGGGAGTAGTGGGGAGAGGGAAGGGATAATGGGAGAACAACAATGGAGTGGCTAACAATGTTCATGAGAAATGTACCTTATTCATGTAAATGTAACCCCTCTGTACAGCATCTCTACAGTAAAATAAAAATTTAAGAATCCTAAGAATAAACCTGTCAAAATTAATTTTGTTATTTAGGTACACTGAAAAATTCAGTACATAATGTTGCCAAATGAATACTTGACCTGAGACTTAGATTTATTCTTGCTTTTTGTCCCTTACTCCTTTCAAGTCTCACCTCTTCCATTAAGATTTCTTGAAATATCGCTACCTACCTATTCTTCAGGAGGCAACTGTGTCCAGGTCAAATAGTATGATTTTCTTAATAAGTTAGTTTACCTGGAGACATTAATATTTGACCATGTTGAAAATTCCTTGTTTAGATTTGTTCTATAATACAATTATCTTTCCTTCTCTTTCACTAGCCCCCTTCTTGATAGGTTTGTATTCATGTGTGAGAGTAAGAAAAATATCTAAGTTTTGAGATTTTCTTTATTTAATGTGCATGTGTTAATTAACATGTAAAAATATTTGTCAGTTCTGCTATTAATCGGGGAACTTCATCTATTCCCAAATGTTTATCTATCACCAAATTATGATTATGAATGATCCTAGATATCTGTACTCTTAAAATCTAACATTAATATTTCTCTCCAGATTTCATCTAACTCATTGATTCTCATTTTCTGAGTAGCTTATGGGCAGCAAAGATGGATATTATTCATTTTTATCAATCTTCACACAAACATTCAAATTGCCAGCATATTTTTTTATCTTTCTCTTTGTAATTAAAAAAAACTTCTTTCCATTTTTTCTATTTTACTACATTTTATGCTTATTATTTCCCACTTGAACATTTCTTTCTTTTGAAAATTCCCCATTGCCTCTTCAGTTCATTTCCTGATATCATAAAATCTTCTAAGACTGTCACTCTGAACATTTATGTTGTCATGGGACTCATCGTTGAAAAATAAAATTTGAGTCATATTTTCCCCTATAAATTTTCAGTTGGTATTTGTTTAATCTATTGAAAAGTATGTGTTTGTGCATTCCCTTGAATGCATAAATGCATAAATACTTAGGTAAGGATGGATTCATTTGTATCATAGTAAGAGGAGGAGTCAAACAATTGCTGCAATCTACTCAACTGGAGTCTTTAAGTAGGCTAAATGTCTGTAGGTTAGGTCTTTGTGCCACTCTCTGTGGTTACACCGAACCTTTAACTAAATGTTAAGTAATCCGTACCATACAAAGGTAGAAGAGAACAAAGAGAACAGAATGAAAAATGAGAAAGTTTCTAAATTTAAGTTCTGAAAGACTAAGAGAGATTCCAACAAGAAAATGATGAGGATTATTATTTTTTGGACCTATTTCTGTAGCCTCTCCTATCCACTGGGAAGTGCATAGTCATCTTCTTTCCCCTCCAGTCCTATTTGAAATGGGCTGCACAGAGAACATAGTCCTTGAAGTCTTTAGCATCAAACTTTCTTGTACTGGAGAAAGGGAGCTTTGTTGCTCTTCTAAATGTTTCATAGTTCTGCTGTGTCAGGCCAACCTGGTTTCCTCATGATGTTATATTTTCATGAGAAATCCAACCATTTTCTTATCCTATTTGCTTCTTATAAGTATCAGAGCCCTATTTGACAGTTAATCCCTTTGTAAGATACTAGCTTTGAGTGTAGCAGAGATGATTATTATTCACTTACTACAAATAATAACTCCCCTGTGACCTAATTCTTATATAGTGAGGTAATGAAAAGCAGATGTCACCCTCATGCACAGGTTTCATATCATAAGTAAAAACTCTCAAAAAGAATAAAATAGCTTGTTCTCTTTACACTTAAGTGAGTCTTTGGGGAACATAATGGGAAATCTCTTGAGTGGTTAGTCTAATCCTTTGGAATGTAAATAATTGTCTTCAGAGGAAAGATAAGACCGCTGTCTCTGGCTTTATAATCCACAGAGTCACTTGGTCCCATGTTTTATCTCTTCTTGAAATATTCTTCCCTGAAAGTAAATCTCTTTAGAGTTCCCATTAGCTAATCATTCATAAATTAACTTAAAGGTGTAAGGTCTTGTGCTTAAATAACTTTTCCCCAAAGTCTGAACTGTGTGAAAGCATAAAATATATTTTCTCTGTAGTCTCACAGAGTTTTAGCCTGATCATTAACATTTTGTATTACATGTCTATACATTCTGCTTACTAATCATACCTATGACTTAAGTTTAGCTTTCTTATTAAAAACAATAGAATTAAATGAAAGCCAAACACATCTATCACATTCTTATCACCTTTTAATGGTTGAGTGTCATTCATATTTCTTGACATTGTAATTCCATCTCCAGCAGTTTCAAGATGTCTAATTTATGAAATGGAAGAAACAGGTAACTATTTCATCTTTCAGAGTTTCAAATGAAAGAATATTTAGGCAACTTAGATTTTATTCTGTGAGTAGAAGTCTCTTAATTTATCCATCTCTGTTGAAATGTTCCAGTTTTTATTCGATCTTATCTACTTTGTACGTTTTACCAATAAAATGTAACTTGCATACATTTTTAAATTATCTTTTGAATTTCAACTCCCAGAGGAAAGTATATAAAGTTCCTTGTTATATCTATCACAGATTCATAAAATTTCAGTGTCCAAAATCTCTCCTCATGGCTGAAAAACATTTGGTTAAACAAATTCAGAGTTTTGTTGCCTTAAGAACTTCACTGGCAGATGCATTGTGAAATACCAGTTTATACTAGATTTGCTTCATAATAAAGGAGAAGTTAAAATGGATAGCAGTAACATATAAGGCAGAAAAGGATGGTATACTGGATCTCAGATTTCAACCAGAGAGGATTATTTTTGGTGAGCTCTCATGACTTTCATCCTTAAGGATCTCTCCTGTGCTAAGAAGGCTACTGGTGCTTAAAGCATCAAATCTATATTCCCAACAGCAGAAATGAGATAGAAAACAGCAAATATTCCTTAGAACAAACAAACAAACACAAGTGTTTCCCCTATGCCCCTGGTCCTCTTAAGAACATATCATATCTACTTTCCAGAAAATTGAGAAATGTATTTTGATAACATTTTTAATGACCTCAAACTAAATTAGTTTCCTCACTGTATTCACAGAATTGGTATTTTAAAATCAAGGAAATTCTACAAATTTGAAAACTATATTCCAGATCTTCTCTTCATATATGTAAGTGCTATAATTGTATAAATTATGGTAAGCCATTATTTAAGTATTCATTAGTCAAGACTCTTCATATATTACTTCCGTAGTAATTACACATTTTAAATTGGGTCCTCTCCCATGAGCTCATTTGTTTACTTCTATTGTTATGTATTTATAGTCAGATCTAGTTTAAACTACATATCCATATTTCAGAGAAATCAGCACATTGAGGATATTTCTGTAGCCTTGTCACAGGATAGGAAAGGATTACCATGCAAACAGACTAGCTACTGAAGAAAGCATTTATATGTACAGAAGCTAAAGGTACCCTTCTTTCTAAAGTAAAAAAGCTATAATCCATGACAGCAAGTAGGAAATAGTGCTGTAAAGAGGAAAATAGAAAGAGTAATTTCTTTGAACAACGTGAAGCACATACTTCAAACATTAAGTGTGATAAGATGGGATGTTAGTGAGGAAAAGTTAAGAACTGAGAATATCTTAGTGGATATGACTATGTGGTAGCTAGCTATTCTGATAAAAACTTCTTGTAAGATGGAACAAAATTTATCTGAGGTGATTCAAGAAGAAAAGTAAAGAAGAAGATTGCAGAATAATGGAGGGAAAAGGGAGCAGAAAAAAAGAAGTCTTTTAAGGGAATGTGGAGTCAACAGTTGAAATTAGTGCTTTCTTTCTCTTCCCATCAAGTTGCACAGAGTTACAATAATCGGTCCAGTAACTAGGTAAACAATGTATGGGGAATCTTTGTGATTTAAGGTGTTTCTATACACAGCTCTCAAAGTAAATACATATACTGAAAGAAATCATATCCCAATTAGTATAAATCTGGCAACATGTCTAAAATGGCTGTGATATACCTTTCATCACCATTTTTTTTTCATTTGAGGAATATACTTAGTACTTTTGATCATTAGCTGGGGGAGCATGCAAAATGCAAACAAACAAAAAGAACACTGTCACTAACATTTTGAAGTAAGAGAGGAGAGACAGGACAGAGAGATAGAGGGATGTAAATCCTAAAAAACAGTTATAACAACTCTGGGAAAGGTAACAACACTTTTAAAGGGCAATTTTTATTACTTTCCAATCTGCATCTCCTTTAAGCAGGGAATTATTTTTTCCCAGCCAATGAGTTTTCTTGACTAAGACCACTTCTGGCATTGTCTCAGGTTCCTGTGGTGTTCATTCTGCTACACTATATCCCACAGTGTAGACAGATGGCTCCAAAAAATTTTGACTAATGCAAATAGCAGTGGCCTCTTTTGACGTGTTGTAAATGGGTGGTACGTTGACCAAAAATAGTGTTTCGATATTTTTCCTTTCCCTAGTTTGGAGTATGAGAAGTTTTTATCATATGTTCTTTATAGGAGGTAATGCTCCAATATTCTCAGAAATCCTACTACTGTTAAGGGTTAGTTATTTTTTTTTCTGAGGAAAAAAAATGCCAGAGCACTTTGAGCACTAAAATTCTCAGGACAGAAAGAATCTACAAAGTCAGGGTTCTGGGAAGTAATTATATGTTATAAAGATGCATTTATATTCATGTGGTGTTTATGGATAGAGGTATGACAAGTTTCAGCACTTAAAAGGGAGAAGCTAGAAAATATTTTTCCTTGAAGAAAATGAGTACTGAAAACATAAAATGTTGTGGTATGATTCTCTACTTTGAAAGTGTACATCAACAATATAATTGACACAAATGGAGTTTGACAGGTAATTGGAAGAATGCTTAAAAAATGTTCCTTTCTGCTTTCAAAGAGTATGCAAGGGTGTCTTGAAGTTATAATAGGATAATTTCTAAACTGCCTTCCATTTATTTCCTTAATCTACAAACTTAACTCTGGGACAAAGGGATTAAGGAATGTCACATTCATCTGTGCAGACATGTAATGGGACAAGGAGAGTCATATTATCAGGTGCATTTACAAGAAATTGTGGCAAGAATGAGGAAGGTTAAAGATTTGATCATTGCAAAGTAACCTCCAGTAAAAAATCCCTCAGTATTCACATAAAACCAATAATAAAAATCAGGTTGTTAAAAACTATTAATTTGCTTTTATGAACATAAAATATACATATATCTTAGTTAAAGTAACTTAATTTCTTCATTTTTGCCTTTTCACAACAGCCATATATAGTTTATTTTTTCTGTATTTTACTGTATTTTATTTGATTATTCTTTTGGGTTGCATTGGTGTTTCAAGTCAGAGGTTCACATAGACTGGAGTCATGACTCCAGGCATATTTCTTACTGGGTATTTTCAGGCTCAGATCTCATTTCTTGAGAGGCACATAATCCATGATGCACCTACTTAAGGCTTTTTGTTCTAGCTGGGAACACAAACACCACTTACTTTAGCTTTCCTTCTCACTCAATTTATCAGACCTGCTTTCATCTTAGAACCTCCAAAGAATTTCTAACTGTGGTGGCTTGACTCATGTTTAAATAGATTGAGTTACATATCACAAAAGTAGAGATGTTGACTAGGGCTGGAATATAAATTATGCCATAAGCTCCTTGGGACCTACAGAATGTGATTTGTTTGACAGGTACATCTGTGGCAGTACACGAAACAGGTGGTATTTTAAAAAGTGTTGTCAAAAGTAAGGAAATGATCATCAAAAAGTATAGTCTTGAATTACTGTGTTTAAAGAATTTGGATCTCCACAACAATATTTTTAAGAATTGTACGCTATATTTTTGGAATGGAACAAATACAAAAATATTTCTTTTTTTTCTGACGAGTAGATCTTACTAAGATCTACTTAAAGTAAGATCTAATGCAGTACTTCCAACTGACTCAATATTTGAATAACTAATTTTCAGATTCACAAAATGTGAATACAAGAAGTTCATGTTTGTTCTATGGAGGGCAAGATGGAGGGTTGGGGGAGAGACAAATGGGGAGAAGACGGGTAGACAAGTACAATCATAACATTCAATAAATTTAAGTGAAAATAAAACCAGGTAAATGGAGGGGATAGTTGGGGTTGGGAGAGTTGGGAAAGTTGGAAGAGAAAGATGGAAAAGATAACATTGATCAAGAGGCATTGTAAACTGATTGACCTATGGGATTGCAAATCCTTTGTAAAACTACTTAATGATAACAAACACACACAATGAGAATAAATGTAAAAGTAACCCTAAGACAAATGAAAATAAGCAATTAGACCTAGAAAGGAGATTAAGATATTTGAAGGTAGTAAGCTCAGTGGGAACTACATGGAGGAGTGACAATTACTTTCCATCCCTCTCTTCTAGCTATTTCCTTCCAGAAAGACACCTAGATTAACACTGACCAACATGTTTGCCACTTGTGCTTTATTAAACACCACTGTTGCTCCATGAATTTCATTTTGTAGTTGTAGAATTATGCTAGCTCAATAGTGCCTATTTCCTAGTACTTCAATTTAAGCCTAGTGGTAGAAATTAGGTATTTTTAAGTAATTCATTGATATTATTGCTCAATTATATGTACATTTTATATATATATATATATATGTATGTGTATGAGATACATTTGTATATAACATGCATGAAATATATATAAATATATACGGGACACAATGAGTTTGTATATATGCATATATATATAATATGTATAATTATATGTAGGTAAAATGCTGTTAAGAAGAATTAATCATAAACAGGTATATATAGAGTTGTGGCTCAAAGTGATAGCTTGCCAGCCTTGAGCAAAAGAACTCAGGGAAAGCACACAGGCCCTGAGTTCAAGCTCCACAACCAACACAAAGATTATATATACATATATATGAAAAATATTGTATATATGTATATATACACTGTAACACAAACACATACCCACATAAACATATGTATATATATATATATATATATATATATTATATATATAATCCCTTGAAGTCTTTACTTGGTTAACTTACAAGTTCTTTTTTTTATTTTAAAGATACTGTACAGAGGGGAGTGGGGTTAAATGAATAAGGTAATGTATACATTTCCTATTGACCATTGTTAGCCTTCGTTTTTCACCTACTATCCCTTCCCACCCCACCTCCCCACCCCACCTCCCCAACTCCTCCCTACCCCCCACAGGAACTTCTAAAGTTCATTTTCAACATACTTTTTTTTTTTTTTTTTTTTTTTTGTCGGTCGTGGGGCTTGAACTCTGGGCCTGGGTGCTGTCCCTCAGCTCTTCAGCTCAAGGCCAGCGCTCTACTACTTGAGCTACAGCGCCACTTCCGGTTTTCTGGTGGTTTATAGGAAGGAGTCTCAAGGTCTCTGGTCTCTCCTGCCCCGGCTGGCTTTGAACCGCAATCCTCAGATCTTAGCCTCCTGAATAGCTAGGATTACAGGCGTGAGCCACCAGCGCCCGGCTCAACATACTGTCTTGTACATATCCTTCTTAAGATGGGTCAATCTGTATCATTGTTTCAGCATTTTGTTATTTCCATTCCCCTCCCCAAATTATAAAAATGAATATACAGAAGCAGGGGACCAGAATCAAATACTGTGACAACAGGTGTTGGGGGAAGAACATACAAAAAAAAAAAAATAATCACATAGTACATTAAAAATAACAACGACAATCCATTGCAACAATGAGATGTACAATAAGTTATGTCGAAAAACAAACTTTACAACTTTGGGGGGGAGAGGGGAGGGGGAAGGGGGAAGGGGGAACGGGAGAGGGTGGAGATGGGAAGGGGAAACAAAGGAGGAGGTGACAATGCTTGATAAGAAATGTACTCATTACCTTGCCCTTGTAATTGTAACCCCTCTGTATTTTCACAATTAAAAAAAGAAAAAGAAAAAAATAAAACAACCACCACAAAGATAAAATCTCTTGTGTCGCTATCTTGGGGTTCATTTCACTCAGTATAATCTTATATAGTCATATGTACATAGCCTGATCTTTTTTGCTTGTCTGGTAAAATTATCCTAGATGTACCCTAGTTATTACAAATAAGGGAAACAATGGTATCTATGTTTCTTTGTGACTTTTTCCAAGTCTTTCCATTTCCTAACAAATGGGGCAGTGCCATTCTTTCTGATGGAGGCATAGAATACCATTTTGTGTGCGTGTGTGTGTGTGTGTGTGTATAAATATGTATGTATACATATATAAACAATATAAATGAGATATATATATATTTATATATACCACATTTTCTTGATCCATTCATCTCCTGAGGGGCATCTGGGTTGGTTCCATATCTTAGCTGTGGTGAATACTGCTGCAATAAAAATAGTTGTGCTAGTAGCTTTAATATAGCCTTGTTTGTAATCCTTTGGGTAAATGCCCAGAAGTGGGATTGCTGGGTCATGGGGGAGGTCTATGTGGAGTCTTTTGAGGAACCTCCATACTGCTTTCCAAATTTTAGAACAAGTATACACTCCTACCAACAATGCAGTAAGGTTCCCTTCTGTCCACATCTCCTCCAGCATCTGTTGTTATTAGACTTCTTGATTATAGCCATTCTAGCTGCGGTGAGGTGGAATCTCAATGTTGTTTTGATTTGCATTTCTTTTATGGCTAGAGAAATTGAACTTTTCTTCATATGTCTATTGGCCATTCTTATTTCTTCTTCAGAGAATTCTCTAAGTCTTTAGTCCTCTTATTAATCAGAGAGTTGTTTCTTTGAGGATTTGTTGTTGGGGGATTTCATTTTTTGAGTTCTAAGTATATTTGAGATATGAGGCCTTTGACCATTGTATGGCTAGTGAAGATCTTCTTCTAATCCTTAGGCTTTCTGTTGATCTTGCTAGCTATGTTCTTTGCCAAGCAGAAGCTCTGCAGTTTCATGAAATCCCATTTGTCCAACCTTTCTTTGATTTGTTATCTTACAAGTTCTTTGGTATTTGGACAATTTTTTTTTTCCAAATTTGGGTCTAGAAAGTTTTCCATTGTTTTATGAGGGGCTCTGTGCATATGATTATTTATATATTCAGTGTCCCCCGTAGGGAATTTAAAACTCTACGGGAGGTTTAGATTCCAGTTCACATACATTCTAGCATGATCTGAGGGGAGATTATGGCATTGTAGGTTTTCCCTGGGCATAGGAGCAGCTGTTCAATATACATGATCTTTTTGTGGATTTACTTGGATTGTTCCAATGTCACCTCAGAGCATCTCTTCCCCACGATTTTCCTTTTATAACTTTTGACCAGCTGGAGCTTGTTCTATCAGGGCTGCTTCAGTGACTACAGTGTTAAAACCACGTCCACGGTTTGTTGCTGGCGAGTGGCCTATGGTGAAGGCTTCTTCACTTAATGTGTGCAGTCTGTATTAGATCAAATACAGTTACAGTTTACAAAGGGACTTTTATAAGGAGTTCCTAGATTCACCATTAGGGACAAATTTCAAGGGATTCATTTTCTGTGAATACACCCCAAAAATTCTTCAATATCTAGGGACTTCTAGACTGTTGAATTTAATAGGTAGGTACCCATTTTCTAGGCTGCTGCTTTTCTTTTTTTCCTTTTCTTTGGGGGTGTATGTGGGAGGGGTCTGGTCGTGGGGCCTGAACTCTGGGCCTGGGTGCTGTCCCTCAGCTCTTCAGCTCAAGGCTAGCGCTCTACCACTTGAGCCACAGCGTCACTTCCGGCTTTTTTTTCTTTTGGCTTATGTGGTGCTGAGGAATCGAACCCAGGGTCTCATGCATGCAAGGCAAGCGATCTACCACTGAGCCACCTTCCCAGCCCCCTAGGCTGCTGATTTTCAAACCCATAACGGAGTCTGAGTATATAATATGAATATCACTCATAAAAATGACAAAACACAGATTCTTACCTAAATTAACTGTTTTTTGGATGAGAACATGCTAGTTATTAATTCAGAAATGTTAAATTTTCTTCAGTATGTGTGATGCTTGAATGCTTATAACCTCAGCTACTTGATACATGAGGGCTGGGAGATCATGAACTGAGACCAGCCCAGGCAAAAGTGTAAGATATTTCGTGCCTAAAACCCAAAGAACTATGACTAGAATAGATTTCAAGTGTTTGAGGGTATGCTTTGTAAACACATGACTCGAACTTAAATTCCTAATACCACCAAAGTAAAAATAATGATTAATAATAACAATAACCTCTCTCCATTACTATGTACATAGGTATTTTGCTGTGTAATGGAGTAATATGTTCTACAAGATTCTTGAAATCCTTCTATAATATATTATAGTGAACAGAAGGTTTATTCATAACCTTTTAAAACAGGTAAACTAAGGAAAATAAAGAGATATGGAACTAGGCAATCAAAGCTTTAGAATATGCCTGTAACTTTATCTAAATCTCTGTCTCATGAAAGTAAAAAGTTTTGCTCAGATCAGAAGCTTTTGTCAGAAATAGGAAAGTTCAGGTATCAAAGGCTTTAAATTTACATGATAGTTTTTGTTCCTTTTAAGGTAAGTATTTCTAAAACACTTAATCATGTCAATATCAAGCAAGTGATTTAGCTATTATTAATTGAAACATAAAGTATCATAAGAAATTTGTAACATTTTACAAACTCAGATATAGAAACCTGATATATACTGTATTTCAAATCTGAGATTTTCTGAATCTGCATTCTTTGATATCGATGTGACTTGTCTAGAAGTTGGACTTCAAAAGGTAGCAATGTCATTAAGAAAAAATAATTTTTCCTCCTTCCCTCCAACTTATGATCAGGTAAACTTTTAAACTCAGCTCTGAATAGAAAAAAAAAGATGTGTTTGAACTCTTTTTTTCTCTCTCTTTAAAGGAAGATTGAAAGAAGACTTCAAAGAACCTGTCACAAAAGGCATCATACCTTGGGTTGAAGGTATGATTTCTACAGACTTCAGTTCAGCCCTAGGGTATATGTATAGATCTATTTCCAAATGGATACAGGATGGTCTTAGATCTAGTCATTTCTTAAAAGTAAAAGTACACTTGCAAAGACATAATACAGAGGGTAGAACTTAAACCATCCAGTGCCACTATGCAAGCTATCAATATAGACTTAAATTATGCTCATCCTGGGAAATGTAATCTCAGTGTCTCTGTTTTTTTCTCCTTCTACTGAAAATGAAAAGAATTTGAGGTAAGTTAGTCTTTCTGACATAAGTTGGATAATAAGAATGTATGTATGTATGTATGTATGTGTGGAGGGGGGTATAGTCTACTTTGTTTCTGCTACACCAAACTCATGAAGAAAGGGATCAGGAAATGAGAGACAAGGAAAGAAAAATAAAGACAAAGATAAAACTACCTCACATCATAGAGCCCCATATCTTGTAAAGATATGTCCACATTCCCAGATGTCATTAACAAATCTAGAAAATGTGACTTACATGATATACTTGGAATATCTCACCGTTAACAATAGTATCCAGTCACTTCCCAAAGATTAATTTAGGATGTTTATTCATGTCTCCATTTTAAAACTGAATTTGGAACTCACCATAAAGCATTTCATCTGGCATAGATTCCTTAATTTATTCTATCTAGTGCCCTATTTTGTTATTGTCAGTTACTCAAAATGAACCCAATAGCTCCAAATTTTGTTTCTTCTTATTTATTAAAATACATAAAATATATAAAGAAAAACTCATTCTTACATATCTTTCTTCTATTTCCGAATCCTTTTTTGTTCTCAATCAAGAACCATTTATAGCAAGTCAAATTGTAATTATGTAAGCCTTAGGGAAAAAAGAAAAACAGAAACAAAAAACAAACAATAAACCCCTTTTCTATCTCTTTCAAACTCTGTGAAGGACAGTGAAGAACTACTCATGTTAATAAATAAATTGTAATAACAGCATTGATAGTAGAGCTCGCTGTTCCTCTAAACAATAGACACTTCAAAGTGGAACACACTGGTTTTCCTGTTTTCTCTCTCATTATTGGAGTAAGTCACATTTATGTGATTTCATTGTAGTTACTAATAGTAGCAGCAATATGTGTGACAGCTTCATCATATAAAAAAACAAAGTAATCTTGGTGATTTGCTATAGATTTACAGTAAATAATCTTAAATCTCAAGTTTAAAAAATCAGAGGTCAAATACATAAATTCGTATGAATGGAGATAGTATACAAACTCAGAAACTCTGAGATGTGGTGGGTAGATTTATTGTTTAATTCTTGTTTATGCCTATTTAATTCAAAGCAAGGCCTGATTTTCATCATAAACATATGTTAAAACTTGATTTATTTTATTCAAAATTCTACCAAATATACACTTGAGTGTTTGGTTTAACATAAATATGAATCTCAAGATTTATTCCTCTTTTATTTTTCCTTTATACGTCCAGTTTCCCAGTGACATTTTAACATCTATCTAGTTTAGAAATTATGTTCTTCTTACAAATTTTCTCTTCTCACTATTTCCAGAACTTAACATATAATATCATGAACATAGAAAATTCAAGCAACTAAATTATGACCACAGCTTTCTTTCTTTGTGAGACTGTAATAAAAATTCAATGATATTATATGAAACTTACCAGTTTATATTTTATATATTGTAAAAAAGTTACACATGTAACTTTACACATGTAAAATAACTTCACATTTTATTGTCATTATTCTACACATTTTTATAATTAATCCAGGTGGTTTGAATATAGGTAGCAGATTCTCTCCATACAAGACAAAGGGCTTACCAAAATATTTATTTAATTTATTTTAATATTAATTCAGGCTATTTTTCATTTTTTAGATTTTATTGGGCTCATTTAGCATATACCATTTGTTTTGCTATCACAAATGCGATATTGTCTGGTGGCACTAGCTCATCATTTATTTGTTCTATTTTGTTATACTTTGGTCAAGCAAAAATATTTTGGATAATATTTACTAGGATTATTTTCTCCTAAGACCTAAATAATATTATATACAAATGAGATTTGTTCAGAAAACAAAAATGTTCCCTTATAATAATTCAGACATACAGTCATTATCGATATAATTCTTTAAATAACCATACATTACTAAGCTTAAGTTACAAAATTCATTTAGCATCTGTGAATATCAATAAGGATCTCAGGAACTACTTAAGTGGTTAATTTTAGGACACAGCTTCACTGGATTTAGAGACACCCTTGTAGGTGGAAAAGTATTATATTGGGCCATGTCTGTGAACTTGTTTCTTGAAAACATTGCCATTTAAACCAGAAGACTATGGATGGTTCACCTTTATTCAATATAGATAGACATCAGTGGGTCCACATACAACAATGGATCTTCTTCTTCTTTCTTCTTCTTCTTCTTTCTTCTTCTTCTTCTTCTTTTCTTCTGTCGGTTGTGGGGCTTGAACTCTGGGCTTGGGCGCAGTCCCTGTGCTCTTTAGCTCAAGGCGAGCACTCTACCACTGGAGCCCAATGCCACTTCCGGTTTTCGAGTGGTTTATTGGAGATAAGAGTCTCACGGACTTTCCTGCCCCAGTTGGTTTTGAACCGTGATCCTCAGATCTCAGCCTACTAAGTAGCTAGGATTACAGGCGTGAGCCACTGGCACCCGGCTGGAATTACTTTTCTTTCAGGAAATAATAGAGTCTCCTGGAAGATATGAGGTTTAAAAAAACTGAACAAAATAAAAGCTTTTCTTTTATTAAACCATATTTTCTCCAATAAATGTTTATAATTAAAACTGTAACTTTTTGAGCCATGAAAATAAAAGTAATCTATATTATCATTTATGCTTTGCTTATCCTTGTAGGAAACATAGCTTTTAAGGAAGCATATCTTTTAAGTCATGGTGGGTCATAAAACTTGCTGTTTTCAGTAGCTAAAGGGATTTGTGAACATATATGTTTTCTCAAGATAATTCTCCCTCAACATGTATAGGACAGGCTAATGAAAAGTGATCAGATTTGCAGATATCATATAACTTAAAATGAAGGAAAATACAAATTTACACCATGATTAATAATCCCCTTAGAAAATAATCTACATATGGACTAGGGCCATTACAGAAATTCCTGATTTGTGTCTTGAAAGATGCCTGTAAGGGCTTCTGGATTAAATAATAGAAAGCTGTATGAAATATTGCACTCCCTATAGTATCTAGATCTATGGGTCTCAAACAACATTTAAGTATTTAAGTAGTAAACTTATGGATCACAGAGTCTAAAATAAATTTTGTTATTGCTCTGTGAGGGATGAATAATTTATAGATGATATATCTAATTGGATAAATTTATTAGAACACATGGTAATAGAATTTAATAGGTAAGCTTACTAAGAACAAAGCAAGAAGAAATAATACCATAGCTAAGGCAAAGGAAATCAAGAGTCCTATTGAATGCTTGATACTGCTCTGTCACAAACATGAGCCAAGCATCATATTGGAAGCATGAAATTATACATGGTAGGTTTACAATAATTATTATAAATTTACACCAAGAGAATATCAAGACTTCAAGAATTAAGAGATATTATTTTCTTCCCTGTCTTAAGGCTTATACACTACCAATTTCCCTGTGTGAATTTGGTATTTCTTAAACAGACATATTGCACACTTAAATTTGCTGTAGAGTAAGAGTAAATGAAGAAATAAAATAAAGGGAACACATGTAAATTGTATTTCAAACACCTGCCATATCGTTTAACATGTAAATCACCAAATTTGCAAAGTAGATCCAAACTTAATGCAAGATTCTACAATTTTCCCATGGCATCAGCAATGAATTTGACTAATAACAAGAGAAGACATAAAGTACCCTTTAAGATTTTTTCATGTCTCAGCTTTATACTTACTCCTCTGAAATGTCTTCCTTTTGTAGAGTTGTCCTTATGGTCCTGATATTCTTTTTCACTATCTTTCACTGTTTTGATTCTTAGAAGCCATTCTTTTGGAAAGAAAGTTATTTGCAAAACATTTCCTTTCTTGCAACCAATAGTAATTTCTAAAAATGGTGTTTCTGTACTAAGAATTATTAAAAATTATTAGCTATGTTGAAAAAGACATTTAATATGTTATGCTTGGCTTTACTTACATCTTTAGTTTGATGTTTTCTCATTGCAAAATGGTAGAGACAGCCAGAAAATTAGTAATAATCTATGATATTCCACAACATTCATTGTTCTGCTTAAATTCTGTTTTGACTTTCAACAAGCAAAGGTGTGTTCTTTTAACCCCTGTTACACCTGGAACATGACGCCGTTTCAGGGGCGAATGAAGATTACTATTATCCTGGAATCTATGCTTATTTCTCATGTATTGAAACTAACATTGAAATCTAACCTTTTTTCCTGCAACTATGGACTTTTTTTTTTCACCCTATGCGTCTGGAAAACTCCCTATGAAATATCAGCCACAGAAAATATTCTTCTATATTGAGCTGCAAAGGGTACCTCAATGTCTATTTCAAAATGGATTTGATGAATAGAGAAAAGGTCAAACTAAAAATAACTAGACTGAATCTATTATACGTGTTGTAACATATGCCCCATTTAATAATGAACTCCAAACTGGCAGTGCAGTAATATTAGTATTATCATGAATGCTAATTCTGACAGCAAAGGGTTATGAACTACCTGTCGGCTAGCACCTCACACAAGGTCAGGTAGTTATGAGCTAATGACACCCTAAAGTACCAGAAGGTGAATGACTGACATGAGTGGGCTGGTGGGAAGGAACTTCTGTAGCACGGTGGCACATTCAGGATGACACGGTGTCCTGAAAGAGAAACAACTGTGATCCCATCTGTTGATAAAGTCTAACTACTGAAGTTAACGCTTCCCTTTGCAGGCAACATTATTTTTTCAGAGATGCTTTCTTTTGTTCTATTCATGATCATTCAGGTGTTATAAGTGCTAAGCATTTTCAGATGGTTCCATACATATTTCTAAAAGATTTCATAAAATATTTGTTTTAGCTAATTCTACAGGGTTTCATTAAAATATTTTGGGCACGTTGAACAACACTGAAGACAAGCATGAGGGGATTGTAGATTGAATAATCAGTTTTACCCAAGAGCAGGCTCAAAATTTTTGAAAGTGATGATGGCAACAAAGATTTCTTTTAAAAACTTGGTGCCTATGATAATGATCAAATATAAATAAATTTATGCTTGCTAAAATTCAAAAAATCAAAGCAAGCCCTAAGCAGAATAACTCTGATAAAACTTAATGCTACTAATGTGAACAGATTTTTAAATTATCTGAGTATGTATAGTCTATGAAGTCTACACTTTCATCATAATCCTCTAAGCATTTGAAACCTATGAAAACAAACCAGTGTTTCTGTCTTCTCTCTCTCTCTTTAGGAAATCTTTATAATCCTATTTATTTCTTACTAACATACTTGCCTTAATTGTATCCAAGTAGAACAAAAAATGTAACGTTATTGCAAAAAGTCTCATGCCAGTAAACCATATTAATGCAAATAAAAACTACATTAAAATTAGATGAAATAAAGTATATGGACATATGACACATGGTTCTACAGATAAATACTTTGAACTTTTGGAATATACATCCAAAATTATTCTGAATTTGATCATATTTATTTCTTATTGGATAGTAGAATTTCTTCTAATGCATTATCTATATTTATAATGGTGAATTAAAAATTTCAGGCATATATTTAATTTACCAAAAAGAAGCTTTGTCAAATAGTTGTCAATTGTAATTGGTTTGTGGTACAAAGCTCTTTCCTTGTAGCAATGCAGAGATGGCCAAGAATATTTTGCATACCTCTTATTGTGTTTGGTACCAACAATAAAACTGATTGGAGAATCAGTTCAATAGTTTGATTAGATATTAATCCAATAATAAGCATTAAAGTGTAATTCACACAAATTTTTCAAACCATGATGCAAATAAGTAAATGTCAATGAAATGATTGTGTAATGTATCCTGTACTTACAAACTGGGTTATCTACCACAAAAGAAAAAATGTATGATAGAGAAGAGCAGAAACGTCATACCACCAAAGGTTGTAATAGAGCAAAATCCCTTCTTAGACAATTACAGAAAATGACCAAAATAAGTCTAAAATTATCACCATTGAAAGTAAAGGAAGGAATTTTAAGTAAACAAGTAGATGTATCAGAAACCAGAAACCAATGTGTGCCAAAGCCCTGTGTTTGTGAGAAAAGTGCAGGTTCTAAGAAATAAAAGCATCCAGTGTAGGAGAAAGTAAGAGTGAGTAGAAGATACTGGAGAAGCTATATGGGATTATAATCAATTTAACTGGTCAACCAGTTTAAAGTCTTGACTCACATTTTGTTTTCCAAGTAAACTATACTATCATTGGAGTCAGAGATAATCTTTGGTCACTATAGTACAACGCACACAGTCACTGGTAATTGTGGTAGGCACTATTGCTTAGGAAAGACAGGGTCACTGCAGGGACTTGTATCAATTCTTGTAAAAGAAACTAGTACAAGCTGAGGAGGTAGAAAAAGGCCTGAAGGGCTTTCCTCTAGAAGAGATCTTGAAAGGCCAGAGTTATTTTACAAAGGACTTTAGATGAAGTCCATGTATTTTAAGAGTGGAGAGGTGAGATTATTGAAGAAATTACTCTGGGCCCTACTGACTCTGGAGGAGTTATAGTTTCATGGACATACAATTACAGTGTTGTAATATATATTATGCCAGTCACTCCAGGTGACTATGTCCTGTAGCTTAGGTAGATATTCACACCATAAGGTATAATAATTCATGCAAAGCCCACTAGGCTTTCTGCTTCTTTTTCTTTCTTCATTCTTTTCGCTCATATACATTGACACTGTATTTGACCTACCCTTTCATGTTGACAGTATGTCTGTGTGTCTTCAATGACTACTTCCATACTAGTCTCATTTAAATAGAGTTATATTCCATCCATTTGAAATATGTATTTTATATATAGTAAATGTTATTGACAAAAATGTCATTTTTTCTAGTATCTGTTGTATCAATAGAGTTTCCAGGGCAGTAATTGAGCAGGGAATAAAGTAGAAAAAAGGTTAGAAATAGATAGCAAAACCTACATGTTACTTATCAGATGTTTAAAAAAGAAAAACATGCAAGTGCCTTCAAATTAATCAAGTATAGAGTGCTACTCCACAGGCTCAGAAAAGAATCTAAGGAGGTTGACAGACTTATCTTTGAGTTATACAATAAGCACAAATGCTTTCCAGTTGCCTGTGGCCATTGACCTTTATTTTTAGTACTTTACTAGCTAATAACAAGAATTTTGTCAGGTAGAAGTCCTTAGAAAACAAACAAAAATCAATGGTGATGACTATTCACACAGCTTAAGAAAAATAGTGTTATACCTGATTTTTGTGTAGCTGCTACTCATTTATAATAACTGGTCCATTACCATTTTAAACTTCTGGACATTATACTGTGATGTACTAAACCATAGTGAGAACTCTGACTAGTAATTTCTGATAGCCATTGCAGAAAAACACTTAACAAACACCACCTGACCTCTTAGAATCACATTGATTTTTCAACTTTTTCATTTTGTATAGTCAAAATCTATTTTGGCTGTTATACTTGCATCTTCCTAACTGAACATGTTAATTTGAAGCCTTGTACATTGCAAAGAGCAGTGATATCAAGCCTATCAAACACACTCCTGGAATGGATAGCACATCCTAGTTGTGCATACAAGATGTGACAGTATGTACTAAATTAATCATTTGTTCTTTCCAGTATGGACATGGAGCCTTAATTATAATCTACTGTGACTCATGACACTTCCAGAGGAGGAAAGCAATTACAGTAGTTATTAAGTAATTTTAAGGTTTGATCTTGAAGTAATGACAGATTAACTATTAGTTCTTTGCACTGATCATGGATTATTACATGGACCACAGCTATGGTCAACCAGTCAGGATATAGTAGTGGTCCTTTTTTGGCTCAGGTAGTACACAAACACCATCTGGCTTTCCAAGGTTTCATCTTGTTTAAGTAACACGCAAGATTTGCATACTGGGTTAGCTGATGCTATCTCATGTATAGAAAACAACATAGTACCAAACTGTATTCAAGACCTTGAGCTAAAAAGCAGGCCTCTATATAAAGACCTGACACCATTTCACCTACCTCCAGCCTTAAATTTTCTCAAGTTAGTTCTTTAAAAATCTCCATCTCAATTTGCATGTATAAAATTACTTTTTTGTACTTTAGACATCCAGTGAGTCATAATACAAACTTTGTAATTCATAACTATCTCACCATTGTGGGCTTTTGTTTTCTTAGAAAATTAGAATGATAAACAATCCTTTCCTATCCAAGCCCTTTTGTTCTGAGAAAAAAAATTCTCCTGATCTTATAGCTATTGCTCTTATCCCATTAATACTCACTCCTACTCAGAACACATTTTCTTGGAAATACACTGTGTAAGCATCTGTACATATATATGCATGCATGCAAGATTGTAATTGTGGAAGTGTTTGAAGTCAACCCCATAGTGCTAATAGTAATAGTGCCTGCCTGCATTAGAGCCTAAATCAGCACTATCATTACCAGCAATTTAGTAGTCAGAAAGTTTGTATGCTAAACTATCATATTCTTCATGAAGACTAAATTTTGGTTAGCAGTGGTATCAGCACAGATATTCTTATCTCATACACTGTTTTCAGAGAGAAGAATATAGCGATGTAGAAGTTTTACAAACATGAAATCTAGCTCATTTCCAGTGTTCAGTCCCATCATTTTGGTATTGGTCATATGTTTTATCAAGTTCAAAAGTGCAGCTAAGGCTCCAATCAATCAATCAATCTATCTATATGCATGCATATACATGTGTATATATGTATAAAAATGTATATATGTACATATTATACAAAGAATGTATAGAAACCATACAGTATTTCCATCTTATTGAAAATTTGTTACATGGTTAAAATCAAAGGGCTTTGAAGAATTCAAGTTGCCATATAGTCAGTTAATATTTGAAACCTTACATAAAAACTATCATAATCTACCCTACTCCCTAAACATTTTATGGATGAGACAAGTATGGAAGCATCACAAGATCAGAAGATAGAGATTTCAGTAGAGAGATTTGAAAGTTGTTCTTTGGGGAAGGATAAATAAACACATTAGTAAAATCACCAATCGGCCAGCAAAACCAATTGTGGATAATTGATTGCTTTATTAGAGTATTTGCTCTTGAAATCAGACAGACAAAGGTTGAGTAGATAATTATCCTATGTTGAACTTCGTTTTTACATTGGTAATTTTCCTTTTCATAAATTCTTTTTATCAGGTGTTGAATTCATTTCTGTTTGATATTCAGAATTCATACAACTACATATGAACTAATCTTCCCCCAAATTTCAGTGTACCAACTACAAATATGAACTAATCTTCCTCCAAATTTCTGTGTTATCTTTCCTGAATGGAAAACAGCCTGAAACTAAAATAACCCTTTTTGAGAAACGTAAATCTGAACATATAAAACATGATACTTGATAATAAAGACTTGAGTAGGAAAGGAAATGAGCCGTTGGTTAATTTTGATTTAACATATATTTAGACAAATAGTCAAAATTCATTTTCATATTTTTTTGGAGAGTAATCCCCCATAATACTGTTATGTGGCTTAATTGACTACTTATTCACTGACACAATATCTCCAAATGGGATGAGTCATTTCTTTCTAACACTTTTAGAAATAAGTGTGTGCATTCCCCAAAAGACAGGAATACCAGCTGTGTACAGAGAGGAAAATGACCAAATAACTCTACTTTGTAAACATGGAAATGCAAAGCTCTGTAAATTATAGAATAAATTGTAATGAATAAAAATCTACAAACTGCTTGATAAGAAATGTACTCATTATCTTGCCCATGTAATTGTAACCCCTCTATACTATATTTTCACAATAAAAGAAATCTACAGATAACAGATAGGTTAGACTTATAGATAAATATGAATAATAATCAGTAATTGAAAATGAGTAGTTCAAAATTACAGCATTGAGTGAAAAATAGAAAACCGCACTAAGGCATATGTGTTACTATTTTATTGAGAACTATATAAAATATATGTCCCATTTAATTTTGTTAAGAGGATAGATATATTATGCCCTTAAATGAGACTCTTATTTTAATCAGTAAGCATATTTCTCCAATTTCTCTTTATTTGTTAGTCAAATATTTTATTTTGTCTGGTATGCTACAGCTTGATGTTGTATTTATATTTTAGTCTGAGATAGCCTTAATAAATCATAGGAAAATACTACACTATGCTTTGTATAAATTATGCAAATTTTTTTCTTCTTACTAGAAATTTTAATCATGAGAAGAAAAAGGTTTTACAAAGAAAATCTAACTGAAAAAAATCAAGGCAATAAACAAATATTTTTGACTACTTTTTACTCAGTGAATATTTTATCACTAATTGAAATTTAAAGTTTTTTAAAAATGTTATTCACCATGATAAATGAATCTATATGAGTTCAGCTGCCTGCCCTTCCTGTTAGCTATCTGTTTCTCACATGAAGGATAGAGGCATGCTTTGTATATATTATTAATACAACACATTTGACTGAGCTTTGTTAATGAACTAAGGGTTGTTTGTACTCTGAATATGCAAGGTAGTAGGACACCATATAGTTGAATTAAAAAATTAACTAAATAATTATAAAACTGCTCTAGGGACTATAGTAAAGTAATAATTAAAGTGCTGTGTGAGCAAGCACAAAAAGAAGAATAAGTATGCTTGAGAGCATCTAGAAAAACTAATCAGAGAATTGAAGTGCCTTTGGAAATTAAGTTGGAATTGATTAGGTAGGGAAAAGAGCAAGGATTTATACAAAACAAGGAACTGTAAAGGCCAAGGATATTCACAGAATCACAGCATACTTAAAAATTAGACTAGGAATATCTTTTGACTAGATCTTAAATTATAAGAAGCAGCTGTATGTGTCAAAAATAGATGAACAGGGAAAAATTACATTCTTGCTTGAAAAGAATTGAAAGAACACACAAAACACTAGATATGAGAAATTAAAGAATGATGCCTAAGACACAAAACAAAAGAGATGATACCAGTGGTTGCCCTAATTTGGAGCAACATAATTCCAGGATGCATTGTAGAAGGTGGAGTCTGGTAAGTGCTCTTTGGCCCAAGAATAGGTGGGATAGAAGTGAGAACATGTTAGATTGAACAAAAAAAAGGCAAACAAACAGAGAAAACAACCCAACAACTAGGTTTCTCAGGGCAGAGCTGTAGAATCCCACTGAGCACCCAGTACAGGAAATCCTGCATAGGAAGACATGGTCTGAGCTGGAGGGTAAAGCATAGCTATAGAGGTTCAACTTCAAGACCTCTGTCAACACAGGGCTGATAACAGAGGGAAAAACTTTATTTATAAATCTTGGTGTGATGGCCAATAGAACGATGCTCTTTACGAAGTAGAGAAAAATTAGTCATAAAGCAAGATTGTTTTCCTCTTGACTACCAAGATTTAAAAGACAAAGACTAAAAAGAATCGACTGTTGTTAGATCATATATCGGAACAAGAAAATTATATATATATATATATATATATATATATGTATATATATATATATACATGAATTTTGGAAACATGAAAACTAAAACAGTTTTGTTTAAGAGATAAGTAAGAAATGACTGCTTTTCTAGTCCTATGTATATGGTGTGTGTGTGTGTGTGTGTGTGTGTGTGTGTGTGTGTGTGTGTGTGTATCAGTACATAGAAAGGTTAAATTGAAATTAGCACCCAATGAAAGACTAAACACAAAAAGAGAAAAATAAGTCAACCAATTCTTACTATCTTCAAATCTTTAAGTGCCCAAGCCCAGAGTTCAAGCCCCATGACCAATTAAAAAAAAAGGACTTTATAATTTATTTATTATTTTGGGTTGGTCGTGGGGGTTGAACTCTGGGCCTGGGCACTGCCCCTTTGAGCTCTTAAGCTCAAGGATAGCACTCTGCCACTTGAGCCACAGTGCCACTTCAAATGAAGTAAACCAGGCCAAAGAAACATAGGTCCCATGGTTTCCCTTATTTGCAATAACTAGTATATGTCTGAGACAAGCAGAGAAGGTCAGATAAGTTGATGTTAGGCAAAATGAGCCCCAAGATAAGGACTCAAATGGTTTTTTTCTTGCTTGCTATTGTTTCTAACATATTTATAAGATATTTGTTTGCTGCTTTGTATGTCTCTCCCCCACAGTATAACCCCTGTTTTCACTGTATTTGATGTTGGTATAATTTTTGAGGGGATGGGAAAAAACCAATTGTTTAAATAGGAATACAGGTGGACCCATTGCAACAATGAGATGTACAAGACAAAGGAGGAAGCAACAATGCTTAATAAAAATGTACTCATTACCTTGCTCATGTAATTGTAACCCTTCTGTACAGTATTTTAACAATAAAAAAACAGCAAAGGAAAAAGAGGATAAAAATATGTTGCATCTAAGGCAATATAGGAGATAATACAGTAGAACATTATAGTATGAAGTAAAAAGAAAAAAAAAACAAAAAACAAAAAAAACACATAATCAATCATAAGGTTCCAAACAAAGATATGTTTTATTTTTCACCATGAGGGGAAAATAAACATTTTAGACAATTAGTTCAACATGAATTCATCACATACAGCAGTATTAATAGAAGTCTTCAAGTAAAAAAAAATTATCATAGATCTAGATCTATGCAGTGAGATTCACAGCCCTAGCAATTATAAAGATGTGTCAAAGTAATGTTATTTTTATTGCTAAAATATAAATAGTAGTTGACATTATTCTTTTATGTGAAACTACAATTGGAATTCAGGTCTCTTACCTGTTAGGCATTCGAGACATGCTTCCAGCCCTAATCAATTGTTGTAAGAAAACATAACTGAAATATACTAAATGCTTCATAAAATATATCAAAATAAAATATATCACTAAGAGAACATAAAATCTGAGAGGAGAATAATCAGTTTCATGAAGACTATTAGGGTATCATTTGAGTGTAGACAATGATGCAAAATGGTCTATATATTCTAAACCACCACTAAATTTTTAATTAATAGGCCAACAAGAACAGTACAATGGGGAAAATATATAATTCAAAAGAAATTAGAAGGGATTTTAAAAAGAAAAATATATGTATATATAATAGACAAAAATTCTATCACTACATCTTGTCTTTTAAAACAATAATCTCTTTTAAATATTAAGAGAATTAGGTTATTTTTAATAACTGAAATCTCTAGATAACTCAAATTCCCATTGGAGGTCAGATAGAGAAGCAAGCTAGAAAATGACTGTATAATAGGATACTACTCTGCAATAGAAGAATAACCTTTTTCTATTGTCAACATAATGGATCTTAAAATGATTATTTTTGACAAAAGAACTAGGACAATATGGAGCATATATCAATTACATAAAATTCATTGAAATGCCAATTATCATGCAGTAATTGAAACTAGATAAGAGGATGCATTGAAGGTGATGAATTTTCTGGGGGTGAAAATTCTGGGGGTGATGCAAATGTTCATTATTTTGATTGACAAGGCTCTGACTAGTATATGTAGTTACCAAATGGTAATTTAAAAATGTGTAGTTTATTCATTTGTTTCTTGATACAGCTAGTATTAGAAAGTTGTAATACAGAGTGTGATGGTTTGTGGAAATAAAACTAAGCAGACAGATAACAGACCAAAAGTAGAAGCACCTTTAATATAATGGAGTGCTAACTTTTTTTTTATTTTTTAATGTTTTTATTATCTGTAAGTAGCTGTACAAAGGAGTTGCCATTCGACAAAGCAGTTTATTAATATAGTGCATCTTTTTAAAGTACTTGAAACAATCATTTGAAAACCACCACAGCAGTTCTGTTCCAAGAATCACTATCATTAGAAGATATAAGTTCATTACATCATTTCACAGTGTCTCTCTCCCCACACCCACAAGATTTTTGTTGTTGGTGGTGGTGGTGATCATGGGGCCTGAACTCTGGGCCTGGGCACTGGTGGTCCCTCATGGAGTGCTAACTTTTGCTTTGAGCCATTATGTTTAAAACTGGAGAGGGAAATGGGCATAACTGGAAAGGCTTTTTATTATTCAAATTACATCAACATTGCCAGGAAAAACAGATTTCAACTGTTCTGTGGATTTCTACTATTCATTATTCTCATACAGTAAATTGATATTTAATATATGTATTGAATCATTATTTCTAAGAAATGTGAATAGTCTCTTATTTCTCATTTGTTTTTCTTTCTACTTATCTTGGCATTCATCAAACGGTTTACAACAAATTTTGCATATAAAATATAGTTTAATAAATCAAATAAGTGAGAATGATGAATTGCTCATTATTGATCCCAAATGATGATTACATTATTATACATTTATCTTGACATATATGTAGCTAGATTAACTTTTCTTTAAAAGAAGCTAGCATATCTTGGAAAGGGGCAAAGAAAACACATATAATAGCCTTAAACCTTAGGAAATTTGTCAAATCTTAACTCAATTCTTAAGCAATTTCCACTTCATAAATGAAAGAGAAGACTCAGAGAAACAAATCTTTTGGACTGTTAAAATATCTGCAACTCGAGACAGGCACAGGTGGCTCATGCCTGTAATCCTAGCTACTCAGGAGGCTGAGATCTGAGGATCAGGGGTTCAAAGCCAGACTGGGTAGGAAAGTCCCTGGGACTCTTTTTTGTTGTTGTTGTTAGTCGTGGGGCTTGAACTCTAGGGCTGGGCGCTGTCCCTCAGCTCTTCAGCTCAAGGTGAGCGCTCTACCATTTGAGCTACAGCGCCACTTCCAGTTTTCTGGAAGATAGGAGTCTTTCTGGAAGATAGGAGATAGGAGTCTCACGGTCTTTCCTGCCCGAGCTGGCTTTGAACCACGATCCTCAGATCTCAGCCTCCTGAGTAGCTAGGATTACAGGTGTGAGCCACCAGCGCCTGGCTCCCTGAGATTCTTATCTCCAATTAACCACCAGAAAAGGGGAAGTGGAGCTGTAGCTCAAGTGGTAGAGCGCTTGCCTTGAGCTGAAGAGCTGAGGGACTGCGTGCACTTAGGCCCACAATTCAAACCCCCAACCGACAAAAAAAAGTCCTTCAACTCATTGTATTGACAAATTTAACCCTCAAAACGGTCAATGTAAATATTATTTATTAGCCTTCCTTCAAAGATAATTCATTTAAAATTTTAAGCAGTAATATATTATTTCCCAAGAACAAACCACCTAAGATAATGACTAAGGTAGGATATGAATTCTTCTACAAACATTTTTTACCCCTTTGGTCTAGATCAATGTTTGCAAAACTTTGTTTCCTTGTTATTACTAACTAGATAATTACAATGAGTTTCAAGTAATAAGGGTTGCACTTTCAAATTAGTTTGGGAAAAGAAAGCTGAATAGTAAATTGGATGTTTGCATATTAAAGGCTTAGCTCAATCCTGAAAAAAAGAGAAATCTGCTTATATCTTAATCTTTAGTTGTTTAACTCAGCATTTCATAAACTTATTTGATAACAAAGTCCTTTATGGATCATTCATTCGATATAACTTAGATTATTAGTTATCTGTAGCACAGTCTAAAAAAAGAACTATTAATGATACATTTCAGCAATAAAATTTCCAGACTATATATAGATAGATAGATATATCTATCTATCTATCTATCTATCTATATATATACATATATATATATTCAATTGAGTAAAATTTCAATTGACAAAAATTTTTATATTAATTGTTTATAATTCTTGAAATGCCTTTTTGTTTGTTTGAAACACTTTTCACTATATAGACCAGCTGACTTCAACTTTGGAATCCTCTTGTCCTCCAGGCTCTTGAGTGCTGGGATTATAGGTGTACACTAAAAAACAGCCTCCAAGAACAAATTTTTAGATGCACCACTTTACAATGTTTTGAAAGACATGCCCCACTTTTCAAGTCTTAATCTATGAGAATAAGCCATCACAGAGTTCAAGTAAGAAAATATTTGTAATAAAAGAAGTGGCTGAGAAAGGCAAAGGACATTAACAAGTAAAATAAGACAACAAGAAAAGTCTTGGAAATTTGCAGTATCTCAATATAGTAATGATTTGAATTGAGATTTTAGTGAGGGAATCATGGGAAGATGTTTTCTACAAGTCTGAAAGAGAAGAACTGAGATTGCTAAAGATTCCTTTTCAAGATGGAAATACAAGAAGGGTTTTATTACAGAAGTAATCTAGGAGACAGAAAGAGGTTAAAAATGTAGAAGACAATAAATCCATAAACAAATAATTACATAAAAACAAGGTATGTAAGGGTAGAGAATAGGTTCTATGTAAAAGGTAGAACCATACATAAGAAATATACATCAATCCATTTCCGATGTGATCTATTTAGCAATATAAACTTAGAACTTGAAAGTTCACACAATTAGCATATATCTCAATTTCTGATAATTTCATCCTAAGTATCAAAAAATAAGAGATTGTGAATTTTGCAGAAATATTTTTGTCAGAATTATTTATCCAAGGAATATTTGATTTATTTTCATACTTAGTTAATGGACATCATACTTATACCAAGTAATAATTAACCATTAACATCTGTGGAATGCTAAAATAGCAATTGTTCTGTAATATAGAAATAATATTTTATTTAAAATGGATATTGCACGTATATTGATATTGGAGTTTGAGTTTGGGTTTATTTCACATGACTATCCTTCAGGCTTATTTTTGCCCTGATCTTGTTCATAGTTCTTCAATTTTTGTTCATCTAATTATATTTTTATTTCTAGGCCTTTCAAACATGTTTATACTCTAAAATGTTATCTTTCCATTGTACTACTTTTATATATAAACTTCTATTTACTTCTCATGTCTTAATCTAGATGTTAATTTTCTAGTATATATGTAGTATTTATTATACTGAATTTCTGTTCATTTTATTAATAATAGTTGCCATTTATGTTTCTGGAGCTATTTATGTTTTTCATAGGGATCATATGTCTGTATGCAACTGGATATGCAGAGGTCTCACAAAGTAGAATTCCTTACCATAAAAAGTGACAAATGAAGCCAGGTGCTGGTGGCTCATGCCTGTAATCCTAGCTACTCAGGAGACTGAGATCTGAGGATCGTGGTTCAAAGCCAGCCTGGAGGTAACTCTGTGAGACTCTTATCGCCAATAAAACCACTAGAAAACTGGAAGTGGAGGTGTGGCTCAAGCAGTAGAGTGCTCGCCTTGAGCTGAATTGCTGAGGGACAGTGTCCTAGCCCAGAGTTCAAGCTCCATGACCGACCAAAAAAAAAAAGAAAAGTGACAAATTAGTAATTGGAGGATGGATGTTTAGGTTATCAAGAAATGACTTGGGTAGAGAAGGGACATGAGAGCATCTCATGCAGAGATAAGTGTAAACCAAAACTATGTCATGAAGGATGTTTCCAGACTCTGTGGTACACTATGACAGCAGTTTGAGGTCTTCGCAGTTAATAAAGTATACTTGACAAACATATACATTTGTTATCATCTAGATTGATACATCAATGTAGATTGATGGAGATTGGATAAGGAGAAGGTTAATATCTAGCAATGTATCTAGAAGTAAGGGGTAGGTTATAAAGAGGAAATGAATAAACAAATGAAGAGGAAAGGGGGGAGAGTACAGACAAATATCTAATGTATCTTACAAAATTAAAAAGAGTGAAGGAAGGTGTGGGAAGGGAAGGGATGGGTGAGAATGTTAAAAAGGGTGACACTGATCAAGATATATACATGAACTGCTTTGTTAAGTCATGACTCAGTTGGACAACTACCTAATTTTTAAAAAATATTCTTTATGATAAAAGTCAAATAAAAATATGTGCATATATGTATTCTAATTAATTTTCTTTTAAATTAATTCATTTTATTTTCTGTTAAATAATTCTGAGATTTAATTTGGTGGAAATGTTTTTAGTCTACGGACAAAGTCATATCTATGCAGGAAGTGATGACAGACACAAAGGCTAGAAAGACCAAAATGAAAATGCAGAAAATCAAGAACTGTTTTGTCTATATTGTTTGCTTAGTAATGAAGATATGTAGATATTTTCCTTTTGAAAAAGTTTAATGTTTTATCCTTTTGAAAGTGTTTAATGTTTCCACAAAGAAGACATTGTCACGTGTGGAGAATATGGAGTACAAACATAAGAAGGATGACAGCTTTTAATTGTCAAGAAAGGTAGTGACACAGAACATTAACAAGTAACCAAAAAGAAGGAATGACAGAGCATCTTGATTACTGCATTTTGACAAGGATTCAAAAATTGTTACAGGGAATTTAAAAAAAATAACAATTGTAAATAATTCTTGAATTTTTCTTATTACTTTTGTTGTTAGCAAGACGTTTTGTTACAATATTCTATATTCTAGTCATTTTTATGACTAAAGTTCAAATACGTTCACAGATGTGTCGTTATCTAAGTTAAAACTATCAAATTCATGATAATAAGGAGAATAAATGTAAAAAGTACAATGTAAAGTTTATCTCTTTTTATCCCTGAGAAGCAGCAGAAGTACTTTGTAGTTCTGTGGTCAGATTCTATTATTCCATTAGACATGAGTCACAGTTTCAGTACATCTTTATTTCCAACCTGAACATTTTCTGAAAGGTGTGTTTGTGTATGAAGGAAAATGAAGTTCATCTTATTCATGGTTGAGAGACTTGCATGAACTGTATGGTTGACATAAAAATAAATATTATGTTGAACAATTTTATGGCAGACATGCCCAAGGCATTCAGATGAAAGAATTAATATCAATACAAGCAAAAGGAAACCCTTGTTAAGACTTTGTTAAATGGAAGTGTAATTTATTACAGATTATATCATGAAAATTAATCTTGCCCATGAAGATTTCCAGGGCCATAGTTGGTAAATTTTATATGACTTCATACTCTGAAGTTATGTATAGTTGAACTTATCTGCGGCCTAAAATGTTAGATATTTTATGGAAAACCAAAACTCCTCTACAAACCCTATAACTACTTCAAATTCAGCAGGAATTTGAATATTTGAGGATAAATAGAAAAATACTATTTAAAGTTTTGTACAAAGCCTTTTCTGTTAACTTGCATTAAGAATTTTAGAAAATAACTCGTTTCCTGATTTTGATTTTAATTTCTTTTTTGTATATACTTTTATTGTAAAAATACTGTACAGAGGGGTTACAGTTACATGAGTAAGGTAATGAGTACATTTCCTATCGAGCATTATTACCTTGTTACTTCCTCTGTTTTTCCCCTACCATCCCTTCCCTCCCCAACTTCTCCCTCATCACCCCCTGAAGTTGTACCAATGGGTCATCTGTAACTTTATTTCAGCATTTTGTTATTTCCCTTCCTCTCCCCAAATTATAAAAATGTATATGCAAGGGGCTGGGAAGGTGGCTCAGTGGTAGAGCGCTTGCCTTGCATGCCTGAGGCCCTGGGTTCGATTCCTCAGCACCCCATAAGCAAAAAGAAAAAAGCCGGAAGTGGCGCTGTGGCTCAAGTGGTAGAGCGCTAGCCTTGAGCTGAAGAGCTGAGGGACAGCGCCCAGGCCCAGAATTCAGGCCCCAGGACCAGACCCCCCAAAAAAATGTATATGCAAGATTCAGGACACCCCCCAAAAAATGTATATGCAAGATTCAGGACACCGAAATCAAATACAGTGAAAACAGGGGTTATACCATGGAGAAACAAAGAAAATCACATGGTACATTATAAGTACATTAAAAACAACTGCAAGGAAGATTAATTTCTGATACATCTAATCATGTAATTGTTTTTCCATGAGTGATATCTTATTATACTTAAACTTAAGTATGCTCACAAAATAATACAATTTTGAAATGATTACTGATTCAGATGAAACTTTCATACAATTCATACATGTTCTGCCTCACTGGTCTTTTTCTTTCATCTAAGTATGTGCTCCCATGAGCTTTATATGGAAACAATCAGGGACTTCTCCATACTGTGTTCTTTCACACTGTTCCTCTCATTTTTCAACCTGTCCAGTAATAATGAGAACTCTCACTTAGCAATGATAATACAAGAGGCTCTAGGATGATATTAGAGCTAAAGTGCTCACCAATTTGATTGCAATAAAAACTTAATTGTTGATGATAAGTGAGGTTATAATAATCCCTGACATGTAGTGGCATCATAATCACCATGCTTTTTGTCTGGGGTTAATTATGATGAGTTGCAGGTGGCAGGTAAAGCACTGCTATAGGTGTCTATGATGATTAACTGATGCAGACACAAGGGCAGTGAAAAGGACTGATGACAATGCTGAGTTCTTTCAGCTACATTAGTGGGTCAGGAAAAATAATGTCATGGTTAGGAAAGCCAACTGTTGAGGCAAGATATTCTGTGAAGACAGATAGTTTTGAAGAAGGTATTTATTCCATGCAGGAGGATGAGTCCTGATTCCACTTAAAACTGAAACCTGTACTTACAAAGTTAAAACTATTCTCAAAGAAATTGAATACAGAGCCCTGAAGTGGAGCCAATGTCTAAGCCATGTACAGCATTAGCAGAATAAAATGAAGATTCCTGGGACCTTGTATAGAATGATTTGACTGGCTGGGCCTGAAAGCAAAAAATCAAATAATCTGAACATTCCAGGCCAGAAGAAAACTGTTCCACACTGCAAGAGTACCATGTCTTCTTCTGATGACACAACCTTATAAGATGATTTTTGTTCTCTTCATATTTATCCACTTTAGGATTTGGAGCTTGGTAACCAGTGCTATGCCTTTGTAGAGTTAGCACTCTGGAAGGAAATAGCTTACGTGTTGAAGAACTTTTGGAGCTGCACAGAATGTATTATAAGTCATGTAGACATAATGTAAACAGGACACGAGGCTGTTAGATCAAGGGGAAAAAAGGATGTAAGAGATGAAGGAAGAAATTTTATAAGTTTGACAACATGCAGAGGTGAGTCAGAATTTAAATCCTGGCATGGGGATCTGAGTCAATCCCAATAGTTTGGTAAGGTGGCTCTCAGGAAAAAAAAAGAACAGCAGTGGCCTACAGTGAGTTAGGAAGGAGATGAAAATATCCATGGCAAGTTTTAGATAGTCTATATAAGAATCATTGAAGGTATGGTGAATGTGATAGAGCAGAGGAGATTGACTGAAATACTGTATAAACATATATGGACAGGTAACACTTAAAATCTCCCCCGATAACTAATAGGTTAATAAAGAGAAGTATTGAAATATTACAATTTATTTATAACACTAGATATTAGAATGCACTGTGAAAGTGTAGACTATCTCCATTTTTAAAAAGTTAGTCTGGTTGGTATGTTTGGATGGAGAGTCTGGTGCAGCTAGCTTTCTTTTTCTTTCTTTCTTTTTTTAATAGTGATGAATTTTTGAATTTGGGGGCAGGTACTTACAAGGCTGGTGCAATATTAATTAGTCCACCTTCCATCTTTGTTTTAACTGCTATTTTAGATTGTCTTGTTTCTTGCTTCATCATATATGTGTGAGCTGTGATTTGCTTGCTTTTAAGCTTCTTTTTGTCACTGGAATCACAGGCTTGTGCCATCTCATCCAGCTGGACTTTTCTTCTTAGGCTAGACTGGCACTGAAGTCTTCCCAATCTTAGCCTTCCAAGGCATGTGCCCCTGAATCTAAGTGTGGGTTGAGAAAGGGTTTCATGATTTTACTGCTCAAGCTAGCCTTGAACCATGAGCCTTCTGTTCTCAGCTGCCAGGGTAGCTAATGTTATAGATGTGAATGGAATGTTTGAAAAGCTCAGTAATAACTAAGTTTAGTGATGGGGCTAGAGGTGTCTACATTAAATACTTGAAAACAAGAAAAAAACACTAGCATCTTTATCATTTAGCCATTAGAGATAATACAGACATAAAAAGTATTAGATCCAAGGACATAAAACATATTAGGTACAAGATGGTAATTATTATCCTTTTTTTTTTTTGTCAATTTTGGGGCTTGACCTCAGGGGCAGGGGCTATCCCTGAGCCCCTTTTTGTTCTAGGCTAGTGTTCTACCACTTGAGCCACAGCACTACTTACGGATTATGAGCAGTTTATTGGAGATGACTTGCACTGGAACATTTCTACACTAGATGGCTTCAAACCTCAGCTTTCAGCCTCCTGAGTAGCTAGGATTGCAGGTGTGAGCCACTGGCACCCGGTAGTAATCACTATCTGTATTTGCAGGAATTTTCAGAAGTAGGCAAAAGATTGTGGTATTTCTAGATTTGAGATAGATGAACAGCAGTGAATCTCCTTAGCCAGTATTTGATCAAATTTGGATCAAACACTAGGAATACTGAAAAAAATTGTATGATAGATTGAAAAGCAAAAAAGAAATACTACTGTGTAAAAAGAACATTGTTTACTTCTTGCTTATATTTTGCAGGGAGGAATGCCTTAGTGAGCCAGTTCACATGTACTGGGATTGATTGCTGTGAATCTACTCCTTGCAAGACTGGTCGGTTTCTGTACTCTATATGATTATGGTGCATCTACATGAACACCTCTATTCTGATTTGGATGATCTCATTGGGCCTAGGATCATAAGTAAATTTCAAAACAATAGCCTCCTTTATTTATTTATTTATTTTCTGGTCTTGGGGCCTGAACTCTGGGCCTGGGTGCTGTCCCTCAGCTCTTCAGCTCAAGGCTAGCCCTCTACCACTTGAGCCACAATGCCACTTCCAGCTTTTTTTCTTTTTGCTTATGTGGTGCTGGGGAATCGAACCCAGGGCCTCATAGATGCAAGGCAAGTGCTCTACCACTGAGCCACCTTCCCAGTCCTCCTCCTTTATATATTATAAAAGTGATAAACTGAAACAGAACAGCAGAGCATAAGAGAAGAAAGAAAAGACAACACATGAAAATGCATCAAAAAATTGTTCAAATTTATTTGCATAAAATCTTGTTTATTGGAAGTGCTCTTAATTTAGTTTAAATGATTTGAATTGACTTCAGAGTCAAAATCTTGTTGAATGTTTACAATTCCAACTATAAAGCAAATTAGGCACTATGATGACAAAATATGCATTTTCTGAAAAGACAGGTAAGTGTCAACAATACCCACATCTAATCTTTCAAATATTTCTTAAGCATGTATATGTATCTTCTAATGCATCCCTACAACTCTAATATGTGCTTCATAGTTTTTCACATAAAATACTGAAATCTAGAAATTAGAACTTCTTATTTCTTTGTACTGAAAGTGAGAATCTATTGGTTAGCCCACTTAAATAAAATTGTCCAAATTTACATTATGTCATTGCTACATTTAAATGAGCTATTTCTTATAAATTCTAGATAGAGGAAAAAAATACAATCACTAAGCACACTTTGTTCCAAAATGAGTATAGAATTATTTATTTTTATCAGTCAAATCCAGCTAATATCTACAGATATAAGGTAAAATGTAACCTTTCATAATATTGACATGAGAGGCTTAATTTTTATGAAAGGTAATGACTACTTAGCATGGTTGCTATTTATACTGTTTTCCAGAGGGTGGCATAGTACTGAAAATCTTTCAGTACATTCCTGCTTTCATGACACACTCACTGTAGCTTTTTTTTTTTTTTTTTGGTCATGGTCAATTGGATCCTTTGAGTCAAACTCCAACAGGCTAAAATATACTTAATCCCCTTTAGATTGTCAATCTACTACCAATTTGAAATCTTTTTATAAGTGTTAAATACTTAAAGAAATCATTTAAAGGTCAAAAACAATACTGTTCCAAAATTCAATTGAAAATCTATCTTTCCATTCAATAGTTTAAAATGGGCTCTCTGGAAGACACATGCTCCACTGGGACCAGAAAATCGTTCTATTTCAAAAATGACCTTAACTTTCTACAATGTCTCTTCCCCCTCCCACTCCTTTAATGTAAGCTTCTAGAAAGGCTTAATTTTTAGAAATAGATGAAGTACCCAGTCAGCAAAGGTAACATCAAATTATCTCACATGGGGACTGAAAATCATGGGATTGTAAGGCAGAAAGGCACAATGGCATCTATTATCATCCACTGTGCTTCTTTCCTTCTTCTTTTGAATAGTCAGTAAATAAATAAATAAATAAATAAAGGAATCACTCAAGTCACTTAGGACAAGGATTCCAGGAACACAGGAAAAAACCAACAAACCCACTCGTTCAATTGATGATATTTATTTTTTTCTGTTTATGTCAGTTTTTTTGGGCCAGTGTTCTGATAGTTCTTTCACTCTGTTGACTAAGCTGTCTCTAAAATGAAGAAGGAAGTTTATTTCCTCAAGATTTTCTTGGTTTTAAATGTTTAAACCTTATAAATAAAAACAAAAACTTAGAAGTCTTAAGTTGCTTATATGTAATCACTTGATCTTAGAGATTGTCCCAAATTGTCAATAGGAAAATATACCCTATGTCCTCTTCAGGGTCTTTGGGGTGAAAATAGCTGTGCTCAATGTGAGATATTGAGTAAACATAAGGATAATCTGGTATGTGCTGGGTATTAATTATGTTTGCTATGAGTACTACAAACATCTACCCTCAAAGTTTGCCTATGATAATTAATTGTGATTGAATAAGAAATGTTTTTATGACTATCAAGTAAATTATGAATGTTTTTACTCACAAAGGCTGGGGTCTCAAGACACTAGAGGTGGAGTGTGTGATATAGCATTGGAATAGGAGCCAGAAGCTGTTCTACAGTAATTACATTCAGGGCCAGACAGAGTTCCATAGTTTCTGAATATAGGTCAGTTATTGTAGCTTTGTCATTGGCTCATGTTTTTGTCCCCTGAAGAAATTTGTAGGAATAAGATAGACTTTCTCAGGATTTGCTATAGTTGGCAAAATATTTGAGAGATACTCAGACTTGGATAGTGCTCTAATATGAAATTAGTAAGAACACAGAAGAAATGACTTAGCAAACCTTAAATTCCTGTGCTATCTATTCATGAAATAGCAAATGTGACCACTGGCTCAGGAAAATAAGTAGTTTGCTTAAATTTCAGGGAAGACAGGAATAAACAAGCCAGGTTATGAAAATTGGTATGAATAAATCCTTAATTTCTTCAATGATTAGACCTGGATCACATACCAAAAAGCAGCAACAACTTCAAGAGAACCATGACATCATTGCAATATTGAAAGAGATCGTTATCATCAATAGTACCAGACTGAAACAAGTATAGATAAATAATACCAAACATTCATGTTAAGAAAATCAGCAGGTTTTAAGAAAACACGAGCAAAAGTTTTAGTACTCTGAGAAACTTAAAACAAAAAAAACATGAAAAATTAAAAAAATAAGACAGATACAATTGAGTTGAAAACCAAAGGCAAAATTGAACATATGACAAAAGTTCCAAGAACAGGGAAGACCAAGCTGAAGAGAAAATTAATGAAATTGAAGATAGGTTACTTGAAAACACAGGAGGATGGAAAAATCAACCAAGAAGAAAATTTTAGGGATAGTGGGACAAAAATGAGGGAGGGGGTGACAATGTTTGATAAGAAATGTACTCACTAACATGCAACTGTAACCCCTCTGTACATCACCTTGAAAATAAAATAAACTTAAAAAAAAGAAAAATGTAGGAAGATTATGAGATAAGTTTGGAACAGTATTAAAAAGTGACTACTAGTTTGTTTATGCCAAATAATGACTGGAGAAAAGTCAAAGGGTCAGTCCTTAAAGAAATAACCCTTACACTTCACTAAATTAGTAAAACCTTAATGAAAAATAATCTAAATATTCTTCAAATTTCAAAATAAAATCACAACAGCCACAAAATCCAAATCCAATAACACTACTCTTAGTTATATATATATATATATATATATATATATATATATATACATATATATATATATATGGCATATATAGATGCAATAAAATCATCAGGTTATGAATCATTCATTCTAGTTCTTGTTGTAGTACTACATATATATTTCCCAAGGAATGAAAAGAATTTAAGTGTCTTCCAATTAATGGATGAAGGAATTATGGTATATAAATACAATGAAAATCTGTTCAGCTATCATTTGCAAGAGCTCATTTCAAGTGAAATAATCCAAGAATAGAAAAACAAATTCCACATGATTTTACTCTTATGTGGAACCTAACAATATTGATTTTTATTAAATTAGAGGGTGCATTGGGGATTACCAGAGGTTTGGGGAAAAGAAGTAAGCCACAAGTATGAAATTATAGTTAGAAACAATTAACTATACTTTGACCATATCAGTAGTTAAAGGAAAAGACAGATAATAGGAGTGGAAAACATTCTACAACTGGGAAGATATAAAAGAAGAGCTTCCTCTGTCCCCACAATTTATTTTCCAAGGAAGCACTTACTGTCCACTGTATAAACTAATTTAACATGCATATCATAAAAATTATATACATTATGAAAAGCACTAAAAAACTTTTAGAATGAAATTAGCAATTTACTTTTTTAGTTTCTCTTATTGTAAAACACTTTTTTTCTGTAGAAATACTCTTGCAACTAAACGTATGGTATATTCTTAGCCCACCAGATTTTTCTCTTCTATGCATTTTTTCCATGAAATTAAATGCAGAGTACTGAGAAAGCACTCTTTAATGTTTTAGTTATTGTTTCTGTCTCTCAAAATGTGTTAAATTATTCTATAAGCAAATATTTATGTAACATCCCTTGGAAATGCATAGGTGTTGATTTCAAGGAGATTACACATTTTTAGAAAATAATAAATTATTTTATTTCTTTTTTTTAATTTAATTTTATTTTATTTGAGAACATACTGTACAGAGGGGCTACAATTACATGGGCAGGATAATGCATACATTTCTTACCAAGCATTGCAGCCTCCTCCCTTCCCAGCTTCCCCCCTCCCCCCACCCAATTATACCCCCCTCCCCCCCCCACCGACATTGTAAAGTTGGTTTTGACATGACATTTTGTACTTCTCATTGTTGCAACAGGTCCACCTGAATCCTTAAACAACTTGTTTGTCCCCATCTCCTCCACATGTTATACTGACATCAAATATAGTGAAAGCGGGGGTTACACTGTGGGGGAGGGACATACAAAGCAACAAAGAAATAATCTTATAAATGCGTTAGAGACACATGCATGAAAGAAACGAAAACATTAAAATACATATTTAAGGGTTCATTTTCCTAACATCACATTATCTGACCTTTTCCGCTTGACTCATACCTATACTAGATATTGCAAATAAGGGAAACCATGGGACCTATGCTTCTTTGGGCCTGGCTTACTTCACTTAATATAATTTTTTCCAAACCTTTCCATTTCCTAACAAATGGGGAAATGTCATTCTTTCTGATGGAGGCATAGAATTCCATTGTGTATATATACCACATTTTCTTGATCCATTCATCTACTGAGGGGCATCTGGGTTGGTTCCATATCTTAGCTATGGTAAATAATGCTGCAATAAACATAGTTGTGCTGGTAGCTTTAGTGTGGTCTTGTTTGTTAAACATTTAGGTAAATGCCCAAAAGTGGGATTGCTGGATCATAGGGGAGATCTATGTGAAGACTTTTGAGGAATCTCCATACTGCTTTCCAAAGTGGTTGAACAAGTTTGCATTCCCACCAACAATGAAGTAAGGTTCCTTTCTGTCCACATCCCCTCCAGCATCCGTTGTTGTTAGAGTTCTTGATTTTTGCTGTTCTAACTAGAGTGAGGTGATATCTCAATGTTGTTTTGATTTGCATTTCTTTTATGGCTAGGGATGTTGAACATTTCTTCATGTGTCTATTGGCCATCCTTCTTTCTTCTTCAGAGAAGCTTCTCTTTAAGTCTTTCGCCCACTTATTTATTGGGCAGTTGTTTCTTTGAGGATTTGTTGTTGGGTGGTTTAATTTTTTGAGTTCCAAGTATATTTTAGATATGAGACCCTTGTCCGTTGTATGGCTAGTAAAGATCTTCTCCCAATCGGTGGGCTTTCTATTGATCTTGCCCTGCAGAAGCTCTGCAACCTTATGCAATCCCATTTGTCCAACCTTTCTTTGATTTGTTGTGTTTCTGGGTCTCTATTCAGAAAATTTCGGCCTGAGCCAAGGAGACCTAGGGTTTCTCCTATTCCATCCTGTAATGTTTTCAGAGTGTCTGCTTTGACTTCAAGGTCTTTGATGCATTTGGAGTTGATTCTGGTGCAGGGTGGTATATAAGGATCTAGCTTTAGTTTTCTACATGTAGTTAACCAATTTTGCCAGCACCATTTACTGAAGAGGCTGTCTTTCTTCCATTCTATTGTTTTAGCTTCCTTATCGAAGATTAGATGGCTATAGGTCTGTAGGTTCATTTCTGGGTTTTCAATTCTATTCCATTGGTCCTGAGGTCTGTTCTTATGCCAATACCAAGCTGTTTTGATTACTATGGCTTTATAGTAGAGTTTGAAATTTGGTATTGATATTCCTCCAGCAGTGTTCTTTCTGTTGAGGAGCGTTTTTGCTATTCGGGGTCTTTTATTGTTCCATATGAATTTTTGGATTGCCTCTTCTATTTCCTTGAAGAATGAGGGTGGAATTTTGATAGGTATTGCGTTGAATTTGTAGATAGCCTTGGGAAGTATTGCCATTTTCACGATGTTAATCTTGCCAATCCAGGAGCATGGGAGGTTTTGCCATTTTTTAAGTTCTGTGTTGATTTCCTTTTTCAAGATTTTAAAGTTTTCATCATAGAGGTCCTTCACTTCTTTGGTTAAGTTAATTCCTAGGTATTTTATTTTTTGTGGGGCTATTACAAATGGAGTTGCTTTCCTAATTTCAGCCACACTTTTCTCATTGTTGGCATACAGAAAAGCCATTGATTTTTGGGGGTTAATTTTATAAACTGCTACTTTGCCAAAGTTTTGAATCAGCTTGAGTAATTTGGGAGTGGAGTCTATGGGATTCTTTAAATACAAGATCATGTCATCTGCAAAGAGGGAGAGTTTTATTTCTTCTTTCCCTATTTGCATCCCCTTTATGTCTGCATCTTGTCTTATTGCTGTAGCTAGGCATTCTAATACTAGATTGAAGAGAAGTGGAGAGAGTGGGCATCCTTGTCTTGTTCCTGAGTTAAGAGGAAATGGCTTTAGTTTTTCACCATTGAGTATAATGCTGGCTGTAGGTTTGTCATATACAGCCTTTATTGTATTGAGGAATGATCCATGGATTCCTAATTTTTCCAGAGCCTTCATCATAAAGGGGTGTTGGATCTTGTCAAATGCTTTTTCTGCATCTATTGAGATAACCATGTGGTTCTTATTCTTGCTCCTGTTGATGTGATGAATAATATTAATTGATTTGCGTATATTGAACCAGCTTTGCATCCCTGAAATGAATCCTGTTTGATCATGGTGTATGATTTTTTGGATGAATTGTTGAAGTCGATTGGCCAAAATTTTGTTGAGAAGTTTTGCATCAATGTTCATCAAAGAAATGGGTCTATAGTTCTCTTTCTTTGATGAGTCCCTGCCTGGTTTTGGGATGAGGATTATGATGGCTTCATAGAATGTGTTCGGTAGTGAGCTTTCTCTTTCAATTTCATTGAAGAGTTGGAGGAGTATTGGTGTGAGCTCTGCTTTGAAGGCCTTGTAAAATTCCGCTGTAAAACCATCTGGTCCTGGACTTTTCTTAGCTGGGAGGTCTCTTATTGCTGTTTCTATTTCAATGCTTGATATGGGCCTGTTAAGCTGGTTTAACTCATCTTGGTTTAGTTTTGGCATGTCAATATTTGCTAGGAAAAGGTCCATTTCTGTCAAGTTCTCAAACTTATTAGCATAAAGTTTTGAGAAGTATTCCCTTATAATGTTCTGAATCTTGGTTGTTTCCTTGGTGATGTTTCCATTCTCATCTCTGAGTTTATTAATTTGGGTGTGTTCTCTCCTTTTTCTGATAAGGTTTGTTAAGGGTCTGTCAATTTTGTTAAGTTTTTCGAAGAACCAACTCTTTGTTTTGTTGATTCTTTCTATAGTTTTTTTTGGATTCTAATTCATTTAATTCTGATTTAATTTTGATTATTTCTTTCCATCTACTGGATTGGGGTTTATCTTGCTGCTCTTTTTCAAGGAGGTTTAGATGTGTCATTAAATTGTTAGTTTCAGATCTCTCCAATTTGTTGATGTAGGAGCTCAGAGCTATAAACTTGCCTCTGAGTAAAATTATTTTATTTCTAAGTACAGAAAATACACTAATATGGTGAGATACAATGTCAAAAAGTATCAATTAGTTAGTTGCCCAAATTAAAAAAATCTACAAATAATCTGAGAATGAAATTTTCTTGGGTACAGCAAAGAAATGATAGTATGGCTGAAACACAGCTCACAGGAGGTAGGGGTAAGAATAATAGAAAATGAGAAAAAGAGGGCAGAGTAAAGTCAATAAGAACTTTCAGGGAGTATAAAATATAAAGAAGACGTGCTGGAGAAACTTAAAATGTACTATGGCATAATAGAATTTAATATGTACAAATAGCAGATATGCTATCAGGACAAGAATAAAATAAAGACAAAACAATGAACATACAATTGCAGAAGGTTGGAAGAAAGATGGTAGAATCTTGAAACAGGAAAAGTAGTAAGAATAAAATTTAAGGTACATTTTGGAATTTGATTTTACAGAACATAGCAAGTAATTGCATGAGGGATAAGAAGGGCCTCACAGATTAAAAATAATGAGATGGATAAATTATGACCCTATTTACTGAAGCAAACGCTAGGACACAGAAGATGAGATATCATGTACAAGGGATGAGAGTCCTTAGTTCTTTCTATATCTTGATATGTCTCAAATGTTTGATATACCTTTCTACTGGTAATGTTAATAGAGAATGTTATTACCTCTATTATTACTCCTATAGCATTTTCATTTTACTCAGAAAATAAGAAATTTATGTATATTTTCCTGGTTTAATGGACCATCTCAGCAGCCTCAAACACAAGATGAAAATATGAGTTGTGAAACTAGAATATGGTTGACAACCAGGCTTGGTTTAATGTTCCAAGAATTGAATTAGCTGTAGTTAAATTCTGACAAGTTATCAGAGCAGTAATTGTGCATAATTATTATTTTTATTTTTGTTAGGAAATTCCTTGACAAATGATCAAATTCAATGTATAAAAAAATATGGATGAAACTGAATGCCAGTGGTTAACATGTATCATTACAGGTTCTTGTGTTCTGAGATTGAGAGTGTCACAGTTCCATTCCAACAGGGCAGAAAATATGATAGCTTATCATTTGGTGTAGTGGTACATACCTGTTATCCAGAGCTACATGGGAGAATGATATTGGGAGAATTGCAATTCCAGATCATCCCAAGTGAAAATGTTCAAGAGAATTCATTCTCTCAGAAGGAAGATTTGTGTGATTTGTGTATGCTTCTCATTCCAGCAACCATGGGAAGCTTAAAGTAGACAAGTCATGATCTAGGTGTATAATGAGGCTAGAAGCAAAATTATTTCCAAAAACTATCCAGTAAAATATTAGGCTGCAAGTTTGGCATAGGGGTAGAGTTGAAATTACAGCACTGTCCCAACCCCCCAACAAAGATAAAGAAAAGCATGCCATAGCAATGATAAGACATGCATTTTGAGTGGAACCAAAAAAACAACAAAGGCCTCAATTCAATATTAGTAAAATGTAAATGACAGTATTTGTAAAATATAAATGACAACAAAGAATGACACCAGTAAAAAGCTAGATACATATGATCATATAAGATGATGCTAAGCAAAATGAACCCCAAGATATGGACACAGAAGTTTATATTTTGTTGCTGTTGTTTTTAATGTACTATTATTTTGTTGGGCTTTTTTTTTGTATATTCTTTCTCCATGGTATAACCCCTGTTGTCACTGTATTTGATTCCAGTGCTCTGCATCTTGTATATACATTTTTCTCATTTGGGGAGGAGAAAGGAAATAACAAAATGTTGAAACAAGGATACAGGTTGACCCATTGTAACAAGGAGATGTACAAGATGCTATGTTGAAAACAAACTTTACAACTTCAGGTGTTAGGGAGGAGTTAGGAGGTGAGGAAGGAAGGGATAATAGGGGAAAAACAAAGGAGAATGTAACAATGCTCGATAGGAAATGTACTCATTACCTTTCTCATGTAACTGTAACCCCTCTCTACAGTATCTTTACAATAAAAATATTTTTAAAAATGAAGTACCAGTTCCAACAAAAAAAATGCAGTCTTTGACTTAATTTTCCAGTATGGGGACCAGGAATTGTCTGTGGTTTTATTTTCCATTTCTTCTTATTTTAACTCTGTTATAATAAAATAAGTCCTTAATAAAATTTTGGAAAAAATTAAAAGTAAAAATAATAAAAAGAAAAAATATTATTTAATCTTCTTCAATCTCTTCCTCCTGAAATAAAATAATCTGACAAAAACTAAGCAAATAAGGCAAACATAGGAAAGTAGAGTCATTACAATTCTGTCATTGCTGGATGTGTATCATGTAATTCAAATTCAAATTATTTAATATTTTTAACTTAGGCAACAGCTTACATAGAGGGGATTTTTAAAAATTACTATGATTTTCTCAATTAATAAAGTTAAGGTTAAAGATATTTTGAGCTATCAACCTGCAAGTAATTCCAGATTCATATGCCACAAAGTTAGAAAGCATGGATTTTTCTTATTTGTTTTCTTAGAAGTATACCTCCCAAATTTAAAATTTGCTTATATTTATATACAGATTTTTCAAGTGAGACTCAGTCTTCTATAGGATATGAGGTTTGGTGTTCTTTAGCACACATTTATTAAAAATGCTAAATGAATCCATGAGCCAAAATGAATATCATACTATATATCATACATTAAGTTCAATGTCAGATGTTACTGTAACAAGTGTCAGAGAGTCTACTATTTATTTGAAAATGCTTGTATACAATTTTATAAAGTCCGATCATTTTAGTAAAGATATTACTTAAGTTAGCTGTGAGAGATACTGAGATAAACATTATTTTATGGTCTCATATGACAGTCTTTCTTACAAGAAGAGCTGCAATGTTATAATTTACCGTTTTTCTGAGGTTGTAACTTCATACATCTTTTGTTTCATCACCCACTTGCTGCCATTTATTGTTTAAGTGAAATAAAACAGTAGTAAGCAAGCAAAGAAAACACTAGTAAGCACGCAAAGTAAGCATTCTGACCCTTACACTGACAGTTCCATATATTTTCAAGTAAATCAAAACAGGGAATCAGTATTATGAAACAAGTATGCACTTCAGAGTGATGTTCTATAAATTTATTGCTTGACTGTGTCATGCAGTTGCCATGGGTGTTTGATGGACAAGGACATATATCTGGAAAATGAAACAAAGAGAATGGCTTACTGTAACTCAGAAATCATAACTATTCTATGACACAATTGTTCAGCAAATGTGAGATTATTGGTTTCCTAGGGATTTATTAATTTGATGTATTTTAATCCTTTCCTACTACAAGGGAAAATTATTGTTGCTCAGGATGGGGTCTCACTCATCTTGTACAGCATTCAGATCATCTTTATCCATTTATATTTTAAATTTATCTGGTCATTGGGTAAAAAGTCTCCGCCTTTTCTGACTGGGCAGCAGCAGTCAGTCACCTACCATGAATATAAAAGCCCATATCTGGGCTTCAAATGTCACCACATTGCCACCTCACTGTGAATGACTGCAAATGTTCTTTCCATTGTTAGTAATGCTGAAAATTGCCACAGGTTTCCACAGTTTATAATGCATTGTCTAAACTGGAAAAAAAGTTTCCCAGATTGAATTGACCTTTTTAGAAAACAGCACTTTCATCGTTAAAATGCAGGACTGCCGCAATATTTTATTTAAAAAGGTTATTTAGCTATAAAACTTGGAGAAAGGGTAAAGAATCCAAACTAAGTGTATCTATCTACACAATGCTTTCCTGTCAAAAACCTACTAAACAAAGAACACTAATTCCTTCACCACCCAAATGCGATGGAAAATACCACAGTGAAATCCCTTTGCCCAATTGATATATGCAAACAAAAAGCTTAAAAAAGGTTATATTGTGTGAAAGTGAATGACTTCTTGTACTGAAATCTTAAATAGTATGTCATCTTGTTATCAAAGAAAAGGTGGAACATTGTCAGTTTTTTAGATCACTCTGTAAGAATATAACTCTTATAAGACTTAGCCACAAAGAAGATTACTTCTTTTACTTTCTCTCTTTTTCATTTAAAAAAATAAATAAATACAAGTAGTAAAAAATCTTGAGTGTTTCAAAATAAATGATTCTCATGGGGAGAAATAAACGTTAAATTTTGTTAACCACCTAGTTTAAATGTACTTGGTTCTATGTAATTGTATCCATTATGGCTCAGGAGACTGAAAGAAAATAAAAGTATAGGTAATTGTCCTGGACCATAGATAGTGCCAAGTTGAGAACAAAGAGCTCCCTATTCAGAGTAGATAGCAACATTAGTGTGGTGACTACTAATACCACCAAAGAAGACTCCTTTGGAGAAGGATAGCCAACATTAATTTGATTTGTGTTTACTTTGAAATATTGAAGAGTGTTTTTAAAATAAGATTTTGATGCAATTAATATTTGGTCATCTATCATTCAGTGCAGCATTCTGGGAAATCTTTCATTTCCTCAGTCTCTGTCTTTCTTATGCACAAGCACATGGTGCTTTAATCCTCATATAAGAAATTATGAGTAGGTTATTATGATAGATCCTGTCTCCAGTCACTCAAGTGATTCACCATACCTTAGGGGAAGGAGCCAATATCACAAATTATAACATAATACAGTGGAGGTTTGAGGGCATACTGTTTTGATTATTGTAAGACCCTTTTGTTTTTTGAATAAACATTTAAAATATAAAAGACACCAAAAGTTAGCTGCAGTACAATGTGTTTAACAAGGCAAATGGATGATCAAGTTGATTATGGTCCAAATTTACATATCATGTTGGCTTTCTTCAATTCCTTTTAAATTTGCCTTAACTGCAAAAGATAATTGTTCTTGCCTAAGGCCGGACCATGATTTTAGATAGAAACAGGATAAAATATTTGCTTGAAATAGGTAAACAACAGAGATCAGATCCCCAGTTGTTGTAATGCTGGTTATATACCTAATTTTACAGGTAAAATGAGATCTTTTAAAAATTTGGTATAACCTTTCGAGAAACTTATTTCTCCAAAGAGCCGCATTCTCCATAACTATTTTTCAACAGAATTTAGTTGGCAATGAAAGCCAGCAGACAAAAACATTAAAACCATTTGTGTTTCTCCAATAAACATTATTCTTTAAACTTTAACCCACATTGGGAAGCTTGAAATTGGACAGTGTTAAAAAATGTTGTAATGCTGAATACAAAGAAATGGAGAGGGAATGGAGAGGGACATTAAAATGATATTTTCTATTTTCTCTCATTCTATTTTATTTCAGAGCTTCCTTCTCTACTCTGGCCATATTTTCAGGTGCATGCATTTTTATTTGCAGAGGATATTACAGGGTTTTTAAAAAGGCATGTTGACATATTCAGCTTTGAACAGGCTTCTTTCTCAATTGACTATTATTTTTCATATATTGTTACCATCTCTTTCACACATGTCTGCTGAAATAGATTGTAAGCATGAGTTTTCTCAAGTTATTTCTCAGCTACATAGAATCACATGGTGGGAATTGATTAGGCATGGGACAACACTTGAGGCCTAGAAGAACCCATTAAATAGACAACTCTTTCATGCCCTTAGTTACCATCTCATGGGCTGACATGTTCGAAACAGCATAATCATCTACTCATAACCCCTTTAGAGATTTAGAACTGGAGAAGCCATAGTACATTGGAAAGAAAACAAATTTAGGATGATGAGCATATCACCAAAAAATAAATCAGAAACAGAGAATGTTACAATAACATTGAAGACTTTTACTATGTGCCAAAAGAAAAAGAATGTATAGTAATTTAGAATTACATAGGACAACCCTTTTGTATAAGGAGTAGCTATTGCAGGTTATATTGTTTACAAGATCAAGGAGATTGTTCCTTGTATTTGTGTTTATCCCTTTGCCTTCACAATGCTTTGAGTCTCAAGAAGCTCTGTCAATGACTGTAGATATGTTATTTGCTTGCTTTATTCTATGCCACCTATCTGATCTTTCCAGGCTCAAAGTCTCATGACTAATCTAGCCACTTTATATGTTATGATATTTCATTTCATAACATACAGTCTCAAAAATAGAAGATGAAAGCCATTGCATTAAATTAATATAATACATGTTATAAGCTTTAGCTATGCTTCATTCCTGTCTAGAAAAATATTCCATTTTATGATACTAGGGACTTAACTGAAGATCCCTTACTCATTCTAATAAATAAAGTATGCCTCCACTTCTTTTGTTTTTCCAATTTGTTGTCAAATAGGGTTCACACTAACATTGCCAAGGTCAGTTTTGGGATTGTGATCCTTCTTTCATCTCTCATAAGTAGCGGGGGTTAAAGACACACTTCCAATTTTAACTACTCCATAAAAGCAAAAACAACATCCGTCATTCTCAAACTAGAACTGGATAGCAGTTCAGACTGCTTTGTAGTTTTATGAAATTGCTTTAAAGCTTTACATTTACATGGCTGCAGATTAAAAGGTATTTACTTCATTTTGAAATAATTTATCAGTAATTAAAATAATGTGTTTAGATTACTAATTGATAAAATGTTTTGAGAACAAATTTTATTTCTCATTTATTTAATGTTAGTAGCATATGAATATATGATTTTTTTCTTTTAAACAGTGTTTCAAAATTAGAAGGCATATATATTGAGAAATTGCTAAGTTAAATCAATAATAATGTTACTTTTCTCTTCTTCTTTTACTATCCTTTTGAGTAAAAAGTGTGGTAAAGCTTACAGACAAGAGTGGAAGGTCAATACAGTTCTGTCTTTCAATATGTAAAGGCAAATAGCTGAGCTATAACATTAAAAGCAAAAAGTACTTTTTAGGAAAAAAGTACTTTTAGAAAAAGTTTCGATTGGACATACAAAAATAACACCTAGTCTTCTAAAATGATAAGGTGTAAATTTTGTATTTCCTACTAGAGATAAAGACAGGTCACAGATTTACCTTTTATTCCTCTCCCTGTATCTTGAGTCATATGGATATTTTCTTCAGTTCTTTTTTTTCAAAATAGAAAAATATGAATAAAGAAAAATAAGAAAAACCAACATCCAATAAAAAATAAAATCAAAGTTAAAACATATTTATCTATCATAATTACCTGAGGTGGATTTTTTGGCACTTTACCTGTAACATATAATTGCATAAACAAGGTACTGTGTGTTCACATTCCTGCCAATATTTTACGACTAAGTGCAAGAGAGATTGTATTTATCTCTTTCTCATACTCAACTTCCTCTACAAGCCTGTGTCCCGACCTAAGGAATAAGAAAGATAAGGTGAGAGTTTCCCCTGAAGTGCACCAATACATGACAGTGTAATAAAAACGATGATCGCAAAGATTAAGGTTTCTGACCTCAACTGCAGCATCTCTGCTTTTTAGAGAGCCACTGGACAGTGGCCTGCGGCCTTTGCTCTAGTCATTACACAAAGCATTTCACAAACTATTTGAAACTGAGAAATCTTTCTTTCTGAATCAAGCTCTAAGGCAATTTAAATCTATGAATGAAATAACAAATTTCTGAAACCTGGAAGGTTAATCCATCCTTCAATTAGCTAAAGACTTGAAAAGATAAAGTTACAGAAATTAACATTAGTTAGACACATGAGGGATTATTGAAAGGACAACATGTATGAAGCATGGAAATGAATTTTGCTAATAGAAGTGTGCTCACTTAAAGACATACAACTGTCCGGACATGTTTTCCTTCTGCATTTATGACATTATGTTAGACATACAGATAGTATGCTACAGAGTTCTCCTTCATGAATGTTTATATTAGAAATAAGAAACCAATAGCCATGTAAAGAATAATGTATGTGTTAAATAAGAATGTATATGTTAAATAAACAAGAAAGATGTGAGGCCATATCATGGGATATTACAAGATAGAAAGATTACTTTCATGAAAAACAATTTGAGCAAGAGTTTGAAAATGGTTTGTCCTAACTGCGTTGACATTAATATTCAAATCTCAGTAAGTATCCCACACTAGCCTGGTAATGAATGGAAATATGAAAGCAGGTATTTGCCAGTTCATATCTACACTTTCAGTTTAGCTGGGAAGCCACACATGGAAGACCTCATCTTTCTGAATTTCAAATTTTCTCCTCTATAGACAAAGAGAAATGTGACCTCTTCAAATTGCTACAAGTGGGGCACAAAAGTCAAGAATCAGACCTGTGTGTTAGCACTGGTGTCACTGCCATTTCAGTAGCAACAAGTTTATATTAGGATTGCAAGCTTTATTTATATTTACTCTCCACAAGTGGCTTTTATGCAAAACAAATTTGATACTTTGATTACTTTTAGTATAACCCTATGATAATTTATTTGAAGTTGAAAAATAAAAATCATAAATTCACAATTACTGAACATGCAGGCTTTAATAGTAATATTGAATAAATGTCCTGTATTGTTGGGGATACAAACTTACTACTCCTTGGATATTGGAAAGGTTCTTAGTATTAACATATGTGTGTATCACACAAACTCCCTTATGTAACTGTTACTTCTCTGTATATCACCATTATAATAAAAATATATTTACAAAGAAAAACTCCAGAGAAGGCTAAGATTCAAATAAAAAATTTCTGGCATTCAAATTTCTCTCATCGCTTTCCATATATCTAATAGAACATTTATTATTTCCCTGGCAATTCTGTCCCTTGAAAAGTTTCGTTTCTCTTTTACAGGTTGTTAAACTTTTGGCTTTCCCATGGCTTATCACAGTTAACAAATATACCTAAATTGGCTATTCCCATTGCCATTCTCTTTTCAGACTTTCAGTGTCTACCCACCATACTTTGATCCAAAAATAAATGTTACATCTTGACCTTTAAATATTTACTCCACATGGTCATTTCTACCTATTATTTACTATCTAAGTTTCTGACCCTTTAAACATAGCTCTACAAATTCATCTGTAATCCAGAAATGGTGTCCTGTATAGGGAGGCTTCTTAAATAAAAGAGTGGAGATTAGCATAATTTGGAGAATTTTTTGAAATACCTATCTCATTATGCTAATAACTATTCCAGATATGGGCCTCCAAGCATAAGAACTTTGAAATCTCTTGTGATTTCGATAGATCTTATTTCATAGTTTGTGGTCATAAGTTATGAAACATGAAGTGTTAAAATGAAATGATTTTCCTAATATTCTATATTTTCATTTCTTAAATTAATTCCCATGTGGAAGAAGCATGTTTATAAATCATACATTCCTAAAATAAGTCAGACAACAGAAGATAAAGAACCAACAAAGCTCTCATTTGTGAGAATGAAGAGTCACCAAATGAGTTAGAGCCAAGCATTCATCTAAATGCTGCTATACACACATTTTCAGGAAGTAGTAATGGTTATTTCCTATAAGACTTCGAATGGAAACAGTGAGCTAAACACACATACAATTGAGATTGTTGTCCATAGAACACATGCATAAAATTAGTTTGAATGGAAAATAATACACAAATAAGTGATTTATTTTAGAAACTATGATGGTAACATATATAAATCTTATACCATTTGTCTTTCATTTTCCTTTTTATTATCTCCAAAGATTTGTACCAAGAACTTTCAATTTAATATGTCTATTCTTGTGTACAATGCATCTTGATCAGTGTCACCCACTACCCTTCCTCCAGCTCTAAAGTTCCATGTATGTACATTGAATATTATGACTATATGTATATATATGACTCTCTCTCTATGACGCTCTCTCTGTATATATATATATATATATATATATAACTTTATTGGTCTACTATCCCTGTCTCCATTAGTCCCATCCCCTTCAAGGTCTTGTTTTCTACCATTTAATTTTCAAATTCAGACATGGTATCATGGGATTTGAAGCTCAGTGATTCTGAAATTTTAAATGTTTCAGAGGTTGAAATCCTTAACTAAATTTACATACTTTTAGGCTACAGTACATTACTCCTCAATGAATAGCACACCTATGTATTACTTTGTATACATATCTTCTTTCTCTGCTTCTATCTGTCTGTCTCTGTCTCTGTCTCTGTCTCCGTCTCTCTCTCTCTCTCTTTTCAGTCTGGATTGCATTTTTTATCTAGCTCTAACTTCAGAGTTTAGATAATCTCTTACCTTTCCACATATTATTTCCCCCACCCCAATAATTATATTAAGTGATGCAATTGTCAACTTACTTTTTTCAACCATTAAGGGTTACTTTACTTGAAGAAAACACATTATCTATTGCATGTAGCTTTTTAGAGAAGGAGATCTCAAAATCTATAGCTGATAGGGAACACTTAAAATCTTGTTGCTATAAATTGAAGGTAATAGGAATTGTGCCAAAGGAAATTTTATAGAAATTAGTCTCAACAAGTTGCATGAAGATGGGAGAGAAGCAATTAACACCCTCCTCTGATGTTGCCATCTGCTCTGATAAGGAAGGCTGGATCATATACATATGCCTTTTATTTTAGATATTAAAAAAAGATTGTAAGGTGAAATCTTTTAATATTAGCACTTTTTCAAGTAGTTAAACAAGTTTCTTTGTTTTTGGTGCAAAATATGCATTAATTTGTCCAATGTACATGGACAAAATACTATACAAATTGATTCTAGGAGTACATGCCTTTAAGTGAATGATTCTTCAATATTGAAAAAGCAGCCAAGTCTTCTCTTTTGTGTTCTTATAATGCCACATTGTTATTATTATATTTGTATTTTATTTTAACTAAATATTTTATTTGTATTATAAAGGTGATAGGGTTATTGTTTCACAAGTCAGGTAATGAATACATTTCGGTATGGACTATGCCATCCCTTCCTTCTCTCTCGCCCAGGTTTTCCTTCCCATCCCTGCCCACAAGTTATATAGTTTATTTTCAACATAGTGTCTACTTAGTACCACTGCTACAGATTCACTCTGTGTCTCTATTTTTCTGCACCCTCAAACTCAGATAAATTAACAAACCCAAATATTCTTGACTAGAAAATCTGTGAAACTAAGAGGCTAGCTAGCTAGATTGATTGATTGACAGAAAAATGACAACTAATTGATCTTTCTGTTGATTTTTTAAAAAATGTGGCAAGAGGAATGAGCCATGTTCTTATATCACGTTGAGGATTTTTGAAGGACAATGCCCGAGTTTTGTGCTAAGTAGTCACTGGGCTCAATGCTGTTTCCTTTTTAAAAATCTAATTTATTTTCACTGATATAGAAAATATAAAATTGTAAGTATAAATGAAAAGAAGGAGGTTTTGCTACACAATAATTAAATGTGTATTAGTTATATGCTTTCCTGCTGATCAGTTTTAGTCCTTATTTCATAATGTGGTCATACCCTCTTAGCATATGGAGGCTAAATTAACTTTGTCTCATTATGGCATCTAATTAAATATGCAAAAATTAAATAAGATGTTACTTATTCTATCAGGTGTTATGAAAGAAAAAAAAGGTATAATAAAGAGCATCCCTTGCCACAAAGCCCACCTCAGGGGAAATATTGTGAATTAGTATTGATTTGATTAAAGTCAATTTCTGGGATGTTGAATTCAGAAGCAGGGGATGCCAAGACCTAATAAAGGCAGTTTCTAGGTAGGATAATTGTAAAATTGCAAGAAAGCACTTACTGAGTCCACAGAAAATCCTTTATGAAATGGAGTTTGCTGGTGTTGAGACAGAGCCAGAGAATGGTAACAGCATCAGCACAACCCCAGAGTTGAAAAATCATTCAAAATGCCTAATCTCATAGTTTTATCAAGACTTGCAAGTACTTAACCAACTCTGAACATTAATTCAGTAACTTGAAAAGGGATTTTACAGATAAGCTTCTGTGCCCAATATATTACGAGCAAGATGTTTCAAAATAAAAATACTGAATATTTCTCTTTTTTCTGCTGTTATTTTTTGTTTAATTGTAAAAGTGTTTAACTGAGGGGTTACAATGAGTATGTTTCTTTTTGAACAGTGTCACCTTCTCACTCATTTTCTCCCAGTATTTTCCCTCTTGACACTCCTCCCCTGAAAGTTGTATTGTTCATTTCCAGCACAAAAAATACTAAATATTTCATCAGAAAATAGATATGAAGAGAGGAAATGTAAACAAGATTATATTTTCTACCTCAGCATAATTACAGTTTTCTTTCACCTTCGTACTTTACATTGGTTCATTGGGATCTAGGCATGAACAACAAAATAAGGTCATTATTGCTTTAATTCATATGCAATAAAACATGTAAAAATGGGACTGGTGTGTCACAATCTGAAAGTGTTTGATGTATAGTAATAAGAATATGGTTCTATGAAACTCTTGGAAAGGCAGTATTTGTGAAATCCTCTACTCTTAACGACCATGTGCCAGCAGTGCTATTAGCTTTACCCTACCACGACAAACCCCATGGTGTGTTACAGGCCTGTTTAGAGGGAGGAAGTGACTTAGTATACCACCCATATTCTGCTTCAGATTCCACAAATATAAGAATCATAGGAATTCTTCTTTATTAGGCCCAGCTTATATTTTCCTGTACTTCTATTTTATATTTGGATTAAAAATGTTCATGTATTTTTTATTTGATCTTACACTTCAACTCTTTCTAGTTTTATGTATTTTCATTTTCTTTGTTTTTAGCATATATTAATAACATGAAAGGTGTGTTTGTGATAATTCCATACATGTGTTCCATGTGCTTTGAACAATTTCACTCCCTCCTATATCCCATTTTCCTCCCCCTCTTTTAAAAACTGTCTAGTTTCTTTCATTAAGCTATACTGTGTGTGTGCATGTATGTGTGTCTATGTAAAATGTACTTTTCACTCTCAATATTTTTCCTTTATTCTCTCTCCTCTCCTCCCACAAATCTTGAGACAGCCCCCAATACTAAATTTATTTTACCACTTCTTCTTCTTTGCCGCCTCCTCCTCCTCCTCCTCCTCCTTCTTTTCCTCCTTATCCTTCTTCTCTTTATCCTTCTTTTCCTCCTCCTTTTTCTTCTTCTTCCTCTCCTTCTTCCTCCTCCTCTTCCTCCTCCTCCTCTTCTTCCTCCTCTTCTTGCTCCCTCTCCTCCTCCCTCCTTCTTCCTCCTCCTCTTCTTCCTCTTGATCCAACCAAAGCCAAAACAACATATTTGGCTTTTTAGTCTCATACATGTTACTGCAAGTGGCATAGTTTTATTTTATTTTTCTTTATGACTGAGTACTATTTAGGAATAAAAGCCCAGCTGTTTTGCTGTTGTCTTTCCTGAACTCAGGAAGTACATGAACTCAGGAAGCACATCTCTACCCATGTACATTTGACCCCCAATTAAGGATGCATTGCCTTATACTTTTTTAAACTTTGCCATGTCTAAATAACATCCACCAGGTAGAATCTCACTTTAAATGTTGAATTTGACCTTTTCCTAGGTAGTTATACTTGATTTAAAAAAAACTCTCTTTGATGTGGCACACAGGTGTTGAGGTGACAAGACACAAGTTCCCAGGTGGCCGTGTCACTAACCACGATGTTATGTTAACTAATATGTCTGATTTTGACTTAAAATATTTGCACTTGCTAGATGCTCCTTAAATGTCCTTATCTTCCAGGAACTTCCAATATCATGAGCCTTAAGTAGCTGAACAATCTACCTGCAGCTCAGATTTGCTCTAGAAAGAGCTTACACCGTACTATCTATTCATTTAAAAAAGTCTTATAAAGTGGTATTCTCTTGGCACTTGCAACAGCTTCCACACACCATGAAATACATTGTCTTCATCATAAAGAGGTATCAGATTCTTAAAGCACATCTTTTTGAACAAGCCCTGAAGAGAATCTTACACTTGGCACGGACCTGTTCCTCTCTATGCTGCCCTGCATTTGGCTTTTTCTCTTTGCTTCCTCATTTCCTGCTTACAAAAAAAAGCGCTTATCTCATTTTTGTGTGAGACATTGGGAAACTCAGGTCACCAGTATAATTCCTGAAATAGCCGTATGCTTCTTCATTGTAAAAAAATTACTTCTTTTGCTCACTTCACTCTATGAGAGAGGATACAGCAAATGAGGGTGCAAACTCTACTTCCTCAGGAAGTGACTTTCTTTTAGTATTCATTTTATATTGTGAAGTTCCATACCAGGGAATGTTGATAAAATACTTTGAGAAACTGTGGGAAGATGAGTTTAGCAGAGGTATGGTTCATGTTAGATTTTCTGTATTAATTAGAGTGGTAAGATTGACAGGGCTAGGATGATAGAATGACTACTCTCTGCACGGGGACTTAGGTAAAAAAAAAAATGATTGGTTGTGGAATAAGGATAAGTATGGGTTGTACTGCAAAAACTCACTTAGTAAATTTGAATATTTATCTTATTGCAGGACTCCTTGGAGAATCCATGCCTAACTCAACATATGGTCTGCAAATTTAAAATTAAATTTATTTATTTAAATTTGACACAATAGGAATTGAACTGAAATGAAGGATATAAGCTTATGTTGGATTTACAACTAATTGAGAACCATATACTCTGAGACATAAGTAGAAGAGGATTTTGGCAGGTTTCCTTTTATTTTTATGACTCTATATAAATGAGACTATTTCTTAAGTTCTTTTTTGGTAGTTATTCTAAAGTATAGTATACTAAAGCACATGAAGAAAATAATGATCTTGCTTTCAAAAGTACACTAAATTGATTTTATATGTGTATATATTGTATACATAATTATAGGTGTATGTATATAGAAATTCTACATGGACATCCACTGAAAAACACACATACTACTGCCTATTCAATATTTTATATTATTTTATTTCATTCCTGACAATGAAGGATCAAATTTGAGTCTGGATGAATAATCCCAGAATTAGATTACCTTTTTCTTTTTCTATGGATCTTGTCCATAGCTAGTGACTATTGTTTATTGACAAGTGACAATCCTATTCAATAAAATGTATAGAAAGACTGCTGGAGCTTTTCATACCCTCTATTTTAAAACAAAATCTTGTGAACAGATTTTTTTTTCTCTTTTCTTCTCTGAAAATGGTTTGATGGTCAGTTACTTGCTTCCAACATAGGATGGTGAGTGAGCATGGGCAATGTCCATCACAACATAAAGGAGATTTGATTGACTGTATTTTGGATTTTGAATTCCTCATATCAACTGATAAGACTAGGGATTATATACTTCTGTGGAAAGAACAAAGTTCTCATACCATTATTATGTGATTACCATTAACTCTCACTAAAATAGTGGTTTATCAAATATTTCCACCTACACCAGAGCCCTATCTTTCAGGACAGCACACCTCATTCTCTGTCTCTCTCTTTCCACTTTGCATTAGTTTTTTATTGCTGATGTCATAAATCACCACAATTCAGAGGCTTCAAATTACATATATTTCTTATCTGATTGTTTTTATGGTCAAGTCCAAAATAGTTTTGACTGGGATAAAACTAAGGTGCTGGAAAGATCATAAACTTCCTGTGTACTTCCAGTTTCTCAAGGCTGCCTGTTTCCCATAGCTATGGCCCCTACACCACCTCCAAAGACAGGCACACAGCATCTCCTTGAAGATACTTCTTTGATAACATGTCCTTCTTCACTTTTTGCCCTGTAAACCGCATTCTCTTATAAAGCATCTGATTTCACTGTACTCACACACCAGGATGCCTTCCTATCTTATGATTGTTACATTTACTGCACCTGTTAAAAGCTTTCCTGTCATGTTAAGTTACATGATTACTGATTGCTGAGATTAAAACTTGAACATTGTGGTGGAAGGCTTTGACATGTCTTCCATACACCTTCCATTAACACCTCCACCTTTTGTGACCTTGCTTCTTCTTCCAATGTCCATTAACATTGATCTGACTAAAATCATAGAAGGCCTAAATTTAAATAAACAAATCATGTCTTAGTTCTTTCCCATGTTCTTCCCAGTATCTTCAAAGATTAACAATTTGATTTTCATCTGTTATAGTTGTTTAGTTTTAATTTTTTGTTTTTGTTTTAGAAATACTGGGTTTAACTCAGGATCTGACATCTGATAGGCAGGTATTCTGCCACTTGAGCCATGACCTCAGGCATTTTTGCTTCAATTACTTTTCAGACAGGCTTATGAAATTTCTTTTTTAGTGATCCGAGAACTTATATCCTTTGAATAGCTCAGATGACAAGGGAACATTACTATGATCAGATTGTTCTTTTTGATGAGCTGCATTCTAGTTAATAGTTTGTCCTGGCTGGCTTGAAACAGTAACCATCCTGATTTCTGCCTCCTACATAGCTGGCATTTCCAAGACTGAAGTGCTGTGCCATACCTTGGCAGCTTTTCTTCTTCAAGAAGAGTTTTGCTATTAAAATACTGTTTCTTTGGTTTCCTTGCTGCTAATAGTTTCTGGGATAATAAGGCAATAGATAATTTTTGCTTGTTCTTCCTGATTGAAACAAATAGCAATGTTTTTAGATTTGATTATGGTTGTTAAATTGATTGGTATATTTCAATCCTCTCTCTTTCTACCCAATTGCTCCCAGAAAAGTGGGTGTATACTCTAAGCTGCATGATTTATTGGTTATAAATTAGATATTGATAAAATGGTAAGGACCACAAGCTTGGAAGCTGGGAAGAAAATATATCTTATTTCTGCTAGCTGAAGCAGTAGAGTCAGGAGACGTGGTAAGTTATTCTGTATCCTTTGTTCTCTTTACTTTTGGCAATGTCAAGACTCACTCTTCATTTTCTTTTTTTTGGGAGGGGTCAGTCATGGGGCTTGAGCTCTGGGTCTGTGTGCTATCCCTCAGCTCTTCAGCTGCAGGCTAGCGCTCTACAACTTGAGCCACAGCACCACTCCCTCATTTTGTTTTTCTAAGACAATGATTTCCTACTGATTCAAGGAGTAGCTCTGGAACACCTTTGTCAGGTTCCTATACAAGACAGCAATTCTACTCTACAAAATGGGTGATTTTGAATGATGAGATCCCAACACATCAATTTCTTTAGTGTACTATTGTTGATTTTTGCCTCTGAAACCATCAATCTCAATAACACTGTTCAATGATCTCTTCTGTCTCCTCATTTCTCCTGATTCCTCAATGGTACTTGGGAGAAAAAAAGTGATTTCTCACTGCTTTCTGATTTCTGTTACTATTTCCATTTCCACCACACAAATTCTGGGGTACACATTAAGATTTGTTTTCTATAACTGAAATGGAAATTTTTCTTTTTTGATGTGGAATTTGTCTTTGGTATTTCTGTATGGATTGAGGAACAAGAGAAAGGATATTGTTGCTAAGCTGCTACTAATTTGAAAATAATATCACACAATAGTTTTTTTTTTTGCTTTATGAAATTTTGCCACTTAAAAATCTGCATGTAGAAGTAAGTGAAGGTAATATTAATAATCAGAAAATATGTCCTTTCATTCTCATTTCTTAGATATAATCTACAGGTTCTCTTTTATACAGGCATATAACACAGGATTAAATTTGTTTATTCAATTATTTCAAATTATATTCTGGGATCCAAAGAGAAGTTAAGCCTTAGGAGTTTGCTAATTTGCAATATTCATTTGGGAAATCATTCCAGTACACAGTTTCAAAATGAGAGAAACTGCTAAATATATATTGGCTACAGATTCAACACAAATTGGAGAAATAATATGACACAACGAAGATTCATGTAAAACACACATACATATACATGCATACATTTTCAAAGAAGACTGTCATCATATTTTATAGAGAGTTCAAGGTTTAAAATTAGCAAAATGGAATTATTTATATAGAGGCATTGATTGCCCTTGCTACTGAGTGGCCTAAAAGTGACCAAAAAAGAAAAACCCCAAAACAACAACAAAATAAAACCAGCATGATAACATGAATTTTCAGAGCATCTTCAAGAAAATGCTCTGAAATGTCAAAGTTTACAAGATAGAAGTGAAAATGCTTTTAGAAAAAAAATAAAACATGGATCTGTACTGTAGAAGAGTCTGTTTTTGCTGGACCATGGTATTTCCATTTTAGGAAACCTTAATCTAACTGTCTTACTGAGTGATTGCATGAAATAATGAGCCTGAAAGTCAACAGACATGTTTCTCCTGGAGCAAAGGTTACTAGCCTTTGGGTGCCCATACTGGATGGAGTTGTTTCAGTTTTCAGGATGCACAAGCCCCACTTGAAATGCCTTTCTGGGTGACGGCTGCTGTGTCTCCATCTGTCAGATGCTACTGATTTCCAGGATGAGCGTGGCACATTCAAATGCTGCATTTGAGCAAGATTTTCACATGAAATCTATTTTATGGACAATTGCAAAGTGGCATTTGGTCATTTCAAGTAGCAGTAACACTTCAAGGACGTTGTCATTTTAGAAGTTAGTTAAATGCAGTCAAATTTTTTTTCTTCTAAAATACTGGAAAGGCCAATTAAATTATAGATTTAAATGACCATTGAAGTATGCAAGAATAATATTGAGTAGCCAAATAAAATAAATTGTTGAAAAATATATTGATACAGTACAGTGCAGCATGAGGTAAACTAAATACAATATTCTCAATATAATTATGTACCTGTCAAACCTAGCTTACACTATCAAAATTGCCTTTCATCCTAAATTAAATCTAACAATTTGTGATATGTTTCTTTGCATCTGTGTGTATGGCTCTAGGATAATTATTAAAATATAAGCATATTAGATATGTGATAAATTATCTTATTAATTAACATCCTGGGAAAAATTAGAAAGTTCATAGACCTCATTGCTATTTAGAGTTGTGGGAACAGAAGGGAATGATAAAAATACTGAGGGGTTAGTAGAAATATTGTTGTTGTTGTTGTTCAACTAGAGAACTGACTTGAAGTTTTAGAAATTCTTAGAAAGTGCCTTACAAAACAGTAAGAAAGTGGGGCTTATGCCACCAAATTACCAAGGTTTGAATCTGGAGTAAAATCCCTACTACTTGTTTGTGTTTGACAATATCATTTTTTTTCTGCCAGTTCCTTTTATGTAAGTTATGGATGACGAGAGTACATACCTCACAGAATTATTATAGGTACATAAACAGGTATAAAATAGATTGATGACTTGAGTTGTGGTGACTCTTGTCTGTAATCCTAGCTACTCAGGAAACTGAGATCAGAGGATCACTGTTTGAATCCAGCCAGGGCAGAATAGTCCATGAGACTCTTATCTCCAATAAACCACTTAGTAAAAGCCAGAAGCGTAGCTGAGGCTCAAGTTGTAGAGCTCTAGCCTTGAGCACAAAGAGGATCAGGGACAGTACCCAGGCCTTGAGTTCAAGCCCAAGGACAAGCAAAACAAAACAAAACAAAAGAAGTAGATTTTTTTGTACAGATAATGCCAGTAAACAAGGAAGTAGTGAATATTTGATTTGATTGTCCATACTAAAAGGATCAATGAAAGGATCGTTCACATCCATGCTTCCATGAGGAGAAAGGAAGGCACAGGAGAAAGATTATTAGAAGGTTTATTAGAGAAGCCATATTTCCCTCAGAGAGAGAGCACATGGCAGCCTCTGCTATAGGTAGCAGCAGGGTCTGGGGAGTAGGAAGTAGGTAGTTGGGAGCTCAGGTGTGTCTGGGTGGAAAGAGGGAGGGGCCAGCTGTTTGGCAGGAACTCTAGGGCCGGGAGGAGCTCAGGTCTGGGTGGAGCTGAGGACCAAAGGTGGACATAATGCTTACACATACTTCTTCCTTAATTTACAGAAACCAGTTAATCACAGAAAAAGCTGGAAGTAGTGCTGTGTCTCAAGGGTTAGAGAGCTACCCTTGAGCAAAAGAAGCCGAGATCCATAGATAAATAGAGAGATAGAGTTTTGAGAGAGAGAGAGAGAGAGAGGAGAGAGAGAGAGAGAGAGAGAGAGAGAGAGAGAGAGAGAGAGAGAGAGAGAGAGAGAGAGAGAGAGAGATGAGGTCTTAGAAAGTTGTGTTTCTTAGTGTGCCAGCTTAAGAGTTTACTAAGGACCTGAAATACACTGATTAATACAAATATGAACAAACATTCTCTTTATCCCATGATATTTTAAACATTTTAAATGTTTAACAGTGTTTACCTCAGTTGTGATATTTTTATAAAGTAAGTTCTCATTGAACATTCTACAAATATTTGTTTTAAATTCAACAAACAAAATTTTATCACAACATGGAAAACTTCTAGTATGAGGGAATAAAGATCTCTCTTGAATCAGCAACAGAGAGACATGATACTTGAGATTATTCCCAGTCTAGAGCTAGTGTTTAGATTCAGAGCTCCTTGAATGAGGTCATACCAGATTTCTCTGAGGAAGAATCTACAAGTTGTTAGGATTCCTCTTGTTTCCAATCTTCTCCAAAAGGGCATATGGCCTCATACCACTGTTCCCATGGATTAGACACAAGGAAAATTCAGGTTTTTTTTTTTTGTTTTCATTTCTCTACAATGGCACCTAAAGAATGCTCTAGAAGATCTAAAGTTTAAGATTGTCAACCCCTCAGATTCAAAGCTGTTGGTGAAAAAGTAATCAATGAAATTGTGCTTCAGGTACATCTCCTGTGAGTCTAGTGAAGTGGAGTATGACTTCAGATTTTGTTGGTTGTAGATATTTTTGAAGGCCTCAAATGGTAAAATTCAAAGAAGAGTGAAATGCAATTCTGAAACTCAAAGAATGACATTCAACTGAACAAAATAATCTTTGGCTAAAAATATAGAAAACAGAGCTTGAGGCTTAGAATACCTTTGCCTGCAAGACTTAGAAATGGAGAGTTCAGGCTCAAGCACTGAGAGGTTGTAGAGAGAAAAATTGTTCTGTGAAGATAATAGCAGTCAAAATAAATAGGAAGAATTCAAGTCCAGAGGAGAATACATTTAAAAGAAGAAGGAGTGGTCAGTTTTATTAAATTCCCCTGAAATTTTGCATAAAATGGATGGGTAGAAAGAAATGATCTTTTGTTACTTTTCCAAAGTCTGTCTTTAACTGAAGTGAGGAAACAAACCTGTCTAAGTTGTACTATGTATAAAAGAAAAAGTGGCAGAAGTAAAGTCCATTTTAAAGGTATAAATAGAAACGGGAGGTATGATAGAATATGTATGATAGTGTCATTATCTTATTAGCTTACTTTTGTTATTGCATTTTTGTATAATGAATTATTTCATAATGCATGAAAATGATATGTAGTACAACTATGATCAATCTTAGTAAGAGTTTTATTATATATTTTAAATATCAAACTACAGTCAAATCTCATAAAGTCAACATTTTAAGGCATCAAAAACAGTGGAAATCAAACAAGTAGGACAAATGACAAGTTTTTAGAACTACATTTGGATATTCTTCTGTGTTTTGAGACAGCAGTAACTACTCTGATGGCTAATGCCTATTTGAGAATTGTGAAATAGAATACTGGGAAAGGAAAAAAAAAAGCTTTATTTGTCTTAAATTCTAAAATAAAGATCCCTGAAAATGTGGAGAGATAAGTGTCTGTCATAAAAAAAATGTGGTTGATGCAAAGCTTTCTAGAGCTTATAGAGCTGTCTAAATCATGGTAAGGATATGCCACTGCCTTGATGAGATTCTGAGATGCTAACAGGCTTTTTGGTTGCCAGAACTCACTTCGCTGTTGACGTCATCCCCAGTAGAACGGAGAGAACACTGCACACTTTTTGCTGCTTCTCAGTGTTCTGTTCTTGGAGTGCAGACAAAAGTGTTAGAAGTTCTTGGGAATTATACTCACAAAAATAATCTCGTGGAAGTATTATATACTTGGGAATATATAGTGACTTTTATACCTTCAGATAAAAATTTAAATAAAACATAATTTAAATATCATTTTTAAGACATGCTTTAAATCACTAGATACTTATGGAAAAAGTTGAGAATGACAGTTGAATGATCAAAACTCTAAATACCTATTTTACTATCCTGCCTAATTATAGTTGAAAACTTTATGTTATGCTCTATCGATAATTTTACATACAATATATTGAAAATAACTATTCCATACTAACATTTTATAAATCTAAAATATTTCTATATTTTCCAGTATTTTCCTCAAACATATTATGCACACTATTAAGCATGATAGTTAAAGAATGCAAATTATTAATACATTTAGTATTTATCCTTGTTACTAGATGATCTTAAGTGTTACTTTTCAAATAATTTCCTCACAATGCTGTTCTAGTTCAGAAATGAAGACTGCATTGTTATGTTTATGTACATAAAAGAATGTCATGTTACACTCTTGAAAGGGAAAGGTAATTTCTGCTAATTTGTATGAAGACATGTCTCTTCTGAAATTTAATGTATTAACAGTTGAGTACAGAAATGTTAGTCGAGACATTTGCTATTGAATTAAATGCAAATACATATATACACATATAAATTGTAGGTTATTTTATTCAGTTTTGTATATAATCAATATTTTAGTTTGTATTTCCAAGCCGTTTAAATGTAACATTTTCTTTCCCTGTTAACTATGCAAGAATATTTATTTCTAGTGGCTGGGAAGGTGGCTCAGTGGTAGAGTGCTTGCCTTGCATGCATGAGGCCCTGGGTTCGATTCCTCAGCACCACATAAGCAGAAAAAGCTGGAAGTAGTGCTGTGGCTCAAGTGGTAGCAGGCACCATGACTGGCAAAAAAAAACACAAACAAACAAAAAAAAGAATATTAATTTCTAGAAGTTATATAAAAGGTGAGTTATACTAGTTTTAATAGTGCTGTTTCAATTGGGACCCTGATAATAAACATTTTTTAATGGCATAAACTATTAATCTGAGTATTTGTAAAGAACTATTCTCATACTATTTACAAATGTAGGGGTAGGGGATAAAGAAAATGATGAGATACAGTGAAGCACCATGACTACTCAGAGGGGGTGCTCAGACCAAAGTCACTGTCAAAAGTATAAAACAGGACCTGGGAACCTGTGGCTCATGCCTCTAATCCTAACTACTCAGGAGGCTGTGTTGTGAGGATCACAGTTCAAAGTCAATCCAAAAGTCTATGAGATCTTCAATTAACTACCAAAAAGCCAGAAGTGTATCTGTGGCTCAAGTGGTAAGGTAATACTTGAGCACAAAAACTCAACAACAGCACCCAAACCGAGTTCAAGCCCCAGAACTAGTCTGTGAGCACACGCACGCACACACACACACACACACACACACACACACACACTTGAGTACAAGAAAGGGAGTAGTTACTCGGATCTGTGTTGGAAAGACTTATATACGCATTTTTACCCTGTACAAAAAGTCATTGAAATTAAAATACTATGTATTGATTTAAGTGTGAAAACTTATAGTCTCTATTAAGACACCAAAGTACATTTTTTTTGACGGGGGGAGGACTTGGTCGTACTGCTTGAGCCACAGCACCACTTCCGGTTTTCTAGTGGTTTATTGGAGATAAGAGTCTCATGGACTTTTCTGCCCGGGCTGGCTTTGAACTGTGATCCTCAGATCTCAGCTTCCGGAATAGCTAGGATTACAGGCTTGAGCCAGGGGTGCCTGGCTACTACATATATTTTTTACAAAGAATCCCAGCTATCTATACATGGCAGTTTACATTTCTTTATAATTTTATATATCTGTAATGCCAAATAATGCTAATGAATTGTATTATTCTGTGAAAAATCCTTAGTCATTTTAGATGAGCTGCTTTTTCCAAGGCACAATGATTTATTAACGTCTTCTACATGACTCTTCATGTTGATTTTTCTTGTGCTCATTGCATACTTTGTCTTATTTAATTCTGTGATTTGTTTCCACAGGCAAAAAGCTTCATGATTATTAGCTAAGTCCCGGAGCTATCAACTGAGCATTTTGTCTCATGTAATTAATAAGAAATGTTGTCTTAGGTATCTTGAAATAGCAGGAGAGAATTTTGTGCTCTCGGCCTATCTTTGTAGTTTTCTTTAATAATAGAATATGATTTCTATTGTATAAACAACTTGATTAATATTGCTGTGAGATTATCATTCTTTTCCTTGTTTCCATCAGTACAGTAGTTTTTTATCAAACTTTTTATTGAAGTTCCAATTTAATGAGAATATTTGACTATGATGTTGAAAAGAAAATCATTTACATGTATTGTCACATTTCCTATTCTCCTTACAATTCTAGCACCCTCATTTTTCATAGACATAATTTTGATTCAATAATGTCACATCAAATGTTTTTTTAATTATGAATAAGAAAATCTGAAAAGAATAAAGAAAAGTCCTATCAGTGGTAATCAATCTTCTAAGTAGATCTATTCATTGGTTGTCATTATTTTCTTTTGGTCTGTGTTATCTCTTAGCATAAAGCACGTTTTGTTATGCATAATGTATTTTACAAGCAATCAGGTTGCCAGTCAGATCAATTTATTATCCATTTTAATGTAATAAACTTTCACCGTAAATTCAAGAAACTTCATGCTTTGAAAATGTGGTTTGTTCCCTTCTCCTGATTTTCAATACAGCAATTACATCATCATAAACAATTAGACAGTTTAACATACTACAGACAAATTATGGCCATCCATTAGTCAGTTTATTACCTTCTTGTGCAGTGCTTCTGTTTTCTTTGCTGCACACTAGTGTGATACCCAGTTGCAGACAGTATTTTTTCTATTTCAATTTTACTGCATATCCCCTTAGGTAACTCTATCTATGCTATTTATATAAATCAAGATAATTCTTCACTATGGGTATATATTACATTTTCTTATTTGTTTCTTACTTAGAGGCTAATACATCTGGAACTCTTTTTTAAGTCAATATAAACTGACAGCTTGCCCTGAGGGGTTTTTTATTTGAAGAGCAATGATTACAGGCTGTATTTTATTTTTGTAGCCTTGGAGATACATCTTTAAATTGATTAAGTTGAAATGTATATATTTTTAATGTTAAAAAAAGAGACTCCTATCAGAATCAATCAGAATATTTTGGAGAATTTTCTTCAGGCATTCAGCAAAATGCATTAATTTAATTGGTTTGACATTAATATTAATTGGATATCTTAACAACAAAGAAAATAAATTATTATTTACTATCAAATAAGATAATATCCATTCTAAATATTAACTCCAAGTGGAACAAGGATCTTAATGTAAGACCTGAAATCATAAAGCTACTACAGCAAAACAGGATAAACACACAGATACAATTAATTATTTTTTGAATAAGACTCTAGTAGCTCAAGAAACAAGAGCAAAATTGATAAATAGGACTATATCAAATTTAAAAACTTTTACACACCACCAAAAACAATTATAAAATTCAAATAATAACACAGAATGGAAAAAAACTTTTTGACATATATGTAACAGATAAAAGTATTAATATCCAGAAAACACTAAGAGCTCAAAATAAAATCAAGAAGGCCAAATAATTCAATCAGCAAATGAGCATATTATTTGACCAATTCTCAGAAGAAATGTGAATGGCTAATAGATGCACAAAGACATGATCGATATCCTTAATCATAAAGAAAATACAAATGAAAACTGGAAAAGATACCATCTCACCTCAGAACATTAATCATCAAGAAAATGAACAACAAATGCTGGTGAGGAGGGAGAGGTTGGAAGAAAGGAAACCTCATACACTGGATGAGGAAATGTAAATCCATGAACTCACTTGGAAATTGGTATGAGATTTCTCTAAACATCTAAAACATGAACCTCCTTGATGACCTTGCCCTACTCCCCCCATGACAATGTATCTGAAACAGAGCATGTAATCAGACAACATGCCCAACAAAAGGTTGCACTTGAACAAAACTTTTAATGTGGTTTTTCTGGAGTTATCTGGAGATAGAGTCTGGAAGACATTTCTGCCTAGTCTGGCTTCAAACTACAATCTTCCAACTCTCAGAGTCTCCAGGGTTACAAGTGTGAAGCAACTGTCCAGCTTAGATAATATGTTGGTAATGATCTGTGCAACTTCAGGGTCAGGGGAGGATTGAGTAGGGAGGGAATGGAGGAGAAAAATGAAGGAATGGGTAAAACTTTGACAAGAAATGTACTTATTACCTTATTATGTAACTGTAACTCCTCTGTTCATCACCTTCACAATAAAAATATATACAATAAAAAAAAACAAAAAAATAAAATGCCTGTCAGTGTGTGGATTTGTTAGTATATTGTGAAGCCTATTATTGTGATAACTTCAGGATTTCTCTTTCTGCTCAGGATTAGGAAAATTAATATTACTAAAGTCACATATTGCCCAAAACAAAACCCTTAAAATAACAATGATATTCTGTACACAACTAGAGAAAAAAACGTAAAACTCATAATGGAATACAAGGTACCCCAAATAGATAAATCAAGCTTTGAACCTATAGCCTTGCATAAAACATTTTTCTTATATTTACTATTCTTGTTTTATGAGAGTATTAACTTTAACAAGACATATATATATATATATATATATATCACCTTTATACTATTAAATGATTTGGAACTTTATTATCCAGTGGCAACAAAGATGATATTAACGAGTAACCAGATATTGAGTCTTCAAAAATTACAATTGTATTTTATTATTTTAATTTATTCTTCATTTAAAGCTTCTTTTGTGAAAAAAACATCATAACAATATTTTATTGCATGTATTTGACACTATGAATGTGCCAGGAAATATAGAATATCCCACAAAAGCATATGACTGAATTTGAACTTTTTATAGTTTCCTCAGATATATAGAAGCTCACATTGTCAAAGAAAGCAATTCATAATGGTTTTGGATAAAGTTCCTTTTGGAACCAACAAAACCACCTTCTTTTCTCAAGAGATGCAGTGCTAATAAACATCAGAAGATATTTATTCCTATATGTCAAGTACTGTGAAATGATATGGTGCCCTGGAATATATTTGTAATATTAGCTGACTGATAAAGTCACTGCAGTTGGCATTTATTACTATCAACTCTAGTACTTCATTTTATCGCTCAGACTAGATCACAATTTTCCAATAGCTACTATCTGATAACTCTCATCCAAAGACCCAAAATGCCCTTAAAGGAAGCATTATTTGTCTCTGAAGTTTCCCTAGCAATTTTGGAGATCTCATAAACCTCTCTAAAGCTCACTATCAGCCTGTGGATTGATATTAAATTAATTGTAAAATGGAAAGAGATTTTTTTTCATAAGAAACTGGGTCATGTCCTACAGTGTTTCTAAGAGCTGTTTATATATTGCAGGAAAAATGAAGATACAGTCTGTTTGCTTCATTATACAGACTATTGTGATATGTTCATTACGATAAACTTCACACAGAAGCATTTAATAAAACCCAGAATTTATGGCCCTCACTCTTCTTTCCTATTTCAAATATTAACTACATATTTTGTACATTTCTCAGTAATTTACTATATCCAGAAAAGCATACATTATATTTGTGTAAATTTCTTTTTTTATAAGCAGCATTATCTCCTATTAATCATTCAGCAGTTTTTCTTTTTAAAAAATACAAAGGAGGAGGCAACAATGCCTCACTACCTTGTTCATGTCATTGTATGAAATGTACTCACTACCTTGCTCATGTCATTGTAACCCCTCTGTATGGTATTTTCAAACTGAAAAAAATACATTGGCGTATAAAAACCTAATTGTTTGTTTTATTTTCAAGGATCAGACTTTGAATTCAAGGCACCCTGCCTGCTGGACTTTCTACAACTTGCGCCACATATTCCAGACTCTCTTTTTGCTGGTTAATTAGAGATGAAGATAAAGAATTTTCTTCCCTGAGATGGCCTTAAACAATCATTCTTCAAATCTTATCTTCATGATTACTAGGTTAGCGATGAGCATAGATTTTATAAACCTACTTTTTTACTCTTTAATACAGGTATAAAAAATAAATAAATAACATTTAAAAAAAAGAAAGCTAAATGGTAGCAATACAGAAATTCAAACATTGATTGTTTTCTGAGATTTTTCACAATTCACAATTGGACATGGAAAACTAAACCCATAAAATAATAATATTAAAAACAAAGAAATAACAAAATTTTAGAGATACATTTAATTACATAGACATGAACTCCATTATGGCAAACTATAAACCGCTAACTAGAAAAGAAAATTAAAAGCACATCAGGATGGAGACACTAGAGGCAGAAATACCCAGTCTGTAAAATTTGATATTGTTAAAGTGTTATTTTTCCCAAAATTGATCTTCAGATTCAACACATCATCATGTCAGGGGTTCTGGTCCTTCTGGCTTCAAAGATGGTGGCAAAGTGTCTGCAGGAAAGAATGACAGAGCCAAAAACGTAGATCAGTATGGAGGTTCCTCAAAAGACTACACATAGAGCTCCCTTATGACCCAGCAATCCCACTGCTGGGCATTTACCCAAATGACCACAAACAAGGCCATAATAAAGCTACCAGCACAACCATGTTCATTGCAGTATTATTTACCATAGCTAAGATATGGAACCAACACAGATGTCCCTCAGTAGGTGAATGGATCAAGAGGATGTGGTATATATATACAATGGAGTTCTATGCTTCCATCAGAAACAATTGTATTATCCTTTCATAAGGAACTGGGAAGACCTGGAAAAAATATATTAAGTGAAGCAAGCTAGGCCCAAAGAAAAATAGGTTGCATGGTTTCCCTCAGTTGTAATAATTAAAATATGTCTATGATATTCTTAACAGGGGATCACAATAGCCTAATCATTAAATGCACAGGACCATATATAATGAAGTATATTAACATGAATTCCAAGAGTTGGAAACAAGAGGTTCTTTCTTTGTTTTCCTGTTTTAGTTTTCTGTACCCTTTGTCTTGTATATAAGTTTATCTGATCCATGGAAGGGAAAGAGAATCACAGAAACAGCAGGACAAAGAATGCATACAACAATGATATTCACTAGACACTATTTTGGAAATGAACTATACAACTTGGGGAAGGAGGGGAGTAGGAAAGGGTAAGCAGGAGAAAATGAGGGAGGGAGTAACAGTGTTTAAAAAGAAATGTATTCATTACCTTACTTATGTAACTGTAACCCCCTGTTTATCACCTTTACAATAAAAAAGAGGATGATTTTTTTTAAAAAGTGATGAATGGCCGGGTGCTAGTGGCTCACGCCTGTAATCCTAGCTACTCAGGAGGCTGAGATCTGAGGATCGCTGTTCAAAGCCAGCCCTGGCAGGAGAAACCGTGAGACTCCTATCTCCAATAAACCACCAGAAAATCGGAAGTGGCGCTGTAGCTCAAGTGGTAGAGCGCTCGCCTTGAGCTAAAGAGCTGAAGAACAGCGCCCAGGCCCAGAGTTCAAGCCCCACGACCCACAAAAAAAAAAAAAAAAAAAGTGATGAATGAACAAAAAGAATATGATAATTGTGTTCATTTTTATGGGTTGTGCACTATTTGTATTTATGCGTTTTTATAGTGCTGTTATATATATTATTTAAGTAGTCTGAAGGTCATATTTTAAAATACTTGCTTTATATGCTGATCTTTTTTCCCCTATATATTTTTTTCAAATGAGACTTTCAAAAAACAATACATCTGGTTCCGGGAAGATGGCGGAGGAGAAGCTGGAATCTGAACAAGCTCTCGCATAGAAAGCAGCTTTAGAGTTCCAGTGAACAGTCCTAAGCCAGAGAATCACACCAAGTGTGCCATCACAGGACAGAGAGTTAGACAAGAGAGGGGAAGCCAAGGCAAGTGGTCGCCAGCAGCCGCCACGGCGGCGGCGGCGGCGACGGGGTCGCAAGCGGCAGAGACCACAGCCGGGGGCCATACCTGAGCGCTCACACAGAGAGTCCGGGACGAAGGAGCCAGACGCAGCGGCCGAGCGGATTCTACTCAACACCAGCAAGAACCAACAAAGAGCGGACATCTTCACCCTGCAGCTTGCAGACCAGAGACGACCCAGGATCCAAGACTCGGCACCAGAGACGACCCAGGACCCAAGACTCGGCGTGAGTACAAGCCCGACATCCTCACTCCTCAGGGAGCAGAGGAAGGAAGGCCACCCCTCCCCCCCAGCACCGGTGATCTCCATCTTGGATACCGACAAAGCTCGGAGTTGCTGCTAGCTTCAGCTCAGGCCTTGGAATAAAATGAGTCATTTAGCAGGTCACAAGAACTTAACGCCGAAGTGACCTGCCAGACTCAGCTCCATCCAGGGAAAAGTCACCCAGCTCAGGCGCCAGCCTAGCCTCACTGGGTAACCAGAGCCAGAGGCTGCCCCTCCCTCTAGCAGCCACCACAATCAATTGAAAAACAGAAACCCTGAGAATGGCTCCAGGCTGGGCGCTGTGAGTTATCACAAAATAGCCCCAGGGAAAAGCTACGGTTTGCTGAAAGGCCTCAACTCCACCCAGAACCTAGCCTCATCACCACATCCCCCTCTTTTGTGACTCTCAAAGCAGACCACCATCCCAGAAAACTAACCTGGGAGGGGGATCTCAAAATCTTGGGTAAAGCAGAGCATTTTTCTGCCTCTTCCAACCAACCGACTTAAGAAACCAATCAAGCCACAGGACCTCAAGCTGACCAGAGACTCCAAGAGACTGGTTGCAGACAAAAGGGAAATACAGGATTCTTCCCACTCCTCCCCCCCCCCAAAAAAAAAATCAAAAGACTTTTTTTTTTCTTCTTTTTTTTTTCTTTTTTTTTTCTCTTTTTTTCTTCTTCTTTTCTTTTTTTTTGCTTGTTTTTTGTTTTTTGTTACCTTATATATATATATATATATATGTATATGTATATAAATTTTTTTCCCTTCTAAAACTTTTATCAATCTTTAATTTTTGCCTCTTCTGAAAAAATAATTGTTTTCCAGTAACTTTTTTTTTCTCATCTTATAATTTTTATTTCAGAATTACGTGAATGAGAGTTTTCCTTTCTTTTCTTGTCTTCTTTCTCTTTTTCTTTCTTTCTTAATTATCTTTTTGTTTTTTATCTAGCTCTACTGAACTTCTGATCTTTTCTTCTCCCTTAAAGCTTTTCACATCTCCTCAATGTCCCTCCCCTTCTCTGAACATACTCACATTCCTCTCTAAATAGACGGTCTTTTAACCTCTATAATAACATTAATTTTTACGTTTCTATTCTTTTTCTGGTCTCTCTTTATTCCCCTTTCCGTCTCTTCTTTCTCTCTCTCTCTCTACTTGCACCCTACCCAACCCATTTCCTGCACTGTGAGTAGGACATAGTTAACTCTCCTTGTGCCTCCCCACACCAATCTATTCCTATTTTTTACCCACATCTCTCACTAATCCTAATAATTTCTGGTTTTCCAAATTCTTTTCTGCGGTTCGAAGTCCTTTAACATATAGTCATTTGATGTTGAATAGATGTATCTGTTGAACTAGATTGTATCTGTAGACTATTGACTGTACAAATGCAAACTTTGGTTGATGGTTGCCTTAAGATAGTGTTCTAGCACAAAACTGGTGCAATCTTTATCTCAAATGGGCCGAGTAAGCCGGAAAAACACAAGAAAAATGGCAAATTCGGGTATCTCAATTCCCAACCTTGATAATCAGGGATTAGAACAGATAAAGAATAACCCAGAGGAGAGTTCCCAAATAGCTCTACAAACACTAATAGCAAACATGATAAATGAGAAGTTTGACAATGTACAAAGGACTCTGTATGAGCGTGATAGGGAGAGAGAGGAGGCATCCCAGAAGTTTATACAGGAATATCATAAGCGTGAGGAAGCTTCTCAAAAACTGATACAGGATTTGCATGAACAACTTGAGAATACTCAAAGAGAAAGGGAGGAATGGCGTGAGCAGGCAGAGAACACTCAAAGAGAACTGCAGGAATCCCACAGAAGGGAGGAAACTAATCAAAGAGTAATTCACGAATTAAGAGACCAGGTAGAGAATACACAAAGATCACTAAAGACATTCATGGAATCCATTAACAAAGAGCTGAAGGAAGTCAGGGAGACCACAAAGGGAATGTTGAATGGAACCCAACAGAAGGAATGGGAGTCCAAAGAAACCATAACCAATCAACTAAGTGATTTGAGAACAAACACTGAACACCAAATTAAGGAAGTAAAGAAATTCATACAAGACCTAAAACAGAGCTTCAACAAAGAACTTGAAGCCATCAAAGCTGACCAATTAGAAGGAAAAGAGATAAAAAACAAAGTAGAGAGTCTTGACAGCAGGTTAGACCATGCAGAAGATCGAATCTCAGGGATTGAAGACAGCCTAGATATTATAGAGAAAGAACATACAACCATCCAAGACAAGTCCAAGAAATATGATAGGTCTATCCAACACCTGGAGGACACCATCAGAAGGCCCAATTTAAGGATAATGGGTGTAGAGGAGCACCTAGAAACAGAAGTTAATGGTCTAGGAAATTTGTTTAACAGGATCCTAGCAGAGAACTTCCCAAACATACAAAAAGATAGGCCTATTCAGATACAAGAAGCTTTTAGAACCCCAAATAGACCAGACCAGAATAGGACATCCCACCGTCACATTATAATCCACACAGGATCAACCCAGACCAAGGAAAAGATCCTTAAATCTGTCAAGGAGAAAAGGTTAATCACCTATAAAGGGAAACCAATTAGAATTACCTCAGATTTCTCAGCAGAGACAATCAAAGCAAGAAGAGCCTGGAATGACGTATGCCATGCCCTAAAAACAAACAACTATCAACCAAGAATACTGTACCCAGCTAAACTCTCCTTCATAACTGAAGGCCAAATAAAAACCTTCCATAGCAAAGAAAAATTGAAACAATACATCTCCACCAAACCAGCCCTGCAAAAGATTCTTAAAGATGTCCTACACATAGAAAACCAACAAGAACGCAACAAAGGCCAAGAAACTGCACACAAACTGAGAATCCAAGAACCTTAGGAAGAACCCAGTTTTCACAGCCCCCAAGAAGGTGGATAATATGGCAGGAACTCCCAAATACCTCTCAGTCCTATCTCTTAACGTTAACGGACTGAACTCTCCAATTAAGCGACATAGACTGTCTAGTTGGATTAAAAAACAAGACCCTTCTATCTGCTGCCTGCAGGAGTCACATCTTGCCCGTAAAAACAAACATATTTTCAAGGTTAAAGGCTGGAACAAAATCTACCAAGCAAACGGCCCTCATAAACAGGCGGGAGTTGCAATCCTAATATCAGATAAAATAGACTTCAAATTAAAATTCGTGAGAAGAGATAAAGAAGGTCGCTACATACTAATTAAAGGATCTCTCCTTCAGGAGGATATTACAATTCTAAATATCTATTCGCCAAACAATGGAGCACCCAAATTTATCAAAGAAACACTACTTTCCCTCAAATCCCAGATAGATCCAAAGACATTAATCGTTGGGGATTTTAACACACCACTCTCCCCACTAGATAGATCAACTCGGCAAAAACTCAACAGAGAAACCGCAGATCTAAACAGCTGCATAGATCAACTAGACTTAACAGACATTTACCGAACATTTCACCCAGCAGCATCAGAATACACGTTCTTCTCAGCAGCACATGGAACGTTTTCTAAAATAGACCACATTTTAGGCCACAAAGCAAACTTGTCTAAATTCAGAAACATTGAAGTTATACCTTGCATTCTCTCTGACCACAAGGGAATAAAATTAGAACTCAACACCAAAAGCCACCAAAGAAAGTCCGGTATCACATGGAGGCTGAACAACACACTGCTGAATCATGAGTGGGTCATGGAAGAGATTAGAAAGGAAATTCAAATGTTCATGCTATTCAACAAAAATGAACACACAAATTACCAGCTCCTCTGGGACACAGCAAAGGCAGTACTCAGAGGAAAGTTTATAGCTCTGAGCTCCTACATCAACAAATTGGAGAGATCGGAAACTAACAATTTAATGACACATCTAAACCTCCTTGAAAAAGAGCAGCAAGATAAACCCCAATCCAGTAGACGGAAAGAAATAATCAAAATTAAATCAGAATTAAATGAATTAGAATCCAAAAAAACTATAGAAACAATCAACAAAACAAAGAGTTGGTTCTTCGAAAAACTTAACAAAATTGACAGACCCTTAGCAAACCTTATCAGAAAAAGGAGAGAGCACACCCAAATTAATAAACTCAGAGATGAGAATGGAAACATCACCACGGAAACAACCAAGATTCAGAACATTATAAGGGAATACTTCTCAAAACTTTATGCTAATAAGTTTGAGAACTTGACAGAAATGGACCTTTTCCTAGCAAATATTGACATGCCAAAACTAAACCAAGATGAGTTAAACCAGCTTAACAGGCCCATATCAAGCATTGAAATAGAAACAGCAATAAGAGACCTCCCAGCTAAGAAAAGTCCAGGACCAGATGGTTTTACAGCGGAATTTTACAAGGCCTTCAAAGCAGAGCTCACACCAATACTCCTCCAACTCTTCAATGAAATTGAAAGAGAAAGCTCACTACCAAACACATTCTATGAAGCCATCATAACCCTCATCCCAAAACCAGGCAGGGACTCATCAAAGAAAGAAAACTATAGACCCATTTCTTTGATGAACATTGATGCAAAACTTCTCAACAAAATTTTGGCCAATCGACTTCAACAATTCATCCAAAAAATCATACACCATGATCAAACAGGATTCATTTAAGGGATGCAAAGCTGGTTCAATATACGCAAATCAATTAATATTATTCATCACATCAACAGGAGCAAGAATAAGAACCACATGGTTATCTCAATAGATGCAGAAAAAGCATTTGACAAGATCCAACACCCCTTTATGATGAAGGTTCTGGAAAAATTAGGAATCCATGGAACATTCCTCAATACAATAAAGGCTGTATATGACAAACCTACAGCCAGCATTATACTCAATGGTGAAAAACTAAAGCCATTTCCTCTTAACTCAGGAACAAGACAAGGATGCCCACTCTCTCCACTTCTCTTCAATCTAGTATTAGAATGCCTAGCTACAGCAATAAGGCAAGATGCAGACATAAAGGGGATCCAAATAGGGAAAGAAGAAATAAAACTCTCCCTCTTTGCAGATGACATGATCTTGTATTTAAAGAATCCCATAGACTCCACTCCCAAATTACTCAAGCTGATTCAAAACTTTGGCAAAGTAGCAGGTTATAAAATTAACCCCCAAAAATCAATGGCTTTTCTATATGCCAACAATGAGAAAAGTGTGGCTGAAATTAGGAAAGCAACTCCATTTGTAATAGCCCCACAAAAAATAAAATACCTAGGAATTAACTTAACCAAAGAAGTGAAGGACCTCTATGATGAAAACTTTAAAATCTTGAAAAAGGAAATCAACACAGAACTTAAAAAATGGCAAAACCTCCCATGCTCCTGGATTGGCAAGATTAACATCGTGAAAATGGCAATACTTCCCAAGGCTATCTACAAATTCAACGCGATACCTATCAAAATTCCACCCTCATTCTTCAAGGAAATAGAGGAGGCAATCCAAAAATTCATATGGAACAATAAAAGACCCCGAATAGCAAAAACGCTCCTCAACGGAAAGAACACTGCTGGAGGAATTTCAATACCAAATTTCAAACTCTACTATAAAGCCATAGTAATCAAAACAGCTTGGTATTGGCATAAGAACAGACCTCAGGACCAATGGAATAGAATTGAAAACCCAGAAATGAACCTACAGACCTATAGCCATCTAATCTTCGATAAGGAAGCTAAAACAATAGAATGGAAGAAAGACAGCCTCTTCAGTAAATGGTGCTGGCAAAATTGGTTAACTACATGTAGAAAACTAAAGCTAGATCCTTATATATCACCCTGCACCAGAATCAACTCCAAATGGATCAAAGACCTTGAAGTCAAAGCAGACACTCTGAAAACATTACAGGATGGAATAGGAGAAACCCTAGGTCTCCTTGGCTCAGGTCGAAATTTTCTGAATAGAGACCCGGAAGCACAACAAATCAAAGAAAGGTTGGACAAATGGGATTGCATAAGATTGCAGAGCTTCTGCAGGGCAAATGACATAGCTGGCAAGATCAATAGAAAGCCCACCGATTGGGAGAAGATCTTTACTAGCCATACAACGGACAAAGGTCTCATATCTAAAATATACTTGGAACTCAAAAAATTAAACCACCCAACAACAAATCCTCAAAGAAACAACTGCCCAATAAATAAGTGGGCGAAAGACTTAAAGAGAAGCTTCTCTGAAGAAGAAAGAAGGATGGCCAATAGACACATGAAGAAATGTTCAACATCCCTAGCCATAAAAGAAATGCAAATCAAAACAACATTGAGATATCACCTCACTCCAGTTAGAACAGCAAAAATCAAGAACTCTAATAACAACAGATGCTGGAGGGGATGTGGACAGAAAGGAACCTTACTTCATTGTTGGTGGGAATGTAAACTTGTTCAACCACTTTGGAAAGCAGTATGGAGGTTCCTCAAAAGACTTCACATAGATCTCCCCTATGATCCAGCAATCCCACTTTTGGGCATTTACCCAAATGTTTACAAACAAAACCACACTAAAGCTACCAGCACAACTATGTTTATTGCAGCATTATTTACCATAGCTAAGATATGGAACCAACCCAGATGCCCCTCAGTAGATGAATGGATCAAGAAAATGTGGTATATATACACAATGGAATTCTATGCCTCCATCAGAAAGAATGACATTTCCCCATTTGTTAGGAAATGGAAAGGTTTGGAAAAAATTATATTAAGTGAAGTAAGCCAGGCCCAAAGAAGCATAGGTCCCATGGTCTCCCTTATTTGCAATATCTAGTATAGGTATGAGTCAAGCGGAAAAGGCCAGATAATGTGATGTTAGGAAAATGAACCCTTAAATATGTATTTTAATGTTTTCGTTTCTTTCATGCATGTGTTTCTAATGCATTTATAAGATTATTTCTTTGTTGCTTTGTATGTCCCTCCCCCACAGTGTAACCCCCGCTTTCACTATATTTGATGTCAGTATATCATGTGGAGGAGATGGGGACAAACAAGTCGTTTAAGGATTCAGGTGGACCTGTTGCAACAATGAGAAGTACAAAATGTCATGTCAAAACCAGCTTTACAATGTCGGTGTGGGGGGGGGGGGAGGGGGGTATAATTGGGTGGGGGGAGGGGGGTAAAATTGGGTGGGGGGAGGGGGGAGGCAGGGAAGGGAAGTGAAGGGTAAACAAAGGAGGAGGCTGCAATGCTTGGTAAGAAATGTATGCATTATTCTGCCCATGTAATTGTAGCCCCTCTGTACAATATGTTCTCAAATAAAATAAAATACAATTTAAAAATAAATAAATAAATAAATAAATAAATAGTTGAAATTTAAAAAAAAAAAAACAATACATCTAAATGTATTATATTAAGTACATTTTAAATGTATTGTTTAATTGTAAAGATACTGTACAGAGGGGTGACAGTTACATGAGTAAGATAATGAGTACATTTCATATAGAGCATTGTTACCTGCTCCTTTGATTTTCCCCTACCATCCCTTCCTTCCAGTTTTTAAGTTCATTTTCAACATAGTGTCTATACATCTCATTGTTACAATGCTATTGGAAAGCAATTTTATATTTAGGTTTTCTATAAATACGGCATGCAAAGCATGATGTGATTAACACATTCATTGGAAATATATAGGATTGCTTATTTCATCATCACTAGTACTAGATGTATTATATTTCACTTATTTCCCAGTAAATGAAAAAAAGTATTTATCATTGATTATGTCTTTCCAACTGACAAAATGGCTGAACATGTTTCCATAAAATTACTGATAATTTTTTTCAAAATTGTGAAAGTATTTGGATTATCTGTAAGTAGTTGTATGAAGGAGTTGCCATTCACCAAAGCTATTTGTGAATGCAGTACCTCTTGATCAAAATTTTCTTCTGCTTTGAAAATTTGAGTTCGACATTTCCCCATTTCTATTTGGTTATGATCTTTTACTTATAAATTTACAATACCCACTGCATATTAAAATATTATATTTATTTTATTTCATGTTTCATATATTTTTTCCAACTTATTTTTATTTGTTTCACTTTTTGCTCCTTTGGAATTTTTAAAATTCATAAACAAAAGCATAGTATAGACTTTTAAATTGGTATCTCCTGATTTGTTAAAAAAAAAAACCTTCTTGCTATTTTTGGTAAAATTTAGAATTTAATCATTCTAGGATTTACTTTTACATGTAGTCTCAAAGAGTGTCTTGACTTTGTTTAGTAACATAGTCAATAATGGCCACCTAGCAGCTAATTATTATTTTAGGTTCTGCATTTTTAAAATTCTGTACAGACTGTTGTAAATTAAGTTTAGATTTATATCATATCAAGGTAATAATATGTTCTACTAGGCAATATTCCTTTTTATGTGTTAGTTATATTCTTGTATTCTTGGTTCTAGAGCCTGGCAATACTACTCCTAAAGAAAATCACTATAAATTTTTAGCCACTTACCACTCCGATTTTGTTTTTAATGTTATTTTTTTGTGTGTCTGGGGAAGACACAGAGTATGTTCATAGATGTGTGTGGAGATCTCTCTGCTATTCATTTCTTTTTGTACTGCCATAGATTCTAACAGTGTGAAGGGTTATGCCCCACTCAGACTTTTATCAGAAAGTTCTGTTTGCTATTTTTCTTTGTAGCACTGTAAATATCTCCTGGCTACAGTACCACATCTGACTTTTGATGAACTAGTTCAAGCATTCTGTGTGGAAGCTATCAAGTCCAATGTTAAAAGTTAGAATTGTTTGGTTCATCAGAAATTGGGTCCAAATCACCTTATATACCTTGTATTTGTTTTTGTTTGTTTGTTTTATAGTGATATTGAATATATAAAATATGTTAATAAACATTCACCTGGTCATAACCTGTTTTCTTGATGATAGTATCTATGGGGGTACATTTAAAAAATCTAGTGCTTTACTAGGAAAAATATGCTTAAGGAAGAGCTAAGACAAAATAAAATAAATATTTTAATAACTGGTGGTGGTCACATTGATAATCATTTAATGATCATCATCCAAGATTTCTATTTTTAATAACAATAAACTACTGTGGTTAGAATTAAAGATGCTATTCTGAAAAAGATTACAATTTTCATGTGATCTTCTAAACCATTTCTGAGTTTTCTCTGATGAAAATAATTTTATTTACTTAGATCCCCCCCAAGCCTGTTTTTCTGAGTAGAAGGTAAGATAGTGGCTCATAGCTATATTTCTAGCTACTCAGGAGGCTAAGATCTGAAGACTAGGGTTCAAAGCCAGCTTTGACAGGAAAATCTGTGAGACTCTTATCTCTAATAAGCAACTCACTAAAAGCTACAAGTGGTACTTTGTCTTAAGTAAAGTCATGGAGCTTTAACCTTGAGCACTAAAAGGTTCATCACCTAAAACCTGAGTTCAAGCCACAAAAAAGGCAAAACAAACACACAAACAAATAAATAAAATTACTTTTCTTTGAGATTAGTAAATGAATTGTAACACTTTGGAATGAGTCTTAAATTTTCTTACCAGGTTCGATTGAAGGGATACTGGGAGGAAGAGTAGGAACAGTCGAATTGCTTTAAGAATGTAACAGAGGGCAAGCGCCGGTAACTAATCCTAGTTACTCAGGAGGCTGAGATCTGAGGATCGGGGTTCAAAGCCAGCCCAGGCAGGAAAGTCCTGAGACTCTTATCTCCAATAAAAACCACGAGAAAACCAGAAGTGGAGCTGTAGCTCAAGCGGTAGAGCACTTGCCTTGAGCTGAAGAGCTCAGGGACAGCGCCCAAGCCCAAGTTCAAGCCCCACAACCGACCAAAAAAAAAAAAAAAAAAGGAATGTAACAGAGTTGAAATATTTCAAAGGATTCAGAGGTAAATGGCATGACAAGATTCAAGTGTTATAGATAGTCCATATTAGAGGAGGTTGGTTTTTCCAACTTCAAACTTAATTCATTGAAACCTCCTTGCTTTCTTCATGCATGTCTAGATGATTAAAAGCAGTACCAACTCTTTTGGAAACTTCAAATTCATATCTTAAAGGTATTATAGCCTCTATCTTCATGAGTTACTATATACTTATTTACAGTTCAATTATGTTATATTTGCAAGAAAGAAATACCTTTTCTTTTTGTAATTTGGTGCCATTAACTATTCAGAACCTATTTGTTACAGTTGTTGACTTACGTATGCTAACATTAATATATATTCTCAAAGGTTAAATGTATACTAAGTGATTATCTTAGCCTGTTTAGTTCACTAATTTTTCTGATACGCTAAAAGTTAATCTTTTAATATGGCTAAATTTCACTGGATTCTATTTAGTTTGCGATAGGATGCAAACTAGCATTTACTTTATAAATATGTTAGAAACAACAACAACAAAAATAATAGCAAGAAAGAAAGAGAGTTCATTTCGCTTAACACCATCTTATATGATCATATGTACACAGCTTTTGGCCTTTTTTGCTGGTCCTACACATATGTTATTGCAAATAAGGGAAACCATGGGACCTATGTTTCTTTGGGCCTGGCTTACTTCACTTAATATAATTGTGTTTCCAAGTCTTTCCATTTCCTAACAAATGGGGTAATGTCATTCTTTCTGATGGATGCATAGAATTCCAAGTTGACCCATTGCAACAATGATATGTACAAAACATGATGTTGAAAAACAAACCTTACAGTTTAGGTGTGTGGAGGGGGGAGTGACGTTTAGGAGGTGGGAGGGAAGGGATAGTAGGGGAAAAAGAAAGGAGGAGGCAACAATGCTTGATAAGAAATGTACTCATTACCTTGCTCATGTAACTGTAACCCCTCTGTACAGAATTTTCACAATAAAAAACATTAAAAAAATTCTTCCTAGTATATTCAGGTTTGTTTCTTCAAAGAGACAATCCTTGGGGTAAAATCCAAACTTCCTTCCATTATTTAGAGTGTTTTTTTTTTAATTTGGTGCTTCTTCAAAATAGATTCTATAATAAATCACATCAGTTGTTACCATATCTACTTTTATTTGAATCAAGAAATGATACTATTGCTAATTTCAGAATATTTTTAGTGATTTGTTTTATTTTTAGATCATATTTTAAGAAAATTCCTTTAGTAAAAAAAAGTGCCACTAATTGTTCTTAAATATCACTAATACCAGGAAAAGCAGAAGATATGTACTTCCTTGACTGATTGTACTAAAGCATTTATTAGAGCAGTAAAGATGGAAAATAAAGCTGTCTCTGTGACTCACAGAGCCAAAGCATGTCCAGGCTGAGTCTTTGAAGCACCCAGACAGCAATCTGTCTGACAAAACAAAAGAACAACTAATTGAAATCCTTGGGCCTCTGATGACTCTTTTAAGTGAAAATTCAATACAATATTTTTGCCATCAGTTCTTTCAAACCACTGAAAAGTCTACTAAGCAAAATGTGCAGTGCAATCTTGCATAAAGGAAAAAACATAAAAATCATTGAGTGAGTTGATGTGGAATTGATAAATTGCATGTCAGGACTGAGCTCCAGGAGCATTATTCCTGTGTCCTTTCTTGGAAATAAACCGTAGAGGGACAAAGGAAACACATGGAAGTTTGAGTTTTTCTTCATACTTGATTATGGTGTTGTACCTCTCTATGTTATCCCATTTCTAGGATCCCTTAACCTTTCTACATTTAGTCTTTGATAAATAACTTTTTTCTGTTTTAGCATTTAAAAATCACTTTATTTCTGATGTTATTCCATTAATCACTTCATGGCATTTTCTGGCTATGAGATGATCGACCCATGCAAAGCTCTGTACTAACTTTTAGGTACTTTTTAACAACTTAAGAATTTCCTTAGAGCATTACTGAAGTCAGGTAAAACACGCAAGCAAAATATTTTTTAATTTAACTTTATTGTCAAGATGATGTACAGAGGGGTTAGAATCATATATGTATGGGAGTAGATACATTTCATGCCAAACATTGTCACATACCCCTCAATTTTCTCCCACTTTCCCTCCCCCCAATCCTTTCCCACATTGTAAAGTTCATTTCCAACATATTGTCTTCTGAGTAACGCTGTTGCCTTAGTTCACCCTTTGTCCTTTCTCTCACCATTTTCCCCCTTCCCTTCCATAATTTAGATAAATGTATATACAATACACAGGGTACCAAAATCAAATACAGTGCAACAGGGGATAAACCAAAGAAAAAAAGGAAAGAACTTCAGATGATACATTAAAAACAGCAACAAAATATTACAATAATATTTTATAGAACATTAGCACAATCTATATTGATGATTTGCATGATGGGTTAGTTGTACTGGTTTCAGTCAAAATCCATCCTTCTACCCTCATCCAATATTAATCTGTTCAAAATATATTTTGTTTAAGGACTGCATGCAAGAATAGCTACCACGCAGAGAACAATGTTCCCCTTATCCTTTATTTCTCAAAAATACCATCATAATTTCACTGCAAATATCAATGAGCACTGATGTACATCTAGCTAGATACATTTCGCTAATCAGATTAATTTGAAATCTCTTTTGGGGTGCCAAAAAACATCACTTGATAGACACATATGATCTTGTATTTTAAACACTTGGTTGATGAATTTTCTTCACCCTTTCACCTACATAAAGGATTTTTAACTTAGAGGAAGAAAAATTCAGTATCAAGCTCAGTTAAATTTTTCAAGTGGCTTAGGGCCAAGTCCCTCAGGTATATCTTCTTCATCCTGGAGTATGTTCACAACTGTTTCCTTTTAACATATCACGAGAGTGTGGAAAGGAAAATGAAAAGATTAACAAGAACCAAGAATCCTAATATCTGAAATGTTCCTTAATCCAATGGCAAAATTTCAAATACTTAAATCTGGTTCTAGTAATATACTCTCTTATGTCTTTCTTTCTAGGCTATTTCTATGTGCTATACAATGAAGCCTTTCTTTGCATTTTAAACAATACTAGTATATTGGCTAAAATTACTCTCCAGTGGCAGGCATATTTATTTCCCCAATCCATAAAATTAAAATGAAGATATGATATCCCTTCTCTGTTACTTGACAGAAAGTTTATACAACTTTTAAATATTTATAGAGGCAATCTGCTACTTTTCCATTAGAAATGTGTTATTTAGTTTTTATGTTGGATACTGAATCATTCTAGACAAAATTACAAATTACTACAACAGCAATGTATTTATTAAAAACCACAAATACAATAAATGTGTGGAAAAGGACTTGAATAAAGCATTTGAAACAACTCTTAGTAGGTAAATCTTTGCAATTATCCCATTAGTACTCACATTTGGCTTTCCTATTCCCAAAATGCTAGTTTAGAGGACCTTCTTTTTAATTTTAACTTCCACAAGTTAAGATTTTGCAATATGTTTTCCATATCTTTGTCTCTGTACTCTGTCAAAACCTCAAGGGACGCTATATAGCCAATGGATGAATGAAAATCTCATATTTCCAGTTTCTTATGGCATGCCATTCCCAGAGATTTAGCTCAGTATTCGAGACTTTTTTTCTCTACATATATCCCTCATGGAGTTTCCTTTTCTTCAATAACTAGAATGTGCCATATTGAAAATAATTAATTTTGTATTATACTTTGAAGAAGCTATAGAACTCAACATTTCAGAACAATCTAATGTGCTTGATAAATACCACATTTGTTAGCTCCTAGAGGAAACACTTAAAAGAGAAAATTTCCAGCCAGGTGCCAGTGGCTCATGCCTGTAATCCTAGCTACTCAGGAGGCTGAGATCTGAGGATCACAGTTCAAAGCCAGCCCTGGCAGGAATGCCGTGAGGCTTTTATCTCCAATAAACCATCAGAAAACTGAAGTGGCACTGTGGCTCAAGTGGTAGAGCGCTAGCCTTGAGCTGAAGAGCTGAGAGACAGTGCCTAGGCCCAGCATTCAAACCCCATGACTGGCAAAGAAAACAAACAAAAAATAAAACAAAAGAGAAAATTTCTAGTTTTCTTCAATAGTATACCTTCTTTCCAGCCTCTCCTGCACCATCAAAAATTGTTAAAAATTATTCGAGATGAATTCCCTGTAACTCATACAGTCCTAAGTTCAGTGAAAAGCTGTTAGAATAACAACTGCTTACATCCTCTGATTTTTACTGTGACTGAAGAACTGTAGTTAGATCACTTAATTCCTGAAACTTAGTTGCATAAGCTATTTATGATTAATCTTAGTTTATAAGTTTACTAAAGTGTGACTCTGGGTCTATGTAATTTTTGAGGCTATTGCAGTTTTGAAGCAGTATTGTAATAAAAGAATTACTTTTGATTAAAAGACTTGAATCATAATTAATCTGTACTAAAATATTTGATTGCTACTTTGAAAGTTCCAGATAATTTTTATTCTCAAAACTCGAAGCACTTTAAACTTTATGTGGTGATACTGGTCTTGAAATGTCAAGTTCTGTTTGTCTGTAGCTCTCTTTTTCAGCAATGAATTCTTTACGGATTTAAGTAGATGACCTTCGATTAAGTGCCCTTTCTTTGCCACTCTCATCACAGTGCCACTCTACTGGCAGCAATATAAAGGTTCTAACAATAACACTTCCCTTGCATGTGATAAAACAGATTGTAAAGATAAACCTTCCCTAGGTACTGAGTGGCCAATACTAGCTTAAAAGACACTAAATGTGCTCTTCACTTGAGTTACCTACAAAAAAGAAATACTGCCCACAAAGATAAATGCAGACTCTTGTATTCTTTCCATCTTTATTAACTAGGTTCCAATAGATAATACATGAACATTTTAGATAAAGAACACTAAATAGATTATATGTAATTTCAATGATGTTAATATTGATAAGAGCTTTGGTAATAATATCTCTTATAATATTAGTGGTTGTTGTACTATAAACAATGGTCAATAAAGACTATCTATGGCCATTATAGAGCTATTTTATATCCATGGAAGATATTATTTTTAAGATGCAAAACAGTATATTTAGTTATCAATCTAGTTTCTTACTACTGCTTGAAGTACTGTAGATTAAACCCAGGCTGACAAAAACTAAGCTTGTCAGCCCTCCTGTTAGTTTCTGGGATGAGGATTTATTAATTTAGACTAAGCTGGCCTCAACCTCAAGATCTTTCTGCCTTCAGAGTCACTGGAATTATAGAAGTGCATCACCAAATGTTTGGCATATTGTTGCTTTTAACTAGTGCTATCCGTGTCCATGGGCACATATAAATGTTTCCAAAAAGCTTTAAACTATGTAGGTCAAATTTCCGGATATTGTTTCTATAAAAACTGTTAATTTTGCAGTTGGAAAAAGCATTGAAGTCTATGCTAGGGCTTTCCTATGTATGCCTCTAGTTTTATTCTCTCCTTTTCTCTTGCCCTCTGACCTGACTGTTGAGATCCCATTGATTATATTAACAAGGTGCTGTGACCTAATGACTTCTGGGTTTTTAGCCATGAGTAACCAGACAAGTGTGAAAGGTTGAATGAGAGTGTATTTTGTTTTAATAGACTACATTTTTTTAAGAATCAAATTATTCACAGTAAAACTGTAAAGAAAGTTCACAATCACATATGCCTACCATTCTCTATCATGTATTTTTTATCATTACAAACCTATACTGACACTCATTACACAAATTCCATGATTAAATTAAATGTTCACACTTGTACCTTCCATATAGAGTTATCTCATGAGATAGCAGATGTTCAAACCATTTGAATAAATTCACCACTCTACAAATTTGCCCATAAAATCTGTCAGTCAGGTGACCACTGAGAACCAAAGAAGATTTTACTGTGTCTATAATGTTGCCTTTTGTAGAACATTCCATAATTAGAACCATCCAATATGCAACATTTGCCTACTGCAAGGTGTCTACTGCAACATATGTCTCCTCCCTGCCTTTACTGGATTAGACAGTTTATTTCCATATAGCACTGAATAGTAATTCACTGTTTGGAATAATGATAATTTATATATTCAAATTTGGGCAATTATGAACAAACAGGCAATTACATTGGTATGAAAATGCATATGTTTTGACACATCTGGATAAATGTCAGCCAAAGAAATTGTCAGATATTATGGTTCATATTCATATTGTTTTTATTTAGTCACCCTTCAGCAAGCCAAGAAACATTGTAAGATACTGTCATATAATGATGATCATGATAATGTGTTTCTCTTCTGTAGGTGTTTGTAGCTCTGTCAATTTTAGCCAGTAATGTGTCATACGCCAGTGAACTGTTTCCACAAAACAACAACAACAACAATCCTCTATTTCATGTGCTTTCTTGTTCTTGTTTGTCATTTGCTAATAAAAAATCTAGTACACCCTTCCTGGTTTGACTTTTAAATTTTCGTTAAATGTTTATATATTAAGCCGGGCGCTGGTGGCTCACGCCTGTAATCCTAGCTACTCAGGAGGCTGAGATCTGAGGATCGCTGTTCAAACCAGCTCGGGCAGGAGAGACCGTGAGACTCCTATCTCCAATAAACCACCAGAAAACCGGAAGTGGTGCTGTAGCTCAAGTGGTAGAGCGCTCGCCTTGAGCTGAAGAGCTGAGGGACAGCGCCCAGGCCCAGAGTTCAAGCCCCACGACCGACAAAAAAGAAAAAACAATTATATATTAAAGATTTGATCCTCACTATTGAGCTCTCTACTAGGAAGTGGTGGAAAATTCAAAAATAGGGACCAGTAGCAGTTGGATGACTAAGGATGCCTTAGTCCCACTCACTTCCTGTTGTACAAACAGGGTTCAAGTAGGTATGGTGATGCACCTCTTTTCCCACCACCTCTGGAGGCAAGGTAGGAATATCATAGACTGAGGCTGTATGGAGAACCCTACCTGAAAGAAAATAGGAAAGGTAAAAGGATATTGTTACATTATAATGCACTTGCTTGGAAGCACAAGGCTCTAAGCCTTTATATGCCCCAGGAGTATAAAGCTCAAGTCTTCTCCCCCCCCCCAGATACCTCTCCACCAGATGCCCCACAACAATAAAATCTTCTTTCAGGAAGAATATTTCATGAGCAAGATAGCCAAGCTAATTCTGTAGCCACTGGAAGCAAAACAGATTGTTTTAGATGAGTAGTGCCTTTGATATTAGAGCAATGGTGACCCAAATGAAGAATGTGAGGTTTGTAAAGGAACACAAAACTGGCTATGAAATGGGCACTATTAATCAATTCCTAAGAGTAACAATACTAAAGAGAATCTATAGCTTAAACAAATACAAAAAGATAACTTAAAATACTAACATCAGAACTATAAAAAAATCAAACAAAAGCAGATTAAGATATCCATGGAACATCGAAGAAGGTGCTTGGCTTTGAACGCCTTTACACACTGCAATTTATTCTTTCTTACTGTGCATTTGGACTTCTTTCACATTTGATTTCTCACCTAGATTCTAGCAGAGGTGTGAAGTTGACAGACAGATATAGAATTCTAGTATTTAGAGCATATTGTGAAGAAATAAAGGTAGAGAAATTATTACCTTTCCCAAATTTTAAAAACAAAAAAAGGGCTAGGATATTATTTCTCTCTGAGCCTCAGCTTTCTAATGACTAGACTGTACTTTGAAATGTAAAACATGAGAAACTCAGTTTTGTGTGCTTATAAATAAAATTCATGAAGACATATTAAGGAATATGTGAGAATTCATGAAGGCTCAGATTATAAAAAAAACTAATAGTAATTAAAAATTTGAGACTTAAAGTCAATAGGTTATGTATAATTAATAATTGCCAATGAGATAAAAAAGAAAGCCCCCATGAGTAAATGAAAAGAGATAAAGTTACACAATTACGTCAAATAGTAGACTTGTAAATGAGGAATAGTTAGCAATGTATTCAGAATCTTAGATCAAATCATTGAACCATAAATTTATTTTACCGTATTTAGTACAGGATTGTGGTTATTAGCCTTAGCTGAAGGAGAAGCATAATCTGCATTCTGAGATGACAGACAACTGTGATTTATGCAGACATTGCCTAATATTTAATTACAAAAAGTAGCCACTTTTCTTCAATGAATAGCATTCCTCAGTAATTTTACAATTCTGACTACAATATTCTTGCAGAGGAAAAGCTAAAAATAAGTTTTCCTTAACTAATCACAAATATCAAGTTCAATAAAACAATAACATATTACAAAGATTATTTGCTCTCTCTGCCAAATGGGTTTGCACGTATAGAGTAAAAAGTTTCTGCAGTCTGTATTTCTAAACAGCATACTATTTCATGAATCAAAAATCTTCCCTCTATTTGTATTTAATAGTGTTTAGAGTGCCCCATTTTTAGAAAATAATAAAGAAAAATGTGCTTCTCTTCTGTATAATGATGTTTATACAACAGTTAAAAGGGTGACTTAAAAATAATTATGTTTATCTTCAATTTAACCTCAAACTAGAAATCCTACCACTTTCAGTGTTTATGTTGTATTGGTTTGCCTAAAGGCAGGGAACAATTGAGTAAATAGTTTTTGATGACAGTATATTCTGGATTTGTACTCAACCCTGATTCCTTGTACTCAATTCTGATGCATCCCATGCAAACATGATATATATTCACTGAGGTTCAAACTCACTTGCAATTGCAAAACTCTCTAGACTCTCTACAATCTCTAGCATGTTCTTTCCATACCCATGTTGACCATAAGATGTTCATATTTTCTTTTGATGCTTACAAACAAATCCAATGACATTAAATCTTGTGCGTTTTTTTTCATGTATTTCATGTCCTACTTGGAACTAATGTGACCTACTAACTGTTTAGTAGCTAACCAATGCAAAAAATGTCAATTAGAAAACACTGTTCATCAAAACAAAGCAGCTTTCTGTTATAGGATAAAAGAATGTGGAATTTATATGACATCACCTTTGTACCCACAGAAGTAATGACCCTTAGGAAAATAACCACTTTCTTAAATCTTAAGACATTTGTGAGAGAAACAATTTACATTCATTTTTATTAAAATCACTAATTTTGTGCCAGTCCTGGGGCTTGAACTCAGACCCTATGTGCTGCCTAGGAGCTTTGTTTGCACTAAGCTAGTGCTAAACTACTTGAGCCACTTCCAGATTTTTAGTGAATCACTGGAGATGAACGTCTCAGTCTTTGCTGCTTGGGCTGGCTTCTAACTGTCATCTTCAGATCTCAGCCCCCTAACTAGAATTGTAATCACCAGGGCCCCAGTAAAATGATTTTTTTTTGGTAGCTGATTTGCCAATTGCTGTTAGAGGCAAAGGAGAGTGATTTTCCATAAAGGTATTATGGAAAGACATAACATTATTTTGGACTTCTCAATATAAATGGAACTTCAATAAAAGTCAAAAGAATAAAACCAAGCATTGTGAGTAAAGAACCCTTTACTGTAGGTTCTGAGGAATTTCCAGCAGAACAGGCCGAAGATGGACAAAGCTTATGTATCCACACACTGGAAATACAAAAATGTGGTAATATATTAGTTCCCCCTCTGCACTGTGACACCAGGCAGATCAAATCCTTACTTTCAGGGAATTTATTTCTAATAGACCAAGTAAACAAATTCACACAGTGAATAAATGAAAGCTATTAGAAGGGGCAAGTAGATACTAGAATTTAAAACGTAGAAAAGACTGACTTCAGATTTTTCAGAGATTCCCTTAACAAGAACATATTAATGGTGAGAATGAAAGAAGGATTCATCAGGATATTACAAATAAAACAGAACTCTGTGGAAGCAGATTGCATGTGCCATGGTCCTAGAACTGGTTGAAGGAATTAAGAGTGTTTAGTATAATAGCATGATATGGGAAGATAAAACTCAGGTCTCTTAAAGCAATGAGGAATAGATTTAATTCTATTCTCTCTATAGTAAACTGCTGAGAAATTATAAATGGGGAGTGGGATAATATTAAGAAGACCACTCTGATTGCCTTGTAAGAAAAATATGGAGAAAATGAAGGAGCAGGTAACACTGTTCAAAAAGAAATATACTCAAGACCTTATTTATGTAACTATAACTCTTCTGTACATCACTTTTACAATAAAATTAAAAATATTTTTTAAAAATGATGTGGAGATGGTGATATGGAGGTCAACCAGAATGAAATCATAGTATTCTTCTTCTAATTCACACATATAATTCACTGTGCTTTCTTTCCTGCTTACATTTGCACCAACGCTTTTTACAATATTCTGACTCATATATATTTAGAAAATAAATAAAGACCATAGATTCAAAGGGGACAAAAAGTCCTCTAATATATTGGTATTCATAGCATAGATATATTGTCTTGAGGTGCAATAAATGATTGTTAGATTAGATATTTGTTCTTTTTTTTGAGCTTGTTGGACCAGAAAGGCTGGAAAAATTCAGGTGAAAAAAATCAGAAAATGACTGAGCATTTCTAGGAGTAAAGTGGACATTGCTGATAACTTTAAGCAATATCAAATTTTGCAAAGATCTTCCTTAGAACAGTGAATTGGCTACAGGCACTGGATATGGATGTTCAATTTCATTTTTCTTGGAGTAAAGGGCACATTTCTATCTTTCACACAAATTGGTGCAATTACTGGAAGCAGATAGAATTACACTGCTTGCTATTGTATATGCTCAGTTTCCCAGAATATAGAATATTCCTTCAGGGATTTATTAACAACTTTCTACAGTCAGACTATTTTAATGTTATGAATGCCCTGGACATTGAATCCTCAAGGTATAAAAAAAGAGACTTATTTCTAGAAGATTTTGCATAGCACTTTTATAATTGTGTTAGGAATAAAAGAAAAATTAACCCATTGCTCATTGGTTTCTTTTCATTTCTTTTTCTTTCAGATGCTCTAAAGAATAGGCTAGCATTGTCTAATTTGCTTTCAAATCTGGATACAGGCAGTTGAGAATAATAAATTGGAGTTGGGAAAAATGGTGGAGTCAGAGAAGTGAATACATACAAAGATATTATATTTTTATGGTGAGAAAAAAACTGACAGAAGAGAAAATAATAGGCTAGGAAGCAGAGATCAGAAATAGATTTTGTACACAGGTAGATTATAAATGGAGTTGCCAAGTGTGAAAGCTAAATTATTAAGATAATTTGTTATTAAAGATGCTCAGAGTACAGGCTCCACTGGGTACAGTGTATATCCTTCTGTGTATCCACCGGATATATAGAAACCCAAGAATCACAATTCACAGCTAGCCTTTGCAGGAAAGTATGTAAGGCTCCTCTTATCTCTAACCAACTACAAAAAGCTGGATTGGAGCTATGGCTCAAGTAGTTGAGTACTAACTTTGAGTAAAAATGCCCAGGGACAGTACTCAGCCCTGAGTTCAATCCTCATGACCTGCACATGTGTACATACACAAACACACACACACACACACACACACACACACACACACACACACACACACACACACACACAAAATTCTTTTAAATGACTATATCAAATGCTTTGAGAATCTTGAGTAATACTCCCTAGTGACCAGACCAAAGGATTTCCTTTCTTCTTTCTTCCCTCCCTTTTTCCTTTTTCCTCCCTCTTCCCTCCCTCCTTTCCTACTTTCCTCTCTTGCTCCCTTCCTCTTTCTTTCTCTTCTTCCATCCTAGCCTCTTTATTCTCTCCCCCTCTCCCTTTTATTTTCTTGTCTTTCCTTCTTAAGTGAGTGAATATAAAGGTTAGGAACAGATTATGATATATATGAACATTCAATAAATTATAGTTCTATGCCTAAACACAGTATAAGAAATCTTTTGCCTTCCTGACGAAATTCAGATAATTAAACAAAATAACATTTTACTCTAAAAATATTTGAGGATGGGCAATAGCATAGTAAATGCCATGTCAAATGGTAACCATAAACCACCTGACACTATAAAAATTATCTTATTAGAATGGATCTTGATGAGATATAACAATATAAATATATAGACAAGGAAATATTTGTTATACAGTATGATGTATAATACTTCATAGGCATGGGAAACATATATATATTATTCTTGTTAATAAACACAGAAAATGTATCTCTACATAGCTACTATAAAAATTTTCCATATTTTATCTCTACAATGTAAAATAGAGAGTTCAGGGACTCAGAACAGTTAATATCTATGAGCAATGAATTAAACACAAGTTTTTAAACTCATCTTTTGAATGACTAGTGTTAATATCTAAACACATGGCTAGCATATCTTTTCTGTTGGCTTTTTATTTTAATTTGATGCATTTCAGAACCAGCTCAAGAATGTTCTTTATGAAATCTCTTATAATGAGACATCTCTTCCCTGAAATCGCAGACTTTATAAATTATCCTTCACTTTTATAAATTATCCTTCACTTTTAATCAAGTACCACTTGTATTCACATACACACACACACACACACACACACACATAACATACACACTCACAAAACTCACAAACATATATAATACTCTTACTTTCTAAACTGACCCTTAAATTTCTTCAGTGAGGTATTTGTTTCTTTACACATAGAAAATAATTAAATGCCTGCCTGGTACATGGTAGACATTTATTGAAACTTTTTGAACATATCTGAAACCAACTTTGATTCCTTAACTTTCAAATTTAATTAGTTAAAAATAGCTGGTCACTTTTGCTTTTCCAACATCTGTCAGAGCAGATTCCTCATCTTCACTGCTGTTGTCATTGTGTCATATTTTTACGCCATCATTTCTCACAAGGTCTATTTCTGGGTGCCTAATTGGATTTTCTTTCTCTCTCTAGTCTATCATCCAGTCCACAATAACATTCCAGAATGTTACAGGTATCTTTCTAACTTGTAAATCTGAACATATTTGTCTTCCTGTTTCTTTTAGTAACAATATCCAGATACAAATCCACTTCTCTTTCACCCAATATGGCTAATGGGCTTCCCAACACCAACTCCTGAGGTATCTTAATGAATGGTGTCTTATCTACTCCACATTCACTATTCATCTGGTTTCTCTTTTTCATCCATATCACTAGGTCTTTGTTTCTGCTATCTGAAAGGAAGAAAAAGATTTGGCTATTGAGAAGCTTCCTTTTAATGTTAGACATATAAAAGGGTATTTTGTCTTTATCTCTCACTGATTAGAATTTGTTTACTTGCAAGCCAAGTTCAGCATCTTTAGGAATTCTATTGTTGTTGTTGTTGTTGTATTTTTGTTTTCATGCCAGTCCTGGGGCTTGAACTCAAGGCCTAGATGGTGTTCCTCACCTTCATGCTTAAGGCTAGTGCTCTACCATTTAAGCTCACAGAGCCATTTTCAGCTTTTTCCGTAGTTAATTGGAGATAAACATCTCATGCCTGACTGGCCTTGAATAGCCAGCCTCTGAACTAGTCAGAACTGGAATTACAGGCAAGAGCAAATATTAGCCAGTCTATCCTTGTAAGTTTATTCACAGCTAACTCGATGAAACTACGAATATTCCTCTTCTAACATACAAATCACAAGACTGAATCATTCACATAACTCTAGAAAGAATGAAAATAATTCCTATTTAGTCCTTCATTCAGTTCAAGTACTGCCAGAATCTCTGGGTGGGCAACAAACTCCTGAATCAAATGAGGATCTTCTGTCATGGAAACATATTCATTAACACATGGATCTATTTTCTCTCCACTTTGCTCAGTTTAAATTGGTAGAATTGGGGCAGAGTGACTGCACTAAATCCTTGATTCAGAAACTGGAAGTAGGGGGGAGGCTGGGAAGGGATGTGAAGGGTAAACAAAGGAGGAGGCTGCCATGCTTGGTAAGAAATGTACACATTATCCTGCCCATGTAATTGTAACTCCTCTGTTCAGTATGTTCACAAATAAAATAAAATTAAATTAAAAAAAATAAAAGAAACTGGAAGTATGAAACACCCATATCATTCATTATCCTGTAGTATTTATCTTATTCTGCTAGGGAAAATACCATGAAGCATTATTCATTGCTAACTAATTCTATTTGCTGCCTTAGATCCTGTGTCCTAAGGATGATTCCCTTCGCTTCGTATTCATGGTGTTGGAATTTACCATGTCTCTCAAGTATTACATAACACATCTTATTGTACAATGCATAGTTTCACCTCTACATGTTCAAACTTTTCTCTTCTTAGGTGATATTTCTAAAAGAAATATGATTACCAAGATCAAGAGCCTTCCAAGAGGTAAAATCTATGTTCTTGCTTTCCAGTTCCAGATTACAAAAAGAATTATATACTTCACAATTTTGTCACAGAATGCTCTATTTCCCATTACATATTTATTTTTATTACAGAGGTTACATACTAAATCTTTGTAAATATATACTCCTTCCCCAAATATGATGCTTCCTAGGAAATGTTCTATCTACATCCTTAGCATATCAAGGGCTAGTGAAAAGCCTACTAAGAAGTAGATTGATCCTAAGTTACCAGAGAACCAGAACGTTTTCATTTTTTACTCCTTGTCCCTGTCATCTGCATGACAAATGTAGTTCACTATGACCACAGTTAAGTTTTGTCCTCTCATAGAAGGAAAGAGAGTAGAGATTAGTAGTGGAATTTAAAGGCTAAGACTTAAAAATTTATTCATGACAAATTTTGTTCATGTCCTATTGCCAAGAACTTAATTTTTCATAGACAAATCTGAGTCTATGGAGGCAAAGCAATGTAGTATTCTAACTTTTCAATCATTATTCAAAGTTATAACTTGGGTGGTTTCTTTTGCTAAAGAGAGGTCAAGAAGAATCATGGTAAAAGTGAAAAAAATTACACTTGAACATGATGAATCATATGGGACTCTAAACATTCACATGTTCAGAAGGATACTCAGGAAAGGATCAGAAAGGGTCAATAGTTATGTGCCTATGATCATACAAAACGATGTTTATTGAAATGAACTCCAAGATATGGAAACAAGAGATTTTTTTTGTTATTTTGCTTCTCTCTCTCTCCCCTCCCCCTCTCTCGTCTCTCCCCTCCCCCTCTCTCGTCCCTCCCCCCTTCCTCCCTCTCTTTCTCCTTTTGTCTCCCCTTTGTTGCTGTTTTGATTCTGCACCTTTTGTTTTGTATATGAGTTTTTCTGATTGGGAAAAGGGAAGGGGAAGTACAGAAATGTGGGACAAAGGGTAAATTAATTCACCAGTAACACTCACTAGACACTATATGGAAATTTAACTATACAAGTTGTTGGGGGGGGGCAGTTCAGGAGGGAAAAACGGGAAGAAAATGAGGGAAGAGGTAACACTGTTCAAAAATTAATGTACTCACTACCTGACTGTAATCCCTCTGTATGTTACCTTCACAATAAAAACTAAACAAATAAAAATAACAGTATTTATGGGACTAAAATTATCAAAATAGTCACAAACCTTAGTACTCTCTTAGTTGGTTAGCTCATGGCAATAACATGATGAAAAATACAACACTTTCATGGTATACACACATTTTCTTGGTCTTTCTTTTTATAAAATTTAATTTTACTGTCAAGCTGATGTTCAGCGGGGTTACAATTACATACATAAGATGGTGAGTACATTTCTTGTCACTCATTTGTCTCCCACATTCCCTCCCCATCAATTACCACCTCCCAAGTTTTAAAGTTCATTTCCAACATGGTGTCATCGGAATAGTGCTGTTGCCTTTATCCTTTATCTCACCATTTTGTCATGTTTTTTTTTAAATAATAAAGATGAAAGGGTGAATTATTTTTTTCATCGCAGTCAGGTATCAAATCATATTGCCTGTAATTTATCTATTTCTTCTTTTACAGCATTGAAATATAACCAGAGCAATTTAAAGTCTACAAACAGCTCTTAAGTGTCTTCATGGGTTATAATTGCTAATTAAATAAAAATTTTACCAGTGGAGTTTTAGAAGAAGTAATTAAGAAAGGAAAAGTTTGGCTTTGGTACAGTGACTCCTATGAAGTCCCAAACTATGAGCCATTTATTAAAGCAGTTTGCCACCCCAAATCTCTCTCCATCTCTGTCACACACTGGAGAAAATCAGCCATTACTTTTTAGTAGTGTTGAGTTCTGAGCAGCCCTCACAATAATTAAAATATTTAACCCTGTGGTCAAAAAGTCACTAGTTGGATGACCACAGCAGGTGACAGTTGAATCAACCTGTTAATAAACCAACAAAAATACAGGTTAATGCAATGGAGAACATATACAGCTCCATGGGTTTGAATACATTTACCTCAAGATATTGGACTTTGTTGTTCTCCAATTAAGGCAAGAAAACAGGGAGCTATGTGTTATAGTACTATTCTATTGTTTTGTATTCTAACAAATACGGTCTTTTCAGCCTATTGCTTGTAACTTTTTTTTTTGGCAGTACTGTGATTTGAACTCAGAGCCTCACATTTGCTAGACTTATGTTCTACCACTTGAGTTGCATATCCAGGTCATAGTGGGTGCTGTTGTAAATTTTTCAGACAATCCCTTACCTTTCACTACCTCTGCTTCATCATCATGGTCTTTCATCCAAGATTTTATCCAAATTTCCAACATATTCTTAATATCTGCCTTGTGAAATCATTTTTTATATCTGTGAGATTCTTTGCATGCCTCATTTTCCCACTTCTCTTCTCTATTAATATCAAGGTTAATAATAACTTTTAGGTCATTCCATTTGAGTGTTCTGCTACAATTCTGGCTTGCTTTATTATTGGTGAACTGAGAAAGTACTTTTAATATAAAGTCTGTTTAATATAAACAGTGACAGCTGCACAATAAACAATAAGATAAATATATTCAATAAAGTGAAATTTTTGGGATTGACAGTGTCTTGTCCCATTCACAAGTTTTCTTTTCTTTCAAAAATAAATAAACCAAAAGCAATGGTAAAGTTATTCTTTCATTGAATGCTTAAATTTTACCTAATGTACCAGGGTATATTCTTTTGGCTTGACATTAAAACCTGAATAAGGTATTTTGCCATATGGAAAAGGGTATAGGCAATTAAACAGGTGATTGCTCACTAGTGTAAAAGTAGAACTGTATTTTATGGGTGCTAATAAAAATAACATCTGTCTCAGAATTATGGGGTCAGTCAAGGGTTAGTACCTAGTATAGATGATAATGTCTATGCTGAAAACTGAATCATAAGAAGTTGACCAGGTTAGCTTCAGAAATAAGTGTCATAGTACAAGCATGAAGACATGAAGAAGAGAAAGCAGCATTCACAAAAAAATAAACACAACAAAGAAACAAACAAATGTGTTAGGTTTGTCTAGTGGGAGCAAAGATTCAGAGATCAATTACATCAAAAACTCTGAGATGATGAGAGGTCAAATTTCAGTGCCTTCAAAACACTGTGGAGGTGTTTGAGTCATTATTAAGGGAAATAGGCCATTCTTCTGAAATGATATGCATGGAATGACTGCAAGGACATGTTAATAAAGAAAGGAGATGTTAGGAAACAATTGATAGAATCTGAGCTAAATGCATTGGAGGCCTCTAGTAGAATCCTAGCACTGGGGAGACAAAGAATTAGACAGATCACAGCCATGTTCACATGTATAATTAGAAAATTAGGTAAAATAAGAATATTTTTTATTGTTTTCCCATTTTAACCTACCATCATGCTCAAAATTCAATACACTTCATATGTATTACATACAGCCAACAGCAACTGATGAATAAGTTCAGCTGGTTAATGGATTTTTCAGGGGTTGGTTCACAGCTCTATTAATTCCCTTTGAGAATTGAAGAACAACTTCACAAGGCTCAGCGATGGGACACCTCACGCTTACTTTCTAGCAGTCACAATTTCCTACATGTAACAAAATGTTTTGCTTCATTGAGCATAGTACATCAGCATAACCAAAAGTTTATAAGCTACAATGCCCTTTAGTTGTGAAACTACAAGTTTAACATTATTAAATATTTTTTCAATTTATTATCATCATCCTGTGTATCAAATGCAACTGTATTATTTTATGAAAATAATATTTCTCCAAGAAATATTTTTTATAAAAACATAGAAAGTATAGGGGCTGGGAAGGTGGCTCAGTGATAGAGTGCTTGCCTTGCATGCCTGAGGCCCTGGGTTCGATTCCTCAGCACCACATAAGCAAAAAGAAAAAAGCCGGAAGTGGTGCTGTGGCTCAAGTGGTAGAGCGCTAGCCTTGAGCTGAAGAGCTGAGGGACAGCGCCCAGGCCCAGAGTTCAGGCCCCACCACCAGAACCCCCCCCAAAAAACATAGAAAGTATAAATATACTTGATGAGCAATAATGGAAACTATTGCATCACAAAATATTAAATATTATCTTGATAAGGAAAATGTGAATAATGGTGAATATAGTGAATGGATTCAAATAATAGTAAATCATGATGTAATGAAACAAATTAACCCTGATATTCTCACTTTTAACAGTCCTAAATCTCTATTTAAGCATCATTTCTTTCCATAAAGTTGTTTCTATGGTGTGAAGTATTGGTGTGATTTATAAGCTAGTAGGGAACAGACTGGGTTTTATTGAGTGTCTACTATATTCTCAAATATACTTTTGTGGAACAATTCATGTGTAGTCTTTCATAAAATCTCATTAGAAAAAAATTGAAATTTACACTTCCTATCAATAAGATCACTGACAAATTCCAAGGAGTCAATGCACACTCTAATTCCACAAAATCAGCAAGGGTTGTAGCTAGGGTTTGGAGTGTGGTCTGATTGCCTCCATTATTCATGAGCTTTCTACTGTCTTCTGCTGTTCACATTATTTAAACAATACCGCAATAAAGCAAAAATTCAAAGAACAATATTTATAGCCTTTACTTGGCTTTTTGATTAACTTCCTTCCTTTTGTACATTTAATCTCAATAATTTCTGCATATTTGCTCTCTAGGTATTCAATCCTTCATCAAAAGTATTAAATTGAATAAACTGGCATTGTACACAGTTTCTTTCTTAAGGAAACGTTGAGTCTTAGTTGAACAGATAATTAACAACATGAAATAACAATGAACTGCTAATGAAAGAGAGTATGTTATTAACAGCTGATGGCACTGTACAGGTTGGGATGCTTTTTGAGCTTTAATAAATCTACCTAGACATTGGAAAATTATTTTTAGAAGCAGGCATTTTTTAAAAAATAAACACTCTTCAGCTTCTCTCAGAAATGTGTTAGTATGATTAACCTGAATAATGATTCTGAGATAGTTAAACCTTTTATTTTGATTTATTTTATTTTTTTATTGTTTGTTGGTTGAAATACTTGAACTCAGAGCCTAGGTGCTGTCCTCCAGCCTCTTTGAGCTCAAGGCTAGCTAGCACTTTACTATTTGAACCACAAGGCCACTTCTGGTTTCTGACTGGTTAATTGGAGATAAGAGTCTCACAGGGACTTTTTTTTGGTACATTTTTTATTGTAAAAATGCTGTACAGAGGGGTTACAGTTACATGAGCAAGGTAATGAGTACATTTCCTATTGAGCATTGTTGTGTCCTCCTTTTTTTGTGCTCATGGCTGGCTTTAAACGGAAAAACATTCAGCCACCTGAGTAGCTAGAATTATAGGCAGAAGCACCCAGCTTCAACCTTTAACTTATCTGTTTAAGGAGTTTCATTCGTATTTTATATGTTGCAACTTGGATTCCAGCACTGCTTTCTGCCAACATTGAATAGCTATGATGAAGTCACAGTGAAACATGGTCCATATTATAACACTTTCCTACAATTAAGCTATATCGCATGGCCCAAGGACATGCTCAGGCTGATCAGATAATGCAAAAGAGAAAGGAATGTGTAAATCAGAAGTTAAGTAAGTCATGCCACTTTCCATGGCACAGATAAAGCAAACAATGTACATTAAAGCCCAGATTTGCCCAATTTAATTGCATTTATTTCACTTTAAATTTATAATCCCAGCAGAGACTTCTATTCTTTCCCATTTTTTAAGCTGTAGTATGCAAAGCAAATTCTATATTGAGAGCTATATCACTCACAAAGAAATAAAACAGTATTGTAGGTACTCAGAGGTTCTCATGATAAGAGATGTAACAAACCCTGCTTGATCTGGGAGGAATTTCCCTGAGGGCTCTCATACAATGATGTAAGATGGTAGAATCTGTCTCCAGAATGGACAATGGTGCAAAATATTTTACTCAACAATTGATCTGTCTGTTATAATCATGCAGTTCTTCAAAACACCCTCACAGCTAGATATTTTATCCACATATTTAGAAACAGAGAAGATGTCTTGTAAGAGGAAAGTAGCATTGCCAATTTCACTAGAGATTAAATGAAAAAATAAGGTGACACTTGATTCCTCACTGTTTTATTATAATGAAAGTACTTGCCCAACTCTGCTATGGTGTTTAATTATCTGTAAATGTTACTGCATGATTTCTTTCATAGTTGGAAGAAAGTCTGCACAAAATATTAAGACATATTAACATATTCAATAAGTATATAAGCCTAATATCTAATTTGTTCTAATTAATTACTTAAATAGATATACATGAAAGCTTTCTTTCTTGGGAATACAACTTAATGCTTGTTTTTTTATGCTAGATGTAAACACCTGACAAGGAGATGCAAAAGATGTTACAATACTGAGAAGCTGTCATTGCTCTATTAAACTCAAATTTTTAATTGTACTCTGTTTCAGGCAATGTTTTTAAGGAGACGCCAACATCACTAATTAAAGATCTCTTTTGTTTTAATGACAAAACAAATTTCATGGGTTCATATTTTTTAATTATTACAAACTCCTAAGCTCTTTCTCATTGACCAAAGACTTCTGAGTTTTTGTAATGACAATTGTTAACTGTTTGTGAGTATCAGGGCACATATGCTGGCATTATGGCATAAACTTGGCTGCCTAAGTACAGATTTTTTTTTATTTTTTCATATATCTTTACATTTGACTTGCTGTCAGTATCTTAACTGTGGTTACCTGCTATCTTGCTAAAAGCTTACTTTGTTCTTCATCTATTCAAGATTTCTTCAGTCAGCACAAACTGATGAGGGAGTATAGACTTTTGTTTATCCTAATCCATTGGACACTGCTATCTTATTTGTCTAATACATTCTTGAAAAACACTGATATGAAAAGTTTTTCCAAGACAGGCAATGGTGGCTCACACCTGTAATCCTAGCTTACTCAGGAGGCTGAGATCTGAGGATGTCGGTTCAAAGTCAGCCCAGGCAAGAAATTCTGTGAGACTCTTACTTCCAATTAACCACTAGAAAACTGGAAGTGGTGCTGTGGCTCAAGAGGTGGAGAGCTTGCCTTGAGCTGAAGAGCTGAGGGACAGCACCCAGGCCCAGAGTTCAAGCCCCATGACTGACAAAAAAAAAATGTTTTCCAGATTGCTCAACATCCATTGTAATAGAACATATTGGTTGCAATCAATCACTGGCAACTGGTGACCAACTGGTGTATATATATGTATATATATATATGTATATATGTATATATATATAAACACATATATATATACATATATATACACACACATACATACAGTCCTTGGACTTGAACTCGGGCCCTAGACATTGTCCCTGAGCTTTTTCTCTCAAGGCTAGCTCTCTACTACTTGATCTACAGCTCCCTCAGGGAGTTTAGGTGGTTAATTGGAGATAAATGTCTCATGATGTTTCCTGCTTGGGCTGGCTTTGAAATTTCAGCCTCCTAAGTGACTAAGCAAGAGAACACTGGCCAAGCAAAAACAAAAATGTCATTTTAACATGTTCAATAGTTGAGTACTTTTCTCTGTCCACTTTTCAGAATTTCATATAAATGATTCGGAGCTATTTTTCTTTTACTTTCTTCTGTCTCAATAGATTCTTATTTACTCTCTAAATGTACTTATCATTTCTTTTCTACTCTCTAAATGTATTTATCATTTCTTCTCTTCATGTTTATCTGAATGATACCATTGTTTCCCTTCATGTTATTTTTTTCCTTTTCATTTGTTTTCTCTACTTTTATAAAATCTCTTCACATTTCCTATGGTAAATCTGTGTTTACCCAGTTCTTCTCACAAGGTAAAATGATCTGGGTAGTGAATATTCTTTTCCTTTTTTCCATGGAAATAACATTAAACAATAGATGCTCTTGCCATTGATTTTCCAACAATGAATCTGCTAACTAGTTATACTGACTAATCTGAAGGAAAATCCTTTCTTTTTCAGTTAGTCTCTTTCTCCATATATATCCCAAGAATTCTGCCAATCATGAAATAAAAAGTCTGCTTTTCACCAAAATCTCAAGGAATGTTCAAATCTTTTTATAGCTAGGTTTATTTTAACACAACTTAACCAAGATAATTTGTTGGTTAAGTTTTTAACATGTATTCTTTTTTTTAAATGTATTCTAAGCATTGTTTTATTCCTTGCAGTTTTAGGAAAGTCATGGTTTTTAAGTGGACATATACTATTATAAATTTGAAAGAAAATGTTAGTGATTATACAAATACTTTTTCCAGAGATTTAAAGGAACTTTGGTTAATAGAAACACAGGTTTTTAGATTCAGACTAAACGTGTGTTGAGCATATGGCAATTAGAAATTGTTCTTATTTCTCTTTGCTAATCTGCCCTGAGTTTGAAGAATTACTAAGTTCAAAATAATTATTAAAACATTGTTCACCAGAAAATAAGATTTCTAATTTCAAGCTAATTATGCTTTCTATCTTCTTTTGGAAGTTCAAATTTCTATTTTAAAGAAATAATAAAGTATATGTGGGGCTGGGAAGGTGGCTCAGTGGTAGAGCGCTTGCCTTGCATGCCTGATGTCCTGGGTTCGATTCCCCAGCACCACATAAGCAAAAAGAAAGAAAGCCAGATGTGGTGCTGTGGCTCAAGTGGTAGAGCACTAGCCTTGAGCTGAAGAGCTGAGGGACAGTGCCCAGGCCCAGAGTTCAGGCCCCATGACCGGACCCAAAAAAATAAGTAAATAAAGTATATGTATCAGTTTCTTGAGAAACAGAAATTAGATTTTGTCTACTGAGAACTCAGTATAAAAGGGGAACTTCAGGAATAAGCTAAAATATTTCTATGATCATAAAGAAGAAACAAGTTTATGATTAATGTTTGAGTCAAGTTAGTTCTGTAAAATCTCACACATGAAATTTTATTTTTTCATGTAATTCCTGAAAATGAAGTCACAAGTGACAAGTAGGAAGGACAAATTGAAGAAATAATTAAAATATAAAGATAACAAGATGGATTCAGTATAGGATGCAGTATAGCAATGGTTTTGAGTTTCAAATAAACAGTCAATGGCTAGCATATTGCCAGAGAAAAAAATGTGGCTAAATATTCAGAAAAATATAGTGACATAAAACAGCACACAAATATTGTACACAAATAGATTAAATATATCAGGAAAATTGTTATTGAAATATCAAATAATGTCAATCTTATTTTAATATATTTTTATTATCTTTAAGTAGCTGTACAAAGGAGTTGCCATTTCTACCATTCCCTCAGTTTTCCTAATTTGGTAAGATATACGTGGAAAATTCCATTCTCCCTTCCCCTCCACACTTAATTCCTCTCAATGCATGATTTTAATTTACCAAATACACAGTAATGTCATATAATAAATCATTGAAAATTAAATGACAAATGCATGACTAAATAAATGTGTAAGAAATATAATTTTGATCATGTCTTAAAGAAATACAGAATTTCGTGCCAGCTAGACATTTAGGTTGATTAAAGACTATACTACAGTTCTGATGATTAAGCAAGATGTCCAGGTTGAACTATTTAATAAAATGCCCTAGAATGGAAAAAATTCAAGGTAGAAACTGCAGAAGAAATAGAGAAACTTAAAGAAAAAGCAATGATGAAATGTTTCATGAGATCATTGGTTCCACCCAAAACATCAAAATGGTAGTAGTAATAATAATAACAATTATGAAATAAAGGAAAACGTAAATGGAAAGTTAAAGAGTATATCAAGCATAAATGTGTATGTAGGTGTTTCCCAAAGGTAGAAGGTAGAAACACATTTCTTGTGTTTCTTCCTCCTAGCCTATTACTCATTCCCAAGTTTTTCTTCCCCAATTTATATTCCTTACAAAAAATAAATAAATCTCATTACCATGATATGAATGTTAACAAGTGCTCCAGGCAACTTATAGAAAATACCCTAAATTAAATCTCAGGAAGGAAGCCCATTTCCTATTTTCTCATAACTCTACCTACTGACTCTCGTCTATATTCCTATCTAGTAGCTCACATTTTAGTTTTAATATGTATAAAACTTTGCTTTCCTCCAATATCCCTGAAGAGCTGTTAAAGAGAAGCAGGATGTAAATTACATGAATTTTATAGGATTGCAGGCCCATGTATTTGGAGGCAAAATACTAAAAAAAAGGGAGAATGGAGAAAGCAAGAAATGCAGAAAATGAAATTATGCAATTTTTAAATGATCTGGTAATGTGACTTTAATAAAATAATACACTTATTCTCAAATAAGGTAACCCAAAATATGACAAGTTATTTACATTTCAGTCACTTTTAACAAGTGTTATTATGTACTAACTCATTCCTCAACTCCAAAATTCTTTTCCTTGGTATTTTTTTTGGAAAAGAAACAAAATAGTAGCAGCAAAGCACCCAAATGATATTTGTGTCTGCTTTTGCAAGGACACATTGCTAACAGCAGAGGAAAATACTGTTTTCATGTTATTAAACCATAGGCCAAAAAGCAATTTGCAGGAATAATTTTTTAAAATAAAAACTATTTATTCTGGTATGTTACCTAAATCTGAAAGAATAAAATTCAGTTTTGTAAATCTGCTAGGCAAATGTCATGTTCTCTCTTGTTATCATATTAAATGTGTGATTATTGAGACACTTGGTTTAAAGATTTCAGGAAATTTAAACATGTATCTAATTGCCACTATAGATCCCATTAAGGCTGAATTTAATATAAAGTGGAGAAATGAGTCTGAATAAAAAAGGATGAATTTTTTTCAAGCCTAAATTTAACCATTAAACATCGTGCTAGTTTTATGAGTCTCATCCTCCAGAGCTATCACCTTTGAAAAAGAAGCACATGAAACAACAGAAAACAAAGAACAAAAAATATTAATAGCATTTTTTAAACTAGGATACCAGTTTGTTCTAAACAAATTTCCAGATTTAAGGAAATTATGGATGCAGGTAACTTATACAAAAAGTGATCAGCCTTTTTTTAGAACCCGTGTACCTTTGGTTGAGTTCTATGTGGTTTGTACTTAAGATTTTCAGTTTTCTTGCTTACATGAGAACACTGACTTTCCTTTTGTGTGTTGCAAATATGTCCAGACAAGAGACTAGAAAATTTAATCAAACAATCAGAAGAAAGACTATCCAAAATTGACTTTTTAATGAAAATAGCATACACACAGATAAGTTAGCCTGTTAACGGCTGCCCATTGCGGATATAGTTCTTTTTCAGTCTCAGTTGCTAGATCCTCGGGCATCAGAATCCTCTTCTCACCAGGCTGCAATCTCCTTGGCAGCTGCAACACGCAAAACAATGCTTCCAAGTTCACTCTACTTCTTGGTAGAATTCATTTCCTCACAGCTGTTCTTGACTACTAATTTCATGCCAATTCTAGGGGCTGTTCACAACTTTCCACACTTTGAATTCTCTAACATGGCCACATATTTTTAAGCTACAAATAGGGTCTCTGAATTCTGAGTGTTAGCAGGAATAACATGAACAGAGAAGTAACTTCCCATCAGCTTTGTCAAAGAGAAATTAGAATCCTGTCATGAGTGCCCTCCACCTAAAAGTACAAACAAAAAGAGGTGGAAATCATGAGGTGTCACACTGAGTTGATCCTTCTCGGTTATTTAAAGTCCAGAGCAACTTAAAGGAAAAATTTCAAAGAAGCTTGCCTTGGAGATTCCTGATATTCCTGTGGTCTCACACCTGTGACAATTGATGGTAATTGAAAATTCTCTCAGAAGTTATTTGGAATAAAAAGCAGAATCAATGTTCTATCACAACACATCTTAACATATTCTCTTTTGTTGACTCTAAGGTACATTTTTGCAAAATTCGGTTTGTACTTCTCCATTAAACGATGAGTAAGAGACAAAAGTAAAGGGTAGAAGAAAAATTAAACAATTTAAATAATTTAAGACTCTATTTCTTAGTCCAAGTCAATAAGTATCCCCACTAATGAGCACTGAAAAATAGTGGAATCGAACTAACACAGGTTTAGCCTTGTCTCCACTATTTTCTTACTTTTTTCAAATTAAAATGTACTGAAAATGTGATGCTCTCATAAGAGAGTTGAACTTGAAATCTATTGCCACTTAACTGGCTACAGGTCCTAGGAAAGACCTTTTAATTGCTTTTAACCTTGTATTATTGTCAATAAAATTGACTACAGTACTGAATACATTGATACACTTTAAAACTTAGATAAGAGCTTGACACTGGTGGCTCATGCCTGTAATCCTAACTACTAAGGAGGCTCAAATGTGAGTATCATCATTCAAAGAAAGCCCAGGAAGGAAAATCCATGAGACTCTTATCTCCAATTAAAGACTGGAAAACTGGAAATGATATTGTGGCTCAAAGTAGTACAGCATGACTAGCCTTGAATGAAAAAAGCCCTGGGACAGTGCCCAGGCCCTGAGTTCAAGCCCCACAGCTGACAAAATAAATAAAATAAAATAAATAAATAGATTGACTTCCATAGACTTCTCTGCTATATGATGCATTGTTTAATTAGTATGTACATCAAAAAACAAATTAATAAATTAACACAAAATTTTCTTTCAGCTTCAGTGTTCCATAATTCTACAGGAACAAATTGTGATACCTAAGATATACTCGAATTGATAGAGCTTTCCAGAAATTTTGACCATATCAAATGAACTGTGCGTTTACAGAAAGAATGTATGGAGGAAACTTCTACATGAACATCTGATCAATGAATTGTAATTGGGTCTGACAAAGATAGAAAAAATGGACTAATGCATTTTGGTTCTTTATATTTTTTAGTGTTGCTGCACAAAAGGAATTACTTGGCCAGTCATACCATTTGATAGGGATATACCACTCTCAATCATAATTGATTCTATACCATATAAAATAACTTCTATAATTGCTAATTGTAATACTCAAAATTTTGTTTAAATTATTCTACTAAATAACAAATTCACAATTTTTAAAAGATGTCCTATGCATTTCTTTGTTTTTTTTTTGTTTGACACTATATGCTGTTTTTGTTTCTTTATGTGGCACTTTTTTCTGTCCATTTTAAAATTTTGAAACTTAGTAGATCATTTAGGTAAAACTAATCACAAGAACAAAACAAAACAAAAATCTTTGAATTAACTTCCCTTTAACTCAAACTTTGATAGCCCAATGTTATTTTACTTTTCTGAATTTTGTCTAAAGTATTTGGAAGAGTTTCTGAAAATAAAATCTTAAGAGGCATGGCTTAGAGTAATGAAATTTTTCTTTGAGTATGATACCTCATCCCTATTAAATCCCCTAAAAACCATTTGCTGTTTGCTGTCAACGGTGTTTTGCCTGAAAGGAAGAAAGTAATTACTATGAACAGGATTAAATTAGTTTGGGAAATATTTTCATGGCACCCCTGTAAGCATTTTAGTCTACTTTGAAACTAAAGTTAAAATAAATTAGCTTTATTTCCCTTCCTGATTTTGTAGCTTTCTTGCTCCCAGAGAGTTTTGACACAGTGACTGCTGTTGCTTACAGGGATATTGGATTTCAGTGGGCACCAGATTATACCATTCTTTTCAACTATGTACTTTCATAGATGATTTGCACTACTGTAAAACCATTAAGAGTATTCATTAAACATGCCATTCTTTTGCAGGGGATCAATATTCCTCAAATAAAAGCACAGTTGTTTGTGTTTAATTTCAGTTGGGTTTTCTTTTAGGCTTTCTGTATTTTGTTTTTAGCATGCTCGAGTACCTCCCTGTAAATGAGATAGATGGCAACATATGTAATGAGCTATACTGTTTATTGTTATTCCTGCTAATGGACTTACACAAGAGCAAGACCTGTTAAAAACAAGTGCAGACATGGGATGATTCTTTACCTCCACGGAGAGCCTATTGGAGCAGAGGAAGGATAGATAATACTTTGCCTTCTGTTTAGTCTTCTTACAAATTATTGTGGCTCTAGCTTTCCTGTCTAGAGGCCTGAATCTTCTATGCCTGGTGATTTCTTCCTTCTGCATGCTCACTGATATTTCCCAGACCTAACAACTTAAAATCACAAGGCAGAAAACTTTTATTTCTTATTAAATAAAAAAGTAGGACCAGACTTAAGACAGCTTAACCCAATCCACCATGAACTCAACTTACACCATGCTAAAGCAGCCTGAGTTTTCAGCTGAATGGCTTATGCTTAGTCAACTAACCAATTATTTGCCTTCACTTTATTTTTTCCCCAAGAATTAAAGTTTATTTTTAATTTGAGCTCTACAGAGCATGGATTTTCTTTTAATCTACTAAACATAATATCAAAAGACCAGATAATAAAATATTTAAAATATTAAATTCACTGTTATTTATCAATAATTGACTATCAATTATGTAAGCTGAATGAGATGCTGTTTGCTTGTTTGTTTGTTTGTTTTTGCCAGTCATGGTGCCCGAACTCTGGGCCTGGTCACTGTCCCTCAGCTCTTCAGCTCAAGGCTAGTGCTCTACCACTTGAGCCATAACACCACTTCCAGTTTTTCTGTTTATGTGGTGCTGATGATTCGAATCCAGGGCCTCATGCATGCAAGGCAAGCACTCTACCACTGAGCCACCTTCCTAGCCAAGATGCAGTTTTTTAAGAAGTGAAAATGAATAGTGCTGAGAGGAGTAGAGGAGCCATGAACACAATATATATAGAATTTCGACAAAACATAAAGTAGTATTTGCAGAATCAAAATAATTGTAACTTAAAAGTAATACAATACACAGGAATGACCTCTCCTTATGTTAAAAATTTATAAACAATATTTTGCATTTTGAGTAACTGAGAAAATGGCAAAAACTTAAATCTCATTACTATTGCTTTTGAAAAGAACAGAAAAAAGTCAGGTAATGGATTTTGAATGTAGGTTGATTTGATAGTACATAGGTTCCACATCATTCCAAAATATATTTCAAAATACACAACGCACTGTTTGGTAAATCACATTCCATTGTTATCTTATGTTGGGATGTCAGCAGTGCTTTTTATGGATACACATTATATAACTTTTATTACCTTCAATTCTGTTTCTCTGAATTAGAGGCTTGTAATGCACTCCAAGATCCATTACAGTTAGAAAAAAACTTATGACCATAATACTCTTATTATTGTAAATACATATTGAAACACTAATGATCGCATTACTTACTCAATAATATCAGCAGTAGTTTCTGCCTGACAGGGTGATTGAATTATTTCAATGTCCCAGTGAAATATAGTGAAATGAACAAATCTTCAGTTAATTTAATTCTAAAGCAAGCACATGAAATAGATTCAAAATTCTATAATTTAAACTAAGGCAGAAATTATATATATATATGTGTGTATATATAAAACACGTTATATTATATAAAACATAACATATGTTACATATATATAATTATTTATCCAACTAGCTACCTATACATGTGTACTCATTGCTTAATGTACAACAATTTGACAAGATGAAATATGAAAGACCGAGGCTGAAAATTATATGCACAGGCAGTATTTGTCTATAAAGCTATTGTTTCATAATTATTTCATTTTTCTTCAGGGTACTTTGAGTTGAAAATGTGAAAATGTAGATTATTGTTATTTACTTCTCAACAGGATATTTGGGGGTGAAAGTCTGTCTTTGTTTATCATCACATTTCTTGAAGCAATTATGTGTACAAACTACATTCATCATTATTCACTAATACATGAATACTTTCAACAGCCTTTTTAATCTGTCTCCCAATTTGAAATGTATTTTCAAAACTCCAATGCCTGGGCCATAGTGCAGGTTTAAAGGATTTCCCAGTTTCCCCTTTGTTTCCTTTTCCTTTTGTGTTTCAAAGCGTCCATGGAAATCCTTTTGTCTCCATTCCTGTGTCATTGTGGTGCCTGATATTTTTTTCTAAATTTGCAATTGCTGCCTTCATTTCAATGTCAAATTAGATCATCATCATCTCAGTTTCCCCTTAATGTCCTCATTTAGGATGGAGGCTTTGAGATGAGATACCTATCTGAGCCAATAGTCAATGAGCCTATTTTTTTTTTAAGAAACCTTTTACATAGAGCATTTGTTAAATCTCTTTTTCAAGGTCTATTCTTGATTTTTCCATTCTCTGAACAAAAGTCAGTCTCTGTTTCAAAATTGAGCTCCATTGGAGACTTCTAAATTGGCATCTCCAGGCTTCATGTTTAACCATATCTTTTCTTAACAGAAACCTTTAACCTGCAGTGTCTTTGAAACTCTTCAGGCAACTGAGAGACAGGTAAAACCCATGAGACATTTTGCTCAGGATTCTGAACACATCTGATAATTTTCAATTTTCCATATTATTCTGTCCCCTGCATTCAGTGGACCAGGTAAGTAAATCCACCCTGGACTTCAATACAAGATGAAATCCATTCTTCAGGATCCCTTTGTTCTTTCAAAATTCAGCCAGATTTTGCAATATTGTAAAATGATTTAAATTATTATAATTATTATAATTATTTATAATTATTATAATTATTTAAATTAGATTATTTAAATAAAATAAGAAGAGCCTTGTCCTTCCAAAATATACAACCTACTCCTTCCTTTCAAACCAGTTGAAACACCCTTGCTTTAATATTTTCAAACACAACAAAGTATTTTATACATTTAGTTACTACTATATTCATTGATCTAAACTGTATATGCTAGGAATTTACATGACATTCAGTGAATGAAAGAGTGTCTAATTTTAGACAAATATGTAAAAAATAAAGTATTTAGCCTGGCGCATCATGTAACTGTCTAAAGCAAATAGAAGAAAAAGAAAGATTTATATGTGGGCATAGATAAGCACGTAAGATGGTAGGAGGAAACCTGGGAACTGAATGGCTGACTGTCTAATTCTAAGTACTATTAAGGAGGCTGAGATCCAAGGATTGCCATTCAAAGCCAACCCAGGCAGAAAAGTCCCAAGATAGTCTTATTACCCACTAACTAGCAAAATGAAAGACTAAAGTATAGGTCAAGTGGTAGAGTGCCAGCCATAAGCAAAAATGCAAAGTTCTGAGTTTAAGCCCTGGTATCACCCCCTCAATCCCCCAAAATATTAGAAGGAAGACAGATATCCATGAGGCTTACAACAGGTGGAGAAAGGAGTCAAAATAGGAATCTCTATTACTACTGACACCCTTAAATATTCCCCAACGTTTAACATTGGCTAGCAGTATGAAGATAACCAAGTTTCAACAAATTAGTCCTAGCATATGTGTACAAGAATTCAACTACAAGGCAATGTTAGTATGTTGTGCTTCACATTGTGCAAGGAATTTAAAACTTTTTTTTTTGTCAGTCATGGGGCTTGAACTCTGGGCTTGGGCGCTGTCCCTGCACTCTTCAGCTCAAGGAGAATGCTCTACCACGTGAGCCACAGCAACACTTCTGGTTTCCTAGTGGTTTATTGGAGATAAGAGTCTCATGGACTTTCCTGCCTGGGCTGGCTTTGAACCGTGATCCTCAGATCTCAGCTTCCTGAGTAGCTAGGATTACAGGCATGAGTTACCAGCGCCTGGCTAATTTAAAACTTTTGAAGGGAGATTTTAAGAACAAAATAGATGTCAAAACAGGTATATTAAATATATAACCAAGACAGAAAATGAAACCTTGTGAATTGAGGCAAAAAGTCATTTATCAAACTCAGCATCACTGGTTTAGGTTCTTTTAATTGGGGGGAACTGGATAAAGTTTAAGATTTAATAACAGGAGGAATCATTTGATGCTATGAAAACTGTGTTTTAAAGACTTAAGTCCTTCCTACACATTTACAGAGTCTGTCTGTCAACTTTGGCTGGCAGAGGGTAAGTTTCTATAAAGAACATAGTGGAAAGGATACACAGGTTACAAGGAGAGAAATTATTGATAATGTAGATAATTAATCTTTTCATCAATCAGTATTTTGAGCAATGCTAAACAAATAAACCTAAATGCCTGAGCTAAGCCTCGTGGCACATACCTGTAATCTCAGTTCAGGAAACAGAGATATGAGGATGATGCTTCCCAACAAGCCTAGGGTAATGGTAGATCCTATGTGAAAAACAAGTTGAATAGGTAGATACATTCTTTTAATTCCAGCTATATGAGAAACAGAGGTAGGAGGATCACAGTCTGTGGGTGGCCTTAAACAAAAGGCATGAGACCTACTCTGAAAAAAATAAACTAAATTGGACAAGATGTGTAGGTCAAATGGTAAAGTGTTTGCCTAACAAGCACAAAATACTAAGTTCAATACCCAGTACCTCTGAAAAGAAATAACTTCTTTACTGTAGAACATTTTAGTAGATTAAGCAGCTGGCTTTCTAAACACTGATAACACATAATCATTTCTGGTCTGACTTGAAGAATTGCTGAAGATTTATTAACTGTGTGAAGTTACTTTTGTTTTTCTTTTACAATTTTATTGCCCAAGACATGTAAGGGTTTAGCTTCTGGAACAAAAACACAACTTAATTTTTATATTTAACCCCATAGTGGTTTGTTTGGAAGCCCAGGGAAAATGAAAACATTAAACTATGAATATGCATTCATGGGAAAAAGGAATTGGAAAAGGAAATATGCATCTCACAGGCTTTGGCATCAAAAGTGACAGGTTTGGAGGCCAATATCTGCAGTGACTAACAGTGGGCTTCTGATAAGCTCCTTAAATTCTCTAAGCCTCAGTTTCTTCATATGAAAAATGGCCTAATCATACCTCGGGGTTGTTCTGAGGATTAAAGACCTAATGAATGTAAATCACCCTGTACAATATCAGGCTCACAATAAACATGCTAAAATGTTAGATCCCTTTTCCTGTGATGAATTAAGATGGTTTGGGATTATAAAATGATAAACTGGTCTCATTTTCTTTTTAAAATTCACTTACTGGTTCTCAGTAATGGAAAGGAAGTTGTCTAATCAACCTTAAATATCCTGCCAGAAAATAAGACCTATCCAGTTACCTTTTTCTGCCATGACTCTTGTAGACAGAGTGCATCTCTTAGCAATTACTTGACATCTACCTACTCCAGTATGCAAATCTTGTAATATCTTATATATTGACCTTATTTAAAAAATTTTAACATATATTTTCCTCTCACATATCCAACCTTGTTCATTGGTACATACTTTAAAACATACAAACATCTTTAAATCCATTAAAACATATTTTTAAATATTAACATATATCAAGACATTGAAACATCATAAAATATTTATGGATCATCTTACAACAAAGTTCAAGTCTTTTCTTGACCATAGTAGTGTACCTAGTAGGGTCAGTAGAGTCTATCTGTTCAAGGTGTACACAATGTTAAGCTATGATTGTTTGTAGAGAAAAAATTTTAAGATAGTAAGAAAAAGTAATTAATGTTAAAATTTTTATGCCTTGGAAATTTGCTTTATTTCATTTTGGTTTTGTAGTGTTAGAGTTTGAACTCACAGCTTCACCCTTTCTAGGCAGGTGCTCTATGTTAAAGCCATGTCTCAGTCCTTTTGCTGTGGCTATTTTTTGAGATATGGTCTGAGAATCAGAAACTATCACACTGACATGGGTTAGATAACAGATAACAGTAATGGGAGATTATATTAATCTCCCATTAGAAGTAATACCTGACTAAGAATTCTAGATTACCTGTACCTTCCAACAAGTATTGAATCGGGATCATTCATCTTGAAACATTGTAACTTGTGTGGGTTAGAAACTAATTAATCTCATTTTGGTCCTTTCTTGTGGAAAAAAGTCTAACCAACACATAATGTAAGAATTTACTGTGAAATTATAAGATGCTATTCTCAAGAATACCTTAAAATTTTTTCCTTGGTCCTTACTAAAATTTGAATTATGTACTACAAATAAGTAAAGGAGAAGACAAGAAAATCATATTAAATATATGTGCATTTTTTTCCCTTAACTACTTTCACCTGGTATGATACTAACTACCCATATTGAAAGACACCGTGACTATTCAATAACAATGAAAATTGGTATTGTAAGGTGCCACCAAAATATTTTATTTACATAGTGAAATGATTAAATTGAGTATGTATTTTATATAGGAAATTGAAAACTCTGAAGAAAATTTCTTTGTTCTCTTTTTAGCTAAGCAAAATATTTCCAACTTTACAAAGAAAGACAAATACCTTGTCTTGTTAGGCTATCATTGAAAATTATACTTTTCCAAGTGGTGTGTAAAAAAGTATGAATCTTTTTATTCTTTTTTAAAAATTTGATTTTATTGTAAAGATGCTGTACAGAGAGGTTACAGTTACATGAGTAAGGTCATGAGTACATTTCTTTTTTTTAAATTTAATTTAATTTTATTTGTGAACATACTGTACAGAGGAGTTACAATTACGTGGGCAGGATAATGCGTACATTTCTTACCAAGCATTGCAGCCTCCTCCTTTGTTTACCCTTCACATCCCTTCCCAGCCTCCCCCCTCCCCCCCAATCCCAATCCTTCTCCTTCCCCCCCTTCCGTCCTCCCCCCTTCCCCCCCCCCCCCCGCAACGACATTGTAAAGCTAGTTTTGGACATGACAACTCTTACTTCTTATTGTTGCAACAGGTCCACCTGTATCCTTAAACAACTGGTTTTTCCCCATCTCCTCCACGAGTTATACTGACATTGGAAAGCAGTATGGAGGTTCCTCAAAAGACTTCACATAGAACTCCCCTATGACCCAGCAATCCCACTTTTGGGCATTTACCCAAATGTTTACAAACAAGACCACACTAAACCTACCAGCACAACTATGTTTATTGCAGCATTATTTACCATAGCTAAGATATGGAACCAACCCAGATGCCCCTCAGTAGATGAATGGATCAAGAAAATGTGGTATATATACACAATGGAATTCTATGCCTCCATCAGAAAGAATGACATTGCCCCATTTGTTAGGAAATGGAAAAACTTGGAAAAAATTATATTAAATGAGTACATTTCTTATCAAGCACTGTTACTGCCTCCTTTGTTTTTCTCCTACTATTCCTTCCCCTCTCATCTCTCTCACTCTTCCTCCCCTCTCCCCAAAGTTGTAAAGTTTATTTTCAAAATAGTGTCTTGTGAGTATCATTAGATTTATATGCAGAAAAACCTCTTGTGAAGCCTCCAGTGGTACAAAACTACACACTCAAGCTCTTTCATATATTGAAGAACTCTCTTTCTTGATATTGCTAATTGATGCATTTTGGCAAGATTGTCAAATGTTCTCAACTATTTTTTTTAAAAGCTCTCAGTTTTACTCATAAAACTCACAAGGATAGGGATGACTATTCTTTATTAATAGTTATTACCTGGCACTTGTATATTTTGTTAGTCTATCGCATCTATCATTTATTATCTCTCTTATCTCTCTCACTAATCTATGTGCCTTTTCAAAGGCATGCACGCTCTATGAGTCAAATTGCCAAATATCACTTCCCACGTGTCTACTTCTTTCTCAAAATATGGATTTCTGATTTTGATCCAAGTATTGTGATCCCAGTGGCCCTCTCCTGATCTCCCAAATAGGGGTTGCTTGTCAGGTTTCCAGCCATGGCATCCTGTCATGATATTAAAAACAGGCACAAATTGTCCAGAAAGGCAGACTGAAGGGTAACCTCATTGTTTCAAAGTCCATTATTAATACCATCACTGTTTGCTTGTTTTTTCTTTGGAGTTGGATTTCTGCCAGGACAGTATCTGTGTGTTTTATAGAGATTGTTCAGTGTCAAAAACAGGACATAAAATAATAGAATTTATGGGAAAATAGGATTAGAGAGAATCTATGCAGCTTTATAATCAGAACACTAACAGTAACTTTTAACAGAGTTAAAATAGATGACAGTATTCTAACTAAAGATACACATTAGGGCTGGAAATATGGCTTAGTGGTAGAGTTTTTGCCTAGCATGCATGAAGCCGTGGGTTCTATTGCTCAGTGCTCAAGTGGTACAGTGATAGCCTTGAGCAAAAGAAGCTCAGAGAAGTGCCTAGGATCTGAGTTCAAGCCCCAGGACTGGCAAAAATGAATGAAAGAATGAATGAATAAATAAATAAAGTATATACATTAAAGTACTCATGATCTTTTATTTAATAAAATAACATCAGTGTCTTAGTAGTATGATGCAAAGGATAGACACAATTGAATCAATGTAGTGGAGAGGCCCTCAGCAAACACTTGTATGTGGCCAAAGAAAGAATGGGCGAAATTAGTTGCTAGATATATGGAAACCTTCATGGCAGATATGTTTCCATTATTAAGATAATTAACTAAACAATTGTAGCCAACCATGGGCTCAGCTGCCCTTCAATTGAGAAAGGTATATAAATGTATTAGTGAAAATTGAAAAAGAACACACTTTTATTTCTTGGTCATTGAAATTGATAGTTTTCTTTGATGAGAGTGATGCAGGCAATTGTCCCAGCCTTCTGATCCACCAGTCTTCCTGAACAGTGTTATATTTTCAGCAGGTGGTATCAGAGGAAGTAAACAAAGTACTATTAAATGTATATGGTAAGTAAATTTCACAAATAATAAAAATCACTTGCAATAGTTGAAATATTCTTCTTTTGCATATTTCATGTATTTACCTTTTAAATCTCCATTTTATTTCATATTAAGATCAAAACTTCAAGTATGCCCTATAAATTTCGTTCAAAGATGACTGAAAGTGAGCTATTTTCTAATATTATCATAAGTGCAAATGTCAGAATAATTAGCAGAATTATGATGTTGTTTGCATTCTGTTATTTAAGATAAGGTCTTGCTAATTTGCCTTGAGTTTACAATCTTATGACTTCACTTCCTGAGTAGCTAGTACTATAAGTGTGCATCATCTCACTCAGTTTATGAACCATTTAGTAAAAAATTTGAATATGCATGAATTTTACACTTATGGATGATTATAATACTAATATTGTCTTTTTTCTTATTGAAATAAAAGCAGTGTTCTTTCACTATGAAAATAAAGTGTTTGAATGAGCAAATTACTATACTATGTAACACGATTTTAAAGACATTTGTAAGCAGTAATAATAATTTTATTAACTTTATTTATTTGATAGGCTGCAATTATATATACTATTATATATACTATTACTAGCTAACATGTACAAATGAAAGAAATTGAGTCAAGGACTGTGTTAAGCTCTTGTATTACAGCTAGCATGGTGGATAATAAATGGATGATTAGAAAGCCAACAGTTTATTCCATATGTTTTGGTTTTCGGTAATGTAGCACATTATAAATGGGATTAAATCCTGATTCTAAATGTAAATACAATAAAGAAACATTGGAATGAGCCAGTGGATTGGAAAGTGTCCATAGTTTAAACAGAAAAAAATGTGCTTCAGAACAGAAGATGTTACAATGCCCTAGGAAAGAAAGAATTTCAGGGTGAGAAAAGAAAAATATGGAGGATGCACGAAAAGGAAGTAAATTATCTTTTCTGTGGCATATTAGAAGGAATCCCACTACTGGATGATCCTGACATTAGGAATTAAAGGAACTCATTCGCAACCAATATCCCAGGAAGGTATATAAACCAGAATTTAACAAGATCAAGATATGCAACATTTCCAACAATCAACACAGAAGAACAATGTTTTGTCACAAACTCAAGAAATTGAAATTGAAGATGGATCACACATTGAAAAATCAATAAATTTTCTACACACTCCAAAACCACAAATGGTATTTATATAATCAATATTATTTTAGTAAATAAGCTTCACATTTCAAGTAATCCTAAAATACGTGAAAAATGAGGCAATTCCAATTAGTTAAAGAAAGTTATATCGAGTTTCTTCATTTGCCATAGTCAAGAATAGATTCTCAGCCCATAAAGCTTCAAGAACATGGTTTCACCTTTCCATCTTCCTGCATTGATTATGCTTGCTCCATTTCCTTTGTTTATTAGGACCCTGTTGTGAAATCAATCTTATTTTTATTTTGGAATCTGTTTCACAAGTTGATTGGAAAACAATTCATTCATATGATGAATGATGCCCAATGTCTCAACAACCTGTAGCTCTTCAGAGCATCAACTTCTAGTCTCTGATACACTGGAATTCTGACATGTCCTTGTTTTTATTCTATTTCCCCACCATATTGTTTAATACAGTGTTTGATAAATTTGCCAGTTATAAACTTCAGTATCAATGGTCAATAAATATAGCATCTGTCTGTGTGTCTGTCTGTGTGTCTGTGTACCTGTGTTAGGCTTGAACCAAGGGCCTATTTGTTTGTTTGTTTGTTTGTTTAAGGCTGGTGCTCCACCACCTGAGCCACACCATTGCTTCCATCTCTTTGCTGGTTAGCGGAAGATAAATCTCACAGATTTTCCTACCTGGGATGATTTCAAATGAGATTCTTAGCTCTCAGCCTCCTGAGTAGGTAGGATTATAGTCATGAACCATCAGTGCCCAGGTTACTATACTATTTTTTATGTATAAAAGTTCATCAACTTAGGAATTTATATCTATCAAATAATTACTAAAAAGAACACACTTATTAAGGTCACAATAATTTTGATTCATTTTATTGTTTTACATATACAAATTGTGTAATGTTTCTAATATAATTTTGTTATGGCTATGAAAATGGCAAATAGTAGTAACTAATTGTAGTCATATTTTTGTTTCCTTCACTATTAAAGAATCATTTCTGAAATATTTGACTATATACTTCATTGTTTCTAACTAACCTAATATGATTCAATTATCATAATGCTGTTTTATGTCTTTATCACAAAATTGATGTTTATGTAATTTCTTCCAGAGTTAACAGCATTCATAACTGCATACATATTGGTATATATCATACTGTATATAGTTATATGTTTAAACTTGGAGTATGCCTCCACACTGACTTAGCACATTTCATGCACAAAACATTCATATAAGAATCAGGAATCTTATTTATTCTATGCCAACGTTTTATGGTAGTCTTTTATTCTGTTTATTTCAAGATTCTGGTCCCTCACCATCTGCCTTTGTAGTTACTTCCACCTTACCTTAGGACAGAAAGCATACTGCGCAGCTTCCAACAAAGTGAGAGTAGGGCTGTTTCACTATCTGCTCTGCAGGAAAGGCTGAGTGAAGTTAGGCTGTATCCTCCCCTAGAGTCAGCTCTAAGCCATCCCTTGCCTAATGAGCTGTTTTCACCAGCATGCACAATGCTCTGTTGTTGTTCCCTATTGCTGGCTGCTTTGTTAACTTTTAATTCCCTGTGAATACTTTTTCTTTTTCTTTCTTTTTTTTTTAAACTTTGTAAAAGCATTGCAGATTACTTGAGTATTTTCCAGAATCAGTGAAGAACACATTGCAACATCACCTTATTTGAAATTTTGTTTGTGTTTTCTTCATTGTTGTGATTATATCTGTCTGAAATGTTCTTTATATTTACTCTAACACTCAGGAGGATAGACATGAGAACCAATATGAGATATCATTTGCCTTGTTAAATAATAATTTGCCAAAGTTAACCATGACTTAAATACTATTCTTTCTATTTCTCTCAATGATGCTTTAGATTATTTTTTTCTGATTGTGGACCAGTTGATCATTTTAATGAATTTGTCCCTCTCCCCTCTTTTATTGTCAGTTGTGAGTCTTGAACTCAGGGCCTGGTATTGTCTCTAAGCTCAAGGTCAGTGCTCTACCACTTGAGCTGCAGCACAACTTCTGGTTTTTAAAAGGTTAATTAGAGATAATAGTCCCTTGAGGATGTTTTTGTCCAGGATCAGCTGTGAAGCTTGATCCTGAGATCTCAGCCTCCTGAGTAGCTAGGATTACAAGTATGAGTCATTGGTACTTGGCTACTTGTCTCCCCCCCCCACACTTACACATAAATTTGTGTAAATTTATATGGACAATCTGTCTTTCGGAAACACTGTGTTTTATTTTGATCCATTTATTAATCGATGTCAATTTTATTGTTTAAACTATACAAGGTCAATCTCCTGGTGTAGTGAAAACATATAGAACCGAAGACATCACTCCTGCTCATCCTTCCCACACCTTACACTCTGAGAAGCAAGAAGAAAAAGACAGAAAACTGGAAATGAGATCTATGAATAATGAAATATAATTGGCCCTCCATAGCCAAGCAATCAAGTAATTGTAAATAAAGAATAATATTTTAGAAAAAATTTACATCCATATATCTTTCCTCTCTAATTCCTAAAAAATACTATAATAATAAAAAGAGATTTACATTGCACTAGGTACTTTAAATCATCATATTTAAAGTACACAGAAAGATATGTTGGACTATGGGCAAATACTATGTCATTTTATATAAGAGATTGGCACTTCCACAGATTTTTATAGTTTGATGGGTACTAGAACCCATTCTCCATACATACTGATAGATACTTTACAAGGTAAATTAAATCATAGAAAGTCACAATGTTAAATGAGGCCTTGGAAAACTCTTTGATATTATCTATTTATTTAATTTAGTGAAGGTCTCTCACTATTTAGTCTAAAGTAGTGTCAAAGTCATCATCCTACTTCATCCATATCCTGTCTGCTGGGATTGTAGATCCATGTTATCATGCCTGATAGAATTCAGTTTGCTCAAAAACTGATACTAAAAAAAATCAAGTCAAACAGAAGACAACAGCAGTCAAGAGAAGGTGAGGGATGTGGTAAAGGAAGAACTGAATGTAAGACATTGCAAACAAACAGAAATGAAGAGGATACTGTGCAGGCACACACTTGAAATGCCTGGGAAACATCAAAGGATACCTGCAAAATGGCAACACAGGCAAATAGAGAAGAAAGAGGCCTGCCAGCGACTGAGGATCAGTCAGGAAGTTTTAGGTCAGTGATGATGGTGACTTGGGACAATAGTGGCAGAAGAGTCATGAAACTAGCATAGTGGTAAATAACAAGGAGGTCACAGAAATGTCAGTTTCAAGTGGGCAGTAAATTAGAACTATAAAAGAGAAGAATTAGACAGTTGATGTCTATTCTAAGATGCATTTCCAGACCTCATGTTGTAATAAGGAAATTTTCTGAAGATGGTATTATAATGTCTTCTGCAATATGCTAAAATTTCCATGAAAACCATTCAAATTTCAGAATGGCCTTAGAAATCTAATTCATATCCATGAATGTCTATAATTGTATTCAGATTATATTGTTTTTAATTATTTCCTTTCTATTTCTGACTTTGATATGTTTTAATCACAATTAAATAGACTTGGCAGTAAATGTCTTAGATTGCTACTTTTTTCAGCTTCCTCTCTAATACAGTTTATATTCATTTAGGTATTTATAAAGCATTTTAAAAGATATTGACTTTACCTAGTTTATACCTAGCTACTCAGGAGGCTGAATTCTGAGGATTGTGGTTGGAAGCCAGTCCAAGCAGGAGTCTGTGAGACTCTTATCTCCAATTAATCACCAAAATAGCTGGAAGACAAGCTGTGGCTCAAATAGGAGATAGATAGATGAAGATAGATAGATAGATAGAACTAATAACATTTGTCAAATCATAAAAGCACTCATAAATGACAACAAAAACCAATTATTGTCCTTATTTCCAGTTGTATATATTGTATAAGATAAATTGTTTTAGTCTAAGGAACAAAATATAATACTGTGTATGTGTGTATTGTAGTAGTCCATTCATGAAGTGTAGCATAGTGTATACTACCGTTTTAAGGATTCCCTTGATATATTGCCATCTGTGATTGAAAACTAAATCACACAAATCCACTCTGAGATTAAGGAAAAGTAAACATTGCTCTCCAAATGTAAAAGCTACTCTCTCCTCTTCCTCTTCTTCCTCCTCTTCCTCCTCCTCCTCCTCTTTCTCATTTTCTTCTTCCTCTTCTTCCTCTTTTTTTTTTTTTTTGATCAGCATTAACTCTATAAGTCATGTTATGAGTACAATGCTTTTTGGTCAATGTTATTCTTTCCTACATTCTTCCCATTTTCTTCCTCCCATGCCTTCCTTCAACAAACATGAGGATTTTTATTTTGTTTAATTAATTAATTAAATAATTAATTTATTGTTAGTCATGGGGCTTGAATTCTGGGCCTGGGTGCTGTTCCTGTGTTCTTCAGCTCAAGGCAAGTGCTCTACCGCTTGAACCACAGCCTCACTTCCAGTTTTCTGGTGTTTTATTGGCAATAAGAGTCTCACAGACTTTCCTGCACAGACACTGTCTTTGAACCATGTCTTTGAACCATGATCCTTAGATCCTGAGTTGCTAAGCTTACAAGTGTGAGCCATCAGCGCCCGGCATTTCTTTTTTTTATGTGATATATAGTTAGAAATATATTAAATCTGGAAACATGACCTAAATGTTAATTCCAGTAGAACTACCCATTGAATACTTGAATTCAAATCCTAGTACAGCCAGGCAAAAAGCCAATTCAATGAGGTTTTGTTTAACTTCTTAATTGATTATTTATGAAATATTGAGAATAATAGTTAAAGTTTTTAATGTTAACCCCTAAAATACCAGTGGTATAATTTATGCTTTGCATTTCAAATAATCTTAAAATGTGATATGTAACATAAAACATTACAGGAGTTAAGCGGTCTCATATTTCTACATCAGTTTGTGATTACAGTAGTTTGAAATTCTGCATTTCCAGTAAGTCCAAGGTGCTGCATTTTCACTCTCTTCTCCAAACGACTGGTTGAAATTAATCTGCCTCTGTATGGTACTAAGAGATGGAACTCAAGGTGACTATGGCATTATTTTCTGAAGTAGATTGAATACAATATTGACCTATACAAGCTCTTCCATGTAATTATCATGGTAGTGACCTCCTGACTGATGAATGAGTCTGACCATTTTTTTCTCTATTTCTTACATGCACACCACACATCACAGGCACATATATGATCCTTCACAAGTTGTGTTACGACAAGATGGGTCTCACCATATGAATGGAATAGCCGTCTGTTCTTGATAATTACTCAATCTCATCCACATTTGGTCAGGAGATGTGAGTCTAACTCTGAGCAGCAGAAGTGCCTAAATGGAGAGGATGATCCAAGTAGGAAATATGCACAACATTAATGAACAGCAGATATGTGTATTTGGAAGCTAAGTTTATATGGATCTCTGCAGTACAGTAGAGTCTTTAATAAACTTATGCCTTATTGTTCAGGTAAATAAAAAAATACCTCTTTTGCGATTTTATTTTTTCCATGTCTAAAATGTTCTTCAAAATTGTGTGATATTAAGAATTCAGAGTATTAATTTTATAGACTTCAGTATCATTTTATTTTTAACCTTTCAGAGTTAATTCATAGAGAAGCAAGTGGTTAAGTTTTGGATGCGCATGTACACACACACATATATACACACACACATCCTAATATATCCCATTTATAACCCACGAAATTTGGTCCTTGTCTGACCATTACTAGTCCATGAGTAATTTTGATATTTAGATTTAACACCTACAATTTAATTTTCCTAAGAACATCAATATTGAGATTTTGCTAGAGAATAGCTTTAAAACTCAATTTGACCATGACAGATTCTCTAAACAAGCACAACAAATCAGATAAGGCTTGAAAAGCAGAACCATGTAGCATACTTTTCTTATGAAACCAATTTATTTAAAAATGATTTATCGTTATGCACATTCTTCCTTTGATTTATTAATTAATTTGGTGTAGAAACTAAATGGCAGGCTCTATCACTGGGTGCCAGGAGACAGTGTCATAGAACTATTTTTTCCCTTTCAAAATGGATTGTCGGTAACTGATTGTTAACCTGAAGGAAAAATATTTTTTTTCAAACACAATTTCCAATAGAAGCAAGCTGAGAAGCACCTTACCCCATGCATTCTTTTAACTTTCAGAGAATGAATGCTGTGTATGTTAAAGAGGATTTTTATTTATTTATTCAGAGAAGTTGTGTGAAATATTTGTGCAGGAATTTTAAAACTGAATGGTGTATTCCATTCTATAATTCGAACTCAAAAATTACTTCATTCATAGTTATGGTAAAAATTAAAATTTCCTAGATTATAAGCAAACCATCTAGAATTCTCATAAAGACATACAAAATCATCACAAAAGATCTGTGATTAGAATGATGGAAAATGAAAATAATCAGTTAAGTTTTAGAGGTGACATTGGCAGGACTTACCTAGACTTTGATTGCAAAGGTACTGATAATGAATAGTTGAGAATATTATTAAAGATTTATTGTCCAAAGCCATCTTCATGGAGTACATCTTTATGATATTATATTCTCAAATGAAATACAAATTCAGGGTTAGTAAGGAGAAACATTATTTGAAATAATTATAGCAAGAAAGAAGGTAGAGACTGATTCAATGGTGGAGTGGAACCATGAGTCTACTAGGGAGAATTCACTATCCATACAATGTTTCTCAAGAGTCATGTACAAAATACTTTGTTTAATAAAGATAAATAATGAAAACTAGTGAATGGAGTATGAAACAGTGATATTAAAGTTAGGACTGATCAGATATTAGGTTAGAGAACAAGTCACTGGAGGCTTGTTATAGAGGGTCTGCATACTATGAAATTCACTGACATGGAAAAACTCTTTATCTGATGTTTGGTTAGTAAACATTTCTTCACATTACAGGAGTGGGAACTGTATGTACTGTGGGCCACATCATTTGGTATATGATAGGACAGACATGTATATTCTTCTTGTCAGGCCCCATAGTTTTCTGCCTATTTTAATAATTTTGTATGGCAAGTGAATTACATCACAATATTCAATTGTTTCTTGTCAGATAAAAGGTTACCTATCCATTATGAAGCATAGGATGAGAATGTGGTCATAAGTAAACATGAAGACATTCATTGAACTCCTGGAAGTGTGATGGGTAAATAAGTTGGTTTTTGTTTATTTGTTGTTGTTTTGTTTTGTTTTTTAGTAATGTTTCCCAACACACACACAGAGCCTAGGGAAATTGATGAACTCAATATTTTCAAAGAAGACCAGGCTCATATAAAATCCAGTAAACCATAATATATAATTATATGTATGTATATGTTTGTATTTTATAAACATTAAATGCAACGAATGAATGCATTATTTTAAAGTGTATATCTTCAAAACTGTCAATATGCTAAGATGAAATATTGCACTTCATTATCAATTTTAGCATGCAAAAAACGGAGGTATTCAATATTCCCCTTAACTACATCATCAAATGTACAAGAGATTAAATTTGAAGTGAATGCATACACTGATGAGTTTTATTTATCTTACTAATTCATTTTCATACCACTTCTTACAAAATGCACAATTCAGTAGACAACAATCAAGAGTTACATTACTTCATAAACTTGCAAGCACTTATTGAAATGTAGCCTAAGTGACTTCATGATGAGTTCAGTAATTGACAACTTTTTTTTACATAGCTGCTTATAAACAAGAACGGCTCATACTTCATTCTTTGACACTAATCTAGTTCACTGAGAAAGTTTACCATTGACCATAGATGTTTGTTGGCACATGCAGTAAAGCCAGGGGCTGGGTTCGGAGAACCAGTTTGACTGTAGCAAAATGTTCTCGGGTAGCTTTTGCTCTCTTCTGGAAGAGTACACTAACAGATGGCAACTTGTCATTGCTAATGGAGTGTTATCCTAAAAACCTTCAAGGATCCACGCAGAGTGTGACACTCTTCCCCTCCTCTTTCAAGCCACCTCACAGAAATAGCCCATAATGACCTCTTTCTTTTCACAGATGATTCCACCTTATGTCGGCTGTTTCCTTCCAAGACACATCATGGCCGTTTTAATCCAAATATGACAAAAGGTTTTTCATTGTTTGACAGCTAATCTATGGACTAAATACGAGAGGCCTCGTGAATCAGTAGGAAGTGTATTGTGACCCAAAGTTAGGAGACATGAATGCCAGCCCTGGCTTTCTGAGTCTTGGTCCAGACAGCATTTCTGATGTGTATTTTCATTGTATACTTTGAAATATGTGCAGACTGTCTTTTACAAACAATAAGCTTATTGCATTAGATTATACATACCATTGATAGACACAAAGAAAGCATCATATTATTAGATAATAAATCAGGCTACTTTATTCTATCTCCAGATAGAAATGATCAATTTTGTTTTTAAACTACAGAGTAACCATCAACCACCACCACCATTTATCTATCTTCCTGTATTAGCTAACAAATACATGCTAGAAATTTTACTTCTTTTCTGTCTCCCTCCTTCTTTCTCTACTTTTTCTTCACTGCTGATCACTCCTCTCTCTTCCTCTCATTTTCTTCTTTCTCTCATTCTCCACCTACAGAATGTTATTTATATTTACATACGTATTTCACTATATACACAATATATGCTTACATATAAAATGCATATCCATTCAAGTATATATAAATATATTTATATTTAAAATCTGTATCTTCAGAACAACACAATTTACTCAGTACTGATATACACTCCTAACTCCTAAGTATTGTTTTTAGTGAAGGACACTGAATATATCTATTGTCATTTGCATTAAGATGAAATAATTTTCAAGTCTCCAGTCTGTCTTTTTTATGAGCATTATTAAAGGTAGTTGAAAGGTGAAATTCAGAAAAAAAGTAAATGGAAAGACCCTATGAAAAATAACTAACTTCAAATTAATCCAGGATTATGGTTAAGCATTATAAATCATATATTAATATTTTACTATGACTTCATTGGCAATCCATAACTGTAGATAGTATATTAATGAATATTTTTGAGTTTTTATGTTAATTTATATTTTCCTAAAACATTTTAGCATAATTTTATTATCTGATTCAGATGTTCTCAAAGTTTTTTGGCATAACCTTACTTGAAGTCTTCTTGAAAATGCCAATTCCTAGATGTCACCTAATATCTATTGATAAGCTCTAAAAAGTACATATTTTTAGAAATAAACATTTTTTATTAAAGAAAAATAATGCACTTGAACAGTGTTATGCAATTTAATTATGCTCTTACTTAATATAGCTGAGTTTCAAAGAGCAAAATTTCCCCCAGATTGAGTTTCAAGCATTAAATTGTATTTTATTAAAAATTTATAACCTAGGTATCATTCAATATAGAAAAAAAACATTGTGTTCCATAGATATAGCTAAATTATCAGTATTGTTAAGGTATCTTGAACAAGTTACCTTGTAAACAATGGAGGGTAAAAAGCACATTATTAAATATCTAGTTATTTCCTTTATTTGGGAAAAGGAAGAAAGGACTTTCATGTCTTTCTGGCTTCCAGGACCCTTATGATTGGCTATTGTGTTTATCCTATTATTTGGACAATTGTCCATTTTGGAAATTGGGCTATCATCCTCTCCTGCTTTCTCAGAACATTCACTCTTAGAAATAAACACCATATGTTTCTTCTCGGTGATTTAAAATCAGCATGAGTCAGAATATTTTGAGTTAAGCAGTTGTGGGCTAGGGCATGACCTCAGTCCAAATTAATTGCCTTCCATCAATTTTATTTAATGTTTGTAATACCTTCTGTTTGGGAATCATTTAATCCAATAAAAATTTGACTTCTTAGCAGACATGTTTATGATGAAGGTAATTTGACCATGACAGTCATATAGCAATTATAGTTCTCATAAAAGCTCCATTCTTAAATCTAATTAACAGAGAATAAACTTTAGTTGAAAGTAAATGTACAGATACTTCCAAGTGTCATATTAACTAGATTAAAATTGTCTTCAAAAACAAATCTATTATCATCCTAGCCAAACTAGATTTTTAAAATGTTTTGCTAGTATTTAACAACAACAAAACAAAAAGTATGTCTGTCTGTACTTAGACATTATTTCAGTTTTTTCTGTTTGCTCTGCTTGATTTCCAGTTAATGCTACTATATAAAGGAAGTTCCAAAAATTTGGAAGTGAGGAGTAACTGGAAGAAGTAGGTCATTGTGGGTTTGTGCTTGCTTTCTATATTTTGTCCTGGACCCTCTTTATAGCTATTAGTGTCTTTTTTTATTCCTGTCTGTTTTTATTTCTGCCTCTTTTTCTTATCAGGTGCATAGTCTCTACCAAATTCTCACACAACTATCATATGGGCTTAGAATCAATAGAGTGAAAGGATTTCTACTGGATCTATGAGCCCAAATAAAGTTTGACACAAAGCTGGCAGAAGCTAGGTCTAAAATACACTGGGTTGTGATAAATTATACAGGAATATAGGCATTCACCCACACTGAGAGGAAAGTAGGATACTCTTGGAAGAGGAACACAAAGGTACAATGCCTGTGTTACAAAGCAATATTCATTGAAATGAACTCCAGGACAAACAAATGGAAACATGAAGTTTTTTTAATGTATTGCTATTTGTGTTTTCTTTCTGTTTGTCTTATTTGTTCATTTATATGTCTTTCAGAGGGTAAGAGGAGGCACAGAAATGGAGGGACAAAACATGAACAAATTCAGCAGTGATATTCACTAGACATTATGTTGAAACTGAACTACACAACCTGTTGGTGGAAATGGGAGGGAAAAACTTGGAGAAAGCAGGGGTTATAATGTGGGGGAGGGAAATACAAAGCAACAAAGAAATAATCTTATAAACAGGTTAGAAAAAAATAGCATGAAAGAAAAAAAATTTGAATATTTATCTTGGGGTTCATTTCCCTAACATCAACTTATCTGACCTTATCTGGTTGACTCAGACATATATTAGTTATTGCAAATAAGGGAAACCATGGGACCTATGTTTCTTTGGGCCTGGCTTACTATATTTAATAGAATTGTTTCCAAGTCTTTCCATTTCCTAACAAATGGGGCAATGTCATTCTTTCTGATGGAGGTATAGAATTTTAATGAGTATATATACCACATTTTCTTTATTTTATTTTATTTTATTTTATTTTATTTTATTTTATTTGAGAACATACTGTACAGAGGGGCTACAATTATACGGGCAGGATAATGCATACATTTCTTACCAAGCATTGCAGCCTCCTCCTTTGTTTACCCTTCACCTTCCTTCCCAGCCTCCCCCCTCCCCCCCACCGACATTGTAAAGCTGGTTTTGACATGACATTTTGTACTTCTCATTGTTGCAACAGGTCCACCTGAATCCTTAAACGACTTGTTTGTCCCCATCTCCTCCACATGTTATACTGACATCAAATATAGTGAAAGTGGGGGTTACACTGTGGGGGAGGGACATACAAAGCAACAATAATCTTATAAATGCATTTGAAACACATGCATGAAAGAAACGAAAACATTAAAATACATATTTAAGGGTTCATTTTCCTAACATCACATTATCTGACCTTTTCCGATTGACTCATACCTATACTAGATATTGCAAATAAGGGAAACCATGGGACCTATGTTTCTTTGGGCCTGGCTTACTTCACTTAATATAATTTTTTCCAAACCTTTCCATTTCCTAACAAATGGGGAAATGTCATTCTTTCTGATGGAGGCATAGAATTCCATTGTGTATATATACCACATTTTCTTGATCCATTCATCTACTGAGGGGCATCTGGGTTGGTTCCATATCTTAGCTATGGTAAATAATGCTGCAATAAACATAGTTGTGCTGGTAGCTTTAGTGATACCACATTTTCTTGATCCATTCATCTACTGAGGGGCATCTGGGTTGGTTCCATATCTTAGCTATGGTAAATAATGCTGCAATAAACATAGTTGTGCTGGTAGCTTTAGTGTGGTCTTCTTTGTGATCATTTGGGTAAATGCCCAAAAGTGGGATTGCTGGGTCATAGGGGAGTTCTAAGTGGAGTCTTTTGAGGAACCTCCATACTACTTTCCAAAGTGGTTGAACAAATTTACACTCCCACAAACAATGCAGTAAGGTTCCCTTCTGTCCGCATCCCCTCCAGCATCTGTTATTATTAGAGTTCTTGATTACAGCCATTCTTACTGGAATGAGGTGGTATCTCAATGTTGTTTTGACTTGCATTTCTTTTATGGCTAGAGAGGTTGAGCATTTTTTCATGTGTCTATTGGCTATCCTTCTTTCCTCTTCAATGAAGTTTCTCTTTAAGTTTTTAGCCCACTTATTTACTGGGCAGTTGTTTCTTTGAAGATTCGTTGTTGGGGGATTTAATTTTTTGAGTTCCAGGTATATTTTAGATATGAGATGCTTGTCAGTTGTATGGCTTAGTGACTATCTTCTCGCAATCCCTGGGCTTTCTATTGATCTTGCTAGCTATGTCTTTTGCCATGCAGAAGCTCTGCAATTTCATGCAATTCCATTTGTTCAACATTTCTTTGATTTGTTGTGTTTCTGGGTCTTTATTAAGAAAATTTGGGCTTGTGCCAAGGAGACCTAGGGTTTCCATCCTGTCATGATTTCAGAGTGTCTGCTTTGACTCCGAGGTCTTTGATCCATTTGGAGTTGATTCTGGTGCAGGGTGATATATAAGGATCTAGCTTTAGTTTTCTACAAGTAATTAACCAATTTTGCCAGCACTCTTTACTGAAGAGGCTGGCTTTCTTGCAGTCTATTTTTTTTAGCACCCTTAGGGTATAATTTGTGGAGGGGAAGGGATACAGATGGACCCATTGTAACAAGAGATGTACAGGTCGTTATATCGAAAAACGAACTTTAGAACTTTGGTTGGGGGGTGGAGGATCGGGTAGGGGGATTGGGGAGTGTATGGGAAGAATGGGAAGGGGAAACAAAGGAGGAGGCAACAATGCTTGATAAGAAATGTACTCATTATCTTGTCCATGTAATTGTAACCCCACTGTATGGTATTTTCACACACACACACACACACACACACACACACACACACACACACACACACACACACACAAACTTGGAGAGAGAGAAAAAGGGTAACATTGTCCCAAAAGACACGCACTGTTTACCTGATTGTAATTGTAATCCCTCTGTACTTCACATATATAATAACAATAATTTTTAAATGGTTAACACAAGGACCTAATATCTAAAGGGTCTAGTACCTCTTTGTAGTAATATAGGCTAGCAGCTAAGTTTTAGAAAATGGGATTTTGCACAATGACTTTGATTTATTTCTATGAATAAACTTCATAGAAATGAATAAACTTCTTGAAGTCTGGGACAAAAGAAAGATTTTTAAAATTCAGTCCTTTTGGACTAGATTATTTTACTCCACTCCCTTTGTAATGTACATTAATCTGTGTTGTGACAGGGTAAATAACTAGGAATTTAACATTCCTCATTGCTGCTTAGGTCAGTTGAGTTATGCACCTAATAATTTTTCAACTGTATTTAAATATTTAATTAAAACAGTATAATTATTGCTATAAGTGGTAAGTTAAATAGAGTAATTCAACATATATATTTGAAAAGTATACCTAAAACTGTAAAAATTACTCTGGAGTTTGGTTGATAAACTTGAGGTGAATAAAATGATAAATCTTAAATAGTTGAGAATTCTAGTTGCTTTATAAATGCATTGAAGCATTTATTTGAATTTGAGTACTTTGAACCCATGCATGCTTGTAAGCATGCCTCATTGACACTACTAATTAGAATTAAAGTCAACTGACATATTAAAAGAAAATGTCTACCTCTATATTTAACAATAAGCAATTGAAAATGTAAATGCTTTTGTTTTAAAAAGGGAATAAAATATGCATTATCAATTGTAAAGACTCCTTTAACAAGCCTTTTTAGTAATTATATAAACTTATACTGAATAAGGAATGTTTCTAATTACCAGTAATTGCTATGAGGCAGGAAAAGAGAGCCAGAACAACCTTACCCTGTAGGAGCTTAGATGAAATGCTAAAAACTTAGTACAACGCTCTGCACAGAAATGTGATCGATAAAATTTGGTAAGTAAAAACATAGTCTAGAATTTAACTCACAGACAATAGAAAGCTAGTAATGTGTTTTTGCAAGTGTGATTGTGTTTAGATGGATTAGTCTATCTTATACAATAGTTAATAGATTTAGGGAATGACAAGGTGGGTGGCAGAAAATGGAGGAGACTATTATAAATACACATTTATGATTCAATTAGGAACTAAAGTCAATTAAATTTAGTAGAAGTTGTTCGTCTCATATAGTATGCATTTAATTGTCATTGCCATTTGGCAAATTATGGAGTAGGCATTGAGAATATTTTGAGGAACTGGACCACACATAACATGTATTTATGTGATTTTCACTATGGCGTAGAGGAGAGCTATTTCTGAGTTCTTATTGTAAGGCTATTGCATGGACAATATTGTTGGACAAGAATTAATATGGAATTAAAATGCATTGATAGACCATGAAAGGCACTTGAAGTCTTCCTGGAAGAAATGATACATATGGTTAAGTTCAAAGGAGGAATCTGTTTATTCAAACAAAGAAAATGTAGGAAGAAGGATCTTCTAAGTGAAGGGTACACAAAAATCTAAGGCAGATGAAAATATTGATAACATCAACAGAGTGTAGCGTCTAAGAAAATAAAAATCTCAACAGGAACACATAAGCATTGGATAGAAAAAGAAGAAAGGTTCCATACCTTAGCTATTTAAATAATGCTGCAATAAACATAGTTGTGTTAGTAGTTTTAGTATGGTCTTGTTTGTGAATATTCGGGTAAATGCCCAAAAGTGGGATTGCTGGGTCATAGGGGAGTTCAATGGGGAGTCTTTTGAAGAGCCTTCATACTACTCTCCAAAGTTTACATTTCCACCAACAATGCAGTAGGGTTCCCTTCTGTCCACATCCCCTCCAGCATATGTTGTTATGAGAGTTTTTGATTCTGACTGGGGTGAGGTGGTATCTCAATGCTGTTTTGATTTGCATTTCTTTTATGGCTAGGGAGGTTGAGCATTTCTTCATGTGTTTATTGGCCATCTTTCTTTCCTCTACAGAGAAGTTTCTCTGTAAGGCTTTAGCCCACTTATTTATTGGTACGTTGTTTCTTTGAAGATTTATTGTTGGGCATTTAAATTTTTGAGTTCCAGGTACCCCTCATTAGATGAATGGATCAAGAAAATGTGATGTATATACACAATGGAATTCTGTGCCTCCATCAGAAAGAATGGCATTGCCCCTTTTGTTAGGAAATGGAAAGACTTGGAAACAATTATATTAAGTGAAGTAAGCCAGACCCAAAGAAACATAGGTCTCATGGTTTCCCGTATTTGCAATAACTAGTATATGTCTGAGACAAGCAGAAAAGGTCTGATAAGATGATGTTAGGTGAAATGAATCCCAGGATAAGGACACAAGTGGTTTTGTTTTCTTTCTTGCTATTGTTTCTAAAGTATTTATAAGGTACCATGTGATTTTTTTTTTGTTGGCTTGTATGTCCCCCCCCCCCCATGGTATAACTCCTGTTTTCATTGAATTTGATGTTGGTATAATTTGGGGAGTGGAAGGAAATAAACAAATTGTTTAAATAGGGATACAAGTGGACCTATTGCAACAATGAGCTGTACAAGACGCTATGTCGAAAAAGAACTTTACATCTTTGCCAGGGGGAGTGTAGTCTTGGAGATGGGAGGGCAGGGATGGTAGAGGAAAAACAAAGGAGGAGGCAACAATGCTTAATAAGAAATGTACTCATTACCTTGCTCATGTAATTGTAACCCCCTCTGTATGGTATTTTCACAATAAAAAAACTTATTAAAAAAAAGAAAAAGAAGAAAGTATTGTACCATTTGTAAAGAAATGGAATGACCTGGAAAAAAACATACTAAGGTGCAGAGAGACAAAGGTTGCATGTATTTCCTCATATATGTAAGCTAGAATTAGCTTATCAACCTGTAAGGAAAAATGGTTGTGTGGTACACTAGTGGTTACAAATGTATTAAGTGAAATATGGTAGATTCAAATGAAAATTGAAGTAGTATAATTCCTTTGAAAGGCAAAGTCAAAGCTATATAAAATAAGCACCAAGTAAAGAGTATTTGTAAGATGCAGGCTGGGGCTAAAGGAAGAAGGATAAATGGGTGAAGAGGGAAGTGTTGGGGAAGAGTATGGAGTCAAGAATTTTGTGTGTCAAGAAATCAAAGAATGGTTGGACAAATGGGATTGAATAAAATTGCAGAGCTTCTGCATGGCAAAGGACATAGTTAGCAAGATCAATAGAAATCCCATGGATTGCGAGAAGATCTTCACTAGCCATACAACAGGCAAGACTCTCATATCTAAAATATACCTGGAACTTAAAAAGTCCCCCAACAACAAATCTTCAAAGAAACAACTGCCCAATAAATAAGTGGGCTAAAGACTTACAGAGAAACTTCTCTGAAGAGGAAAGAAGGATGCCCAATAGACACATGAAAAATGCTCAACCTCTCTAGCCATAAAAGAAATGCAAGTCAAAACAACATTGAGATACCACCTCATTCCAGTTAGAATGGTTATAATCAAGAACTCTAATAACAACAGATGCTGAAGGGGATGCGGACAGAAGGAACCCTACTGCATTGTTGGTGGGAGTGTAAACTTGTTCAACCATTTTGGAAAATAGTATGGAGGTACCTCAAAAGACTCCACATAGAGCTCCCCTATGACCCAGCAATCCCACTTTTGGGCATTTACTCAAATGTTCACAAACAAGACAACACGAAAGCAAGAGCACAACTATATTTATTACAGCATTATTTACCATAGCTAAGATATGGAACCCAATAAAATCATATGTTTAGCTATGTTTTTTTTTAAAGAACTGTGTGTGTGGGGGGGGGGAGATGGGAAGGGGTGGAAAGGGGAAACAAAGGAGGAGGCAACAATGCTTGATAAGAAATGTACTCATTACCTTGCCCATGTAATTGTAACCCCTCTGTACAGTATTTTCACAATTAAATAAATAAAATACAAAATAAAATAAAAAATAAAACAAGAATTCCAACCATATCTTACAAAATTCAGAAAACTAAGGGAAAGGTTATGTCGGAAGGGTGAGTAGAATGTTGAGAGGTTTGACTCTCATCAAGATGCATGGTATTCACAAACTGCTTTGTTAAATTGCCACTCCTTTGTACAACTACCTAAAGATAATTTTAAAAATAAATCAATGAATATCCTACAAAATTAAGAAAATTGAGGGAGGAGATAATGTTGGCTCAGGGAGAAGGGTGAAAGGGATAATAAGATGCACTTTATTAAAAAACTGCTTTTTTAAATGGTGATTCCTTTGTACAATACTCGAACATATTTTTTAAAGTCTCTATAAGAAAGAGAAACTTAGCTCTATTGGATACTTATATCTTAATTCTAAAGAAGTTTGTGAACTATTAAAATATTTGAAGCAATTAGGAAATGAGATAAATTTCAGCTGATGAAGTTTTCTCTGTGAGAAGAGCAATGGAATCTAATGTAGCAAGAGGATAGCCAAATATTTTGGAGATTATTCTCATAATTAGGGCAGCTAGAGGCTGGGGCCAGAAGCATAATGTTATTACACGTTGAACTAAGCAAAATTCAAATGCACCACATTTATAGAGAGAGCACTTATTATATATCAAGCAACATAGTAAGCATCTTTAAACTTTCCATGATGTCTACAATAAACTACTGTACAGACATTGTTGTTAATCTTCATTCTATTTGTGATAACTTTGAGACCTAAAGATTTTGTTTACAGCTCTTAAGTCAAAAAGATAGGAGTTTACTGCTATGGAAGCAATGTTAGATATATTTCTCTACAACAATGGATGCTTATAAAATGTTTGGAAAAGCTAAAAAATGGATCTAGGGCAGACCATCAGGAATGACATCAGGAGTGATGATTTAAATGATAGAGAAATAAATGGCCAAGTAGAGTAATAAATGACCACTCTACTCTGCTGAGACCATTAGTAAATCTAAATGAGAAACACAACACATTGTTGCTCCTAAGAATCCTGCCATTGCAGGTTCTTCTAGACATATAGACAATTTGTGAGCAGAGATCCACAGCTATAACTCAAGGATGAGAAAGCCACATATAACTACTGCTGTCTTAGAATGCTGTGATGACTCTTCCCATTAAGGAAGCTGAAAAACCAATATGAGAATTTTCTTGGAGAAACTCAGGTATGTGTAGATTTTTTTTCACAAAATGAATCAAGGCTGATAGAATAGAGTATTCAAATATTTTTTTCCAATTCTCATTTTGAACTTCTAATTGAAGGAACTTAATTGAATACCTAATTGCAAGAGCAGTGTGAAATAAAGATTTTTTTAACCCTTCAACCTTTCCAGTGAAAATTATAGGGAAAGTAGTAATAAATCAACCACACAGGGACAAAAGGGAAATCATGGAAGACACCCCAAAGGCTTACTGCAGCAGTCCAAGTAAAAGATAGTCATAATTTAGGGCAGAACATTAAGAATAGATGGGGTGTAAATTGCATTATTTAGGATATACTTCGGAAGTAAACTAACAAAGTTTATTGGTGCATTTGAATATAGCATATGAACAAAAGAGACTTAATCAAAAGCAAGTGAAAAATTACAGTTGTCATTTTCTGAGACGGAGACGCAGATCTGAAGCTGATCTAGGGGGAGAAAAGCTAGGAGTTAACTTTGAAATAATTTGACATGTCTTTTGCACAGATGAGTACAAATGTCAAGAGAAACATATGTGAAGTTCAGTATGAGTTCAACTGCAGAAAATATGCTTCAAAGATGTCATCTCTTATGAATTTTTAAATGAAATTATATGAAAGAAACCAATTAAATTTTAGGCCACAAATATTTAAGAAATCAATTTCCTATTTGTTTTAGTTCCTACTACAACAGAAGCATAACAATGCACTTTGTTACACAAAGAATAATGTAAAAGTTGAATGTTACATGTGAAGAAGTAAGATATGGAAGAATTCTCATTTGAGAATGAAACAAACTCTAATCAGTCATTGTAGAACATAGAAGCATTTTCCAAGGTAATATACCAACTATGAATATCTGACACAAGGCAAAGCCAAAAAAGGTAATCAATAAGTTTCATAGGGGAAGATATTAGATTGCATGCTTCAACAAACAAAATAAACTTCACAAATAATTTGGTTCGAAGGCAAAGAAAAACTCAGGTTAAAACAATGCAAGGTTTTTTTTTCTTTGTTGCTGTTTTTAATTTACTATGTAATTTTTTTCTTTCTTTGTATGTTCTTTCCCCCTATGGTATAACCCCTGTTGTCATTGTATTTGACACTGTATATACATTTTTCTAATTTGGGGAGGGGAGGGGAAATAACAAAATGCTAAAACAAGGATACAGGTTGACACATTGCAACAATCAGGTATACAAGACACTGTGTTGAAAAGGAACTTTACAACTTAGGAGCGAGGAGTTGGGGAGGTGGGGAAGGAAGGGAGAGTAGGTGAAAAACAAAGGAGGGGGTAACAATGCTCAATAGGATATGTATTCATTACCTTCCTCATGTAACTATAGCCCCTTGTAAAGTATGTTTACATAATAAAAATACTAAACACTGAAACAATGCATTGAGAAAAAAGAGAAAAACACTATGATTTTGTGTACATTGTTTTGAAATATTTACTAGACATAACTAATATTTACCACTCATGGTAGATTAAAAGACTCTTTTACAACCTAATATTCTATCTTTGGGTATTCAAGGTACAAAAGTAATAAAGATTAAAGTATTTGGTGGCAGTGTGTAGGATACAAAGTTCACAGGTCACACTATGGCTTTTTATACTCTGCTGCTTTGATTCTGTGGCTGACTCCTTTCTTTGCAACATTATTTATTCAATGTGTTTAGTTTGCTTTACAGGCTGTGGCAGCATCCACGGGGTGGACCTATTGAACCAAGCCGTAATAGATGTAATACATCAATACATTTGAGCTGAACAGCTTTAATTAGGCCTTCCCGGTCATTTCATCAATTCAGTTGAGTACCATTGGGATTCGGATAACAGCGAGCCTCCTGTCGAGCATGAGAATTACAGCAGACCAGCAAGGATCTACCAGCCACAATGCAAGGTTAGGCAATCAACGATCATGCACACAGGGAAGTGCCCAGCGCCCAACCCATAAACTTACCCTTACAGTAATATCTTTGAAATCCTAAAACCTTTAAACTCAAGTGTCAATTTGGAATGAAAACTGCCTTAAAATCCCTCAAACAGACCCAGAAATCCCTGTACCCATTCAATAAAATGAGCAGAGTTCACAATGTTGCTGTATACACACATACATAATCAAGTTTCTGTAGCAATTCAGTTAGTAGACAAATATACAAACAGCTACAAAAATGCCTCTACCAACATAAAATATCATTTATAACTTTTCAAATTTGTATAACATACTTGATTTCTATCTTACATGGTACTTTGCCACATGCAGTCTGGATTAACATTCTGAAAATAAACTTCTGTTGAAACTTAACACAAATAAATATTAAACCGGGTAAAAACCACTGTGGAAGAAAAATGTCAGCCATCTTACAAATAATTTTGTCTTAACTCATAGCTGATTTCCATATTCAAAATGACAGCTGTGGCCAGTAGAGTTGGCTCAAATCCAGGTAATAGAGACATTGCTTTGTTGTTTGTTTACTGAGAAAGGCACCCCAATGGTATTCTAATTTTCTTTAAGTACAATGTGTACAATGTGAAAAGAAGTGGAAAGACACATTTAAAAAACCTATAAATTTGTAATGGTGAAATGCCAGGACCACTACAGGTGTAGCTTAGAAAAATCCACCTGTTATATCTCACTAAAAGGAGGAGGAGAATAGATTTTTGAGAAGGGAAGGAATGGGGCCAAATGAATTAGACCCATGTCTCAAGTCTTTCAAATGCTAAGATCAAACTGACAGATTAATTGGGGACACCACATTTCAGGAAAACTAGTGCGAGGTCTCTACCAATCCCCTCATTCTTTTTCATCTAAAAACAATCTTTCAGCCAGCAGAAACATTCTGGAAGTCTGGTGATGTTGTAGCCACATTTGTTAAAGCTGCAGATGTCAAACCTGTTCATTTTCCAGGAACACAAGTCAAGTGCCAACTAAGTCAGTTGTTATAATGATGAAAGCTATAAATGATTCTTTTTTTTTACTGAAATGACAATGCTATTTTAAATATGTTGCCTTATTAAACTATTGATGTCTTATTAAACTATTTATGCCTATCAAATTAGAACATGGACTGGAAAAAAAGTATTAAGTAGTTATGTTTCTTTACAAAAAAAAACACCCAAAGAGTTATGAGCACAGAGAATTATGGCACTTACATGTTAAAATAACGTTAGATGGCATATAGGTTAATTTGAAATCTTTCAGATACAGACAAGAAAACTAAATTAGGCCTAATTGTCTTGTGCTTAACTTGGCCATTTAGAGATTGTTTAATCTAGATGCCTTCATATCTATCATACCTTTTCACATGGAATTATTTTTTCTTCTTTGGCTTCTTTAACCCATGGAATGTTTTCAATAGGATATTATTATCACTGGAAAAATTTAAATGATGGTATAATTACACTGATGGAGCTCTATGAATATTTCATTCTTCATAAAATCCAAGCCCATTATATTGATATTTTTCATCATTTAGAAATCTGTATGTGAGAGTATGACGGAAATTTGGGAGTTCCATGAAGAACTTATTGTGAATGTAATCCATATGTGAATCTTATTTCAGAGAAATAAAAGGAGTCAATGAATATCTACATATACAGTTACATGCTGCATATGGATGGATGTAAGTTTGAGAAATTCTTCTTTTCTACTATGTAGTGCACTTCCACAAATCTAGTTGGTATAGGTCTATGACTACAGTTAGCTACCTGATATATTCAAGACACAAGGTCGATATAAGTCCCAGGTGGTGCTGATCATATAAGAAAGATGCTTGTAAGTAAACTTTCACAAGAAGGGGAAGTATAATGTAAGATAGTGATAAAACATACAAAATAATTAATACATACACTAGTACCATAGTTGGTTATTTTAATTATCATGGGTCCTATATGTTATATAATTTTATATTACTGTATATATTTCTATCAAAATGAAGTACAGTACATTTGTTTATGCCAACATGCTCACAAACGTATGATGGATCTTGCCACAATTTATGATGGTCATACCCTCACTGTTCTATGGAAAGTTTTTTTTTTTATTGTGAGAATACCATACAGAGGAGGTACAATTACATGGGCAAGATAACGAGTACATTTCTTATCAAACATTGTTGCCTCCTCTTTGTTTCCCCTTCCCATCCCTTCCCATACAACCCCACTCCCTCCCACCCGGCCCTCTTCGCCCCCCCCCCCCCACCAAAGTTGTAAAGTTCATTTTTCCACATAAGGACTTGTACATCTCATGGTTGCAATGGGTCCACCTGTATCTCTAGTTAAACAATTTGTTTTTCCACTCTTGGGCATTTACCCAAATGATCACAACAAGACCACACTAAAGCTATGAGCACAACTATGTTTATTGCAGCATTATTTACCATAGCTAAGATATGGAACCAACCCAGATGCCCCTCAGTAGATGAACGGATCAAGAAAATGTGGTAAATATACACAATGGAATTCTATGCCTCCATCAGAAAGAATGACATTGCCCCATTTGTAGGAAATGAAAAGACTTGGAAACAATTCTATTAAGTAAAGTAAGCCAGGCCCAAAGAAACATAGGTCCCATGGTTTCCTTTATTTGCAATAACTAGTATATGGCTGAGTCAACCAGATAAGTTGATGTTAGGGAAATGAAACCCAAGATAAGTATTCAAATGTTTTTGTTTTCCTTTCATGCAATTGTTTCTAACATATTTACAAGATGATTTCTATGTTGCTTTATATGTCCCTCCCCCATGATGCAGAAAGATTTTGATACCTTATGACTTCATAGGAAAACTAAGTATGTGTAGTCCATTGTGTGACACTGTGTGACACATGAATGTGTACACAAATAGCAATAACATTTATAATACTATACTTATATGCCATACTAAAAAGTATTATACTGATATATCTATGTCCTTCTTCCCTACCTTGTATTATATATACATATGTATATATAATTATGTATTATATATTATATAACATGTTATATAATATATAATATCTGATAAATATAATATATTGTATTCCTAATAATTAAAGTTTATCCACTTCAGAAAAATAAATCAGTGTAGAAAAAGTATCTTAAGATAATTTTTTCATATATATTTTTATTGTAAAAATACTGTACAGAGGGCTTACAGTTACATGAGTAGGATATTGAGTACATTTCCTATCAAGCATTATTACCTCCTCCTATCTTAAGCTAATTCTTAAATGTTAAAAGTTATAGAATATCAAAACACTAAGAAAGTAATAGCTCTACAAATTTTACCATGCCTCCAGCCTACTTATTGTTGTTGTTGTTTAGTTTTGTTATGAGATGGAGTTTCTAAAAACAGGCAGGACTATTTTGCCTGGGCTGGCTATATATGTGTGTGTGTGTGTGTGTGTGTGTGTGTGTGTGTGTGTGTGTGTGTGTGTGTGTGTGTACATATATATATACAACATATATGTATATATATATATATATATATATATATATATATATATATATATATGTATCCAAATCCAATTCTCCTGAGCAGCTAAGATTATGGGCATAAGCCACTGGTGCCTGGATGAGTGTATGTGTGTTTGTGTGTGTGTGTGTGTGTGTGTGTAAGAGAGAAAGACAGACAGACAGACAGACAGACAGACAGACAAAGAGAGGTGTGCTTTTTTGTTACCAGTTCTAAGGATGGAATTGGGGGCCTGAGCACTGTTCCTGATCTTTTATGTTCAAGGCCAGTGTTTTAAGATATGATTTATTCTCAGGATTATGTTAAATTATATTACTTAGGAAAGAAGTTAAATTAAATAATAAAGCATCAGTTGTATGCACTTTTACACTCTACCTCATGAAGAATGCTTCAGTGTCACAGTCACTGCCAGTTTCCAAACCTAAGGAACTCAGATATCAAGAAAAGCACTATTGCACTCTAGCATGTCACCCTCCAGTCCACAAAATATTCCTCATTGACAACTTCAACTATAGCCAGAATAATCTATGAAATAACGCTGTGGAAAAGATTAAAATTGGAAAAAAATATCCCTATAAGGAACAAAGTTTGGTGTTTTTATATCTAAGGGATCAATATTAATATAAACACAAAATTGGCTCAGTCTTTTAAATAAGTGTCTAAATATTCAATAAGAGAAAAACCTCAAAAACGACATTGTAAATTTATGAAAAAAGAATGCACAAGATGAAAATTTGTAAAAATAAAACTTGTAGTTGCTGGGTAAAAGTTTAAAGGCTTAGCTAAAAATATGCTTGGTCACTATAGAAATGAAGTGATGAATAGGAAGAGAACAAAAGGAAAATGATAAATTACGAAGTCATAATTTTAAGATCTCAAAGTATAAGAGTACATTTATTAAGTAAGGAACTTCAAGCATAACCTTTCATCCCAGGTATGCAGAGTTTGAAAAAAAATATCATAAAAAGTGTTAATGGATAACGAATTTCCAAAAAGCATGAAAGGACATGTTTTCTCAGACTGATTAGTTCCACCTGCTGCTACAAATGATGATATTTTAAATTCATACTTAAGCAAATCATGATGCAATTACACACAAGCATAAAGGGAAAGCTCTAATAGGTAACAAAGAAAAGTATGAAATATCAGCAAAGAAGATATTCCCAGGACATATGGCTTTAGCATAACAGTTTCAGAAGAAAAAGGCAGAGGTGATTATACCTGATTAAAAAGGATTATTCCTTTTTAAAATTACAGACTGTTTAAGACAAAAATCAGTTATATGAGGAATCACAATATTTCATAATTTTTAAGGATTCAAGACCTGAATTAAACTTAGTCGCATATCATGACCCTAAGTTAGAAATAATCTCAAAGAAGTACATGAAATGTAAATGAGAATAAAAGTAATAAATCAGTGGAAGATTGTGGCAAATCTAAGTCAGATTTTAATATAAACAATTGGATCATATTCATAATAATTGTGAAGTGAGTTGAATGTAATTGATTACATGGATGATAATATTAACTTCAAAGTAGAGTTAAAATAAATTTAAACAATAGTAAGAATGTAGCAATTAGGAAAAATTAGGAAAAATCATTAGTAAAAATTTATTAGATGAAGAGTTTTATGGAATTTCCATTCAACAACAGTTTGTGAATACGATAATATTCTAGTAAATGAAGAAGAAGCTAGAGATCACCTACAAATTAGACATGTTTGAAAATATGAGCTTATGGGGCTGGGAAGGTGGATCAGTGGTAGAGCGCTTGCCTTGCATGCATGAGGCCCTGGGATCGATTCCTAAGCACCACATAAGCAAAAGAAAAAAGCCAGAAGTGGCACTGTGGCTCAGTGGTAGAGCGCTAGCCTTGAGCTGAAGAGCTGAGGGACAGCGCCCAGGCCCAGAGTTCAGGCCCCATGACCGGACCAAAAAAAAAAAAAAAAAAAAAGGAAGAAAATATGAGCTTAAATCCATATAATACAAAATTAGGAATTTCCACTAAAAGAATGGAGATGACACTTTGTAATTTCCTTCCAAGTGTAGTTGATAATATTAATGATTGAAACAATTGATTAGAAAAATGAAAGACCAGAAAAAAAACCAAATGAATGATTACAAAAAAAAATCCACCAGATGATGGTGACAGGTGCTTGTAACCCTACATATTCAGAAGACTAATATATGAGGACCTTTGTTCAAATGCCATGAGACTCTTATTTCCACATAACCACAACAAAATCCAGAAGTGTAGCCTTGAGCATAAAACCTTAGGAACAGTGCCCAGGACCCAAGACCAGAGTACACATGGAGACACACAGAGACAAAGACAGACAGACATACTGGCAGAGAGACAAACAAACACACAGACACAGACACAGACACAGACACAGACACACACACACACACACACACACACAAATCAACAAATAGGAATTCAAAATGAAATGGTTCTATCTTGACCAAGTGTAACACACTGAATGCCAGTTCTTCTCATGCCTGTTATTTTGTACACTGTTAAGGAATAATCAGTAATATTACTTTTCTGTGCTTTCTCCCCAAGGTTGCTCATTTTTCACTGGCCATTGGAATGAGGGAACTAGAGAGCTTTGTAGTTCAAACCGAACTTCTGTGGATCAGTCATCCAGCTTCCCTATCAAGGTTTGTGATTTCTGACATTTCTCCATGCTGAAGTTACACAGTGGTGCTACCCAATAGGCTTGGGCTAATATCCAGTACTCCATCTGGATGGGAACATAATTGTTGAAGTCTGAATTTCAGCATTCTAAAGCTCCTTGTTAGTGCATACCTGGACCACATTACCAATTTCACCTTTATGGCTAATAAATATTTTAAGATATTTGTTAAATTTTTAATATTTCCCAAACACCATTAATATTCTTTTGTCTCAATTAATGCTATTTTTAAATCCTGGACTATCTGAAAAATATTTTTAAATTATTGATATGTTTAAGTATTTTAATATTTTATAGAAAATTAATATTATGGTGTATGCATCATTTCTATTAGAAAACTTCTCAAGTTTAAGTAAACTTCACTCATGTCAGCTTTCCCTTAAAAATAGTTTGCAATATCCCATGCTGAGTCTCTTCTTTTGGAATAGGAATAACAGGCATAATTTTATATAAAGTGCTGTGCCACTGGAAGAGGTCAGAGGGTACATATTTATGAGAAGAGATAGGCATCCTGTGGTGTGTGTGGCTTTTTCAAGAGCTATTTATTTTAAAATACACAAAGATGCTATTTTCTTTTAAATATCACATTATCTTTTAAGCATAGCGCATAGCTCATTCTGGAAAAAAAATGTCATCCACTTTAAAGACGTGTAGCAGTTTACAATAAAGCAAAGCAAAAGTCAAACCCGTAATTTAGCTTTTCTGCTAGGAAACATATGGTCAAGTTTATTGGAAATTAAAAGAGAAACATCTGAATTTGGCTTCATGTTAGAAGAAATTTTACATTATACTTATTGGTTGGCTGAATCCACTACTTGTCAACTGTAATTTATTCTTAAAATAATGTCACCTTGCCAACTGTCAGGGTTTTAATTGTAGCCACATTTAGTAATGAATTCTAACAAACACTGAAATTCTGTTGTCTCATGTATGTTTAGAGAGATCATTTGTATATTCTCTCTTGTCTTTGGCTGGTATAAAAATCCCTGTCCCTTTTCTGGAAGAAAACAGCATAAATTCAGAATGATTCTGAGAACAGTATGGATTCATCATATTTTAAATGATCTAAAAACATTGTGTAAGCAGTGAGTGTAGCTTTATTTTTTTTAAGTAGAAGTTCTTTAGCCAGATACTGATAGTAGATTTGGCAGCTGAATGATATATTTCTGGAAATAGGAATATGTCCTAGAAGTAAAAGTTGTAGCTGTTCCTAAAGATTTATTAAAACTCAGCTGACACTTGCATCACTGATAGAGGTAATTTTATAGCTCTTGAAATTCTGCTGACCCTAAGATAATGAAACCACCACCTTATACACATTTGTATTCTGTGGCATCTTGTATAGTTGGTGGGATGGAATGTGAAATGCTATCATTATCTTCCTGAAGAATTCACAAAAGTAACTGAGGGCAAATGCATGGACTCAGAGACCCTGCAAAGAAAGGTAGATACAGTGTTGAGTTCCTGATGAGTGGTTATGCACAAAACAAACGAACAAACAAATAATAATGATAAAAGAATTACTTTGGCAGTTAATAAATCACGAGTCTTGGAGATATGTATAGTCTCATAGCTAACATGGTTTTCTGTAAAGTGTTTCCTTTATCATGTATCACAGCAGAGAAATTCTATTGTGCTCTAAAACAAATCTTTCCAGTGCATATGTAAAATATCACAAAAATGTGCTTAGAAAAGGCCTGGTGAAGCAAAGATATGTGCATATTTATGACAAAGAATGCCACGGGCTGCACAATTGAAACCTCTGCTTATAATACAAATAACATTTCCAACAGTATTTTCAGATAAGAACGTGTGTGAAATGACTGAGTGTCAAGTCTTAAGACTCATTCAAAAACGGGGATTGTCTGTATAAATTGAGATGATTATTTTATATTGAAATTTTATAATAAAATCTATGGAGTTGGCTAACATTTGACAGCTTTCAGAGATTCATCACCAAACTATGACTTATTAATCACATATTCATGGATGTAGTTTACTGCACTGTTCAGTATTTCACTTCCAATTATAGTGCTGAGAAAAAAAAATGATGAGCAATCAGTGAAAAAAAGCATGAGATCAGTAGAGTATGAAAGAGTAGAAGGATGCACAAATACAGAAAAGACTATGCATAGACAACTTTAGCATGAGTTGTAAGATAAACATGTGAATCGGTTTTACTCTCAGAACTACATTTATTCTTTTGTGACTTCATCATAACTATTGGGCAAAATTTGCAGTGTTTCCCTAATCAGCATTTCCCTCACCGTATAGGAAAAATATTGATCAAAAATCACTTTATTTATAACCTCTATTTCATCACTGTCCTTCTATTCTGAGTACTGTAGATGACTCTTTTCCAGACTCACAGTCTGCTAAACTGTTACCATAATAATTGTTCTTGCCTACCACATGAATCACTTTGCCAAATTGTCTCCAAATGAAAAATATACATATATATATATATAATTTGTCTTATACCAATATTCCTTTTTAAACTACCATAAAATTTTTCAACAATATACAATTCCTTTAAAATTTTATACTAACTTGTCACTAACGTGTGTTGTAGCTTTCTAAACATTAGATTTCCAAATTACAGCATTTTTTAAAATTTACCTCTAAGTAAATACTAATAATGATCAGTTACCAGAAAATATTTCTGTTATTTGTTAAAATTTGACAAAGATTCAACTCTGAATCTAACTGTATATTGCTTTTCTGATAGCATTCATACTGATACTGTCTGACACTTCATTTTATGCAAAAACAATAATAATTGAAACTTATTTTTAATGCTTCATGCTGATATCATCTCAATGAGGAGGCATATTATAAAACTAAGATTGGAGCTATGGGTGCCAGTGGCTCATGCCTGTAATCTTAGCTACTCAGGAGGCTGAGCTCTGAGGATCACAGTTCAAAACCAGCCCTGGCAGGAAAGTCTGTGAGACTCTTATCTCCAATAAACCATCAGAAAACAAGAAGTGGTGCTGTAGTTCAAGTGGTAAAGCACTGAGCTTTGTGGTAAAGAGCTTGAGCTGAAGAGCTCAGGGACAGTGCCCAGGCCTTTAGTTCAAGCTCCACAAATAACCAAAAGAAAAAAATCTAAGAATGGTAAATTGTTGGAATATGCAAACAACATCCTACAAAGCCAATGTATACATATAAGTGATAAGATAAACTATACTTGTTTCATTTTCTATATTAATGACAAGGGTTATGAATTAAATAGCATTCAAACCCACCTTGAAGTTGACCTTTATCAATATCCAAATATATGAGTGTTGAATTGGGAAATTATTAGATAATATATAAGGTCAAAGACACATACCATTAGTCGATTTTTATTTCCCTATTATGGTCACATCTGATTTTAAAAACCATAAAGAAAGGAGGAATATATGAATAGTGTTGTCAGATAAAATTCATTATATTCAGTTCAATTTAATTTTAGAAAACCAATAAGTATTTACTTATTAGGTATAAATGTCTGAAACTGAATTCATGAAATTCATAAGACATGCTTATTGCACAGTGTTATTGTTTATCTGAAATTTATATTGAAACAAATATTTTATTCACTTAATTGTCCATTGTTTATTTTGTGGAACCTGTCAACTCCATATTTTGAAAGAATTTAACGTGAACAAACAAGATTTCTCTAGTTTCAGTAGAGGGAAAAAAGTAATACATAGTTATCTGGGGGAAGATAAAATTAAGCTAAAAACATTAAGATGTACAAAACCCAACTAGAGAAGAAAAATAAAACACAACAAACATGCAAACATCGTAATAGCCTATCAGTTTTAAAAATGTGGAAGCAAGAAGTTTTCAGAAATTATTTTCTTTTAGATATAGTCATACAAATAAAATTCTTTTTATAAGGAGAAACAAAGGAGGAGGCAACAATGCTTGATAAGAAATGTACTCATAACCTTGCTCATGTAATTGTAACCCCTCTCACAGTATTTTCACAATAAAAAACTTACTAATAAAAAATAAATTAAAAGATAAAAATATAAAGTTTGGTTGTTAAAAAAGGAAACATGGAACCTGGTGCCCGTGGCTCACACCTGTAATTCTAGCTGGTCAGGAAGCTGAGATCTGAAGACTGCAGTTCGAAGACAGCTCTGGCAGGAAAGTCCATTAGATATATCTCCAATAAATTATGCAGAAAGGGCTGCAAGTTGCACTGTGGTTCAAGTGGTAGAGTGTTAGAACAAAACAATGTGTTTTAAAAAATTATCTGTATAAAAACTGATTATATATGCATGTGATATTTAGAGGAATAATATTTGTGGAGAATAAAGGAGATAATATCTTAAAATCCAATCTGATTTTGTTTTTCATTGCAGTGGATAATTGTGTACCACTTCAATTACATCGAGTATTATTTCCCAACATGTAATATAGCACTTAATACTTGAAAAGCACTTTGCAATCATTTGCTAATGAAAAGTATTTATGAGAACTATTCTTTTACTTCAGTTGTCATGTTGAGAATAAAAGCTTGAAATTTCTTGTGAAAGAAATGACCAAACAAAAGAAAGAACTGTAAAAGCATAAATGCTAATATTTAAGGAGAAAACCGTTTCTTTCAATACAATGCAAAGGCTTATTGAACAAAGCCAATTTATATCAAGAAACATTCATTGAATTCTTATATGTATCAGACAAAGGACTGAAATACTGGGGGTTGGGAGAATAAACTTCAATTTTCACTATAAAGCAACAGATGATGTAATTAAGGAAAAGATGTTTGAGTTATAGAATAATTCAAACTTCTATAGGAATAGTACAGAGAATCATAGCAAAAGAGGTGTAGATTCTAGGTTATAAAACAGCAAATACTTTCTTCAAGAAGACACAATTGATAGTTAACATAAGTAAAAGCACATTTAGAGGTAATGGAAAATGTGTGATAAAATGTCAGAGTATAAAAGTGTAGATGAAACAAAGAAATGTAAATGTAAAATGAGGGATCATGACTTAAATATTCTCCATATGTAATAATGTCAACTACTGAAAAATGGAGGTAATTCTTATTGCTTTGGGATTTATAACTTTCCCCCAGTAGCCTTTCATACACTAGGACAAACTTTTTCTGTGACAAAAATCCAATAAAAGACAGATACTATTAGTCTAAGCACATTGTAGATGGTCTACAATTGAAAGGATAAAAAGAAAAAGTTAACATTATTACCCCTTCCAAAAGTATAAAACTTTTTTGTAAAAGGCCATTTGGTTATTTCTAGCATCATGTGTGGTCCATATGAAATTATCAATATAGACAAAAGGCTGTAGGAAGCCAATGAAACACCTGAAATACAGTACAGTATATTGTAGACTGTCTGTTGTCCACAGCTAGACTTTTCCTATAACTGTGAGAAATGTCTGGTAAATATGACCAAAATATCTAAAATATAATGTGAAATAACAGTTGGATAATGAAGTAGGTCAATTGTTAAATATATGATCATAAAGTTTACACAAAAATATCAAATTGTTTATCTATATAAACTTGACTTCAAGGAACTCCTTTATGTTTCTTTTCACTTGGAATAAATATTGAAAATGCTTTTTTCATTATTTACATATTTTGGTAGCATAAAATATAAGTTGATATATAAAGAATTGTTAGTGAGTTCCTTCTTTGTGCTAGAAGACATTTTCTCCAAAAACATACAAATATTTAATTATTTCTCAAAGCTGAAGATATTTTCACAATATCATTTTAACTTCTCAGGTTTGCTGCAAAAACTAGAGAGCAACAAACATTTTTTTGTAACTTGTGCCATATTATTTTTTACTCAATTACGTGATACTAATACTTGTTTTCCATGGCTTTTCAGAGGAAAGAGTTGTCAATATTTTTCTACTGTCTTGTAATATTACTCATAAAAGCAATGAGGAAAAGGAAAATGAGAATGGAAAAGGAGAAAACAAGCAAGAATAGGAGACAGAATAAAATAGGAGTAGAAGAGACAATTTAACTGTTAAATCATTTTTATATCATATTAGTTGTTGCTATATTTCCACAATTTTCCTTTTCTTTGCTAAGATTCTTCCAATTCCTACTGATTTTTATAGATAACCTCTACCACGTGTTTTTTCAGGATGGATGCATTATGATGTATGTATGACTGAATGTGTACTTTCTACTAAGTAAACTGGTATATTGGTCTTACCTAAGTCCAAGTTTTGGATTTCTCTAATAATTATTTTGCTCAAAATTTTGTTATTATTCAAGTTTTCCTTCCCATTCTTGCTTTTACTCTGTTTAAAATATTTTATATCATATAAGCTACTGCTTATAAAAGTATTTTTTGTCCATGTCTTCTATCTTGAGTCTTCTCATCTGTTTATTTAATCAGTCTCTGAATTTATCCCCTTCAATACAGTATTGAATATTTATTGATCATTAACAATTAATCTGACCTTAGTATCCCTTTCATCATGATGAAAATCTAGTGGATAAGCCCTTATTATGCCAAATATTAACAGTTCTGCACTGGCTTTAGCTAACACTTCTTTACATAAAATATTCCTCAATATACACTTCAAGTTTGTATTTGTTTCTACCCTGTCTTCATTACAGAAGTAATAAGAAAGCCTTTCACTCTAGATGTTTTCCAACATAGCAGGTCTCGCTGTTATTAGTCACTTTGGGCAACAACTTTCCATAACAACACTTTCCAAGCCTACTTTATCTGCTTGTCCATTTGAAGGAATGAAGCCCCAGGAGAACAGAAGCTTTGCTTTAGAATTTCATGTGTTTTGGACCTCCAGCCATTCCTTACAAGCACTGAGCAATCAGTTTTATTTTCTGTCAATATATCATACACAACTATGGCACGAGATAATGTTACTTTTTGTGTATCTCTAATTCAGTTATGATATAATTTGGAGTTTAGAAGTAGCTTTGTTCTGCATGATCAATTTACTTAGTGAAAAATCCCTTTGAGTCAATATTTTGAACATAAAACCTGTATTCAAGAAGAAAATTTAAGTGTGCGTACATACATGCACACACAAGAAGGAAAAGAATGGGAATTTGACATAAAAAGCAATGGACAAGGCAACTAGCTGCTGGTAAGACATTTACCTCAAAGCAATAAGATTGTTCTGGCTTTACTAGGAAACAAGAAATAGTCTCTTTTCACTCAAATTGAAAAGGAATAAAGCAAGATATTGATCTGAAGGAAGGAAATATAGAGAGAAAAACAAAACCAAACGAATGCTATTTTTTTTTTTTTTGAGCAAAAGTTTCTGAGCAGCTGTCTTTTAATTCATCATTACTGGTTCTACAGAGACACTATATTAAAATCAAGCATTAATTGGTGAAAAACCCTTAAAACTTCAACCAATGTCTTACCTTAAAAAAGAAGAGCTACTATAAATTTGTAAGTGTAATTCAACTTTGGCTTTAACAAGAAAACATTATAAATGTTGTAATCCTCAACTAATCTTCAACAATTTTGTAAATTAGATAGAAAGGAATTTTCACAAAAGGATGAGAGAAGCCAGAGAACAAGTTCAGCAGAGTGGACAAATATAACTAACGACCAGAAAGGAACAACTGTACTTTGTTCATACCAAGCAGAATTTAAAAAAAATAAATTCAATATTTCACCAGAAAGCACAGAACGTTTTTTTTCCCCCATCTTAAGCAACAGAAAAGTAATCAGAAATGTGGGTTCCCAGGAGCATTTAGGCCTCACAGGTCTATAGAATGTGCAAACTGTTGTAAAATGGGTAAGAGCCCTACAATTGACAAAAATGGCAAGAGTTAAATCCCAGAGGGGGTCTCAGGTTAACTTCTAAACAGATAATTGTAGTACTTGAACAATACACTGACCCTTTAAAACTTAGCAAATGATTTGGGGGAGAAAGCAAATAACCATTTTCTGTTAAATTAATTGAGCAAAGAAAGCAGAGAGAAAATGGATCACAAAAAATAAGACTGAGAAACACCAACAATGTGTTATATAGAATCTTAAAACGAATTCCTAACCAATGAAATGATAACTAAGACTTTTTTTTTCTAAACATACACTGGGATCAAATTAAAACAAGGGCTCAAACTTAGAAGAGTTAATTTGCTTTCTTTGTATTTAAGTTTTCTTTACAAAACATGCAAAAACTGCAAAAACTTTCCCAATGTAAAGAACGAGCCTACTGTTCACTGTTACATTGAAATCCATGCATTTGTTACAATATTATAGTTATGTATGTGATTTGGTGCTTGATTTGGGAATTACAAAATGAATGTAAAATTCTTTTCTTTACCCTCTAAAAGCCCAAAACATATTTACTATCTCCATACTAACAGTTGTATGTTTGTCTTCATTATTTCTTTTCATTAGTGAAATATACTGCATTAAATACTGGAATATATGTTCTCTAACAGAATCATTCTCCTAAGGATTTTGCTTCTCATAGTGATAATTTTTACCTAACTTTAAGATTAGGATTGGATAGGATAATTAATTCTACAACAAATATTCTACATCCTAGCCTCAATTTTGGTTTTCCTTGCCATCTTTGATCATAATTCTCTATTGTTGTCCTACTATTGCTACTAACATATATTATCTACTGTAAATAGTGTGATTTAAATGGGAAACTTGCTCTACCTTGCTATTTAAGGACAGTGAACATCTGAAGTATCATACCCTGACACCCTTTTTGCCTTTTCCTTCTCAGTTATAACTCTGTGTTGATCATCAGGATGACATTTTAACTCCATGTGCAGTTCTAGTTCATCTATTAATGTCCTCCTGGACGTTGAATTTACTTCTCTATTTCTTGTTGGTGCTCATGAGAAATCTGAAACCTGTGAAACCATCATGCTTTTGTAGATTATAACTCTGTTTTCTCTTTGGTAGTTTCGCATTATTTTACTTGATATGTGTGGAAAATTTTATTTTCTAAAATGAGAATTTCAGTGTCCTTCCATGCTTCTTAGAATTAGCTTCCAATTGCTCAATTTTTAGATACCTGTAATTGTGGAAGAATTTATATTTATAGTTCATATCTCATTTATTTTATTTCCTTTTTAAAAATACCTATTTTTACCTATATCCTAAAGTATGCTATAAATCCTTTTAAAACATATTTCATATATTTTTAATCTCCGTAGCAATCTAGAGGAATGTCTTAATCCAATCTTCTAACTTATTGATATTTTATACTATCAGTCTTAAAATGTTAACTTTGGTGTCTATATTTTTCATTTCCAACATTTTTCAGAATTTTTAGGCTAAGTTTCTTTTACTCTTTTGTAATTGATATACATTTAGTTGCGTAAATTGCTTTAATCATATCTACCATCAAGTTTAAATTTATACAACTCATTCATCTTTGATATTTCTATATATCTGTCATAATTTTACTGTTTTATATCTTCAGGCTATTTTCCTCAGTATATCAATGGATCTTTGCACATGTTATTTTTATTATTATTTTGTTGTTGTTGAAGTTACAGTACCAGTGCTTGAACACCAGGACTGGGTGCTGTCCTTGAGCTTTTTATTGACCAAGGCTTGTGCTTGCTCTACCACTTGAGCCACAGCTCCACTGCTGGCATTTTGATAGTTAATTAGAGATGTGTCTCCTAGACTTCTCTGCCCCATCAGGCTTTGAATTGGGATTCTCAGATCTCTGCCTCTGGAATGGCTAGGACTATAGGCGTGGCACACTAATACCCAGCTGCATGTTATTTTTAAGGGCTTTAGATGCTTTCACTAGTTTGATATCATTATACCATATTTTTTAGAATGTTGTAGGAGTTGCTTTTTTCTTGCTCGGCACATAGTTTTAAATAAATTATGGTTCCAATAATAACAAAAAATTGAATAACAATATAATTTAAACTTTTGGGAGGAAGAAGAGATGTCTGGAATGCTTCTGAGTGGTAGAGAATTTTTCCACCATGTACAAATTTCAGGATTTTGTTCTTACCACAAAAAAGAACCAACTTTGGGAAGTGACGTTTTCCCAAACTTCCCAGCTTGCTCCAGTGTGTCATAGGTAAAAGAACCTCTGGTAGGGCATTGGTGGCTCAGGCCTGTAATCCTAGCTACTCAGGAGGCTGAGATTTGAGGCTGGTGGTTCAAAGCCAACCTGGGCAAGAAAAGTCCATGAGATTCTTATCTTCAATTAATCTCCAGACCGGAAGTGGTGCTGTGGCACAAGTGGTAAAGTGATTGTTTGAAGACAGCGCTCAAGCCCATAGTAAAAGCCCAACGAAGGAAGGAAGGAAGGAAGGAAGGAAGGAAGGAAGGAAGGAAGGAAGGAAGGAAGGAAGGAAGGAAGGAAGGAAGGAAGGAAGTCAGGCAGATAGAAAAAAAGACAGAAAAGAAGGAAGGAAGGAAGGAAGGAAGGAAGGAAGGAAGGAAGGAAGGAAGGAAGGAAGGAAGGAAGGGAGGGAGGGAGGGAGGGAGGGAGGGAAGGAAGACAGGCAGGCAGGCAGGCAAGAAAGAACCTCTGCTTTCTAAATTGGAAACAAGCAGACTATCCATGTCAGCTATCCTCACTATTCTGTGTTTTTGTTTAATCTGTAGGTTATAAACTTATTTACTGTGTTAGGAAAAATTGTATTTGTTTAATTGTGACTCTGAATTTTAAAACATTATTGGTGATAATGAGCTTTGAACTTAATGCCTTACATTTGCTACCCAAGCATTTTACCACTTGAGCCATGAGCTCAGCTGTTTTGTTTGGTTTTAATGACTTTTCAGATGGGTTCATGAACCCTTCACTTAGCTCTGCTTTGTCCCACATTATTTATGTGTACTTATGCAGTGCAGTGCTCTATTTTGGTTCAGTCATCTGCCTTCAATCAAAAACAAATATGAAATAATTTTATTTAAACCATTAAGCATAATAGAACAGTGCTCATGTTTCATCCCTTATTCCATATAGCATTGTATTCATAAACATCAGTATTTTAATAAATGTGAATTAATATCATAATTGGTCATTATTTGTATTGGAATGCAGGCAAAGCTCAAGTCAAGAAATGGCTATGCCTATTTGCAATAAATTCTTTTTTTTGGGGGGGGGGGTCAGATCATGGAGCCTGAACTCTGGGCATGGGCACTGTCCCTCAGCTCTTCAGCTCAAGGCTAGTGCTCTACCACTTGAGCCACAGTGCCACTTCCGTCTTTTTTCTTTTTGCTTATGTGGTGCTGAGGAATTGAACCCAGAGCTTCATTCATGCAAGGCAAGCACTCTACCACTGAGCCACCTTCCCAGCCCTGCAATAAATTCTTTAACTATTTATCTCTTTTAGGAATGGGGAATGGGCTGTTTGACAGAAAGTGCCAAGCAAAATTTGTCTTATTGCACAGTCAAGATTAGTGGACACAAGGGACAGACAGCATGTGTATAAAATGGAATTGTAAGAAGCTATTGTTGATAGTGCCCAAGTACCACATGCTGGAAATCAGCAAATTCAAATAAAAAATACGTCTTCCTAGAGATAGAGTCCTTACTGGTCATATTTAAGATTGTGTTTGTTTATGTCTTGCTCATTCATGAATCAACTGATGGAACTAGCTATCATTATCTAACCTGAGCCTACTATCCATGCTATGATAAAAAAAACACACAAACTAGAAATATGATTTTTTTTACAAAAGAAAGCAGATGGAAATGTGGCAAACAACAAATATTTAGTAAGAGGGAAATGGTGTTAACTATGAGTAAAACCATACTGGTTACATGAAAACTAAACCTATTTATAATATACGATATTCTATCTGCATATATATTCAGTCATTTTAAAATATCATATATATATAAAACACTAAACCTATTGATAATACACAATGTTGTATCTGCATATGTATTGAGTCATTTTAAAATATCAAATATATATGTAAAACTCTTATGCAATTATACATACATAAAACTCTTATGTAATTCCTATACTTTCTAATATATTGTTGGCAGAATAAAACATTATAAATAATATTAAAACAAATTTAAATATCTGAAACATAATAAAAGAAGGGGAGGTGGCTTCAACAATAGAGGGATTTAGCCATCTCACAAATAAGAAATCTGGAGGAAGCTGGGAGAGATATCTACTAATAGCTTTATAACCTTAGTTATCAACATTCCCTCCATTTCTGTTCTATGCTTCATAGAAAACACTTCTCTTTAAGATAAACACATGCTCTATAATCTTTCTGGGGCTCTCATGTGTGAGTCACACACTCAAGAGTATGGGGAAATTGTATATACATATACACATATATAGGCATGCTGTTTGAAAATGAGAAAAATAAATATGAAAGATGATTGAACACTTTTCATTTTGATGTTTTAAGATGAACATTATAATATACTAACCAAAATGGCTATATTAAAATACCATGGATATTATTTTATCTCATTTTTCGATCATGAGAAATGATCTGGAATTGGTAATATTAACCACACTTTTGATTTATATTTTCTTTCATAGAGATGCAGTTTGCTTTTAACACCTGATCTAGCAAAGCAATTTTTCTGAGTATCTTCACATTTTATGTGCACATTAATAGTGAAAACTTAAGGAGCTAGTGAACTCTAGCTATATAATTCCAGGTTGAATTTAATGATGCATAAAGCCACCCAAGATCTCACCCTTTTCATAGTAAGGCAAATTCAAATGTGATATGATTCTGAATTAATGGACTGATATTTAAATAATCTGAGACATGACATAGACATATTAGCTTATTTCTTCAATAAGTTGTCAAATATTTCAAAGCCAATTTTCCTAATTTAGGCTCTGGAATTCAGGATTTCTCTGAAAGTAAACAGAGCAAACATAAATAATTAACAATGTTCATTAAAATGTAAAATATATTCTGCTTAACTTGAAATATCACTCTATACATTCTTAAAATACATGCTTAGAATTTCAGTTCTCAACACATAACTAGAACTTAACCAGATTTATTTAAAAGTTAATATTTTGAAGCATACCTTGAATTGTGATATAAAATCTTTGGAAGGAAATTATAGAGTCCTATGTTTGTTTCCTGAATGACTGCAGTGGACATTAGTGTTCAATTTTCTTTATTCCTTTCTCTTCCTTTTTTCTTATTCCTCCCTTCTTTCTCCATTCCCTTTTGTCTTTATCATTCTTTTATTTTAGAAATTTATTCACTTATTTTATTTCTCAATTTATTTGTCCATTAATTTATTACTTGTTTATTTGTATCTTTATTTATATATTTATAGAAAAAGGTGTTAGTGAGTTTTCTATTGTACAAGGATAGCCATAAAGTTGTATGTAGAATTCTGACTTTGCTATTACCTTTGGTTGGACACTAGTTTATACACATTGGTATGTGTGTGACATATTGATAAAGGTGGACTTCTGAGGGTTAATTTTGCTCTTAACTCAGTTGGAGAAATACCTAAGAACTCTTCTGGAAGTATCTGTAAAGTTGCTTCAGAGAGGATTTGCTAAGGGATAGGTGAATCATCTTGAATATCATAAACTAAGCTGGGAGCCCAGATTGAACAAAGAAAAAAGGAATCCTATTAGTTCAAACAAACCCTCTGCTTTCTGGTTTCACTGGTTTGTGTAGCTGTGCTTCGCTATACCCTTTTATCATACTGCCTCATCCTTAATCCAGCACACACAGAACTAACCTACATCACAGAAACCAGGAGCCAAAAATAAATTCTATCTCCCTCCACTATCAAGTATTTTCTTTTTTCTTTTTCTCTCTTTTGTGGGTCATGGGCCTTGAACTCTGAGTGCTGTCCCTCAGCTTTTCAGCTCAAGGCTAGTGCTCTACTACTTGAACTACAGAGCCACTTCCAGTTTTCTGGTGGTTTATTGGAGGTAAGAGTTTCATGACTTTCCTGCCTGGGCTGGCTTTGAACCATGATCCTCAGATTTCAGCTTCCCGAGCAGCTAGGATTACAAGCATGAGCCACCGGCACCGGCTATCAAGTATTTTCTAATAGCAGTGGAAGGCAAAGAATTGGAAGAAGTAATATTTATTACAAATGCAAGTGACAATGGTAATAATACCAAAATAAGTTTGAAAGACACATGTCCTATTTATAAAAGCCCTGCTTTCTTATGAATGGCTAGGTTTGGCTGCTTGGTCAGAGTTTATTGGTTTCAAAAACACTTGAATTGCTTTGGCACTTTAATAGACATGGAAGTAGCCTTGTAGGTGTTCTTGCTGTGTTAAGGTCAGGAGATATCAATGTTAACCTAGTTAGGTATTGAGAAAGAGACTTACCCTTACCACAAGTCATTACAATTATTTACTTTGGTGTGATCTGCCATCAACTACAACCAGCATTGATACATCTGTTTTAAGAAAATAAGGATATTAACTAATGAGAAATATTTGTATGAATGCTTATGTGAAAATAAACAAGTTGGAATCCAAAAAGTATTATTTTTTAGGAGTTTCACTTTGAAAGGCAAGGTGTAGGAGTGATTTTCTCAGGTTCCCTTCTGGCCAATTCATGGAACAACAGTAATCAATCACAATTGTTTTATAGAACTGAGTTGCTGGTACCATGTCACAACAAACTGATTAAACCCTCCCAGAAGAAATCACCAACTTTATTGGGACTAATGTTATCTAAGATCCTAAGTTAGAAAGCTGTTTTCATTTACCCTTCAAAGGAAAAACCTTGCTTTTCTAAACTCCACAAATCTGATTTAATTTTTATTTCACAATGCACCTAACCCAAATGATACACTACACCATGTTTGTAAACTAGAAAATATCAAAGAGCATTATATTTATGGGATAATCAGGACAAATAATCTCCCTTTCAAAATGATTTACTAATTAACTCATTAAAATGACATCAAGTTATTGTTTAACTTGTCTTAGATGTTTGCTTTTTAACATAATTATTTTTTTTTTCTTTTTTTGGGTCCGGTCGTGGGGCCAGAACTCTGGGCCTGGGCGCTGTCCCTCAGCTCTTCAGCTCAAGGCTAGCACTCTACCACTTGAGCCACAGCGCCACTTCCGGCTTTTTTCTTTTTTGCTTATGTGGTGCTGAGGAATCGAACCCAGGGCCTCAGGCATGCAAGGTGAGCGCTCTACCACTGAGCCACCTTCCCAGCCCCCTTTAACATAATTATTTTAACTAATTGCCTGGCTTTTTTTGCCTTGGTGGTTCAAACTTTAGTTGTTGTCAACTTTTGATGCCTGATGTTATTCAATAAATGTTACTTAATAAGGATTTATAAGTATACTGTGAACTTTAATAGAATAATAAGTCCAATTTTCTCATTATTCAAATGAAGGTAAAATAAAGGATGATCTTGGACTAAGGTCTATAAAATCTGTAAACCTTCTCTTCTTCAAAGTTAGTCTCAGAGAACATCACATGATATTGTATACCTATAGTCCCACCACATAGGAAATTGAGGCAAGGAGATTATGAATTATACTACAGTCCCAGTAATACTATTTGTGTTGGTTATAGTTTTGTTTTGTTTTATATTGCTGGGATGAAGAAGGCAGAATTTGTTTGTGTTGTAAATGAGTTCCTTACCAGCCAATATTTGCTAATAGGAGGTCACTGATTTGGTTTTGTGTTCATATGAAGAGACTCTGAAAATGAAAGGCAAGGGCAGGGGATCATGAAAGCATAATTTATTCAAGTGAGAAGAAGAGAAACAAAACTCTCAAGTGTCCTGATAGCAGGTTTCTGGCAAAGTGATTAGAATCCAGAGGTTTTTTCTTTTAAATCTATGTAGCTTTGGGTGTTGTTTAACTTTTATTATAAGACACTTGGAATGTGACTTGCTCTTTGGTTGGGCATAAAATATTTTGATTGTGTCACTTTAGCTTTAGTGCTCAGAATAGGTAGGTCATGCTATTCCTTTCTTTCTGTCTCTCTGGGTCAAATGACTGTTACTAAAGAAGTGAGTCCCTTTTTTATCCCTTGACAACTTATTCTATAAGTCAAAGAGGCATTGACTATGTCTTCTTCACATGTTGCTAATAGCTTTGGACACAGTGCTCAAGGGACAGTGAAATTTCCAAAGGACCACTTTCTTCTTAGCTATATTGCTTATTGTTAACTACATAATTATCCTGCCTGCTTACATGTCCAGTCTGTTCTAGAGAATTAAGATGCTGAATAGAAGAAGAAAAAAATCTCAGCCAAATATTGAATAGAAGAACTTTTATTGACATACATAACCAACCAAGGCTAGGGAAATACAGAATGTTGGATGTCTAGTCATTGTTAGTATATTTGAATCTAGTTAGTGATTTTTTGACAACAAGAATCAGAATTTGAAGTTGGAGTGTACACTTGTTTACTATACTGGCACTCCATCACTTGATCTATACCTCCAGCTCATTTTTGTGGTTATTTTGGAGATAGTGTCTTATAAACTTTTCAATCTGGGCTGGCCTTTAACCAAAACCTTTAAGATCTCAGCCTCTAGAGTATTGAGGATTATAAGCATGTGCCACCATCACCTGATAATTCTATTTAGTAATTTCAATGCTTTATATCCTTAGCTTTCTATGCACATTTGGTATCATGCTTTCTGCTTGATGTGAACAAAGGCACCAGACTGATATGGATGACTTATAGTTTGTTTGCCAGGAAAATGGATGTAGAACAATGCATGGGGTTATTTTTTGTATTTGTAAGACTATAATTGAATTAAAATACAAGAGGATCTGTAGCTGAACACACAATTATAATGTCATTGTTTTAGTAAAAGGGTACAGGCACAAATCTAATCTGTATAGCAAATATTAGTTTGTTGTTATTCAACCTACATTCTCCTTTCCAAATTCCAATGTTCTGCAAGCTGTGTGAAGCTCTTACACTGCAAGCAACGTCACCTCTCTAATCTATTGTATTATTATTACAATAAATTTTCAAACCACCTCATGTCTTTGTTACATCTTGCCAAATAAAAGAAACTTGAACTAATAAACAGTAAAAATAATTTACTTTCTATCTCCCTTTCCTTGAGCAATAAGTTTCAAATATCTTGCTATATTTTGAAGTGATAGATTACAATGATTTGGTGATTTTCCCTTCACCATATGATTTTTTTTTAGAATATGAGTGCAGGAAACACTATTTCTGGTGATTATTTAAATCATATAGATAGTATTACTACCACTTCTATCATCTATCATTCAGACAAAATCCTTTAGTCTCCTTATCATTTAATTTCTTCTACAACATTTGAAATACTCAGTTTAATTATCACCCTGCTTCTTTTTCACACTTTGTATTTTTTCATAGCTAAAGATGTAATACCTAGTGAGCACCACAATATTGTCCCTTTATTACCCTACTTTACAGAAGAAAGATTAAAGTACTGACAAGAGATTAACCAGCCCAAAATTTTACTTCATTTTTTAAATATTTTAACTTTATTTTTTACAAAGTTGGTATATAGAGGGGTTGCAGTTATGTGAGTCAGGTAATGAATACATTTCTTTTTGAACAGTGTCACCCTCACCCTCATTTTCTCCTAGTTTTTCCCCTCCCAAAAGACTCCCTGCCCAATTGTATAGTTCATTTCCAAAAGTGTTTGGTGAACATCACTGCTGAATTAACTCACCCTTTGTAAAATCAATAATGAATGAAGCAAAGTTTGAGAGTATTCAAAGGAAAAGAAAAGTGAGATTTTTATACTGACTGTTCATCCCTGTTATGTAGAGAACACACATAGGAGGATTAAGGTCCAGACTAGCCCAGGGATAAACTGGGAACCCATCTCAAAATGTAGCAATTTGGAAACATCTGCTAAAGTGACTTAAGTGGTATAACCCCTGCCTCGCAAGCATATGACCTTGAGTTCAAACCTCAATACAGATAGATAGATAGATAGATAGATAGATAGATAGATAGATAGATAGATAGATAGAATGTTTTGTGTATCTTTTCCCATTCTAAAATTTTTTGAAAGTGTTTGCTTCTACATATTATGAAGTAAATTCTAACTGAAGCTGAACTAATGCGATAGCATGGTTGCCTTCAATTGTGGTAGGGAGCTGAGGTGTTTGGAGCAAGACTCATGGGGATACATTTGTTTTAGGTATATAAATGCATTAAATGTCCAAATAACTCTATCAGTTGGATATATAAACTCTCAGTTATCATGACATAGGTTTACTGTGTACAGAAATTAAATTGGCTGCAGAATGAGCACAAAGAATGTTTGTGGGGAAGAGAAGGGAATTGTGAAGAATAGTGAGCATGAATGTATCCAAGAGTGGGATGTAGTGAACAATTTCAAACTCTGCTAGAAGATCAAGTCAGTCATTCATTTCATACAAAAACTTGGACACAGAACTCACATGTAAAAGCAATTTGACAGATTGATTATGTCTAAAGTTTAATTGGGATGCATATAAGTATGAACTGGAGGAGAGAAATTGGAGATACTGTGCATGAAGAACTATTTTGAGGAGGACTTTCTGTAAAAAATAAGAACAGTAATGAAAGTGTATTTGGTAAAAGATCAATTAGATATGTTGATTAAGAAGTGTATATATAAACATATAAATATGCACATATATACAAATGTGTATATATACAAATGCATATAGGTACATATATATATATATATATATATATATATATATATATATATATATATACATACATAATCAGGAACTTCATGGTGAGGGTAATAATTCTTTAAAAAGGAAAATTCAGTAATGTGGAAAAAATAATTAGAAGGACATCATTGATGGAACAAGCTCCCAAGTAATATGGAATCTTGTTGTCCAATGGAGGAACCAAATTTAAAACAAAACTTGGAAATACCTGACAAACTATGAAGGCCAAAGTCTGGTAGAAATGAGAGACAGGATCTGTCTTCAGACACTTGGTGGTTTGGAAGTATGTTCTCTTGAATATGTGTTTTAGTTTTAATTGCAAGTAAAAGAAATTTTATCAACTAGCATTAACATCCAAAGGAGAAGTTAAAAGACAGTGGGAATTTATGAGTGAAAAGGTATAAATGTAAATGTAAATGTAAACAGTTACAAAAGAAGTGAATATGTTTAATATGTTTTTATCAGCAGTCTAAATACCTATCAGCTATAGGCTAGGATTTCATTCCACTCTGAGCTCTGCTGTTACAATAAAACTGACGGAGTGGTTTACAAAGTAGTTTATAAGTGTGGTAAGACACATATCAAGGCTCTGGGAGGTTTTGTATTGTAGTAAGGCCTGTGTACTCCAATGGGAAGGAGTGATAGAACCACACATGGTGAAAAAGAGAAGGGCGAGAAGGTGAGTGCTCTGACAAGCCTCTCTTATCAGAACCTCCATTCAACTGAAGAGGATCTGATCAATACCTGATCACAGCCTAGAGTTTTGCCTGGTAACCCTAGAACCGTGTCCATGAAGTTTTACCCATCTCAATTTTGAGGTACACATAACCTTGATAACTCTAGGAAATGATTGCTTTACATTTATAGGGTGCTTACTATTTGATAGGCAATGCTCTTTGTGGCACATAAGAATGAACTAATTACAATGACCTAAAAGGAAGATATTATTATAATTGCCCTATACAATGATGCTAAAATATTTTGCCCACAATAATACACACACAAAAATAAGGTACTACTGACTCATATCTGTAATCCTGGCTACTCAGGGAGGATTAGAGTTCCAGGTCAGCCTGGATAAGAGGTTTCCAGAGCCCATCTCAACCAATAACTAGCTATGATGAGGCTCACCTGCTATGTTTGCATTAGGCTGAAGTTACAGGCTCACAGTAAAAGGTCTAGCTTTGGAGACCCCCGTCTCAGCCGAAAATGCCACTATTGGCACACATCTATTATCCCAGCTACCGCAGAAAGCTGCTATCTCACTGCAAAAGCACTCCTATCTCAAAACTTACCAGAGCAAAATCTATAGGGTCATGGCTCAAAGGCACCTGCCTGTCCAGGTTTAACCCCTGAGTTTAAACCACAGTACTGCCAGTATTTTTTTTAAAGCCTCAATGTGAATTATTTGATGAGGACTCTAGGCACTTATGAGTCTTCAGAATTCAATTCTGAAATACCAGTTACACTGGTAATTCAGTGGTGATCATTTGGAACATGATTTAAGAATATACTGGAAGCTTCTCTTTAAGTCTTTAGCCCAGTTATTAACCAGGCAGTTGTTTCTTTGAGGATTTGTTTTGGAGGGATTTAATTTTTTGAGTTTTAAGTATATTTTAGATATGAGACTCTTGTTCTTTGTATGGCTAGTGAAGTTCTTCTCTCAATCCATGGGCTTTCTATTGATCTTGCTAGCTATGTCCTTTGCCATTCAGAAGTTCTGTAGCTTCAGGAAATCCCATTTGTCCAACCTTTCTTTGATTTGTTGTGTTTCTGGGTCTCTATTAAGAAAATTTCGGCCTGTCCCAAGGAGACCCAGAGTTTCTCCTATTCCTTCCTGTAATGTTTTCAGTCTGCTTTGACTCTGAGGTCTTTGATCCATTTGGAGTTGATTCTGGTGCAGGGTGATATATAAGGATCTAGCTTTAGTTTTCTACAAGTAGTTAACCAATTTTGCCAGCACCATTTACTGCAGAGGTTGTCTTTCTTCCATTCTATTTTTTTAGCTTCTTTATAATTTCTGGGTCTTCTGACTGCTGCATCTCACAGAGTTAACATGTACTTGAGCACCTCAAAAGTCTGTTTCTGTACTCAGAAGTAAACATGCAGAACAGTGTGATCAGGTGTTTTGTTAATCAAATAAACTCTTAACAAACATTATCTGAAATAATCCAAGAAGGAACAATGTTCACAAAGTCTTTGGTGTTAACCATGGACTCTGTATCCCCAACAATTGAAAACTACGGGAATTTGTAGGAACTGTAGTTAAAAGGCAGATGATTTCCTGGCTTTTAAAATCCACATCTCTATGGGCAGATAGCAATCACCTTGAAAGTCTGATGGCTGAAACAGCCTTTTGTATAAAGCTGACAAATTTTGGATCAAATTGCTGTCGGCTATATTTTCAAAAAGGTAGATCTTAATAATGACATTTAATTTTTCTTACTGAACAAATGAATGAGTTTCAAGACTGCTTCTACAAAGACAAAGTACTATATAAATTCCACATGAAAGCAGACCCTAATTTAAAAAATAATACCCTAATGATGCCTAATTACTTCCTTGAGAATAAGCAGCAACCTAATTAGTCACCTTTATCTTCCTATGCACCTGGAATTGCCATTGTGAATAAAGCTGCAAAGTGCAGTCCATTTTTAAAACAATGCTGTGCAGTGGAGGAGACTAAGAAGGCTTGGGTCAGGAAGACAGGGTAATTTATGACAAATCATTACACTTTCTAATGACATTTGATCCATTTCTGAGTGAATTAATAAAATAATTAACAGAGTTTGGGAAACTTCCCATGGAAATTTGCAAGCAATCATTTGAGAGCTAAACATAAAACACTTCCTGGTATGGCTAGCTAAAATGTAGTTAGAGAAAAATGTGTTCCTGTGGATATCAGATACTTCTCTCTCACCACAAATCTCTTAATGAGATAATGTCTTCTCAGAAATGGGCAGTAAACCAAACTAACCCAACTGATAAACATTCACATGAGTTTCTGAAAGTGCAAATTTGTGGACAGAAACTGTATATTTTTAGATGTTATTTTTAGTTTGTGAGATCTATATTTCCAAATCTGTTCATCAGACCACTACAATTCTTTTTATTTAATTTTTATTTTTTATTGTGAACATACTGGACAGAGGGGTTACAATTACATGGGCAAGATAATGAGTACATTTCTTATCAAACATTGCAGCCTCCTCCTTTGTTTACCCTTCATATCCCTACCCAGCCTCCCCCCTCCCAATCCTCCTCCCCCACCAAAGTTGTAAAGTTCGTTTTCCACATGACAACTTGTACTTCTCATTGTTGTAACGGGTCCACAGTTATCCTTAAATGACTTGTTTTTCCCCTTCTCCTCCACAAATTGTACCAACATCAAATATAGTGAAAGCAGGGATTATACTGTGGGGGAGGGCCATACAAAGCAAAAAAGAAATAATCTTATAAATGCATTAGAAACAAATGCATGAAAGAAAAAAACATTTAAATACATATCTAAGGGTTCATTTTCCTAACATCACATTATCTGACGTTTTCTGCTTGACTCATTCATATACTAGATATTGCAAATAAGGGAAACCATGGGACCTATGTTTCTTTGGGCTTGGCTTACTTCACTTAATGTAATTTTTTCCAAGCCTTTCCATTTCCTAACAAATGGGGCAATGTCATTCTTTCTGATGGAGGCATAGAATTCCATTGTGTATATATACCACATTTTCTTGAACCTTTCAGCTACTGAGGGGCATCTGGGTTGGTTCCATATCTTAGCTATGGTAAATAATGCTGCAATAGACATAGTTGTGCTGGTAGCTTTAGTGTGGTCTTGTTTGTAAACATTTGGGTAAATGGCCAAAAGTGGGATTGCTGGGTCATAGGGGAGCTCTATGTGAAGTCTTTCCAGGAACCTCCATACTGCTTTCTAAAGTGGTTGAACAAGTTTACACTCCCACCAACAATGAAGTAAGGTTCCCTTCTGTCCACATCCCCTCCAGCATCTGTTGTTGTTAGAGTTCTTGATTTTTGCCATTCTAACTGGGGTGAGGTGGTATCTCAATGTTGTTTTGATTTACATTTCTTTTATGGCTAGGGAGGTTGAGCATTTCTTCATTTGTCTATTGGCCATCCTTCTTTCTTCTTCAGAGAAGTTTTTCTGTAAGTCTTTATCCCACTTATTTATTGGGCAGTTGTTTCTTTGAGGATTTGTTGTTAGGGGATTTAATTTTTTGATTTCCAAGTATATTTTAGTTATGAGACCCTTGTCCGTTGTATGGCTAGTGAAAATCTTCTCGCAATCCGTGGGCTTTCTATTGATCTTTTTGGCTATGTCCTTTGCCATGCAGAAGCTCTGCAACTTCATGCAATCCCATTTGTCCAACCTTTCTTTGATTTGTTGTGTTTCCGGGTCTCTATTAAGAAAATTTCGGCCTGCGCCAAGGAGACCTAGGATTTCTCCTATTCCATCCTGTAATGTTTTCAGAGTCAGACCACTACAATTCTAATATCCACATCTCATCAAAAATCATTAGCATTCTTAGCTGTATTTTAATTTCTCTGTGAAATTATATAAGAAGTTATGAATCAACATGTCTTCTTTATTCCTTCAAAGAAATACTGAACTGAAAGCATGTACTAATTTGTTTCTTTTTCTCTCCATCACTCTCCTGGTAATCTTTGACTTTCTCATTCAGGTCAGTGCTGGTGTTCATGTGTTCTTTCCCAAAGAGTTCTACTATCACTTTACAACATTTCTTCCATGTTTCTACTTGTGTCATAATCTAAGGTCCTAAAAGCCTTCTTTCATGTTGCTATGACATTGGCTCCCTAAGGTGATACAAATCATTGCTGAGAACTACTTTTAGAAATGACTTGTTTTTAAGTTGGTCATGGGTCTTGAACTCAGGGCCTGGGCACTCTCCTTGAGCTTTTTTGCTCAAGGATAGCATGCTACTATCTTGAGTCACAGCTCCATTTCTGGTTTTCTGATGATTAATTAGAGATAAGAGTCTCATAGACTTTCTTACCCCAGCTGCCTTCAATCCTCAGATCTCAGCCTCCTGAATAGCTACGATTACAGGCATGAGGCCACAGGGCCTGGCTCAAATCACTGACTTTACAAATGCACAAATTATATGATTCTGTGGCCATGATGTTGTGTAACTTCATAATATGTATGGACTGGGAGCTGTAGAAGTATCCAATTTGTAGAATGTGTTAACTGTTTCCTGTGAGAATTTAGAAGTTCTTCTTAATCCTTGGTGATGGCTAGTAGAACACATTAACAATTTCTTTTAAATAGAGACTAGATAAACTACATATCTGGTGCTCTCTAATCATAAATTTAATAATCCCTTTGACTCAACTAGGAAGTTGAATCACTGATGTTTATTTGTTTAATGAAATTAAGCTACCGGAAGTTGATATTTTTAAGAATCAAATACTCCATGGGAGGAAGGGAATGACAGGGACACAAGAGGTTTTATCTTTTTCACTTTTTTTAATGTACTATGTGAATTTTTGTTTCTTTTGTATGTTCTTCCTCCATGGTATAACCTATGTTGTCATTGCATTTGATTCCAGTGCCCATCTTGTATATACATTTTTCTAATTCAGGAGGGGAAGGGAAATAACAAAATGCTAAAACAAGGATACAGGACGATCCAGTGTAACAATGAGATGTACAAGACACTATTTTGAAAATGAACTTTACAACTTTCTGGGGAGGGAGGACTTGGGGAGTTGGGAGGGGAAGGTATAGTAGGAGAAAAACAAAGCAGAATGTAACAATGCTTGATATGAAATGTACTCATTACCTTACTCATGTAACTGTAACCCCTCTGTACAGTATCTTTGCAATTAAAACATATTATAAAAGAGGGGACAGCTAACACTAAGCAAAAGGAAAGAAATAGTTGTATTGCCAAAGCTCATAGAATTCACAAACTGTACAGACCAAGATAATGACAATTTGCCTCATGAAGGTTAGAATGTTTTTGTGACTTTAACTATGTATCACTATCTCACAATACTGTGAAATGTGTGAAATTTATGTAATCACTTAATCACAATAAAAATTATTTAAAAAAAAGAAAACTCAGAAAGGACCATCTAGAATGAAACAAAATTAGCACTTAGGAGGGCCTAACTTCTGCCTTGATTCCATGCATATGCGTTTGATATGAGTATTTTACCATACTAGGAACCAGTTTCTATGTCCACAAATAAGAATGTGAATTATGAGAGGGATTAATTACAAGGGCCTAGGAATACACCTGCTCAGACCTCCTTTATAATCCCTTCGGGCTACTTGCAATGAATATAGTTTCTTGCGGGTGTTGAGTAGAATCCACTCCCCCGCTGGCAACAAACTAACCCCAAGATAAGGGTTCAAATGTTTTTTTCTTTCTTGCAATTGTTTCTAACATATTTATAAGATTATTTCTTTGTAGCTTTGTATGTCCCTCCCCCACAGTATAATGCCTATTTTCACTGTATTTGATGTTGGTATACTTTGTGGAGGGGAAGGAAAAAAACAAATTGTTTAAATAGGGATACAGGTGGATCCATTGCAACAATGAGATGTATAAGACATTATTTTGAAAATGAATTTTACAACTTTGGGAGGGGCGAGGGATGGGGGGAGATGGGAAGGGATGGGAAGGGGAAACAAAGGAGGAGGCAACAATGCTTGATAAGAAATGTACTCATTACCTTGCCCATGTAATTGGAACCCCTCTGTACAGTATTTTCACAATAAAAAATAGAGTTTTTTATCATCTTAAACAACAAATCAAACACTGATGTTTAAATATAGAAAATTAGAGTGTGAGACCAACCTGAGCTATATCATGAGACCATTCTTCAAAAAAAAGTACACTGCTGTTACTACTTGTAAATATTTATACACTGAATATCTTCATATTATTTGCATCATTTTAAATCTTTCTAACTCCTATAAGTACAAATCTAAACTTTCTGAGCCCTATGAACTTTATTTCTTAGATTAATAGCTCTTCAGAAAGATGAAAATATTGGCTACTATCTCAATCTTAGATAGAGTCCGGTCCCCATGGTAACAGAGATTTGGTTTCCAATATCAGACTCTAACAAGCCACCAAGCCTCAGAGCATTTCAATTTGTGTTAAAACCTGAAAAGATATCATAAAAATGCCAGAAGTCCTGTGAGTACAAGTATGAATTATAGTAATAGTCTAGGCTAGTAGGTGGTCATATTTCATTTAGCTGGCTTTCAACTAGGTTTATCCTTCCTTTCCAAGCAAATAGCCCTCTGAGTATCTTCCACTAAATTGTGCTACTCAAATATCAGTATGTCTATTTATTTCAGTATGCTTCAAAAAATAATACTATATAATTTCAAATTCATTGACTAATAATTCTCTAATGGCTATTTAATTTTCTTCTAAATGACTATGAAGAATGGAGTAGCCAGTGAGATTATAAGACTCTCACCAGGCATGTGGTCTGGATTCTCTAAGGATTGACATTAAAGTAGAAGAAACTTTCCACTTCTTATGTGGTTTCCATAAGGCAAAAGTGACCTCTGAAATCCACTTGAGAGCATTCTCTAGCCTTTCACTCACTTTGCCAAAGATGAGGTATATTTTCATTTGAGTATCTAAAGCAAAATTTAAAACTTTGCAGTGCCCATATCTATTTGGAATTAATTGTACTGAAAGGTAGCATAAGTTATTGTCTGCTCTTTCATGTTGATCACCCAATTTACAGTTAAGCCAGTACATCCAAATAATTTAGGCTAGAAATAACTCTCTATAGGCAACTTTTCACTTTTCTGGATATTAAATGTCTTTGTAATTTACTATAATATTTGTTCTTCTTCTTGGGGATACATGTTATGTAAGTTTCTTTATAGTGCTTGCTTTTAGAAAGATTTTTTTGAATATCATTCCTTGAAAATAAGTTAACATGCTAACTTGAATATCTTGCTATGAACTGTGTTCATAGATTTTTGTGGATTTCTTTTATTTTTTCATTTGCAGTTAAAAACACATCTAATTTTACCTAAAATGGATTAAGATGTATCATAGTATATTTCTTTCTACATTCTACTTTTTATTTAGAATTATGTTTTCTTGCTGGTCAAGCCCGTAATATTAGAAGGCAGAGATTCTAAGAATCATGGCTCAACACTAGCTTAGACAAAAATCTAACCAGATTCCATCTCAAACAAGATGCCCTCATCATATCACCCAATAAATATGATGATACATGCCTACGGTCCTACCTATGAGTGAAGCAGAGATAGGCAGATCATGGTCTAAGTCCAGGCAAAACAGCAGGCCCTATATGAAAGGTAATAACCAAAAAATGATTGCGGTGTTATAGATCCCAAATACAAAACAAGCTAATGCAAAAAACATTGCTTTTTTCAATTTATATTTGTGATTAAACTTTGTTTGTCTTTTCATTAAAATGTGAATGAGAATTGTTTCTATTATTCATTACAATTATCTATTCCTTTAAAAATACAGTGGGGATTACCTATAAAAAGGAATCTTGGACAGAATTTGTCTTTAGGAATTTATAAACTAGACATTGAATTATTAAATGGATTTCATGTAGTTCAAAATTTCATGAAATGTACATAATAATAACAATATATTTCCCTTGGTTGTGGAGAGATGAGAATGAGGGGTTATAAGAATTAGAAATTTGAGGGGAAAGAATATAGCTTAGTGGTAGAGTACTTGGCTAGCATCCTTGAGCCCTGGGTTTTATACCTTTGTACTGTATACAATAAATAAATACAATTATTTTAAAAGAATTAGAAACTTAAGCTATGTAACTTTTTGTTGTAAAGATACTGTACAAAGGTGTTATATGAGTAAGGTAATGTGTACCTTTCCTATGAAGCATTGTTTCCCCCTCCTTTGTTTTTCCCCTACAATCCCTTCCCTCCACACATTCCCATGACCTCCCTCCCCAACTCCCTAACTCCTCCTCCCCCCTCCACCCAAAGACATAAAGATCATTTTCAACATATTTGGGGAGGGGAGGGAAATAACAAAATGCTGAAACAAGGTTACAGGTTGACCCATTGTAACAATGATATGTACAAGACACTATGAACTGAGATATACAAGACAATATTTTGAAAATGAACTTTACAACTTGGTGCGGGAGGGAGGAGTTGGGGAGGTGGGGAGGAAAGGGATGGTAGGGGATAAACAAAGGAGGGGGTAACAATGCTGGATAGGAAATGGACTCACTACCTTGCTCATGTAACTGTAACCCCTCTGTACAGTATCTTTACAATAAAAATATATATTTAAAAAGACACTATAAACTATGTAACTTGGGAGTAAAAATGGAGAAAGGAAATGGAGGAGAGGAATATAAGGGCTGACATTGATCAAGATTCATTATATATATAACATGACTCATAGAATTGTAACTGTTCTGTACAATTACTTAACAATTAAATTTGAATTAAAAATTAGAAATTAAAAATAGGTAAAATCTTGTAATTGTGAACCATACATGAACAAATATAAAATATACATGATATCTATAAATTGTTCATTTTTTTCTTGCTCCCAAAATGTGGCCAACGTAAACTTTTCATTAGTATTTTAACATCTTATTCATCACTTTCTCTCAATTTCATATTAATATTAATTTTACTCCACACTCTCTGCCCCTGCACAGAAATTTGAACTCAGAGTTTCAGGCTTGCTTTTTATCTCTTGGATCATGCTTCCAGCGTAGATTTCTGGTGGTTATTTTGAAAAATGGAGTCTCACAGACTTTTCTTCCCTAGCTGCTTCTAATAGTCCTCCATGCCTCAGAGTACTGAGTGACTGAAATTATAGGTGAGAGACACCGGCCTAGCACAACACACTATTTAGCTTGGTATTTCTACCAGATTTTGTTCTGTTAACTCTCTGCATTAAAACTTTTATTCTATATTAGCATTTATTGTTAAATGCATAAATATAGAATACATACATATATTCTTATTATCATTTTTGCTTTCTTTCATTGTTTTTATTATTTATTAATTAAGTTTAGTTAATTTGCATTGAATGTTCTTATATTACAAATGAAGTGCTTAAAATGTCATATATTTCTTTTTTCAGCTCCAGCCTTACTAAATATTTGATATAATATTTACCCAATTTAATTATGCTATAACTTCTATTAAGTTTTTTTTAAAGTAAGTGTAAATAAATGTCTAATTTATTTATCATAGACTTGAGTTACTATGTCTTATTGGTCTTATTACATAAAATATTTTATTGTAGGTAGACTTTCTATATTTATCTAATTTTTTAATTTATGTTGATTGTTCCTGCTCCTATTATGTACTTTCAAAAATGTTTTCAGGACTGGATTTCCAATATTGTTATATTTAATATTAATATATATGTATAATGTAGAATTATGTTAAAGCATGTCAGTGTGAATGTCAAAAATGGATTATTCATTAATCAAGAGTAATAAAACATTTTGAGATCTGCCACTGTCAAGGAATGTGATTATAATATTTTATGTTAATTTTAATCTTCCATTTGGTCCTCAGAATTCCCATTATTGTTGTTACTTGGTAGTATCATAGGTTGTGATAGGAACTCATTGTGCTCCCTAAGAGTCTACGCCTTTTAAGATTTCTGTTTGTATGTCAATTACTTGTACACTTTTCCTACATTGAATGAGTATTTTATCTTCTGGTTATCTTCTTAGAATCGCTTCCATTTTTTATGATTTAAAACCTATCACTTATTTATTGAATGTCATTTCATACTCATGAATCATGTAAAGGAAAAGAACAGAATAAAACAATCATGCTCTGATTCACAAGTTTATCCAATAATTCTGAAACTGTGCTATATCCTGAGAACGAACAATTGTGTAAAGAGTTGCCAAATGCTATTGATCTGGGTTTGTCGATACCAGGTAGGGGGGAAGATAAACATAAGAAAAAAATGGTATAATATGTAGGTGTTAGTAATCACATATATGTTTTCTTGCCTTTTCAGTGACATGTTTTCTCCTTATTAGTCTTCCCTTCTAATTGTCTCATAAGTTCAGAATTTGACTGGAAAGATTACTTCATTGATTAGATTTATACTGTAAATGAAAGTGACAAATTCCAAGTGTCTGCACCCATAAATACTTCAATTCCATGATCATACACACGAGGTACCCTGTTGTGAATGGAGATGGAAGGATAAACAGTTTTAGTAATACACAGACATACATGCATCTATATCTCTATCTATTTATCTATCTACCTATTTATCTATATCTATATCTACATATATCAGATGTGCATGGAAATAGAAAAGTTTTAGCATTACTTGTTTCAACAAGTCCTGAGGTTATCCTTCATAAAATCTTTTGTCACAATTCAGTGTGAAAACTGGGCTGGAATGTCTGTTCTATAATTTTCTTTCCTAGAAACAAACAAACCCACAGTATATCTTTTTTGTAGAATGTGAAGAACCATGAACATGATCTGTATGAGACTAGAACAACTTGTTACAAGAAATCATAAATGTTTAAAACATTATCTTTAGTTATACAAAAGGGTTACAATTCAGCATGGTAGTTTGGCATTGACCAAAATGCAATTGCACATACAAATGATTTTAAAACTATCTTATTTAACCTTAATAATGGGAAACAGAATACATGGCTGTCTTAATCATGGTGAAAAATAATTACAGTGTGTGGAAATGAGGTAATTAAATCAAACGAATAATGCATCACTGATATTGACAATGGTAAGTGAAAGGCAATGAAAAGAGTGCCTGAGAGTTTCCAGTCTATCTTTCATGCTACAAATTGAGTGATGAGGCTTTATGAGCTTTATGATGGAGTTAACACAATAGAAATTGAAATTGTGCTTGATTTAAATATTTGCAAGGACACATGTAATAAGCTAAATTGTTGGAACTATTCAGAAGCAAAAATTATTTGTTCAAGACGAAACAACATTTCTAGGTAGTGACTTCAGAAAACTAAACTCATGTTAAAACCTGTAAAAATACATAAGAGAGAAAAATCAAAGAACAATGTGAAAAAAGAGGTTATCCATGGATCTGTAAGAGTCAAGGTCTCAGTAGAGGCTGATTCAGGATTCAATAAACCATAATTTATGGTAATTACATTGTGAAAAATTGCACATATTTTTCTGTGAAAATGTATTAATTTCAGGGTTCCAGCTCTGTGATTTGGATGACATCATATCTTTGGAGAGTCTAGGAGGAAGTTGGAAATAGTTTGTCATGAGGAAACAATGCAGTGGGAAAAATAAGCTGTATTTGTATATAAACGCCATCACTATATACACCAGAGTCACCAAAAGAGTAAAACCTATTATCAAATGTCATTATAACCTTTTGTTATACTTGACCATCTCCAAAATATGGCTAAAGGTTTGGAAAAGGTAGAAGCTCATACCAACAGTATAAGCTGTTTTGAAATCTTATCTATATTTCAAATTCCAATGATTACAGCATGACTTCCCTGAATGCAGATACCATATTTTATACAACTTTTTATAAGTTCTATGATACTATTCACCTAGTAAGTATTATAATAGTAAATTTGAAGTTTAAATAAGTAGAAGTAGTTTCAGGGCATTTAAAAAAAGAGAAAACTATATAACCACTCAAAAACATGAATATCATTACCATAATTTAGTCAGAAAAGTATTTTTAATTATACTTTTTAAAATTATAGTTTTTAAAATTTGAAACACACTGTGTATTTTATTTATTCAAATAAAATGTATATTTTTTACAATGCATATTTTAGAAATTATTTAAAATAAAATGTACATTTTATTCCAAATTAACCTATTAGTTTAAGTATATAGATTGCTAATGCTGAAACTAAACCAGTTTAAACATCAGGTTCCACGCCCCCCCTAAAAAATATGAAAGTTAACAGGATGGAAAAATGTAATAGGTATTATTGATTTTCTTTCTGAAAAGTTTTTGAGGGGAACAGAAGATCATGAAATTTCTGAACGTATCTAGAATGATGTGGTAGAATCTTACAACAAAAGGGAAATTAATATTAAACGAAGATGTGGTTTAAATGCTTGTAAATATAATGGCTAATTTTAATGCATTTTGTTGCTTCTACAATTCATTGGTTTTTTCCATTTTTATTTGGTTTAATGTCATTAGTTTCTGTTCTCTCTGAAATCCTAACCCCAGCAGTGCCTTAAAGTTATCTCCTAGATGGACAGGAAATTGCTAACAATGCAAGCTAACTTAAGAAGGAAATAACAGAAGTAGGCCATGACCATGCCTGTTATAGCAAATATTGCCCAGGGCTTTATCTTGCCATCTCCACAACCTTCTGCTAATAGGAGCAGAGCTGTCAGGCAGAGCCGTGGTATCAATCTTCTTGTTATACTTTAATGCTACTGTACCATAAATTTAGGTCCACAAAAGGTATTTGAGGGCAGAACTTGCTTTGTTTATGAAATCAATAGGAAAAAGGGCAAAAGCTTGGAGAGGGAATATAGCCCCACAGGGTTGGAGTCAGAGAAAGAAAAAAATGATGCAAATGTTCTGTAATAATCTTAGTTCTTATGGTAAATGTATAGAGGAGACAACAAAGAGGAAGAAGCCTCCTGCTCCATGTAAAAGATAATTATGAACAGCATGACTTGCTTCAGCACACACCTGTTTGAGGGCTGCTTGTTCCACGTGCTCAGACTAACCAGAAAAAGAAACACATGGAAATACATTTCTTACACACTGAAAGTTACTACATTGTTATGAGCAGTTCAGATAGATGCTAATTTTACCTTGATGTACAATAGATTGACTCCAAGTGAATATCATCGATCAAAATTCCCTTATTTTTATATATGGAGAAAAATAAGTCTAAGCATGCATGAATAAATCCACATAATACAGAAGAATGGAGACCCTTACTCTCTCCCAAGAAAATTACATTATGACTAATTTTAGTATATTTTTATGAAAAGATACTACAATTACCATCATCAGAAGACTAGTGTTATTTCATCTTGGTCAAATGACTTTTTAAAAAATATTTCTTTTTTCTTCATTGGTTGGCTAGAATTAAAAAATGCTTATCTGTGAGTTATATTATTTTCATCAATTTACTACACTCTGCCATAGTTCTAATTGATCTGCCTCTTTATTTGTTACTTTAAACAGTCTCAAATTTTAGGAAATTTACATTAATTATTTTATTCTCACTTGCATTTATGCAATAACATGCAACTATCTTTTTACTGAAGATAAGTATTTTAAATAAGTAATAGTTGCTTTATGTACAAATGATTACAAGAGCTTATGCAAGCTCATTATATTGTCTATCTACATATCACTATCTATCATCTATTTATCTAACTGCATATCAAGATATTTAGAAATTAAAGACACATATGTGTATATATGTGTATCTATCTTTATGTATGTCTCTATATAAATATCTAGATATGAAAAATTGGAAGAATTAAATATGGGAAGATAAATATGATAGGTGGTTAGACATAGGTATAGATGTAGTCGCTACAGAATAAGAGTATATCTGTATATAAATATATTTCATCTTTTATTTTTATTTAAATCTATAGATAATTATGGAGGTTAAAACTGAAAGATGTGTTATTTTCCATATTCTCATACTGTATGTATATGTATGCATATTTATGAAGATAGTGAAGATATATATATATATATGCATATGCACACAGATACATATAAAGATATTTGCCATAAATATTCTGCCCTTCTTGTTCTTCCTTTCCTGTCCTCTGTTTGCTCTTTGAACCAAGACCCCTCACATTCACTCTTTTTACAAATCTACTTAAGGTAGACTTTAAGAATCAAGCATGTGGGAGTGTAAACTTGTTCAACCACTTTGGAAAGTAGTATGGAGGTTCCAAAGACTCCACATAGAGCTCCCCTATGACCCAGCACTTTTGGCCACTTTTGGGCATTTACCCCAATGTTTAAACTAAGATTTCTACAAAGAAGCATGGTTCCATTTACAGTCAATCTTGTGGCTCAGCTTTTTTGTGGTTTTTGTTTTGTTTCATCTCAATTTTATACCTTCTCAGGAGCAAATGGGCCCTACTTTAGTTGATACAAATTTACTATTTACTTCAGTAAGAGTTATTAGAGGAAATATTTTATGAAAACTCTCACCTATTTTTCTTTATTACATAACACATAGTAGATTTCCAAAATATAGATTGATATAATGAGTATATTAGGATGAATGGAAAATGCTAAGTGTACAATGGTACAAAAGAGCATTGGGCCATGAAATTTCTTTATAAAGAGGTAGGAATATTTAAGAAGCAAAGATTCTACATGTTGAACCTCAAAAAATCCATTCACATATAGTTCCTTCTCATGCACTGACATACATGTGAGAAGCCAAATATAGTTGGAAATATGATTAATTTATTGAAATATTAAAAATATACAGAATAAATTCTCCCCAAGAGAAGACAGCTTTAAAATAATTTACATCTACCTAATTGGTGTGATCCAACCATTTTATATATATATATATATACATATATTATATATACATATATATTATGTATGTAGTATGTATATATGTTTGTATATACTTTTGACAGAGAGAAGATATGTATGTAAGTAATACCCACATATAATGTATATAAGATGTATCATGCTAGGTATGTTATACATTTTGTACTTATGTTATAAACACATGCTTACCATAGCTCACAAATTTTTTCAAATTATAAATATGGTGTGCACAAGACAGAAATGATATCTGAGGTATATGCACCCTTATATATATGCACACACATTCATATATGTAAAGTGGAATGTGCTAAAAAAGGAATACAGAATATTAATACTACACCTTGTTGTCAATAATAAACATAAACTTTTGTTGTATCTTCTATCACAGAAAATAACAAATTAAATTATGAACACGGAAAGATATATTAACCGCATAGACTGAATTAATGCTTGTTCATTATTAACTTATAGCTAAGTTCACTAGAGAATAGTGACAGAATTATAAAAAGCAAAAGAATCATTATAGACCAAAGCTGCTACTCTGATAAGCATGTGAAATAGTTTCCATTGGCACAATCACTTAATTAACTCAAGGAGAATTTGATCAATATGCCCCAGTGCACTCGAGAGGATAACCTACCTCTCATGGCTTCACCTGCCTTGTTACTTAGGACAAGGGGCAAGGCAACCAGCTGATGGTTTGTACCTGTATTCACACTCCCGGGAAATATGCAGGTGTCCTCTCAAATCCAAAGTTGGCGTTAAACCTGTGTGGGGAGAGCAATATACAATAAGTAATGATGAATGAGTTTCTCCTTATGGTCATGAACTTTTGTAGAAATACTCCATTAAGTTTAAATCTTTTGAAAATATTGTACCTCAAAGAAATGCCAGCAAGATAAAAGTTATCCTGTACAGCTTAAGGTGATGTTTCAGCATTCTAGTACACAGTACGAATTGAAAGCTTTCCTTAGCTGTAATCTATGAGGCGATATTGGGTCTCAAAATGCAATCTGATACAGAGGCATTATTCTACACTGTTCTCATTGAAAATGCAATGGTAAAAATTGCTGTAGAGCTATTGCACCTGCTTTGTTGCTGTAGTTCACCAACACATCGTAATTCACAAGTATATTTAGAACGAATTATTTATATTACTTGAAGACAGTCATCCTTACCTCTTTTTATGTTGTTTCAAATTATACATAATTTTATTACCAAAAACGTAATTTAATTATTTTGGCCAGTTTTGAATTTTTTTAACAAATTTAATTTCAAAGTTCTACTTATTAATAGATATCCTAGGGTATTTTGATAAATACACATATTGCATAATATTTGTAACTGGTTAATTATGTCTATTTCTTCAAATGCTTATTATTTATGCATAAAATATTTCTATTCATCTTTTGTATTAGAAGAGGGTCAACAGTGCTTCACACCTGTAATCCTAGCTTTTCAGGAGATCACAGTTCAAAGACATCTCAGACAGGAAAGACTATGATACAATTATGTTCAATTGACTATGAAAAGCTGGAAGTGGAACTATGACTAAAGTAGTAGAGCACCAGCATTGAATGGGAAAAACTTGATATTTCTTAGGCCCTTTGGTTCAAGCCCCAGTATTGGCACACACACACACACACACACAAACACACACACAAACACACACACACACACACACACACACACACACACACACAAATCCTTTCATCTAGTTTTGAAATATATGGTACATTATTATTATACATAGTCTCCTTAGCATGGATTAGAACACAAAACGTATCACCCTTTTGTAAATATCACTCTGTACCCATGGATCAATTTCCCCTGCTTTCCTTTTCCATCCGGGAGTAACCATCACTCTAATCTCAACCTCGGTAATATCTACATTTCATTCCCCATATGATTGGATTCATGGGGTACTTGTCTCTGTGTTTAGCTTATTTTGCTTAATACAAAGATCTCCAGTTCTATCCATGCTGTGGTAAATGACAAAATTTCATTCTTTTCTTTTTATAGCTAAGTAATGTTCCATTATGTATATGTGCCACATTTTTTATGCATTCAGATGATGGATTTAAGTGATGGTTATTGATTTCATATCCAAGGCTGTGTGAAACCTGCTGTGATAAAAAAATGGCTGCACAAATGTCCTTTTTCACATACTGATTTCATTCCCTTTGGATATATCAGTGATGATTGTAGAGAGTGATGGATTCTCTGGTACTGTTCTGTTAAATTTCCATCCTGTTTTCAAACAGTGACTCTCCTAGTTTGTATGCCTGTCGGGAGTATGCAAGAGTTTCCTTATCTCCAAGTTCTCTCAAGCATTTCCTATCTTTTGTCATTTTTTATAATAGCCATTGCTACTGGAGTGAGATTGTTTCACTGTAGTTTTAATTTGCATTGTCTTCGATGCTATTGATGTTAAGCATTTTCCCTAAACATAACAGTTGGTCATTTGTGTGTTTTCTTTTCACAAGTATGCATTAAACTGACTGCCCACCTAAAAATAAATCAGGGATTCGATTTTTGGAATTTTATGACATTTTGAATGCTAACCATTTGTCAGCTGTATGTAAGTGTTTTGTCTTACATTCTGTAGCTTGTTTAGTCATTCTATGGAATTTTTTTCAATATAGATACTTTTTCTTTATGTTGATATAATGTCATTTTTCTAATTTGCTTTCAATGCTTTTGCTTTACTCTTGGCAAAAGAAAGAGAGAGAAACCTAACAAATTCAATAACTAGCAGTGCTTTCCCAATGCTCTCTTTGAGGAGTTTCGGAGGTCTAGTCTTACATTTTATCTATTCTGCATTTTAAGTTGATTTTTGTAACTGCTGTACTTTTCTGCAAGTAGATAACCATTTTTTCTAAGTTCACTTCAGAAAGTGGTCTTTTCTCTGGTACTTTTGTGAAAAAGCAATTGACTGCAGATATATAGATTTACCACAAATCCTAGTTCTGCTTTGTTCTGTTCTGTGTAGCTATCTGTTTTTATGCCAGCACAACAGTTTGGTTATCATGGATTTGTGATTAATTTTAAATGGAGAGAGAAATGCTACCTATTTATTTATTTTTCTATGATGCCTTTGGCTATTGAGTTTTTGAGGTTTCCATACAAATTTTTGTCTGATTTGTTCTAGTATTGTGTAAATATCTTTGTTATTTTGATATTGTATTAACTCTAGAGTTTGTTCAGAAATATAGGCATTCTGACAATAGCTATTCTTTTAGCCCATAGATATATAATGCTTTTCTATTTTGTGCATATGTTGGTGTGTGTGTGTTTACTAAGTAATTTCTTTCATTTATACATCTTTATGTTAAAAGTTTTCATTTCTATTTTTGTTAAATTTACTCCTAAGTATTTTATTTATTTTGGCTAATGTAATGGACTTTTTGTATTTTTAAGAACTTTTAGTAGCATAGATTAGTTGCATAATGGGGGTATTAATTGTGATATTGTCATACCTATATACAATGTTCAACCTGGAGTTCATTTCCTCTCTCTCCTTTATCTACCCCTTCTCTTTAAAATAATTTCAACCAGTTTCATTGGTCATATATGCATTATAAGATAGTTTGATCATTTTCATTTATACTTTCTGTTCACATTCCCTCTTCCTGATGATACCTGCCTCTTGACAGAACCTGGTTTGCTTCCCTACCATTTATTTCATTTAGATTTTTATTAATTGTAACAGGAGTTTTCAACATGGTATTTTTCATATGCATATTTAATATTTTAATCAGAATAACACCTTCCATTGGTCATTCTGTTGCTGATCCCAAGCACCATTTTGTTTCACACTTTCAGTGAGATTTCTTAAGGCCATCATACAAAGAAGTGTTAATAAATATTGCATAACAGGTAGTCAGTGTTAATGTTCAATTACTCTCAGGTCAAAATGTCTGTGAAAAATGTCTATAGTAATGATTGTGGTCAAATAGTAAATAAAATATCAAATATTTACTTTAATCAAAATTCAATTCTTCTACACAAAAATTAATATCACTTCTGTTAAACAAAAGTCAATATTTAAAATGTAATATCAAACACAAAAATCCCATTTACTAAAATAATGTCCTAATCATCACTGCAACTTGTCCAGTCATCAGATCTCAACATGTTCTCTGTGTACTATGAAAGAAAGTATTTCACTGTCCTGAAAAGTGATGTAGAAACAATTAGAGAAATGGCATGTGGAAAGATGAATTAAACAATCCTTTCAATACCCACCATCCCCACTCATAATTGTATTGTTTTGTAGTACAATTGTAACTATTGAAATATTACATCCAGTAATCAATTCCACCTGGTAGAAAAATTGAGGGAAATGCTGATGTGTCAGGAAATAAATTTTGAATGAATTAAGGGGAAATGAATTGTTTGCTCATTCAAAATTATTCCTTTGAAGATCCACAGCTTTCATTTATTACAAATCAAAACTTGAAAGTTGTGGTTTGACAGTTAATGGTTGATAAATGCTATTGAAAAAATAAGGTTGTCTTAATCACATATAATACAGAAAATATTGAAAATAAATGTATTATTCTATGTTCTACATATAATTTATCATGTTTTTTTGCATCTTCAAAAAAATACCTCATTCATTGACTGTGTCATGACTTTTTTTCTTTTTCTTTTAAAGTTGTACTTACTAAATTAGGACATTCTATACACCACCTTAGGTATTTCAGTTTTTCAAATACGTTAAATCTTGTCTCTTCTTTCAGATTCTGCACCTTTAATAATAATGTATTTCCCCAAATGGCCAAAGTTCTTCTTTATTTTCTAGTGTTTATTTACATGATGTCCTTTGGTCTAGAATGCTGTTCTTCCTTTTGGCCCACACTTGAAAGTTTCCAGATTCCATCAGAATTGTCTGACTTTTATACTTCTTAGGTATCGGGAAATATGTAGGCCCTGAGCTATTTTATCTATGATAATACTAATCAAATTGTTTAAAGTAAAATTAACCATCTGTTTCCTCCATCTGTGGAGATGGAGACTGGGATGTATTGAATTCTTGAAATCTGCTACTTAGAACTGTGTATGGTGAAGAGGTGATTTTAGTAAACCAAAGTGAACAAATGGAGCTTCAAGATCCTGGAAAGCAAAGATGATATACATAAGCCCATCACCTGGCCCTCCATGCAGCTTTGCATAGGACTGTAGAGTGTATCATAGCTCACCAGTCTTTCACTATCATTCTAATGATTTTAAATTTAGGAGAAGCTTTATAAATATCCTAACATAAAACCTTCCATTTATACCTCATTGTAGAATTGGTGAAAGGATTACACTAAGACTGAGGCCTTCCTTCCCATGGATAAAGGTTTTTCCAACAAAATGTCCCACTTGTGTAGTTCCATTTTCAGAGCTAAGACATATATTTGGACACCAAAAACTTACTATAACTATCATAAGTAAATGCTGTTTAATAAATTACTTCCATATTCATCATAAGTAATGATTAGTAACAAATAATAAGCTATTATGGAAGTTCCTATAGAAGATTGCTGGAATTTATCAGTCAGTAAATGTTTCCTTTGCTCTGACTTCACAGTTGAAGGAAAAAAATGTAAGTAATTATTATTTACATTCACTCTGCATAAACACATGCACAACCACCTACCAAGTACATATGTACAAACCTCCTACAATGTAACCAGACTTGAGTTAAATAGGTAAAACGATGTTTGAATCAGTTTTGTAGTACATATGGTACTCTAGTGTTTTGAATTTATCCTTTAAAGTATCTTTGAATCAAGAAAAATAATGCTAGTCCTCCTCTTTTGCTTTTTATTTTTCTTTAGCTTATACACACCAATGTGTTTGAATTCAGAGCTTTGTGCTTACCAGACAAATGCTCTTCCATTTCAGCCATGGACTCCAGGCTTTTTCTTTTTTTTAATATGTATATTTATTGTAAAAGTTCTGTACAGAGGGGTTACAGTTACATGAGTAAGGTAGTGAATACATTTCTTATCGAGCATTGTTACCCCTTCTTTATTTTTCCCCTCCCATCCCTTCCCACCTTCCTAACTCCTCCCTTCTCCCCTACTTATAATGTCCTATGTGATTTTCAATCTTGTTTTTTTTACATAAGATTATGTTCTTTGGAACAGCAGAAGCCACAGACAATGATCCTCCTAAGGTTGCCTCCTACATAGCTAGGATTACTGGGATATGCCACCATTCCCAGAATTATTTTGGAGATAAACTCTAGCACTTTACTTGCTCAATATCCAGACTAATTCTTCCTGATCTCTACTAATTGGAGAGGATTACAATTGTGAATTGTCTAATCCAGCTGAGTTAAAACTTCTTTATGTGAGGGGCTGAGAAGGTGGCTTAGTGGTAGAGTGCTTGCCTTGCATGGATGAGGCTCTGGGTTCGATTCCTCAGCACCACATAAAGAGAAAAAGCCAGAAGAGGTGCTATAACTCAAGTGGTAGAGTGCTAGCCTTGAACTGAAGAGCTGAGGAACAGCATCTAGGCCCAGAGTTCAGGCCCAGTACTGACCAAAAAACCTTTTTATTTGATTCATGTGACAATTTTTAAAATTTATTTCGTTAAAATGATTTTTGTTCTATATAATTCTAAGTATGAAATAGAAAAATTTACAAGGCTGAGGGTGTGACAGTATAGAAAACTTGCCTCATGCTCTCTCTGTTCTATTCTAGCTCTCTCTCTCTGTTCTTACCTCTCTCTCTGTTCTATTCTAGTTCTCTCTCTCTGTTCTTACCTCTCTCTCTGTTCTATTCTAGCTCTCTCTGTTCCTTTCTAGCTCTCTCTGCTCTGTTCCTATTTCTCTCTCTGTTCCTCTCTGTCTCTCTTGCTGCTCTTTTCTAGCTCTCTCTGCTCCCTCTCTCTTTCCTCTTTCCCAGCTCTTTCTCTTTCCCAGGCCTTTCCCAGCCATGTGGAGTGCCAACCTTGCCTGGTCCCAGCAGGTCTACTGAATAAACCTACCCCTTACCTGAATACCATGTGTGTGCTGGTGCTGTTCTTACTCGGCTACCTCTTTTTAAAAACCTAACATAAATGGTGCCGTGACTCGGATAAAGGCTTAAAGTCAGGATAGCTGGGATTCCTCAGTTTTTTTTTCCTCTTAAAAAAAAAAACCAATAAAAAGAAAACTTGCCTCATGTCATACATGAGTCCAAGGTTTGGATCCCCAGTGGGACAACATTTTTGAATATTAAAAAATAAGTTTCTAACTCTTTTGTAGAACCACTTGGCAAAATCATACATGCCTTTGTTCTTTTGTTCCTGACAAGAGAGAGAAAGCACATGTTAAGAAGAAATCAAGTCCTAGTTTTTTTTCTTTACCTTTAAAAGTTATGAATATTTATTTTCTTTTTCTCATATTTTCAAAGCTACATTTGTGGTTTTCATTCACCTTATCTTTCTGCTGTGAGATTAGTACACCAGAGTACTTCATATTATGCAGAAAACTTAGCATGTGTATTCTTGTAAACAGATATATACTGTGTGTGTGTGTGTGTGTGTGTATATATATATATATATATATATATATATATATATATATAACTACAATGCATGCTAGTCATAAGCCTAAAGTGTTACAGAGTGATAGACTTCCTATTCTTATTGGTAGGAAAACAACTCAACATTCAAGATATGAGTTTACAATGCAAGATGACAAAATGTGATTTCATATAATTAACAATTTTAGCTGCAATTAAATTTAAGATGTTTAAAATTAGAAAGTTGATGGATTACTTTTGCAGTGAATACCTCCTGCACAATTAAAATAAACTTGATAAATACCTTAACTTGACATTTTATACTAATATCATTTTTTTACCATATATCTGGATTTGACATAATTTCCTAATTTTGCTTTAATATGTACATGGTTTTGAATATACTAAAGACATAATAAATCATCTTTTTTCAAAACTCCAAGCATTTCCGTCATAATTAAATAGGAAAGTTGAAGCCTTAGAAGGAAAAGAAGGACTTGTAAGTGTGTATGTGTGTGTGTGTGTGTGTATGTGTGTGTGTGTGTTGCTAATTAAGGTGTGGAGGAATTTTTAATTCTGTACTTACATGTAATAAACTTGTGATAGTGAGAGAAGTGTAATTAGAGCCACCAATATTGAATTCCAAATGTGTACTGCACTATGAATTTAATTTAAATTTCTCTATCCCTTCCATCCCGTTCTCTCACCACTGGGAGAAATTGGAGCACTTGACTGCTGCTGTGGCAAATTGGATCCTAATAAGTACGATGCTTTACTGCTTCTTGTTTTTGCTAAGGTACAACTACCGTATTTCAGAAGAACTCACCTGGGCATTAATTCAACAAGAAATGTTGGTAGGGGCATTATATTTCCCATGTCTTGATATCTCAGTGGATGTCATGCATATAAAGAGACCCAACAGCTGGTATGTTTCACTCACCAATGTGCTTGTCATCTCTGTCTCAGGTTCAGCTGACACACCTCCAGGGGCTTAGAAATAATATTCCTCTCAGTATTTCAAATGGTTTGAGATTATACTTTTTTAAAATTTGAAAATACAGCACATTGCAATGGATAAACGGGCTTAAAATGAAAGGATTGGTTTCAGAAGCTCTCTCTTAAAAGTATCAGCCATCTCATGTGTTATAACAGAGATTATTTAAAAACCAGTTCATGTCCTGAGAAATAAGCATCTGTGCTACAAACACTTAAAATCAGAAAGAAATCAATAAACCCACTGTATAAGAAAAGTTAAAATGATTATGGAAGAGAAGTCTCATTAAATATTCCATAAATACAGATATTCCAAAATGATACCAACCACACCAAATGCTAAATAAGCCTTCAAACCTTTAGAACTCACATTTTAGTAGCAATCATATCTATTGGCACAACTACTTTGGTTGTAACATTAGTAGCACATGCCCATCTATAGTACAAGGATAATGAAGCGCCATCACAGATATGAGATGAAAATATTCAGAAATGAGAATGAACTATGAATGGCTACATGGCATATTTTATATTTGTTTCTAAGGAAAACAATTCTGAATAAAAAAAAGGATGTTTTTCACTTCCATTACAATGTGATCGTAAAAAGTAAAACCTAACACAAAGTAACACAAGTCACACTAGTGGTTACATATAAGGGAGCTTTTGGAGTGTTTCTGGAGTTCTATTTTGGGTTACTAATGGTAGTAACAGAGCAAATTTCCCTTTGTGATCATTTCCTGAGGGCCAAACTTCCATTTTCCCACTCTCAGTTCTTACTGTCTGTTGTATGAAGTATGACAGACTATGAGATATCTCCATAGAAAAATAGATTCTTTTACTCTCAACTTCTATAGTTCTCCATAAAGCTTGGTATACATTTTTATTCTAGCACATGCACAATTTATTTTATTATACTGTTTTGTAAAAGTACTAAATCAGAGAGTATATTACTGTTAAAATATACCTAGAATCTATCAGTGTATCTGTCAAATGTCATTTTTAGTGAAAATAACAGTGATATTTTGAAACTAAAATTTATTGTGATCATTTAGTGTTCAGTTTTATTCTAAATTAATTATGTTTTAGCTGATATTTTACAAAAGTTACAAGCGGTAGTTAATATTAGCTTCATCTGTCAGGTGGAAACATTTGGAGGTGCAGTTATTTGCTGAGGACTATACAAATACTGAGTATGAAAACAGTTCTAAAATCTAGAAATCATAAATTTATTTCTGAAGGAACACATTGCAATACAAAAAAGGATAAAGCATGTGGTAAGACCAGCTTGATATACAGTACATACTCAGTAAATGTGAGCTTCACATTATGTAATATACAAAGTCAGATTAAATTGATTATTCTTCTGTAGCAAGGATATAGGCAGATATAGTTAATTTATTACTATATCACACTCAATATTAGCCACTTAAGGTACAATGAATTAAAAAAAAGTTAGCTGGCATTCCCAGCAGTAAGGAATAGAGAACTCTGTGTGTGTGTGTGTGTGTGTGTGTGTGTGTGTGTGTGTGTGTGTGTGTGTGTGTGTGTGTTAGACTTCTCACAAATGTTATAGATTTTATTAAGGAAGTCTGATTGTGTGAGTTTACTTAACAGTGGACAACTTGAACCAAATAAGGAGAAAGAATCTGTTGGTATGTAAGTACAGAGGTCAAATGATGAAAGAAGGAGGTTACAATGCCTGATAAGCAATGCACTCATTACCTTGCCCATGTAATTGTAACCTCTCTGTACAGTATTTTCACAATAAAAAAAAGAAAAAAAAGAAAAGCTTGTGAGGGAAGGGTGGGAGGAAGGCAAGGCTAGATAATGAAGTAATACCACATAAGAACTTGAAGAAATGTGATTACAAAGGATGGGAGATAGACAAGGGGCAACTTAGTGCAATCATCTTGAGTAGCCAAACTCTACGCTCTTAAGAAACAGTTGACAAAGTTATTTTTGACAAAAGCAAGACTGGAAATGATCAAGGTCACTAAAATGAGGTGAGAAAAACAAAGTCACTAAGGTTAAAGCCCTCATTCTGTATGAATAGCTTTTCTGTTTGAAGTTTCTCAAACATATTTGTTTTTGCAATTGTAAGTACAGTGGAGTAAACAATCATGTAGTTTTCTCTTTACTCAAAGTGCATGATGATTCAGTATGAGCATTACCTTATTCTATTGTTGTCTTTCAGCAAATTCTAGAGAACCAGTTTTAAATGATTGTTATTTCCACTGCCCAGATTAAAGTGAGTTGATAGGAGCTAAATAGGGACATCGCAAAGGCTCCTGGGATTTTGAATGCCTCTCTCCTCTCAATCTCCATAGAACCATGACACTGACTTTATGACATTTTTGACATTCATCACTTTTTGCCATATCCCTAAAATAAAATCCTAGTGCCTAGGAGCTTGACACCTCAACATCCAATCATCATTGCAGGACTCAGAATCATCCAGGGTGACATTTCATGACTCAACATGTCTGTACTAAAATTACTCAGAGGACATGCAAAGGTTTCATATCAGATCTGAGTTTCTTTTAAATGTTATTAATTTGTTAAGGAACCAAAACCCTGTGATATGTCATTGATTTTCTAAACATACACTTGTTCAACAATAAAATTTATTTCAAATTAACCTAGGCTCTATGTGTTTTTTTTTAAATAGATCTAGAGCAAGAATAGGAGTTGTAAAGATGACAGGCATGCACTTGTTTAGAATATTTTTGAGAAGCTAGAATAGGAATATACTGCAGTCTTGTGAAATAGCAGGTCTCCTGGTCCTGGAGTTGGTCTGGCACAGACCAAATGTGGAGCACCAGAATAGGAGGAGATTGTGAAGAGGATGTCAACTTTGAGTGAGTCTGACAAGTTTTTAAAAGCTGAATTCTTAAATCACTTAAATATTGACAATTATCAATAATACATCTTCAGTATTTGCTGGCATAATTGGAAGCAATTGGCAACAACACCACATCTAATTCTAAAGACAAATATAAGAAATTATCTTTATTCCTGTTACATTATGAAAAATGATTTAAGTTTAGTAATTTAATGTTGGTTCCCTCACAACAGTAATACTAAACTCAAAACCAGCTCCATTTGCCCCTTTGTCTACTGATTCACAAAGGAAGCATATGGCCATTTCTGGTGCATTGGATGACTTCAATAAGGAGGAAAACAATGCTAAAATCTTTATTCTGCCTCTCAGGTGTTAAAATAAATAGAAAATAAAGTTTTTCATGTTATGATCATTTATATTGCCTCTTTCATCTGGTTCATTACAGATTTCTACATTTTAATGCTTGACTAAACTATAGGAAACTGTATTTTTAAAATGTTTGATTTGCTTAATCAGAACTAAGAGTGAAACAGCAAAACTGGAATTTTTCATTCTCTAAGCTTATTGTTGAGTCAAAAGACTATTTGAAACTTCAATTTAAAATACTTCACAAACAACAAAAAACTACTGCCCCTGAATTAAAAAAATACTGCTTAAGTTCTAGCATAATTCTCATATGAATAAAACATTTCTAGAGACGTTTATTAAATCAAATAAAAAGTTTTTAAGATTACAATTATACTTCAGTTTTATCTATTATTTATCATTTTGTCTATCTACAGCAACACATGAAAAATTGATGATGTGTATATATTTATTTACCTTTATTTTTTTGAGAAGAACAATACTTTGAAAAGTAACAGTGGGCCAGAAATGGTAGTGGTGAATAAGAAAAGCTCAAAAACCCCTCAGCTTTAATAACGTCAGACAGACTGGCTCCTGATCTCCTTTTCTTAGAGAGCACTTTCTTTAGAACACTTGGGGATTTTTTTTCCTTGAGTTCTTGAGATAGAATTTTTTTTTTAAATTTCCTGTTGATCATCGAGAACAATAGTATTTCTACTTCATATTTCGTTTAAGGAGACCATGAGCCTAATTTCTAAGGGAAGACTAGATATAAATTGAATACTTCCTTTGTCCATAAAGGTAAGAACGTTTGTATGTATATTTGTTGTTTTACTTTGCTTTGTTTTGCTTTCATTTGCTGATTTTTAGAAAGCCAGTAAGCAATCACAGATGGGTTAGAACTATTTCTCCCAATGCCTTGTTCTAGCCAAGTTGTATTTGACTTTCTATCCTTTATTACATTACAATCAATGATTGTCTTTTTTTTGTCATGGGGCTTGAACTCTGGGCCTAGGCTCTGTCCCTCAGCTCTTTAACTCAAAGTGAGTGCTTTACCATTTGAACCACAGCACCACTTCCAGTTTTTTTGGTAGAGATAAGAGTCTCACAGACTTTGCTGCCCAGGCTGGTTTTGAACTGAGATCTTCAGATATCAGCTTCCTGAGTATCTAGGATTACAGGAGTGAGCCGCAGGCATCTGGCTGCCTTGTCTTTTTATTTAGTGCAATTTTGCTTTGACAGTCAGCAGCAATAACTCGATGGAGATGGATGGTGCATCACTAACCAATCATGGTGATTCATTAAACAAAAAGCAGAGATAATGAAGCAAACATCTTTTCTGTCCTGTGATTTAGAATGTGAGAGAAAGAGGCATAGTTGTCTTGTAGAAGAAACATGGGACTTTGAATAAGAAGGTCTAAAATTATAAGTAGTCCATTGAAGGGCAAGTTGCTATCTGGTGAAAGGGATGCCTCCATCTGTGGCCAGAAGGACATTCTTCCCATATGAGTGTTATGAACATTTAGCATCATTTAAGGAAAAACATAAATGATGGATATATGCAATCAATTACTTGGATATGTGATAATAACAAAAGCAATGTACACAATAGTTTCACAATTTGCCATAAATATAGTTAGTTTAGGAACTAGCGATGGCGTGTATTACAACTTATTTTTGTTTTTGGTCCGGTCGTGGGGCCTGAACTCTGGGCCTGGGCGCTGTCCCTCAGCTCTTCAGCTCAAGGCTAGCGCTCTACCTCTTGAGCCACAGCACCACTTCCGGCTTTTTTGTTTTTGCGCTTATGTGGTGCTGAGGAATTGAACCCAGGGCCTCATGCATGCAAGGCAAGAGCTCTACTGCTGAGCCACCTTCCCAGCCCCTATTACAAACTTTTAAACATGATTTTATGTTCTAAAATTTAATAGCATTAAATTGCAATAATATTTGTAAAGAAATTGTACTTAGTATTTAAATAATTATGATATACAATTACAATCATTAAATCAATAAATATTAAATAAGTACAATTATTAAACTGAATCTGCAGTTAGAAATTTAAATAATTATTTGAATTTTATTTGATCTTTACTTATTTTGGTATCAAAATAGCTACATTGTAACAAAATGAGGATGGCATATTTTATTAGTATTGTTGATACAAGTTCTACTGCCACCAACTCAGAAATTTACTATGTACCCTCTGACTGGAAAATTCCTTGATTCAGAAATTGGAATAGGTTCAAATGTGTGTTTTGTTTAAGTATTGAAATCAATGGGTTGACTAAAGAAGACTAATTTACAAATACTAGTAAGGATTCACGTTCGAACTCATTCACATTGTTGGCAGAATCTTTTCCTTATGATTGTAGGACTGAAGACCCTGTCTCTGTGCTAGTTGTCAGCATGAGTCTATAATATCTTGGAAACCACCATTTCCTCCTCACATGGCTCTTCTATCTTCAGAGTGCTAACAGCTCTCCTTTTTCTACCAGTATTTCTCATTCATGACACTAACCAGGGACATTTTCTGCCTTCTAGTGACTTCAGGTAGCCTCCACAGATGATGCAGAGCAATCTCCTTAAAGTTGCCGAAGAAAGTAAGACAATACCTCAAAATATACACTATACATTATTCTTTTTTGTGATTGTAAGACAATATATTTAACAAACACAAAATGCATTCATGAAAAGTGCTTAATTTCAAACTAAAATAGATTAGAAAGTCTGTTTAAAAATGATGCAAAAATTAAAAAGTTGAGCTCTGGTGGCTCATTATCTGTATTCCTAGATAGTTAGGAGGCTGAGATCAGAGGTGTGCAGTTCAAAGCTAGCCTGGGCAGAAAAGTCCCTAAAATTCTTATCTCCAATAAACTACTCAGAAAAAGCTGGAAGTGTCACTATGGCTCAAGTGGTAGACTGTTAGCCTTGAGCACAAAGAGGTTCAGTGACAGTGCCCAGGCTCTGAGTTCAAACCCCAGGACTAGCAAAGAAAGCACACAAACAACCAACCCCCCCCCCAAAAAAAAACCATAGAAAGCAAAAAAAATTTTTCAAATATGATGCAAAAGTGAATTCATTACATATTTTCATCATGAATAGTTTTCCTTAAGTTCTGCTAGTTGTGCATAGCACTCATATGGAGAGACTGTGATCATTATAGTGATTTGTTGCAATTTCTAAAAGATATACACAAATGTGTTGCTCTTTATAATATATTTCATTCAATTCTTTCATGAAATTCTGGAGTACTTAGCTGTCAAACATAGAAGCCAACATACAGTGTGTTTAAAATGTGCCTAAACTGATCTAGTAAATATATATACATAAATATTTATAAATATATAAATATTTATATATATATATAATAGAAAAAGAAAAAGAAAAACTCATTCAAAATGCAGCACTGGTACTCACTAGACACTGTTGAAAATGAACTATACAACTTGAAGGTGGGGGTGGGAAAGAAAAACTGGGAGAGAGCAAGGGAAGGGATGACACTGTTCCAAAAGAAATGCACCCTTTCCTGACTTTTGTAACTGTAACCCCTCTATGCATCATGTTTATAATAATAATAGAAAAAGGAAAATAAAACTCATCCAAAATCAAAACTTTTATTAAAACTTCTTTTTGCCTTGCTATCAATCATTGATAGCATTGTGTGTGTGTGTGTGTGTGTGTGTGTGTGTGTGTGTGTGTGTGTGTGTGTGTGTGTGTGTGTGTGTGTGCTCACGTGCATGCGCACACACCAATAACGATTTTTATTCTGGGCACTGTCTCATAACATTTATAATCAAGACTGTTGCTCTACCACTTAAGATACAGTTCCATTTCCAGCCTTTTGGTAGTTAATTGGAGATAAGTGTGTCATGTACTTTCTTGCCTTGGTTGGTTGTAAACCAGAATTCTCAATTCTCAGGTTTCTCCTGAGTAGCTAAAATTACAGGTATGAGCCACCATTACTGGGACCCAGTTTTATATCTAATTATCTTCCCTTAATCAAATATTGAATCTGAAGGCATTTATTGACAGAAATGAGTTCAAACCACAATATCAACAAAATAATCCCCCCAAAATATCTGTTACAAACAAATGTAAACATACTATTTTTAAATTAAGGAAAAAAATGATTCAAAGTAGGAATTGTAAGTTTTCTGGAATTAGGATGTGTAAATTTTCAATAAGTGTATCTATAATAGCAATTTGAATACAACTATGTTATTTTAAATATGCAAATATATATATATATAGTTAAAATGAATGACTTCATCTCACACATCAATTACCCATCTAGTTCTGGCCAGCTGTACAGCCAACTAGAATAAGATGAGACTTTGAATGCCAAAATAAATAAAATTATTGTCTAAATCTATCCATTGGGAATTAAGTCATGATTGAAACAATAACTTAAAAAGACTGAAAGTACGTTAGTGACCTTGAGTATTTTAAAAATTATTAATGATGGGATAATATTTTCTATCTACCAACGTGGGAATTGTATTTGTTATTGTTTCATGTTCTAATATTTAGATAATATTTCTTTAAATACTGAATTTGGGTAATATATTGGGTAGTATATTGAATACTTTGACTTGCATATTATACTAATTACATTGTTTCCTTAAAATTACTAAATTCTGTAATAACTGTTTAAATCTGAACATCAGATAAACAAGAAAGATCTCTTAATCAAGGGACATTGGTTAAATAATGAAGATAATAGCTAGAGCAAATGTTGTTAGTAACTGGTCTCGTATTTTGTTGCTTTTAGTGTAACTCATTTGTCAATGCACAGAGGAATACTTTGCATTGTATATGTAAAATATTCAGTGCAATTATAGAATCCACAAAAGGAAAAATATATTAGACTTAGAAACTATTTGTGGAAAAATAAATTCATAATTAAAACCTTTTTAAAACTTCATTTATGTCACTCATATGATTAGTTTGTATATGTAACTTATTTACTTATTTTCATGTGAATCTATTTCTTATATTTATTTCCATTTGTATGTGGGGAAGTTCAAACCTGAAAGTGTCCTTTCATTTTACTAGGGTGTATTTGCCTAGCTCTTCACACATCTCTGAATCAGATAAATCTAAATCCAAACTGTCTATTTGGAGTATGAACACTTTCTCTGAATTTAACTTAAAATTTCAGACTCCCTTTTGTGTTCTGCCATGATTTGTTCACTTTGATTCTTGTAGCTGTATGAGTTTTAGGTATTTGTGTGTATTATTTTTGTTTTATAGAATAAATCCCAAGGGAGATATGCGCAAATAGAAGGCTTACAGAAGTTCTAAAGAAATATTTATTATATTTCTCTCTATCAGAACCATGTGACCTAACATAAGTTGTCTCAAATATATGGAACCTTCATCCAGGGATAGTAGGTATTTTGAAGAACAATAGCTCACATATGGAGAAAAATGTTAATTCTCTAACACCTGTTTTCCCATACATGACAGTTTGGGTAGGTTAAAAACTGAGTTGAAGTATCTAAAAATGTTATTTTTCAGAATAAATTGTGACTTTTTAAAACGTCTTGACAGCACTGTTTTGTCAGAATAAAATACTACATATAAAAGTTCTTTATGAATCAAAATATGTAAGCCAAATACTCAAATTAACAGGGACTTCTCTAGAAGAAATTCAGAATATTAAGGAAAAGCATGGTACTGGTGGATCTCATCTGTGATCCTAGAAGCTCAGAAGGTTCAGATCTGAGAGCTGTGTGAAACCAGACTAAGCAGGAAAGTCTGTGTGATTCTTATCTCCAATTAATTACCCCCAACAAACACACAAAACACACACACACACACACACACACACACACACACACACACACAGAAGTGAAGCTTTGGCTCAAATGGTAAATCATTATTCTAGAACAAAATATATCAAGGACAGCACTTACACACTGAGCTCAAGCACAGGACTGACACATAGACAGAGAGGACAGACAGACAAACACACACACACAGAAGCCGTCCCCTCCCCCCACACCACATGTCATAGCCAAACTTTGCTAAAACATTTTGACCATTTTGTTAATAATTAATGTGGCTTCTATGCTTTCCTTCTATTTTTTGCCTTGCTGAATTTATTTAAAGTTTTTCTGAGCCTGAAGTATGATAATTTGTCTCTTAAAATTTATTTTCAACAAAACGTTTACATTTTTATGCAATTATATAATGTGAAACCATTTTTGTTCCATATAAAATGTCTTCATCATGATTTTTTGCTATTTTTTAGCATTTTAAGTATTTTTGACTATGAAAAAAATTTGAAACATTATTTTCTGCTTAGTTTTTAATAAATTTTTATTTTTCCATTAATAAAATTCTCTTAACTTAAATGCTTCCTTTTTATTTTCTTTTGACTGTTATGATTGTATTTTAGATTTTGTCTTTTTAAATAATTTTACTTTGCATGACATTTCCTTTATATTTTATAGCTATATATATTCTTTGAAGCATCTTTTTACTTAAATTCTAGAATTTTCAATTTTCATCTTAATTGATAGAAGTTTTAACAAATATTAATGACATGTTCCAGTAATGTGTCTGTGGGAATACATTTTCAAAAAGTTTTGATTTGGGCCTAATTATTTATGTAAATACTTTAAAGAGAAATAGGCCTTAACAAATTTCATAAAAATTTTACTTTATTATTACCTCCAAAATGTTTTAGCATTTCATGTTATTGTAAAATGAGTAGGTAGTATATTTTTATACCAAGGTGATGTATAGAGGAGTTACAGTTACATAAGTAAGGTAATAAGTCCATTTCTTATAATGTATCCTCATCAAATTTCTAATTTCTATATATCTCAGCTTCCTCATCTTCTACTCAGAAATGTTAAAAGTTACTACCTGCAGCAGTTTAAACGCATATTGTTTTGCCAAACAAAATAAAATAGTCATTGATCCCACATCATAGAGTTTAGATTAATTCAAGTACTCCATCAAGGCCATAATACTATATTAAAAGAAATGTCTCTTGACTCACAGAGTTTTCATACTTTGCATTTATGTTAACTTCATACATCATCAGACAATGAAAATAACTGTTAGCTCATTGAAGATTTGATAGATGAAGACAATGTTACCAAAAAGAAAAAAATAGATAACCATGTCAGACACTAGTCATTCATACATATAATCAGTAGTAGAATGCCTATCTAAGTAGACCAAGACTCTATATTCAAAACCCCAGTGATATTAAAAAGAAATTGAGTTTTGGGAAACCCATAGCTGTAGAAATTGATAGGTTGATTATTTCTTTGTTCAAAGGACACATTTTTTGGTAGATAAATAAACATGAGGTTAAAGCCACATTCACATTCAATAATGCAGTGCCTTTTTATTTCTCTCCATTCAGACTTACCTTTCTAATGATAGAAACAGAATGTTAAGTAAATAAAATTTAGCCAGATCTAATATTTTACTATGTGGATAGGACTAAGAGAACATGTGCATGCAAAAGGCTAACTTAACGATGGAAAGTCACAATGAAATGAAAATCTGAAAAGATTGAGGTAGCTAAGAGTGTAAGGAAGAGTAAGTGAATTATCATAGAGGATATTACCATGGAAGAAAGAATGGTCAATAGACACATGTAGAAATATTCAACATCTCTGATCTCTGCAGATCAAAACAACATTGAAATTACACCTCAGTTTACATTCGCAGTTAGAATGGTCATTATCAAGAAAAATAATAATAACAGATCCTGGCAGGGATGTGGCCAATATGGAATGCCACTACACTGTGAGTGGGAATGTAAACTCAGTCAACCACTCTAGAATGCAATAGGGAGCTGTCTCAAAAAAAAAACTAGTCATAGAACTCCCCTATAACCTAGCAACCCTACTCCAAGACATTAATCCAAATTACCACAAACCAGGCCACATTAAAACCACCAGCACAACCATGTTCATTGCAGTTAACATTTAAACCATAGCTAAGGTATGGAATCAACCCAGATGTCCACCAATATATGAGTAGATCAAGACTATTCACACACACACACACACACACACACACACACACACACACACACACACACACACGTATGGGAAATCTATGCTTTCATCAGAAAGAAGGGTGTTGATCCGTTCATAAAGAAATGGAAGGATTTGGTTAAAAAGATGGTAAGCAAAGTAAACCAGAGCCAAAGAAATAGGCCACATAGTTTTCCTCATTTGTAATAATAGGAATGTGCTTCTAAATGTACGAGTAAATACAATGCATAGTAAAAGACAATTATACAACTTGGACATGATAAATTAAACAGTGCTCTAAACATTCATATAGTGAGAACAAGGGAGGATATTATTAGAAGAGTATCACAACGGCTCAATAGCTATGTGCATGTTATCATATAAAATGATGCTTTACAAAATGAACTCCAAAAAATGGAAACAAGAGGCTTTTCTATTGAATTGGTTGTCATTCTTTTTGCCCCTTCAGTTTATTCCCTTTTGTCACTGCTTTTGATTTCTGTACCCTTTGCCTGGTGTATATGTTTATCTGATTTGGGGAGGGAAAGAAAAAGCACAGAAATGGTGGAACAGGGTGTAAATCAATTCAGCAGTTATACGCACTAGAAATTATATTGGAAATGAACTATACAACTTGAGGGGAAGGCAACTTCGGAGGGAAAAACCTGGGAGAAAACGAGGGAAGGGGTAACACTATTCATTGCCTAAACTTATGTAACTGTAACCTCTCTGTACATTATCTTGACAATAAAATTTAAATTAAAAAATGTGAAAGACCATAGGACTCATGGGGTTTGCAACAAAATGATGTAGAGGCCTTATACTATTGTCTGTTGTCCTTCAAATTTAGTGAAAAAAGAAAAGACATGGTCTAGAAAATACAGGGGAGTAAGTGGAGAATATTGACTTGTTTTCTGGTGCTCATAGCATGAGCTATATGAAGAGAAAACAGTCTATGTTTGAGTGGGCAAGTGAAATGGTGTCTTTAAGAATGAGCTCCTATTTTATTAGATCAGAAAGATAAAGTGGTTGTTCAGAGAAGAGTTTAATGGTAGAATGTGCTTTACTAGTAACTAATCATGTATTCCAGAATGAGAAGTGGGTTTAAGGAGCTAGGAAAGCATAATATTTTGAGTCAACAGGGACTGTTAAAAGCATTTTAGGAGAGAATGAGTGGGTTCCCACTAGATGAAGCAGCACGAGCAATGGCATAAATTTCCCAGTGTGTTTCACAGAAGTATGAGAATACAGGAACACATTTTAAAAACTCATTATATGTCATGGGGAAAATGATAAATTCAGGAGGAAAGGTGTTGAGTCTTTGTAACTAATGTTATTTACAGCTTTGAGAGGAGTCCAGCAGGTGTATACAAACTACTTTTTATAAAGGCATTGACTCCTCACTTAGAACAACAAGGTGTCTAAAAGCATGAGAAAAGCCTGGCTTCCCTCCTTTCATTTGCATCTCTTCTTTGTTTCGGGGTCTGATTTCTGCTGCACTCTCCAGACCTATTCATCAGTCAAGGAGTTTCTGTGTAAAATTCAGTAATTATTAATTCATCTGAGATATCCTGGCCCTGGGGGCACACAAGTGGAGGAGGAAAGGTGATCAAATGCAGTCTTATAATCAATGTACATTATGTAAAAATTGAGGGTAAGAATGGAATGGGAAAAGATAGGAAGAACAGTGGAAGATAACAATAATCAAGATGCTTTGTACTTATAACTTGACTTCTAGAATTGAAACTCATTTGTATATCTACTTAATAAAGATATGTAAACAGTAAAATGAAGCATGAGTAGGAATGAAATCTTTTTTTAAACACTGAAGGTATAGGCAATTTGAAATAGGATCAAATGAAGAATTTTACATTCAACTTTTACAGAATTTTATTTTGGGCTTCAAAACACAGTACTGAAAGCCTCCAGTTACTGTTCTCAACCTGGAATGACATTTCACATCCAAATTCCTATCAAGATTACCTTGTAACAAGATCACTTCCTATACAGAATTAATCATTTGATAGGAATATCATTGTCTTCTCAAGCAATAAGTTCTTTTGTCATTTTACAGAGCTATAACACTGAAAAACACTAGATATCTTTTACCATTTTTCATCTCTTTAATCATTCTACTGTGATGGGTGTCTGGTCCTTTGGGAAATCTAAGATAATATTTTGTACTGCTCTGAACATTCTTGTGTATATATCTGAAGGGGTAGAAAGCTGTGTACAAGAAAGATACCCGTGGGCTGGGAAGTTGTCTCAGTGTTAGAGCGCTTGCCTTGCATGCTGGAGGCTCTGGGTTTGATTCCTCAGCACCACATAAGCAAAAAGTAAAAAGCCAGAAGTGGCGGGGTGGCTCAAGTGGTAGAGCGCTAGCCTTGAGCTGAAGAGCTGAGGGACAGTGCCCAGGCCCAGAGTTCCCCATGACCGGACCCCCCCCCCCCCCCGACCAAAAAAAAGAAAGATATCCGTAAGCCTTAACCTAGCTACTCAGGAGGCGGAACTCTGAGGATCACAGTTCAAAGTCAGCCCAGGCAAGAAAGTCCCTAAGACTCTTATCTCTAATAAACCAGTCGAAAACCAGAAGTGGCGCTGTGGCTCAAGCAGTAGAGCACTCACCTTAAACTGAAGAGTGAACGGACAGCGCTCAGGCCCAGAATTCAAGCCCCAAGACCGATCAAAAAAAAAAAAAAAAAAAGGAAAGTTACCTGCATATTGTAGCAACAATTTACACTAGCCTTGCTATGGAATCACTCTAGGCCTTTGCAACTGATAAATGGATTTAAATAATGTGGTATATCATATTATTTGAACATAAATAAAAAATAAAATTATATCATTTGTAGAAAAACATATGGAACTGGAGAACATGTAAAGTGAGAAAAACCAAACTCAAAATAAGCCAAACATCCCATATTTTTGCTCCTATCTGAAATTAGGCCTAAAATGATGATGCTGATGATAATAATAATAATTATGGATCATAAGAGTAAAACAGAAACTCTGAAAGGAAAAGAGGGGAAAACACAGAAGATTTGTAACTGGAGAGGATTAAGTTATGTTATACACAAAGAAGATAGCTTAATCAAATTATTCAAATACTATCTGAAAAATAGGGGAGGATAGAGGGCAGTATAACAGATGTGTTAAAGTTATATACATGATTTACATCTATGGAATTATCAAATGAAATCTCATACTACTAATGCATACTAATAAAATGCTTTAAAATAATTTATTATATTAATTTAGGATTAAGGCTCTCCAAATATGAATCAATTCATCATTTGCTGACTTTCCTTAAATAGTGTTCTGTTACTGATCTCTACATCTTATATTTGTATTTAAACTTGCCATGTTTCCTTCACATACATACTGACAAACTTTCAAATACAATGTTTTTACCTTGTAACTACCCATCTATGGAATTACTGACCATTCTCCAAGAATCTCTCTATTAACTGAGTAACACTCTTTTATTCCTAAACTATAAACTCGTGTCCTGCCAATCTGCTAAAGATATTCTTACTGCAATATACACTTATATTCAACCATCATTTTTATTCTGTTCATTTAATACACACACAAAATTTGAAACTGTTGACAATTGTTTCATCTTACATCTCCTTTCTTAATACAACTTTTCTTATTTTTTCCTATCATAATTCTTTCAACTCCCTTCTTTTCTGTTCAATAATCTTAAATATTTGCTTCTCAAAATTATATAATTTCTTAAGTTTTTTGTACATTTTTATTGTAAAATACTGTACAGAGGGGTTACAGTTACATGAGCAAGGAAATGAATACATTTCCTATTGAGCATTGTTCCTCCTCCTGATACTCCTAAATATATATTCATTTATTTATATATACATTCTCATTTATTTCTTATAAGGTAACATATTTCCACTAATTATGCATGTGCCTGTTAGTGAGTCATGTATATGGATGAACGTGGAATCTAGATAACAGATCTTAGAGTGTTTCCTCAATGATATATCAATAAAATACCAATTAAACTCAGTATAATCCTGTAAAAACTATTTTTTTCACTAAAATATTTGACCACAATAACCTTGATATGGAGAAAATTTAGCTCAATGAAAAAGGCTTCTATACAAAAACAGTTTGTATAATAGTAAGTTAACACACTATATAAAAGTAAGGATTAGGAGGACACCAGCCCAGAAGCAAGCAAGAAAATTCCAAGAATTTAGAATAACGGAAACCTCTTTAAACTTAAGAGAATTTATAAAGTTATATTTCCACTTTGGCAAACAGTACTTGTTAAATATATTCTGCTTAACTTAATCTTTAAGGAGATTCCTCAAAACAACAGAATCTAGACATACTATATGGTTTATAATCCCAATACTAGACATTTAACTAAAAGAGATGAAATCACTGTATTTAGAAATTACATGTTCCCTCATATTTATTGTAACACTTTCATAATAACCAACAATGGAAACCATCACAATGGCTATCAGCTCATGAATGGATACAGAAATAATGTGTTCTCTCACAGTGGAATACTATTCATCCATAAAATGACTAAATTCTCTCATTTACATTAATATGAATGGAATTAAAGATAACAATGAACTGCATTGTTTAAAGTCAGCCGACATTTTTAATTTTTTGTGTAAATAAATGAAACAAGGAGATAGGTAAAATTACCTATTTCACCATAAAATACATACATATATATGTATATATAAGTTTGCAGAAATTAATATATGAGTTAAGTTTATAAAATATACGTTTCAGAACGTGTATTTTAATCTTCAGATAGTTAATGTGCATGGAAACACTTTAAATTCACCATTTAGAATTATCCTGAGTGTACATTTACAATGTTTGATAGTTTAGAATATTGGATGTCTAATTAATGAAGGGATCATAAATTTAAAATTACATAGGATTAACACATAGTTCATTTATCTTGAACAGTAGCTATTTTATACATACAGTTTGTTCTTCTCAGAACTTCCTGGGAATAAAAAAATATTTAAGAGTGACAGTGGGACTTGATGATCATTTGGTGTCTTCCACAATTAGAATATCACCCAAACGTGTCATAATTGTTTATTTTTTCTGTGGAATAGTGTCAGCCATCTGATTTTAATTAATATCTACTGTTATATAACTATACTATTTTCCCTTAATTTTATAAATACTATTTACAACAAGTTTGCTAGCACATTTTTAGTAAATCAACCTTCCAAGCCATTCCAACTGTAAAAAATTAAATCAATATTCTTGAGTAGTAAACATAACTTGCAATTTTGTTTCCACACCTGTCATTTCAAATGTATTACACTTCTTAAGGGATTTTTCTGTAGCCTATAACCTGATAGCCTAACTTGCTATCTTAAAAGTGTTGTTCTTATCTTTATGTTTTTGAACCCTCAAAAACCTAATTCTATAATGTGGAAAATGTTCTCGCTTTGGGACTTTATCGCAGAAAAATAAATACATTTATTTTTACATCCTCTCCATAGAATAGCAAATCGCTTGATTCTGTGTATGAATTTTCAAGTTAAGAATCTTTGCTTTGATTGGTACAGAATTGAAATCTTGCAACCCTCACTTTAGAAAGAAAAACCATGACTAATTTCTCTCTTTAGGTATTTCCTTCAATTCTTCAAGTTGATAGTCAGGATTATAAACACAATCATAAATACATAATTATGGAACCCAGTATGTGTTCTATTTATTTAATCAACTTTTTATAACTTAGTTATGTGAGAATGTTTTGCTCTTCTTATGTAGAGTTGAAGATAAAATGAGTCATAAGTAAGATAAAAGGTATCTATAACCTCAAATCTATAAATGCAAATTTCCAGCTTAATTTTACACAATAATTACACTCAAAAAGCCTAATTTGAAAAGAAGAATTCCAACTCAAGATGGGCAAATAATCAAAACATACATTTCTCAAGAAGAAAAATAAAATGTTTCAAACACATATAAAAATGTTCAGTGGCATTAATTGCCAAGAAAAGGCAAAGCAAAACAAGGAGAAGCCAGGTGCTTGTGGTTCATGCCTGTAATTATAGCTACTCAGGAGGCTGAGATTTGAAGATTGTAGTTTGAAGCCAGACCAGGAAAGGGAAGTCCACAAGACTCTTATCTCCACGTAGCTGCCCAAAATGTCAGAAGTGGAGCTGTGGCTCAAGTGATATAAATGTTTGAGCAAATCAAAGCTCAGAGACAGCACACAGGCCCCAAGATCAAGCCCCTGGACCAGATAAAAACAGAACAAAACAACAACAACAACAAAACATGACAGAAGGTACCATGCCTGCTGGGCTGTTACACACGTGCATGCACACACATAAACCCATTTTTACAAGAATGTGAATTTAAGCTAGTGTACAATATAGATAGGAATGTGAAGAATATGAAGATGTGCATAAAAGATTCTCAAAAGCTAAATGCCGATCTATCATAAAGTCAGGTATTTAATTCTGGGTACCTATCAAGAGGAAATTAAACACCATGTTCATTATGGCACAATGCAGGATAGTTAAAATGTAATATCAATGCAGATGTTAACAGATGAATGGATAAAAAATATATACAGATGAAAGAAATAAAACTTGCCATTTGATTAAAAATTTGCTTGGACTTTTGTTGTTGTTGTTGGTCATGGGGCCTGAACTCTGGGCCTGGGCACTGTCCTTCAGCTCTTCAACTGAAGGCTAGCACTCTATCACTTGACCATCAGCCCCATTTCTGGCTTTTTTTTCCTGCTTATGTGGTGCTGAGGAATTGAACCCAGGGCCTCATGCATGCAAGGCAAGCACTGCACCACTGAGCCACCTTCCCAGCCCCTATGCACGGACTTTATGAAAAGTAAAATGAACCAAGCTCCAAGCTCAAGGTAGAAATATTTCATGTTCACATCCCTATATGGAAGGTTAAAATGTCCACCTGAAAGTAAAAAAAAAAATACTCCTGATATTGGAAGACAAGATGTTGGTGATTGGAAATGATTGGCTGGATTTGATCAGTGAACACTATATTGTATGGGAATATCATAAGGAACCCCACACATACAAAAATTTGTATTAAGAAACATAAATATGTAGTTATAAATGTCATGAATTAACAAAGGAAGCATGTTTAGGAGTACAAATTATTTGCTGTTTAAAGACAAACAAGAACGAGAGTAAAATTTCCATAGCAGAAAAATTTTATTAGAAATACAATTTGGGGGTTATCTTATCAGCTAAGACAGAAGCATGGAGAGTTTGTGGGCAGCCTGGGCTACATTTCAAGTCAAATCAGGATTCCATTTCAACTCAAAACAAACAGAGGACCAACAAAAGTCTCTTTAGAAGAAGAGTTCATTAATTATCTGTGTAGACTTCTCTTTCATTTTCAGAAGCGTTTACGAAAAGATTAAGCACATCTACCCATCATTCAGGAAAGCATCAAGAGTGTTGTTCTAGTTGACTTGGTATGTTTTAACTTATAGTGTTCCAGATACTGAGAGAAAGTAGCATAAGTAAGTATTCTTTTTACCTGTCAGATTCAAAATTTTATTTTTCACTTTTATCACCTTCTTTTGCTTGAAATGCTAAAGCACAAAAGTTGCAGTAAAAGCAGAAAAAGTTAAGAAACAACTTTAGGAAAGAAAATAAATGAAGAATAGAAAATGTTTATTTAAAAAATATGTTAGTCCAGTATTACATTTTAAGTTTTGTTAGTACTGTAATATTCATACGTGCTACTTTATACAAACCAAGGTAAACATATAATCTGTCTGAATTTATAGAGAAGAAAACCCTTATTGGGTTGTGGTAAGGTAAAGGAATCCTTCTGACAGTTTAAATTTGGAAAACACGTTGATCATGAGAAAGACAGCCCTGAAAAAAGGTGCAGACTTCTCAGAAATATCAAGATTGAAGTTTCAGAATTAATTCCTGAGTTATGTACAGATTAAAATTTATGTACGAAATTTACCAATCCATCATAACTTTTCTGTTTACTAAATTAATAAACTTGAGCAAGGTAGGATTGTAAATGGTTCAAAATGTTATATTTTTATTAAAATAATAAGTTGCCATGAGAAGTGTCTACGAGTCAGATAATAAATAGAAAAATAGCTTCTTCAAATTCTACTCATGCGGTTAAGAAATATCACTTATAAGAAGTTCTATTCTATTCAAGCTTGGAAGATTAAAAAATATATTTCCCCAAACAAAGAAATAAGCGAACATTTCTATTTGTTCATAATGCATACTTCAGTGCAATCAGTTTCTCCAATGTTAAGAATTTTCTCAGAATGTCTACTATTTAATAAGAATATCCCTAGAATTTTAAAATATATGCATTGTCATTTTATAGATACAATAACATTCCATTTCAATGAATTGTCCAGAAATAAAAACTTATGAAATTAGAAAATAACTTATGGGAAGGGAAAGGGATTCTCAGAGTTTATGAGGTTCTTTGTGGAGTGAGGACTATGATAGCTACATGGCTCTATGAATCCATTAAACCCTTTAATTATGTAGTTGTAAGGAATAATGTATTGGTATGTACATTACAGATCAAGGAAGGTGGCAACTACTTAAGTAGACATTGGACACATCAGAGGAAGAGGAATTTCTTCATCCTTTGATGAGGCATTTTGTAGCTACTGATTGCATCAACAAATATTGTCGTGATTACAAATGAAATGCAATGAGGTTAGCATCCATTAAATCATATCAAATTCCTTCCAAACTAATGATAGGATTGAATTTGTTTAAATCAGCTTTATGATAACAAAGGAATGAAAATTTGAAACATAAATACATCTAAATATAGTGTAACCATACTCTATGACAAGGCATTAGTAGTTGTTGAGGCTGTGTTTTCTTTGAAGTATGTATTTGACCTCAGTAAACCTTGAAGAATTCAGCATAAAACTAGCTCTGATTATTTAACAAGTTTTAAAATATGGGGAACCTTGGGGGATTGTATACAAACTTGCTGATCTAATTTTATATGTTAGGCATGTACTCTACCAGATAACTAAAATTTCTACAATTAGCATTCAGGATGGTATTCACAAATTCAAACTGTATACAAATACATAAACATGTAGGTATATATATGTATATATATATGCATGTATATATGTCTGCATATTTAAATAAGTCATATTATCCTCGGCAAGCTATAATTAAACAAATTGTTCTGTTCTTACTTTTTAATGAGAAGATGATTTTAATCATGGGGCATATAAGATTTTTATTCAGTCTGTTTCTCCATCTGTGTTTAAATAGTCTTCTTTGTACAATATGTAGTGATGATGGCAGAGAAAATAATAGCTGATAAAAATATATTCTGTTCACCTTCAGAAGGACTCTGAAACTGCCTGAATTAGAAAGAAGACCAAAGGAACAAGACAGAATTTGCCTCTTTCTTTTTCTATTGTCAAGATGAAGTATAGGGGTTACAGTTAAATAAGTAAGGTAACAAGTACATTTCTTGTTAAACTTGTTACCCTTTCCTCATTTTTCTCCTACTTGTCCTTATCCCCCCACTCCCAAGTTGTACAGATCATTTCCAATGTATTGTCTTGTGAATATCACTATTGCATTGGCTCCCCCTTGTCCTTTGTCTCCCCGTTCTGGTATTCCCTTTCCCTTCCCTAATTCAAATAAACATGTATGCAATACCAGGGTAACAAAATCAAATACAGTGACAACAGTGGGTATACCATAGGCGGAAGAACATACAAAAACAAAAACAAAAACAAAGCACATAGTACATTAAAAACAAAAACAACAAAGAAAAGTACCTTGTGTCCATGTCTTGGAGTTCATTTCACTTAGCATCATCTTATGTACATAACTATTGAGCTATTCTAGTCATCTGCTAAGATTATCCTAGACATATACTAAGTATTACAAATAAAGGAAACCATGGGACCTATGTTTATTTGGGTCTGGCTTACTTCACTTATAAAACATTTCATGTGTGCTTCCAGCAGGAGTATCTTAAAAGTCTTCCTCCCTCCCTCCCTCCCTCCCTCCCTCCCTCCCTCCCTCCCTCCCTCCCTCCCTCCCTCCCTCCCTCCCTTCCTCCCTCCCTTCCACCCTCCCTTTCTCCCTCCCTTCCTCTCTCCCTCCCTCCCTCACTCCCTTTCTCCCTCCCTCCCTCCCTCCCTTCCTTCCTTCCTCCTTCCCTCCCTCCCTTCCTTCCTTCCTCCCTCCCTTCCTTCCTTCCTTCCTTCCTTCCTTCCTTCCTTCCTTCCATCCTCCCTCCCTCCCTCCCTCCCTCCCTCCCTCCCTCCCTTCCTTCCTTCCTTCCTTCCTTCCTTCCTTCCTTCCTTCCTTCCTTCCTCCCTTCTTTATTTTTATTTGGAATTACTGGGATTTGTTTTAATACTCATGCTTGGTAGTCAGATGCTCTTACAAATGAACTAAGCCTAAGTGTTACAGAAATTGGGTATTGCTTCCTATATGGGGTCATTCTTGGGTAAATTCTACCTTTGTTACTACCTTTGTAGTACTTTGTTACTTCTTACTTTGTTACTATCTTTGTTATGCTCTAGCCTTTGTAACTAGGATAATAAGCATACACCATTTTACCTATATTTGCTATAGTACAAGAACAGGTTTCATTGATTCTTTTCAGTCCAAGTTGGCTTCAAACTATGATTCCCCCCACCTCAGACACCCAAATATCTAGGATTATCGTTGTGAGCCAAGAACATCTGCCTCTGTGTTTACTTACTGCATATACTTTCAAAAAGGATGCTAGATATGTTTGTCTAGTCTTTCTCTTACAATTAATATAAGAAAATAAAGTTTATATGAGGTATTGTACTTTTCAAAGGTTATTTGGAACAAAGTCTCTTTCTTTTTTTTAGATTTTATTACTAAAGATGCTGTACAGGGAGGTTACAGTTACATGAGTAAGGCAATGAGCACATTTCTTGTCGATCATTGTTACCCCTTCCCTTCTTTTTTGTTGTCTCACTATCCCTTCCCTCCCCCTCTTCCCACTAAAGTCTCTTTCTTCTTCTTTTTTTTAGGAACAAAAGTAATTGGTCAAGTCAAGTCTCATTTTCAGTAGACCTTAGGTGCAACCTCTAAGATGAAGTGTCCGTTTATTCTTGATTTCAGGTCTCAAGAGGGTATAGCCACATGAATGGCTGATCCTCAAGGACTGTACCTCTACATCCACTTTGCATTTTATCCTTAAATAATTTTCATACTTCCCGTTTAGACAAAATCTTAATAAGTTAATTAGCTTTACTAAGCTCAATTTTCTGTACTAGTTGGTAAATTTATTTTGTGTTTATTTATGGGACTTGGCAACCAGAGAGTACTTGTGAATATTATATTTTCCACTAAGAATTCCAGTGTATTTTTTTTTCCATTTAGAATTCCTGTAGCTTTCATTTGGAGGACATGGATTCTCCCTTAAGTTTGTTCTTTGTAATTTCACTGCCAAACACATACAGAGCATGATTAAGCTGACTTAGCTCCCATTGGACAAACCATACATTTTAGTGCTTCCTGTGTCAGTGTGCATTCTGGATTCCATTTGGGTTTATTTAGATAATGTTGAAATATTTATTCAGACTGTTCTATTTGTTTATGCCAAAATATCTGTCCAGAATATGTGATTTTTATTCCATTATTAGCCAATAAGTTTGTTTTGCTTTTGTGTTATTGCCCCCAATGACTTTTTTCATTTAAATTCAATATGGTGTATACACATCTATGTTAGTTTTATGTAAATTTGACAAAATGGTGATTTATTCAAGACTTACGTCCCTGGTACCAATTCTTAGTAGGATTATTTCCAATTTTATTTTATAATCAAACTCTTCATTTACATCTTAAATCTTCGTTCATGACCAAAACTCTAGCAAACACAGGTAGATCATCAATTATTTCAATTTTGCAACAATGGCTGAGGGTCTTTTCATTGGCTGGCTCCCATTTGAAGTTTTTTTGTGATTATTTTAATCACTTTCTTCAGTTTCAACTACTATCTCCTCCTCATGTTGATTATCTTTACTCCAGTGAGTAACATAGTATTTTGTTCCCTTTATCATAAGGATGGCAAGAAGCCATTTTCAATTTATGGTTCTTAAACCCCTTTTGTTAAATTTCTTTATTTTAAGTGAAGAGATAGATATCACATAAATCCATATAGTAAAACATTATCCAAGTTATCCTATTTATAATTTCAATTGAAAGAATTATACAAAGTTGGATCACATTAGGACTTAGAAAAACTTCACAAACAATATTGCTTATCAGGCTCTGAATCAATGCAACAATGCTATTCATAAGTCACTTTGTTGGAAATGAACTCTACAACTTGTGGGGGGAGAGAATCAGGGGATGGAAAGTAGGAAAAATGAGGGAGGGAGTAATACTGTTCAACAAAAATTTTACTCATCACCTTATTTACCTAACTGTAACCCCTCTCTGTACATCACCTTCACAATAAAATAAAATTTAAGTAAAATAAAATAGGAATGATAATGACAAAAAAGAAAGATTAAAAGGTTTGGCATCACAGAAGAAAAGGCAGAAAATGATCAGGATCTTCTAAAACCCTCAATCAATGACTAATATTTCCTTTAATTTTTGCAGTGTACTAAATTTCTCTTTATATTTGGCACCACCAAGATTTGGGCAATTTATTTTAAACTTAGATGTGTATCTGGACATGTTTGCTGAAATATGTACTAAAGATCAATGATCATAAATGCAAGCTGTGAACTAGGTATGGACTATTATTTTACATATCTTTTAGAAAATACAAATAATTTGACCCTGTTTGGCTCCAAGAAGATTTTCAATGTTTAAACAACAAATACATAAATCACTAATTAACACATTTCATTTTCTTTGTAAACAGTTGCCCATCCTTGACTTCTGGTTCTTATTAAAAAGAATGACTAGTCCTAGTACTGCTTCAATATGGACTTATCCTGACAAAATCATTCACTATTATGGCACACAGATTTTTAAAATGTTGCCTTTATACTGACCAATAATTCAACTTTTCTCTAATTGGAGGCAGAGACGTTGAACCACTTTTATTTACATTTGTATTACTTTCTTCTTTCTTTCTTTTTTTTTTTTTTTTTTTTTTTTTGGACATGGGGCTTGAACTCTGGGCCTGGGCGCTGTCCCTGCACTCTTCAGCTCAAGGTGAGCGTTCTACCGTTTGAGCCACAGCACCACTTCCGGTTTTCTCATAGTTTATTGGAGATAAGAGGCTCACAGACTTTCCTGCCCTGTCTGGCTTTGAACCATGATTCTGAGATCTCAACCTCCTGAGTAGTTAGGATTACAGGCATGAGCCACCGGTGCCCTGCTAAGTTATATTTTTATTATCACTAAATAGTTGTGCAAAGGTGTTACCATTATACACTTTCATTTCCAGGCATAATATATCATGGGTGATATCACCCCTTTCCTGTCCCTCCTAATTCAAACTTTTCCCTCAACATTCCAAGTTTCATAGGGTATGCATTGAATGTAATAACTACTGAATATTGTTAATATTCTTTTTTGTTGATGATAATGTTTGCTTTCTTCTGGCTTAGACCTCTAGTTGCCTTTGCAAGGAGCAAAAATACAGTTTTAATGAGGTTGTTTTTCCTACATTATTTATGAGACAAATCTATTTTCTATCAAATCAACCAAAGGTGAAGCTAGCATATATAAGGCAATTTTATGAGGCAAATCATAGTGTAGAAATCTGTCATTATTCATTGAGTACATACTTTTTGTCTCCTACTATATTTATAGGCCAGGAAGTCTTCAGAAAAGCAAAGCATGAGAAAGTTTATCTACTTATCTTGCATTTGTTGTTTTATTTTTTTAAATAAAGGTAAGTGGACACATGCCAAAACAATTTGCGATTAGTATGTGTTTAAGTAGGTAGTTATTATGCAGATTGCAGGTTACAAAGATGTTTACAAAAGAAGATGACTACATGTCAAAAACTAGAATAGCTACAGCCAGAATCAAGTAAATAATCTGGAAGCAACTAAAACATGGGTAAATCCAGAAGACAGAACATGTAGGCATATTTGTTACTTAAATCATGGGAATAGGTTGAAAATATATCTTCAAGGACTTTCTCAAGTCTTGGTTTTTAGAAGAGCTCTTTGATTTTTTTTCATAATCTTTACATCATATTTGATTCGATTCATTCTCAAATGAAAGAAACTATATACACACAAAGAAAAAGAAGAGTAGATAGGTGGGCATATTGTATGTTTCTAGGACAACTATGAATATAGAAAATACACCAGATGTAACATGTTGTGCCTCCATGAGTACTATAAGTAAAGCCTGTTAAAAATCTTTAACAAAATGATGGAGAAAGCACACAAGTGTGACAAATATCCCTGTTCCCATTACAAATAGAATGATTCCCATACAAATTCTATTTGTATGTTCCCATACAAATAGAATGATTCACACACATATGCAATTCACACTAAATGTCACAAACAAAACCTCATGAAGGAAACCTTATACATAACAAATTTCTCAATTAATTAAAGGCCAAGTGACCAAATCAAAATATGTGTATGTTTCCAGTTAACATAAAAAAACCAATAGCTCTGGAAAGGCAAATACATCATTGTAATTTAAAAAATTCTTTATAAGAAATACACGTTTTTCTATATCTTCACATTAAGGAGCTCTAAGGCATTAATGGATTTATTTATCATTTCCACTTTTTAAAATGTATCTGTAACCTATGTGTCTAGATCAATAGAAAAAAGACACTTTAAAATAAGTGATATAGGCAGGTACTCAGTCAATCAGAAAAAGAAGTCTTATTAAACTGATAAATATCATATACCATGATTTCACGGTTGAAGAATTTTAAAAGCTGATAGGTCAGGGGAGAATTTACAAGCTATAACCCTGACATAGAAAGTTATTTTTAATGTATCTTAAAGGCCAGAAGAGTTAATGGAAGTCCTAGAGAATGATTTAGACACTAAAAGGAGTTGTTCAAGCCAAGAATTTCTTAGGTGCTAGCCAAAAGGACATTTCCCAGTTTCTTTTATAACTGTTTCCTAGTCATTACATCTATGCATGCAATTGCACACTGACTCAGGAAACTCTGATTAACTGACTGCAATCTACAACCTAATACAACAAGCATAAACAAAGTTCCTAGACTTTCTTAAACTAATCTGAGCCTAAAAATACCTTCTTCAACATAAATGGAAAATAAAGATTCTAAGTACTGTGTTAGCAGAAGAATTTATTAACAAGTAACAAAGGTAATTTTTTTTAAATTAAGCAAGTCTGATGACATAAAATACCTAATATCAAATGCTTAGTGCAGGAATATGAAATTAGGACCTCATCCTAAATTTCCAGCTTTGTCTATTACCCTTTGCTCTTCCTTTTCTGTTTAAAATTTATCTATAATCTAAATAATAATAAATGATAAATAATCATAGTAATAAATAATAAACAATATAGGCAGTTAATCCAACCTTGAGAAAAATGAACCCCTATAAAGTAGATTCGATTCATTATCCACCAGTGCATTCAATGTGTCAGATACATTACCTGATACATTATCAATAACATCTTAGACTCAAAGATGACAATCTACTTACTGCATTAGAAAACTTAGTATATTACCTTAGGAATTGACCTAACTCTCCATAAAATTCTGTCACTAAAGATAGAGGAGAAATGATGTTACTTAGAATGCTGGGCATTGGAAATAGGAAGATTTATATTGCTATTTTTATTACTCATACAAAGAACCAATACTGGTACTTTATATGTAAGAGTCTATGCTGTTAATCATGTTAGAATTACTTGGAAATTTTTGAGATGGTGTATATCCTATAATATAAAAATTTCTATCATATATTCTTTTTTGGTACTTTTTTATTGTAAAAGTACTGTACAGAGGAGTTACACTTACATGAACAAGATAGAGTACATTTCCTATCAAGCATTGTTGCCTCCTCCTTCGTTTTTCCCCTACCATCCCTTCCCTCCTATCTCCACAACTACCCTCTCCTCCCCACCGAAGTTGTAAAGTTCATTTACAAAATAGTATCTTGCACATCTCATTGTTACAATGGGTCAACCTGTATCCCCATTAAGCATTTTGTTTTTTCCCTTCCCCTCCAAGCTAGACAAGTGCATATACAAGATGCAGGGCACTGACATCAAATACAGTGAAATTAGGGGTTATACCTTGGGGGAGGAACATACAAAGAAAGAAAAACTTCACATGGTACATTATAAATACGTTAGAAACAATAGAAGAAAGAAAAAGATATTTGTGTCCCTATCTTGGGGTTCATTTTGCTTAACATCATCTTATATGGTTATATGTACATAGCTTTTGACCTTTTCTACTTGTCCTACACATGTACTAATTATTACAAATAAGCGAAACAATGGGGCCTATGTTTCTTTGGGCCTGGCTTAATTAATATAATTTTTTCCAAGTCTTTCCATTTCCTAACAATTGGGGTAATGTCATTCTTTCTGATGGAGGCATAGAATTCCATATATATATATATACCACATTTCTCTTGGTCCATTCCATAACCATTTCAAACACTAATTCTTAGTAGCATTTCATAAGCCTATGCTTTTATATAATTTGTTAATACTATAGATGTATCTATATGGTTACAGTATACCTAATTACCTAATAAATCTACATCATTTCAAAAATCCCTACTTTGAAAATATAATTTTCTGAGAGCCTTCTTTCTTTCTTTCTGTTTTATTAAATTGAAATGTTGTATTTCTTTCTCAGGGATTACTAAGAAAATGGAATTATCTGGTGAGGATCTGTGAGCATTGTACATTCATTGTGCTTCTTGCATAGTTCCCTGATGATGAAATAAATTATCAGATAAATATTGGTTCCTGTCTTCTTTAAGCACTTTTCATCCTACGCAGTATAATTTTATGTTAAGGTTTAGAGACACCACAATTGAATTGCATAAATCTAGTCATTATATCATTTAAGCTTTGACTTTATATTGTAGCCCATGGGAAGGAAGGGCTTTCCCAATTCTGCAGTACCAATGTAAAACCCAGAAATATGACCAGATGCTCTCATTAAGCACTAAATGAATACTATGCATGTACATTATTTCTTTCTTATACATAATATGCCCAGCTACTTTGGATTTAATTAAGTATGGATTTTCTTTTCTACTTAGCTCATTCTCAAGATAGCTACACTAACTACAGTAATATTCTTAGTATTCTCCAGTGCCATAGAAATTTTATAGAGTTAGTGGCTCACTGTGAAACTTCTGCAAGAAAGCAATGCCACTTACAATTTTTTCCACACAAAATGAGAACTCCAAAGAATGAAGTATTTTCTTCAAATAAAACACTTAAAAGGAATATGTTAAAAATTCATGATTTATGAAATATATCTATCATGATGCAGACCAAATAAGAATTTCTGTTCATCTCCTCAAAAGTATACATAAAAAAGTTTAGTAAGAACACTGTAATCTAAAAGTTGTTCATGCCTCAATGTCATCCTTAAAGCTGAAAAATAAAATGGCATTCATTCACCCAAGACACTACAGTCATTCATTTGTTGCAGATGAGAATCTTAAACCCTTAATCACATGCCTGAAAATTATAAAACCCATATGTTATTCTTAATATAAGCACTACCAAAGATCATAATTATTGCTAAAAATAAACGGACATGGGATGCTTCTACATGCTCCACACAGGAAACATTTACTGAGCTGGTATTATAAAACTATTTTAACTGGTTTTTTTTTTTTGTCGGTCATGGGGCTTGAACTCTGGGCCTGGGCGCTGTCCCTCAGCTCTTCAGCTAAAGGCGAGTGCTCTACCACTTGAGCTACAACGCCACTTCCAAAACTATTTTAACTTTTGCTACAAAGATAGACCAACTGAGAAAACAGATAGTTATACCAATGAAAACAAATTATGTAGTAGCCAATGGTAGTGGTCAGAAGCAAAACCTTTGGTAATCCATTTTAATGATGCAAATGAAGCTCTACAACTTCCTAGGAAATGTTATTAGGAAATATTATGCAAATTTCCATACCTCAGTCTATTTTTAAAAATAGTAACTAGCTAGATATCAGTGGTAAAACTGTAAATACAATTAACCTGTAAAAAATAAATTAATTGAGGAATGGCTTAAGTTCTAGTTCATAGTGCTCTGAATTGAAGTCATAGTATAGGTACAAAATGAATAAATAAATAGTAACTGTCTCAGATGAATATGGAAAGGCTCTTAGGAGCCCATATATGTGAAGTGCTTTTAATAGTGCCTATTTTAAATATGTATTTAATAATAAAATCAAAACTATGTTTTCTGAAATAACACAAAAATAATTGACAAGAAAATGTTTCTAGATTATAAATACTTAATAATTTTAAGATAAATATCAAAGATATTTTGAAAAAGCAATTTTAAACAGTTCAAATTCCTTATCACTTTTTACCATATCAGAAGTGGGATAGAATAATTCTACACACCTCACCTTTAGTCTAAACTTAATGACAGTTTTTATGAGAAAAAATATAACAGAATTTATGTCAGTCTCTAGACTCTGCCATTACAAAATTATTATATCCATCTCCAGTTATTTGGAACACTTTCTCTGGGAGTCATGACCATGTCTCCAAGAAGCTTTCAGTTTTTAGAAGAGGCCACTGGTAGATGAGCTGTTAGATTATCCTATCTGAGCCCATTCCTTTAGGTTTTTTTTCTCTTTTCTTAAGCTGAATGAGAACCTAAATTGACAGATCTGTCCTTCAGTAGAACTTAGAGACCTTTGTCAACATTAGATGTAAAAAGAATTACCTAACTTAATACTGATTAATTCTGCCCCCCAAATTTATAAGTAGTTCTAAAAGTCAGCAGTAGGCCACAAGGCTAAATAAAAGGTCAAAGCTCATTTGTTGTACTCTGAGACTATTCCCAGAGAGAATAGTAATTTTGGAAAGGTTTTGAGTGTGTGGGTGCGTGTATAAAATTGAATCAAGTAATCACCGTATTTTGGTTGCCTGTCGTAAGTTTCAATTTGGAACATATTTGCCCCCCGTTAAAAATAAGAGATGAATCTTTGGGCCTAGCTTGCTTCACTTACTCTAATTTTTTTCCAAGTCTTTCAATTTCCTAACAAATGGGGCAATGTCATTCTTTCTGATGGAGGCATAGAATTCCATTGTGTATATATATGACATTTTCTTGATCCATTCATCTACTGAGGGGCATCTGGGTTGGTTCCATATCTTAGCTATGGTAAATAATGCTGCAATAAACATAGTCGTGTTGATAAGCTTTAGTGAGGTCTTATTTGTGAACATTTGGGAATGCCGGGTCAAAGGGGAGCTCTATGTGGAGTCTTTTGAGGAACCTCCATACTGGTTTCCAAAGTGGTTGAACAAGTTGTCTGAATCAAGCAGAAAAGGTACGATAAATTGATGTTAGGGAAATGAACCCTAGGATATGTATTCAAATGTTATTTTTCTTTCATGCGATTGTTTCTAACACATTTATAAGATTATTTCTTTGCTGCTTTGTATGTCCCTCCCCCACGGTGTAACCCCTGCTTTCACTGTATTTGATGTGGGTATAATTTGTGGAGGGGAAGGAAAAAAACAAATCGTTTAAGTAGGGATACAAGTGGACCCACTGCAACAATGAGATGTACAAGTCCTTATGTCGAAACAAACTTTACAACTTTGGGGGGAGGGAGGATGATTGGGTGGGGTGTTGGGGAAGGATAGGAAGGGATGGGAAGGGGAAACAAAGAAGGAGGCTACAATGTTTGATAAGAAATGTACTCATTATCTTGCCCATGTAATTGTAACCCTATTGTACAGTATTTTCACAATTAAAAAAAACAAAAATAAAAGATGAATATATTTGGGCAAGCAATCCAAAAGACACAGCATTTCCATAGATAGAAAAGCATCTTGAAGAATGTCTATATACAGCTTAGGACAAGTTGCTTTTGAGAACATGTGAACTTGGCGTCATAAATGCAGTGCCATGTTCCTGTCACTCCTCCTGAGTTAGCTAAGATCAGATCACAGAAAAAGTCAAAGAACACAGTAGCACAGGATATCAATGAGCATCACTCAGATTGCCTATGTGAATAGGATGACTGCTTCTTGTCCAGATCCAGTCATCTTTAAGGATGCTGGGAACTACATCACAATAGAAGTAGCATTTGAAGGTTTGCATAAAATACAGAGGTTCCTCTTCCCTTCAAATGTCAGGTCTATTAAAAATACCCAAATCTTATTTCTTGCCCAGAATTTTATAATGTTTGAAGGATCACACATTTCAAAAAACCAAAAAATAAAACAGCAACAAAAAACAACCTTCTTCTGAGTCAGATGGAAGCATTTTTTAAGATGACAAAGGAGTCAGGTTAATAGAGTTAAAAACTTTACTACCTTTGGCTGGGTACCAGTGGTTCATGCCTATAAACCTAGCTACTTAGGAGGCTGACATCTGAGGTTCATGGTTCAAAGCCAGCCTGGGCAGTAAAGTCCATGAGACTCTGATCTCCAATAAACCACCAGAAAACCAGAAGTGGCTCTGTGGCTTACGTGGTAGAGCACTAACCTTGAGCTGAAGAGTTGAAGAGTGCCCAGGCTCAGAGTTCAAACCCCACAACCGACAAAAACAAAAAGAACAACAACAAAATTCACTACTTTTGTTATGGACAGTGTCTCAGAAATATGAGATCTTAGGCTTGTGATATAAGGATACTTCACAAATCATTTTTTAAGTATTACTGTAAAACCATGTGCGGCTCAGTTCAACAAGATTATGCATTTAGGGATGGAGCATTCTGCCTTTTTAAAAGTAGGCTTTGTATGAGTATTTTTATATGCATAAGAAAACACACAGACAAGCAGTAAAACAGGCCATCAGGCCAAAAGACATAGATTGTGAGAGATAAAGACAGATGGTGGAAAGGAGAAAGGGGAAAGCATCACAAAACATGTAGATTAAATAATTTCTCCTCCCACTAAATTGGCCTTGAAAGAGTGCCAAAATATTTCTCCATTTCTCTATACTTGAAAATATCAAGAATGCAGAAATATTGTTTGAATCTTCAAAGAATCACAGTTAACATTATTTATAACCTTAATATGATCCATACTTAGTTCTTTAAGGAGGGCAATTAGTATTTGCACATATCCTAAGACCGTTCATATGCCTCTCTGTAGCCCATTCAGAGACTAAACAACTACAAAATACTAAGATTCTCATTCAGTGTTTCCTTTTCAGCATCTTCTCTTTCTGTAATCTGGTTCTTCTTACTCTCACTACCAAGAACAGCTCTCATTAAGCTCACAGGTAAATAACAATAAATGATATTTTTCCTTTCATATTTGAATTCTCCATAAGTAATGCTACCAATACTTCATATATTTGAAAATTTCTACTTTGATTTCTATAACATTAGAATCTTGTTTATATTGGAACGCTACTTACAACTGTTTATATTGAATCTATGGTCATTTTTCTTCTCATGATTCTGAAAAAACAGAGAACTCGGCAATTCTTCATCAGGCTTAATATAAAATTCACTATCACCTACTGTTGACAGTGGTTTGCAGGTCAACATATCTAGGTTTGAACAATTAAATGACTTGCAAAACCATGAATGTAACTAGTCTGATCTATCATTCCTTGTAATTTACAGAGGCACTAAACATATATTATGTCAGTTCTAGCCCACTATATTCCTTGAAACTTTGCTTGTTTTTACCCCAAGCTAGATATTCGATTCAGTAGAAGTGTCTTCTATGGATCTGCTCCAAGTAAGATCTGGAAAATGTGTTTTTCACTTGTCAAACATCTCTCCTGCAATTTGTTAATATTGGTCCTTTGATTCTTTCCTAAGGCACTAGGTCAAACTAATCCTCTCTTATTCAAAGTTTTTAAAGCTGATGATCATCACAGTCTATACCTTGAAGCTCAATATTAAATTTTCTTTTTTCATTATATTTTTATTGTAAAGATAGTGTAAAGAACGGTTATAGTTACATGAGTAAGGTAATGAGTACATTTAGTCTTGGCATTGTTACCCGCTCCTTTATTTTTCCCCAACCATTACTTCTGTAAGGGATGTTTTCAGTTTAATATCACATGTTTTTCAGTTATCTGATACCTTGGGGTCTATTTACTGCCAACTAGTGTCAGTGTAATCGTATTGCAATGGCAGTTCCCTATCCCAATGCAGTTTGAAAATTGCAAAAATAAATATGCAGGGGCTGGGAAGGTGGCTCAGTGGTAGAGCACTTGCCTTGCATGCTCGAGGCCCTGGGTTCAATTCTTCAGCACCACATAAGAAAAAAGCCGGAAGTGGCGCTGTGGCTCAGGTGGTAGAGCGCTAGCCTTGAGCTGAAGAGCTGAGGGACAGCGCCCAGGCCCAGAGTTCAGGCCCCATGACTGGACCCAAAAAAAAAAAAAAAAAAAAAAAAAAAAAAAAAATAAATATGCAAAGAGACAAATTTGACATCTGACATCCTAACGCACTTCAAAACATTATGAGTTTAAGCAAAGACAGACAACTATTTTCTTACAGTGTTTTACATTGATGCACCAACTCAATGTAACATTTATGTTACTGAAAGGCTGGGGCACAGTGATCCCACTTCATTGCCAATAAACTAAAGATCAAAACAATCAACCAAGCTCCACTGGTAATAAATTGAAAGTCAGTGGAGCACAAAATGTATTACTGTTAGAATTAATTTTGGCACAATATGGGTTGTTGAATTTTCCCTTATTCTTAAGACAAATCAACCCCTAGCAAACAGTTAATAGTCTGTTGAAAGTCAATTCAACATGCTTATTGTATTCTGAAGGAATTTGAATTTTATATTTGTTTATTTGAGCACAATAAAATCACTTGGATGCTACATGTATTCCAGAGAATTTTTTAAACACTGCTTTAAGATTAAATTATAATTTATGTGGTCTATTGCATCACCTGTAACATTTTTTCACCCATTTACCAAAAAGTTTTCTTGGACCATCATGCAAATCATTGTTTATAAAAATCTAGATGGGTATTTTACAGACCTATAGGACAAACAACATCACAAAATTGAGGTATGTTAGAAAGCTGAGAAAATTAAAGCCATATGATACAAAGACAAGTAAAGGAAGCTAAGAGGTTCTAAGGATGTTGTCAAAGTGTGGACATGAGAATCCTTACCTCATAAACGGGGTGTTAACCCCTTTCTCCCACTGTCTCCCCCCCACTTCTTTCTCAGGTCTCTCTCTCACTTTCTGTCTCATTCTCTTCACTTAAGACTAGGATTTGAGCAATGTCATTTAAAAAATTATCTTCATTTTTATGATCATATATTAATCCACTAAAAGAATTTGCTGTGATATTTCTCTCCATATAGAATGTACTTGGATGAAGCTCACCTCATCTATTACATTCTTGTCCTTAGCTTTAAACAATTTTTGGGTTTCATTATTTTATGTTCATATATATGTCCAATGTGTCTAGACTAAAGTATTTTATCACGATCACCTTTCCTGTTCTCTGCCCTACTGGTTTACACTTCTGATCATAGCAATTATTTTTTTAAAATTTATATTCCACATATGAGTAAGAAGATACTACATTAAACTTTCTTAGTCTTTTCTGTTTCTAATGACATAATTTTCAGTACTACTATTTTCATGCAAACAACATAATTTCATTCTTTTGACTGAATAATATTTTAATGTATATGAGCCACATTTTCTTTATTTACTTATCAACTCATGAATATCTCATCTGATTATAGTATTATTATTGTCAATAGTGCTGTTATAAACATGGGTATGTGGTGTCATTTTTAAGGATATTCAATTTCTTAATTTTGAGAAATACTGCTACCACTGATAAGAAGTGTTCTATACATGCTTATGCAAAGGTGATTATTTTCTACAATATCGAAAATGATAGATACTGTCTTATCAACTGGATTATAAGTAAATAAAGCTTTATGACATTATTATTACATACAGCTTGGAAAATCTGATCAAATATAATATACAAAAGGTATTATCTTTCTTCTTTTATTCTTTAGATATCAACTACACATGTCATTTTCAAAGTCTTTCCAGGAAGAGAAAATTTCTCAAGTATATAAATAACACAGCTTTCCAGTGAATCCAAGTTCCCAAATTCCTTAAAAATTGAATAAGACTAGCTGGGAATGGTAGTACATGCCTATAATTCCGGCACACAAAGTTGAGGCTGGAGAATTGGGAGTATCAGGCTTGCCTGTACTACATATCTAGATCCATCTCTAATAAAACACATGAGAATAATGTAATGTTTTAAAGTTCATAGCATGTCATAAGGATAGAAATTTTCTTCATGCACCCAATGGAAGATAATATGATTGCTAAAAAAATGTTGCATATTACACTGGATGGAATGGCTGAACTAGGCTCTCCAATATACCATTAGAAATTGAAAGAATCTTTCAGCACTCAAAAAAGAATATTTCTCTTAATTTATTATTTTTATTAATTAAGACTGTCCTTCAAATCCTCCAAAATAGAATTTACTTGCAACAGGGTTGTGAATCTATTTAAACTTTAAATATTTGAAATGAATAGAAGTATTCTTGGAAATCATAATAGGAATGCTGATAAGTGAAGAGATCAAGCTAAAATAAAAGTGTAATGAATAAAGTAGAATAAAGAATATAGAAAATGGGAAAAGATGGGAAATGAGATCAAGAATGAAAGGCTAATCAAATACTTGATTTTAATAATCAACACAATGAAAAATGTGGAAGGCAGCAGTATGAAAAATGTTAAATATTAAATAGCAAATACTATATTTTCACTCATTTTTTAATCCAGATCTAAATAATAAGGATAATAATAACAAACAATAATATAATAATTATGACACATACATCACAAAAAATCCATTGTTTGCATCTATGCAATTATCACAATGAAACTCCCTCTTACTTTTAATGTATATGAATTAAAATACTTTTTTTAGACTAAAGATTTTTAAGACTACAAGAAAGGGAATTAGCCATGCTCCTATAGCTCATACCTGTAATCCTAGCTACTCAGTACACTTGAGATCTAAGGATCACGGCTTAAAGCCAGAGCAGACAGAAAAGTCCATGAGACTCTTATCTCCAATAACCCACCAGAAAACCAGAAGTGGCTCTGTGGCTCAAGTGATAGAGCACTAGCCTTGAGCTGAAAAGCTGAGGGAAAGTGTCCAGGCCAGAATTCAAGCCCAAGACTGACTGAAAAAAAATTAACATATTCATTAAAAAAAATTCAAAACTGAGCTATAATTGCCAAATGACTTATAGCTCTGAGGACAAAGATAAACTACTGCTAATTTATGAGTACTCGAGAATTTTCTCTCATGAACTCCTCACTTAAATCCTTAATTATTGTGTGATTTAATAATTGGGATGTCTTAAAATTATAGTTATTTGCAAAACTAATTTTAAAGAGGATACAGTATTGTTTGTAATAGCTCCACCTTCTTATAATGTCAATAGCTGTGCAACTATGAATAATAAATTGAGACTACAAAAATGTATGAAAACCTTTGACACTTCGTTATTTCTATTTGAGACAGCCATGTTATCCTAAGATCATTATCCTAAGATCATTGTGTACAATATGAGAGAAAGTGAATTAGTAATTTTGGACCATTCTGGTTATAAAATCCTGTCCTTGACAGGCAGGATTATATTATGAAGCAATACAGAAAATACAAAGAAAACTAAACTGAGTATCATGTCAGTCAAGGCAGCTATGATATCATAAGATATATTGAATGGCTTAGAGCTAGAGACTAACTTCAAGGTGGCAGTTGATCCAATGTCTGGGGTGAAATCACTATTCCTGGTTTTGTGGTTTTTCTGGTGGCCATTAGTTTTCATACAATAGAGAGAGAGACAGACAGTCAGACAGGAATCCAATCCCATGTGTCTATTCTCAGTTATGTAGGTTGCAACACCATGGCCCAATCACTTTTCAAAGACTGGGAAGGTGGCTCAGTGATAGAGTGCTTGCCTTGCATGCATGAGGCATGGGTTCAATTCCTCAGCACCACATATGCAGAAAAAGCTGGAAATGGTGCTATGGCTAAAGTAGTAGAGCGCTAGCCTTGAGCTGAGAAGTTGAGCCACAGTGCCCAGGTCCAGAGTTCAAGCCCCACGATCAACAAAATAAACAAATAAAAACAAACAAATAAAATTAAAAAATAAACAAATAAAAATAAAATAAAAAGGACTCATCTGAAATACATCACATTGGAAAGTAGACTTTCATATATGGATTTGAATAATGATTGAATACTGTCTTAACACTGGTTAGATACAAACCATTATAGTACTGTCTGTGAAAGGGAAGTTAGTAAGTAAACTTCAAAGATACCTTAACAGATATGAAATATATGAAGATAAACACAATGATATGTCATTATATATTTGTTAACTTCGCTACATGGCTATGTCTACATAAATTTATTGTCTATAGTATATGTCCTGGTTCCATACTATCTTTAACTTTGCTCAGTGAGAAGGAATGGGCACAGAAGCAATGGCATTGGTCTAAAACACCTGTTTGTTTAAATAAAAAATTACTTGTAAAACTATTGATTTTACAACTGAGTCTAGAGCATCACACCTGTTATCACACTAATTACTCATGAAGTTATCAAAACTACTAAGTTATATTGAAAATCAACATGAAGAATCGTTTGCTTGCTTGCTTGTTTGGGAGGTAAATATTAACTTATCGTGTTTGTATCTTATTCATCTTTTTATCATTTTTGTTAATTATGCAAATAATGGGGTTTCATTGATATGGTATTTCATATACCTTCAAAATGTACTTGGATCATATTCATACCTCTGTTAACATCTCTTGTTCCCCTCTTTCTTCATACTGCCCCAATTATTCTCCCCAAATTGTTTACTTTAACAGGAAGTAATTGATCCTAGTAAAAAATGAAGCCCTGCTTCCCTTATTTGAAATAACTAGTATATGTCTGAGACAAGCAGAAATGTTCAGATAAGTTGATGTTAGGTGAAATGAACCCCAAGATAAGGACTCAAATATTTTTTGGCTTTTTTTCCTTTCATGCTATTGTTTCAACTATATTTATAAGGTGATTTCTATGTTGCTTTGTATGTCCCTCCCCCACAGTATAAACCATACTTTCACTGTATTTGATGTTGGTATGATTTGTGGAGGGGAAAGGGAAAAACAAATCGTTTAACTAGGGATACAAGTGGACCCATTGTAACAATGAGATGTACAAGTTGTTATGTCGAAAAACGAACGTAACAACTTTGGTGGGGGGTAGGGAAGATTCGAGTGGGGGAGGGGAGGAGTATGGGAAGGGATGGGAAGGGGAAACAAAGAGGAGGCAACAATGTTTGATAAGAAATATACTTGTTATCTTGCCCAGGTAATTATAACTCCTCTGTATGGTATTCTCATAAAAAAAAAAAAAAGAAATGTACTCATTACCTTGCCCATGTAATTGTAACCCCTCTTTACAGTATTTTCACAATAAATGAAAAAAAAAATGAAGCCCTCTGAACTTCAGAAAGGAGATTATTTGCAATAGTTTGAAATTTATAAACTATATTTAGATCAATTAATGTCTGCTTGTATTTTTAAGTTTTTTAATATTTTTATTATTTTTAAGTAGTTGTGCAAAGGAATTGTCATTTAAAAAAGCAATTTATAAAAATATCTTGATCAATACCGCCCTTTGTAACATTCTCATATCTCCCTGCCTTACTCATTCCTTCCCTCACCCTTCTTAATTATGTGGAATAAACATTCGATTCTTAACTGCATTCTCCCCCTCTTCTCTTCATTTGTCTACCCTTTACCCTTTCAGTATTAGCCTCATGGTGTTTTATTTTGCTACACTTTGACCTTGCCTTTCTAAGGAATTATACTATTTGAGTTCTCCCTAGAATCTACCATATTTTACTGAATACATTTGTATACACTGCATGCCACCCAATGTAATTTTTATAAATATATAAGGTAAATTTAGCTTCCACATATAAGGAAAAACACATCCTTTCTGTCTCTAAGCCTGTCTTTTGTCACTTAACATAATTTTTCCAGGTCTTTTAAAATACTTGGAAGATATTCAAGATTCAATAATTGGTAAAATAAAAAACAAGTTAGATGTAAGCCAGGTACCAGTGGCTTACACCTGTAATCTTAGCTACTCAGGAAGCTGAGATTTGAGATAAGAAATCTGTAAGATTCTTATATTCAATAACAACCCCCCAAAAAGCCAGAAATAATGCTGTGGCTAAGTGGGAGAGTGCTAGACTTGAGGATAAAAAAAAATCAAGGACAGTGCTCAGGCCTAGAATTCAAATCCTTGAAGGAACAATTTAAGAAATATGCATAAACATTTCTATCTTTCCTTTTCTATGGGAAGTGTGTACCTACTATTCAATGTTTCCTACTGGAAGCATGCACTACGTATATGATGGCCAACAAAAGCAAATCAAAATTCAGAAGTCACATTCTAATTCATAGTCCTGTAAAATTTTAGCTTGTTATATGGTTACACATATGTCTTCCTACTTTGATGTTCTTTTGTTTTGTATTTTTTGTGATTAAGTAATTATATAAATTTCTCAGTATTGTGAGACACTGATACTTAGTTAAAAATCACAAACACATTCTAATCTTGATGGGACAAATTGTCTTTATCGAGGTCTATATACTTGTGAATTCTATGAGCTTTGACACTACAGTTATTTCTTCCACATCGGGTGATATGTACATTTTTTTCCTTTTGCTAGTGTCAGCTGTTCCCTCTTTCCCTCTCATTCTCTCCCTCCCTTCGCTGCCATTGAGTTGCTTAGTTCATTTCCATTAATGTCCAGTGCAGCTGATGGGTCCCCCTGTTGTATGTTTTCCCCTGCTTCCCTCTTGCCTGTTCTTTGTTAATGATTTACTTCATCTATGTAACTTTTTTAAAATAGGAGGGCTAAACAAATGGTTTATACTGCAGTGAATTATTCTCAAAAATAGGTCCATTCTTCCAGAATTTTACTTATCTAATTTCACTCTTCTAGCTCTCCAGTGAATAAATTGCATAAGATCAAGCACTGAGTTGCATGCTGCCGCTGAATTTTGGGGTGAGATCTAAAATGAACCCATCTCTAAGTCATATTGCAAGGTGTTTCACAATGTCACACTGAAGCTAATGATAAAAATGCAATACCTCCATTTAATTCCAACATTTTTCTGTACTCATTCAAAAACCATTATCTATCACTTTCAAACAGCAACTAAAATATACCTAATGGTTCTAGTTCTTTAGTATTTCATGATTTTAAAATACTTAAAACCCCAATTTCTTCTTTTCTCATCAGGACTATACTATTCATTTCTTATTACTGTAGCCAACAAATAAATTCTAAAAATTAGAAAATTGTCCAACCTCATAAACAAGTAAAGTCAAAAAGACACAAAAATGAATCTGCTTAACAAATTCTAACCTCTATTTAGAACCCATAATAAGAATCAATTTTAGCTGTATGTGTTTTTTTAACAGCAAATGTAATTGTATGCCAAACTTCTTTAAGATTTATTTTTCTATAAATGCACTGTATTTCATAGCAAACTACACAAGCATAATGATAAGTTCCAAATGAAAGTACTATTTTACAGTGATATGTACTATAATAATATTTAGCATAAAATGTGTAAGGCATTCAATAGTAAGATTTGTTTTGATAATGGTAAGCAAACTTAAAGCAAGAAAATATAGGCATGTTTTGGCCAGATTTTTTACTTGCCTGCTAAGTATGCAGATATTATAACATATTCCTTGTCCTGAGAATTCATCCTAATATAAATAGTAGGAGATAGTCTTGTTCAAAATACAAATATCCAATATTCTTAACATTAAAATCACTTGTGCACTCTATCAAATAGGAATATTATTGGATTCACAAATGATTTCCCAGTATTCCAATATTCTGAAATGTGAGAATGATTTGGAAAGCAATCCAAATTACAAAATTAAAATATAATGTATTTCTCACCCTAAATGATTCTTACACAAAATAGAAAATCATTTTCAGATTGTTAAAAGGAAAACAAAAGAGCTGGCCATGTATAGTGGCTGTAATTTCCTTAAAGTTAGTTTTTGTACTAAGAAGTAAATTTTCTAAAATTCCTAATTTAAATATTAGAATGGCCATGCATTTTTTTTGGAGGTCCGGTCGTGGGGCCTGAACTCTGGGCCTGGGCGCTGTCCCTCAGCTCTTCAGCTCAAGGCTAGTGCTCTACCACTTGAGCCATAGCACCACTTCCTGCTTTTTCTGCTTATGTGGTGCTGAGGAATCGAACCCAGGGCCTCAGGCATGCAAGGCAAGCGCTCTACCACTGAGCCACCTTCCCAGCCCCTGGCCATGCATTTTCTATCATAACTCTGCCATTTATAAATTTCCTGCAATGTTAATCAAAATTCTGAACAATTGTTAACTAGGTATGCCCTGCTATATCAGTTTGTAAAATAATTGTGATGGTAGAGAGAGTTTCTCAGACAGCACTTAACCATAAACTGGCATTTTAAAACATCCTTATCAAAGATAACATATAGTACTCCATAAATGTCCAAAGTAAGGTGGTCAAATTTTATGAGATAATATTATAAACCCACTGTCCTTACATTCCCAGCCATAACCAAAGAAAGTTATAGCTTCTTCATTTTCTGTAGAGCCTGTGGCTCATGCCTGTAATCCTAGCTACTGAGGAAGCTGAGAACTGAGGATCACGGTTCAAAGCCATCCCGGGCAGAAAGTCCATGAGACTCTTTTGTTTGTTTTGTTTTTATTGTGAAAATACCATACAGAAGGGTTACAATTACATGGGCTAGGTAATGAATACATTTCTTATCAAGCATTGTTGCCTCCTCCATTGTTTCCCCATTCTGGTGCCCTGCATCTTGTATATACATTTTTCCAATTTTGGGGAGGGGAAGGGAAATAAGAAAATGCTGAAATAAGGATAGAGGTTGACCCATTGTAACAAGGAGATGTACAAGACATTATGTTGGAAACGAACTTTACAATTTCCAGGTAGGAGGGGTAGGGGAGGTGGAGAGGGTAGGGGAAAACTAAAGAGGGGGTAACAATGCTCAATAGGAAGTGTACTCATTAACTTACTCATGTAACTGTAGCCTCCTGTACAGTATCTTTACAATAAAAATATACATTAAAAAATAAACAAATTTCTAACACAATTTACATTCCCGTACAAGCAATAATGGGAAGTTACCATCAGTCTCGCATTATGGTGGGTTTTATTTAAATTGTTGTCTATCTGAATTATTGCTTCATAGCCCTTAGTCTTATGAAAATACTCCTCCACAAAAAGCTCAAATGACCCCCCAAAGCAAGGCTATAAGTTGATGTGCTTAATTTAAATGATTAAATAAAAATTTAGACTTGCCAGGTAGCAAGCAAGCTCTTAGCAGAAATTGGAGGATGTTATTAGAAGAATAAATCAAGGCTTAGCAGTACAATACTGAACTCTATACCAAGCAGACATTTTTAAAATTAAAAGCAAAGAGACATATTTATAAAATTTCCAAATGAAGTCGATTTGTTCATGATTAATTCCTCATTCAACTAGTCACATGACACATTTTAGTTACTAGACCTAATTGACAAAACAAAATATTCTAATTCATATCTATAAGGAAAACATCTTTATCTATAAAGTGAAATAGAAAATTTTTAAAAGGGCTAACTTTTTATGAGCCCAGACATAATTTTCTTTATTATGCTGACATCTTTAATGAAGATCCTAACCTCAATAATGTGGTCTCTTAGTATAAAAATATTCATAAATTTGTAAATCAATTCTTGAAAACACTAATGCTTAATACGTAATATCTGTTAAAATTCTACAATTGGAATGCAAGAAAAAGGAATCACTATAAAATAAAGTCAGAGTTTCTCATATGTTTCAGAAAGAAAAAGCAAGAAATACTAACTTATACTGCTAGATATCATAAGGACAAACATATATAGGTCATGCAGCCGTTTCCATAAACTCCTAAATAAACATTTAATAGGATATTTTTTTCCAGAATAAAATCTGTTGCTGGTGAAAAGGCAAAGGGCAATGAAGATCGTTATGTTAAGTCAACTATGTCACTCAAGAAAGAGTGTTCAATGAGTTCACTTATCTCACTTTGATCTTATAAAATGGTACTTAATAGGGCTAAGAAAAATAGGCAAAGGAACTGATGCGCACATGTAGACATATGGGTACTAAATTAGTTAGGTTGGAAGATGTTCAAGGGTACAATTCCACAATAGTGTGATTAGATTATGATAACATGCTATATATTCCAAAGAACGGATTTAGAATGTTTCTGTCATACATAATAGGTGCATACATAATAAGATAGCTATGATTCCCTTGAATTAAAGATTATCATGTATACATACAGGAAAACATAACATGACATCTTATTTGTACATATTATTTTTATGAATTAGTTACAAGTTTAAATTTAAAATGTATAAATATGAAAATAACACACTAAATATTAATTAAGGGAAGAAAGAAAGGATATTAAAAGGGGTGTTTATACATAGGATGTGAGTGCATGTAAATATGGGCATGTAATTTAATAGCACAATAATAGCCTTGTATAGTTAATTTGTTAATAAAATACTTTAAACATCCTAAAAAATAAATACATTATAAAATTTAAAACACTTTTCCTGTTATTTCATTTTGAATCAGTTTCAGAGACAATGGGATATACAAGACACTATGTTGAAAACTAAATTTACAACTTTGGTAGGGAGCGGGAGGAGTTGAGGAGGTGGGGAGGGAAGGGATGGTAGGGAAAAACAAAGGAGGAGGTAACAATGCTGGACAGGAAATGTACAAATTTCCTTTCTCATGGAACTGTAACCCCTCTGTACAATACCTTTACAATAAAAATAAAAACAAAAAAGATAATTAATTCTTTTCTTAAGAAACATTGATAAATTCAATATGATCTAGCAGTCATGCTTGTCTGGTTTATGGCATCATCCTTAACATATAACTATTCAGATCATCACCATATCGAAAATGTATGATCACTTCAAAATCTGGCTCTATGAAAGAATCATTATAAATCATGATTCTGCATGTATTCCTAAATTTTGTATTCTCACTCTTCTAAAAATAATTTAATCTGATCTGTTTCAAGGATTTAATAGCTTCAAGACAGGAAAATGTGATGTCATGATTCTTATTACTATACTTTTAGAATACAAATGATAAATTGGAAATATTTTCATGTATTCCATATCTGTGACACACCACCACATAGTTCTATGCTATTTTCTTTTAATTATATTGTGAGAAACCTTGACTTACAGGCAGACCAATACACCCCCATCAACAGAAAAAAAGAACGTAATGAAGTGTATGTAAAATTCACATATTAACTTCATTTTAAATACATATTTGGTTTTACTTAAACTATTAAGCCAACATAAACACTACATATTATCACATAAAATTTGTATATTTATGCTAATATAGAGATCAGTTATGGATATATATATGTATATATATATATATCATATGTATCTATATACACACTCACTTTGAAATCTCTGTGTTCGTTCATCCCAAAATTTTCCTGATGATCCTAAAACTGTTATTTTATTTTCATATGAAAACCTCAACTACTTACAAAAATAACCAACTACACACAATGCATCTTTCTGCCTGATTTTTTTAATTGCTATGAAAATGGCTTTTCAAAAGAGAACTTCTTGTTTGGAATAACAAAATGTAAAGATTTCCCTTTATCAATAGGCAAGAAGAAAATCCCCCACCCCTAGCGACTTTGCTCTACACTTCTACACTACATCTTACCCCATTGGTTTGGAATTATGTGCAATACTATCACTGATTCTTTTTCAAATATTTCATTTATTATAAAGCTTATCAAAAACTAAAAGATACAGTCCTATGATTATTTTGTTTTTGGATATGTACATATATGTACTCACATATGTATGTGTTCATGTATACATATGTACCTATATCCACTCTTTCATGAGCTAATCCTTCTTGAATTTGATCATTAATAATGCCTATGAGAATACTATTAACGTTTTAGATAATTACTGATACAGACTCTATAGCTCATTGAACACATTTATTTAAAAAAAGGATAACAATAGGATTTCAGTATCATTTTGACTAGTTCATTATGTAGGGTTACTTTAATTTACAAACTATTATGGAAATAATAGTCACTTAAAACTCTCAAGAAACACAGTTTTAATTATCCTCATAAGTTCAGTTCCCACAAGATCAAACTGGAGATATATATATATATATGTATATGTATATGTATATATATATATATATATATTATTGGAGCTTTATAGAGAGCACAAAACAATTAGCAGTAATAAGGATTTAATGTTTACATGGTAATAAAAGTACAATTTAAAATGCAATTAATCTGCAGGTAAGTACACAATGTATTACAAAGGCCCATGAGGGTTGATAAGCAAATACCAGGCTTGCTTCTCAATATCTATTATTATCCTCTCCTTTATGTAGTGTGAATGTTCTAAATGTTAATTCACATACTATATACACATCATATCACATAATCTGCATGTAATAAATTTTATAAGTATTTATTTATAGGTATTTCTATATGCTTACAGATTATAAAGCATATATACATATATAGTTTCATGAATGTTTTATAACTTTAAACTTTGTAAAATTTTAATTATGTATGTGTGGTGGGCTGCAGGTTTCTGGTGCTTAGATAAAACTTGGGCACTGTACCTGGGATTATTTGTTCACAGTTAGTGTTCTACCACTTGAGCCACACCAACAATGCAAATTTTTGACGGTTAACTAGAGATAAGATCCTCACTGGGGTGAGGTGGAACAACAGATGCTGGAGGGGATGTGGACAGAAGGGAACCTTACTGCATTGTTGGTGGGAGTGTAAACTTGTTCAACCACTTTGGAAAGCAGTACGGAGGTTCCTCAAAAGACTCCACATACAGCTCCCCTATGCCCCACTTTGGGGCATTTACCCAAACAGTAACAAACAAGACCATATTCATATTCATATATATATATATATATATATATATATATGAATTCTATGTCTCCATTAGAAAGAATGACTCCACCTCATTTGTTAGGAAATGGAAAGACTTGGAAAAAATTATATTCAGTGAAGTAAGCCAGGCCCAAAGAAACATAGGTCCCATGGTTTCCCTTATTTGGAATAACTAGTACATGTCTATGACTAGCAGAAAAGGGAAAAAACTATATTCATATGACAATATAAGATGATGCTAAGCGAAATGAACCCAAGATAGGGACACAAGAGATTGCATCTTTGTTGCTGTTGTTTTTAATGTACTTATAATTTACTGTGTGATTTTTTTTTGTTGTTTCTTTTGTATGTTCTTCCCTCATGATATAACCCTGGCTATCATGTATTTGATGCCAGTGCCCTGCATCTTATGTATACATTTTTCTTTCTAATTTGGGGAGGGAAAGGGAAATAACAAAATGCTGAAACAAGAATACAAGTTCACCCATTGTAACAATAAGATGTACATGACACCATGTTGAAAACGACCTTTACATTTTAGGGGAGAAGGGAGGGTTTAGGAGGGGGGGAAGGGATGGTAGGGAAAAACAAAGGAGGGGTAACAATGCTTGATAGGAAATGTGTGCACTACCTTACTCATGTAACTATAATCCCTCTGTACAGTATCTTTACAATAAAAATATATATCTTTACAATAAAATATATAATATATACCTTTACAATAAAAATATATCATAAGAAAAAAAAATTCTCTTCTCATGGTCTTTCCTGACTAGGCTGGCTTTGCACCACCATACTCCTGAAAAGCAAGGATAAGTCTTGAGCCATGGGCACCTCACAACATTTTAAATTTTGTAATTTAGTTAGATTATTCAATATGAAGGAAGGTATAACAATACTAGATAGGAAATTGACTCATTACCTTGCTCATGTGACTGTAACCCCTCTGTACATTATCTTTACATCAAAAATATATTAAAAAAGAACATTCAATATGTAACATAACTTCTTAGAAAACTAAGTGCATTATATACTGCTATTACTTCTCAGCACAAGGAAGCATTGGAAATGACCACTGAAAAATATACATTCTAATACATTATAGTTGAGATATATTTAATATTGTACTACTTACTAATGAGATTTTTGGTGAAAAATATCATTTCTACATTGTGGAAAAAATAATATTTATTTTCTTAGGACAATTGTTTCTCTATATCACTTCAGAAGGATATGTTGGAAATATTACTTTAGCATGTCAGCTGATTAATAGGAAATTTAGAAATGGTTAGAAATTACTTTGGGTTTTCTAATTATAAGTATAAAATGAATCTAAATTTAATCATACAATAAATATTTCAATAAATATTTCAAAAATAAGTAGAATATTCAGTAGTTTCATCTTACTCAAAACTAGTATGACACTCGTTACTTATAATACCTGTAAAAACCTGTTAAATATAATTGTATATAGAATGAAATAAATATTGGATCATTTAAAAATAGAAAAGAAATAATGATAGTTCTTTAATGATAAATCTCCTCGATATGTAAACATTTCTTTTGCAACAAATTTATTCATATAACATATTCTAAAATACTTTCTGATCAGTGCTGACCTTATTATTTAAATATAATAAATGACAAAATACGACACTGAAAGTTTATAATTGTTTGTTTTTGACACATGAATTTGTTGTGCATCCAATATGAAGTTTTAAGAATCAGACAGCATTTAAAAATCTATGTTAGACATAGTCTAAGTTGTAAACTCATGCTATAATTGTGTTTCCAAGCAAGTCCAGGCATTTTTTTTAAAACCACAGAGCTTCTGGGAATCTCAACTTAACAAAAAATATACTAAACATGGTGGTATGGCTCTTATAAAAGCTATGGCAAAAGACTTGATCAAGAGGACTGAGGTCCAGGTTAGCCCTTACATAAAGCACTACCTGTGTCAAAAAATTATCAAAGTGAAAAGGCTAAAGACATGGCTCAAGTAATAAATTCCTCTCACAAGTTCAAATCCTATGTTCAAAGCTAAACACCCATTCATTAATTGGTTTATTTATGTATTTTTGTTAAAAAGGATTGATGCTGTATCTGTAAGTTTCAAAATAAATGGTTAACAAAGATATATTCAGCTCTAACCCTTTTCAGAAATGAAACCTATGTTTGAAAATTCAAATAACTGTATTAGGAAAAATAAATGTTGGGCCTGAATTTTCAGGTTGCTAATGAAAATAGTAATTGTCATTATGCCTTCATAAGTCAGTAACAAGCAACTCAGTCTTTCTTGTTTTATCCTATGGGTTAGAATAAGTTGGAAATTCAAAGGAATATATACTAAAAATCAATCATAGAAAAATGGAACAATAATGCAAACTCAAACCCCTCTGATGGACACACTGGGAAAATTTATCTCTTTTTGTTAATTTTCCAAAGCATAATACACTGTCAAGACTGTGGTTCTTTAGATGATTTAAAAAAGAAATATTTAGGTCTTAAAATACATATAAATTCTGAACATTTAAAATAAAATTCCAAGTGTCTCCAGTTTATATAACTTACTGACAAATCTTACATAGTGGTGTCCAGAATGTAGTTTCAGTCTCTTTCAATGTAACAAATCTTGCAACTTAAGTAAAGCTTATTTTAATGAATAAAATTCTATTTTAATGAAAAATTACCTTATTTTTATTCTATCTTTAAGAAATAAAGAACTTCCTAAAATAAATGACTTCAGTCATATCTATGTAATACAAGTACAGGAATTTGAATATATCATTTTAATTTTAGAATAAAGTTTTGGCCCCAAAGTTAGACTTTTACATAAAACTAAAAATCATACAGAAAAATGAGGGAATCTGTGGATAAGATGATACAGAAAGTAAGACTATAACAGAACTAAATAATTTTTCTTTTAATTATATATTCAGTTTCTATATGTATTCCATCCAGAATAGTTTGTTTTAGGGCACTATATGAAAGAGTAGGAGCTTATTGGAGAATGAATATCCACCAAATTAAAATAACCACTAACAAGTGATGAAGAAGCACTTGAAGAGAATCTAATGATCAGAATCTAAAGAAAGATACGATACACAGGAGTAAACCAACAGTTTAAAATTCTGCCCAGTCACACACGAACTTGAACCCCTGATACAGCTAATCTTACAGTGTGATGCTCCTACATCCATAGTAATCCATTTAGGGTGAAATGAATTTAAGTCATACTATGGCTTTCAAAATATCTTATTCCAACATACATAAGAGAAAGAATCATACAAATAAGTGAATGATTCCTATAGACTAAGACAACATACATGTTTGATCATGTTGTTTTGTTTGCATCATGTTTGATCATTTATGTGATCCCATCTCTATATAGATAGGTAGATAGGTAGAGAGACAGAGAGAGAGGGAGAGAGGGAGAGAGGGAAAGAGAGATACAAGGGCTTTTTGAGAACGTGATGGCAATACAGATATATCAATCTACTTATCTCTCAAAAGATAAGTAGATATCTATATCTATCTATCTATCTATCTGTATCTATCTATCTATTGATCTATATATATCGAGAGATATCTATCTTTATATATGTATATATTTTGATATATAGAGAAAGATATAGATATAGATATACAGATATAGGTATAGATATAGATAGAAATACAAGGGCTTTGCTGAGAAAATGATAGCTATAAAGTCAGAGGAATAAATTATCAAAAACAGGCACAGGCATGGAAGATCACTATGTATTGTTACTAGCACACATCAGATGGAGGAGCAACACACACTAAAAAAGAAATGCATGAGTCCATTCAGTGTATTCAAGGGTTTCCATGAGGTTCTAGTTTACAGTCAGCCATGGTGCCAGGGCTATCTGGTTTCCCCATTGTCCCCCACTATTTCAGTCTATTCTAAGTTAGTTACCTGGACATATAAATTTCATTTCATTACTAAAATCTCTGGCTAACTGAGAAGTAGTTAACTCATTTAAAAGATCCCAAATTAACATTTCCTTTATTTAGAAAGGAAAAGACATTAACAGGCTGTAATTGTCATTCCCAAATTATAAAAATAACTGAAATGGAAGGTTTCCCCTTTCAGTTCATAACACATAGATATAAAATATAAAATTAGCCATAGACATAAAAATCAAGCAAAATAATGATCATAATGGTAGAAAATATATGTATGCAAAAGTAAAAGTTATACATTTTAGGGACAGTTTCCCTGAAAATTATAGTTTACTCAGCTACAACAATTTGTGTTAAATTGTTTTCCATAAACTTATAGTTACTGACTAAGGAAAGATTATTTGAGAGTGACTCAAGCTATAATACAGAGAACTATCTTAGTAATGGTACCATTGTTATAGAATTGTAGGGACAAAGAGGGAAGTATTTATTTTTTGTAGTGAGACAGTAAAGAAATTGCATATAAATGTTGAGGTATTAATATGTAAAGAAAAAGAAACAAATTTATTTCTAATGGAAAATAGCATAAAATAGATATTTAGAAATCTATTTTTAGTAAATATCATCAAAGAAAGATATGTCAATTTCCCAAATTAGGCAGAGCTCAAATTTTAAAGTTTGAACTCTTAAATAAATCTTCAAATTATTCCTCACAGAGTAAATTTGATAGTGAAGTTTCTTCTAACAAATACCTTGAATATAGTGTGCTCTATATAAAATCAGTGTATCAAATTTTCTGTTCATCTGATACACATTGTATAAGGAAAGTAAATATTCATTTGAATTTACAAGGAAACTTTTGTATGAAATTTTAGAAGATAAATCAGAGATACATATTTCTACACACCTAAGCACAGAAATGAAAATTATGCATTTCATATACTAAAACAGTCACAGACTACTGTAGTATTTTCTACTGTGGCGTGACATTTACCAAAAATCCAATATGCTGGGACCAAACATTTATTTTAGAATACATGCTGCATATAGCACTTTAGAAAGCAATATCATAAAAGTCAAATTCCATGTAAAGATATTTACATGTGACCAATGCAGGCAAATACTCTTCTCAGAAAGCCATGATTTTCTGGGTAGTAGTTATGAATTTTGAAATTAAATTAATAATTAAATGAAGAAATATTTGATGGAGAAAAAGTAACACAGATTAGTATAAACAATAAAACTCACACTGGAATGAATGAAAAGTATTAAATATAACATTTAGAGAAGTACAAAGCATGAAAAATGTCTAAAGTTTGAGCTAGCTATGAATAGTACGATATAAAATAAAACCACTTGAATGGCATTATAAGCCTATGCCTTTTAAGATGGTGAAACAAATTATGTTCCTAAGATATTGAAGGGAGAGAAAGGTAAGTTAATTATAACGAACCACAAATAAAGATCTCAATATAAGAACACACTCCCTTCTTAGCAATAGATTTGGAAAATAATTTCAATACGCGAATACCTTACAAGTTGAATTCTGTAACTGATTTTAATGGTCCGCTTTACATTTGAGTGGACTTACTTGATTATTTACAAAGATGTGTAAAATATAATTGATAGCTTTAAAAAGCATTCAATGTAAAAGTAAACATTTATATAAAACTCAAGCATGTGAGAGGAGATGAAGTAATATATAATACATATTATATATTATTTATTACATATAATATATTGGTTATATCATATGTATATATGATGAACACAGAGTACCTGAATATTTATTAACTATTAAGGTTATGTAACTATTATGATAATCTTTTTAATAGTACTGGTCACATATGGAAATGTTTCATACTCTATTCAAATAAAGTTTTCACAGATCAGATAGATACTTTCACAAATAATTTACAAATATACTACACTATACATCTCAGTTCAAAATCATTTTCCATCCATCAATATGAATGTCATTAAGAGAGATTAAAAGCATGGTGGATCTGGGTGCTGGTGGCTCATGCCTGCAATCCTCGCTGCTCAGGAGGCTGAGATCTGAGGATTGTGGTTCAAAGCCAGCTCAAGCTCTTATCTCCAACCTGAAAACCTAAAGTGGGCTGTGGCTCAAAATGTTAGAATGCTAGCCTTGAGCAAATAGAGCTCACAGACAGTGACCAAGCACTGAGTTCAAGTCCCCCGACAGACAAAGAGATAATGATGGAACAAATGCAAGCTTAGTTCCTCATTTAGGTGTGCTATATTACAAGAATTTTATCCAGTAATAATTTACTATTTTATAAGGTCTTTGTGTTTTGAGAACTTTAAAAAATATTCATATCACAAAATTTATGACAAATATTACTTCATAAATGCAATACATTAAGCTATCCCAAGTTTTAATGTGCATACCATATAACAACATTAAAGCAAGGAATTACAAAAACATGTGATGAAAGCACTACATGAGAGTTAAAAAGAGGAATAGAAAACAGACAAATCAGAGGGAGCACACAATTCCATCCATGTGTAGTTCCCAGTGTAATAACATTGGAAGATAGCCTGTTTGCTAATCTTCCCAATTTAGGTAACTGTGCCTATTAAAATAGTACAACACTCTGACCTCACTTTATATTGGTCTCCATATATTTGAAGATTCCATATAAAAGGGGATCTAGACATAGTTTCCCAAGTTATACCTAGCTGCTGCACCTCCTGCTGCTGCTGCTGATGCTGCTGATGGTGATGATGGAGGAGGAGGAAGAGGAGGAGGAGGAGCAGGAGGAGGAGGACGACGATGACGACGATGACGACAACTACGAGGCAGACAGATAGATGATTATCAGTTCTTTCTAAGCTAAAACATAAAAAATATGAGTACCTTTACCTAGAGATACTCAATCCTGTCAGGCTCATATATTAGTTTAAAAGAAATTTCCAAATATTGGAGAAAAAGTAAATAAGACATTAAGCAAAGTTTTCATAAATAAAATCTAAGAGTCACTTAATATTAGATTTATGAAATATATTTGTCATTTGCAGTTTCTCATCAGTTTTAGAAATATTATTCATCACCTTTAGAAATATTCCATAATGTCAGGTGTTCTTTGGATATTATATTTTAAAGTAGAATGAAAGTGAAAAACTTTACTGACTCTGATATAAATTTATTTCAACTCAGTAAGGATGGTCTAAAAAATGTATAACAGATGAAGAGAGAGTTGTTACAGGAAATTAATGAACTCAAAATCTACCAGGAAATAGTCTCTTGAGGAACTTATTTCTCTCAAGAGTGTTGTTGTAGCCGTTAGTAGCATAGTCTTAGGAAGAGCCCTTGACTCTCGCCTTTAACCAGTTAAGAAACCTTGGATATGCTTCATAGTCCCCAGAGGGCTCTGTCCTTTCATCTGTGGCTGAAAGAGTTTACTCAAAATGATCTCTAAGTATATTCTGTTGTTATAGTTCAATTCGTTCAGATACCACATAGAGTCAAAGGAAAAGGAGAATATCAATTACTGGGTTAGAGACAAACATATTAACAAAATGCATAAAACATCTCCAGTAGTAATTTTCTATATTATCAATTTGGATGAAATATAATTTTCAATACTTTGAATGCCAATTTCAACATTGTTTATAATATTTCATGGAAAAAATCATCACCTTTCATGGCAAGAGATTATGAGCAGTATAATCTTTATATAGACACATGGATATGGTCCAGCAAACTTTTATTTTCTCTGCAAGACAGCCTCAAACAATAGTCAAGAATTCAGTCTTCTGTGTAGCTAGGATTACAGGCATAAACAATTGTCACCTGGCTCCGACAATTACTTTTATTCTCATCAGAAGGTGAAAACAAGAATTGACAAACAGAATTACATCAGATTAGAAAGTTTCTGTGTATTAAAGGAAAAATTAAAAATCAAAAGTTAAATGATTCCCCCTTGAATGATTGAAAATATTCACAAGCTGTTTAAAAACTAATTTCCAGAATATGCAAATTGATAAAAAATATTAAACAGCAAAAGAACAAAATACCCTGCATGTCAATGTATAAATGAGTTGAGCAGACAGCTTTCAAAAGAAGAAATAACAAATGGTTAATAAATACAGAAAGAAATGTTCAATATCGTCAGCCATAAAGAAAACACAATTCCACCTCACCCTAGCAAAAATGATAACCCTCAAGGACACAGATCAGTGTAAGTAAAGCAAAAGTAATTCTTGTACTCAGTGGGAATATAATTAGTATAATTACTATAGAAATCAGTATGGAGTTTCCTCAAAATTGTAAAATAGACATATTTTATGACCCCACTATTTTACATATATCCAAAGGAATGTTATTCATTATGGAATAAAGAAACCTGACTACCATATTCATTGCAGCTTTGTTCACAATAGCCCCAAAGTGGAATTAGCTGATGTGCCTTAAAACCAATGAATGCATCTTTTTAGCTTACCATAAATCAGAAAGATTTATTTACTACTGATGTTTTTTTTTTTGTTCAGGGGAATGAAGTACTAAATACCAATCATGAGACAGAAAAAAAAATTTTAAAGACAGTCACAGAAGTAAACATTATGAAAGTTTTCCAGTCCCCAAATATCTAAAGCAGAAAACAGTCTAAGAAAACTATATTTTTATGGAAATTTTATATTAGGAGATTTTCAGAAAAAAAGCAAAAAGTCAATAATCATGCACAATTGTATCCTGGCGTCTAACCTAGGTCCAGTACAGAAATAGAAACATTTGCCAGGATATGTATTTAGGAATTACTCTAAGACAGTAAGAGCTACAAGTTTCTTCTTTTTCCTCTTACTGCATAGGAGCGTTTACTTTAGGTATATAATGTCTTTCTTATCTTTGAACATTAGGTGATGGTGGATAGGTCATATTGTATCTTAATCCATAGATCTTTTGAAGATTCTGTAGCTAGATTTGACTTAAATAATGAGCTGCTAGATTATGCAACTGGTTCTCATCAGCCCCAAAGACCTTGGCGTTTTTTGCATGATGTAGTCAGATCAATACTTTCATGACTATAGCATGAACTGTAGTAGTATTAAGCATTACAATAAATTGTTTAAAACATTTAGACATTGGTGTCTAAACTCTCCACTAGAATTTGCACATAGTTGAGACTGATGGCTTCAATCAACAAAGAATAGTAGAAATGCCACTAGGAGATAAAATGTCACACACCTTTTTCAAGTGTGCACAAGGACAATTCCTCTTGGCACTTATTTATGCCAGACCTGGGGCTTGAACTCAGGGCCTGGGCACTGTTCCTGAGTCCCTATTGTGCTCAAAGCTACCGTTCTACTTGAGCCACACCACCACTTCCAGCTCTTTAGAGTAGTTTATAGAGTCCCATGGACATTTCTGCTTAAGCTGCTTTTGCACCATGATCATCAGAGTAGCCAGGAATACAGGCATGAGCCACCAGCACCGAGCTCAGAATTGTTTTTTTACAGTTGTTTTTTGTTCTTCACTCTTGCTCATCATCTTCTAGTGTTTTAACATTTTTAGTCTCTGGCCACATAGGGATTGAATGAGATGAGTGGATTTTAATTCTTTGTGAAATTCAAAATAGAAATATATTCTATTTTATGATGGAGATTTAATGTGTCACTTAGTTACTGAATAGTTCCTTTTCTTTTCTTTTATTGATTTTTCTGGCAGTTGTAGAGCTTGATCTCGGGACCTGGATTGTCCCAGAGTTATTTTGCTAAAGATCAGCTGACCCCTTGGAGCCACAGCTCCTTTTCCGGGTTTTTAAGAGTGGCTAATTGGAGATGAGAGTCTCACAGGGACTTTTCTGTCTTTTGCCCGATCTCTCTTTTACCCCTTGTAGATACAAGTAGGAACACTGCATTTCACATTTTATGCCTCACTATAGTAAATTGAGCCAAGTATCAAGAAAGATTCCAGTCAGAACTAATTTAAAGATCCAGCAAAACAAATCAGAATTTCCAAGCTGCGATGATGTTTGGCTACTTCCTGTAGCCACATTCCACATCATTATGACATAAACCCATTTGGAATCCTATGTCAAACAATTAAGCCTTTCTTTGGATTTCATGTATGAGTCCTGGTTAGAATTTTCTGCACATTTCCTCCACACAGCTAGGATTTATTATCCTGATTATTTTGGAAATTCCTGCTCTCCATTCACTCTTCAAAACTTTATTTCTGAAGTACAAATTATGTTGCTTCTTTCCACTTTCTTTGATATTTCTGTAGTCCTCCTAAAATGATCATAATGATAATTACATTAATGTGTTTATGTGATTTATGTTCTTGCTATGTTTCCCTGACACTAGTGTGGCATCTGTCTCTCTGTCTTGTTCCAGGACTTTCCTGTGATATACACTGTATTCTCTAAATATATCTCTTTTTCCTTAGATAGATATCCATCATTTAAATCTTATTGTTTCTAAAAACTAATTTTTATATCCGGTATTACTTTTTTTTAATCTTCCCACTTACCCAAATTAAGCTCTTTAGCCATTCCAAAACCTGGATTGGTTAGAAAAGAACAATTTATGTAGACAGCTAATAGACAAATTGCAACTCTAATAAATATGTTGTAAATCAGTTATACCAGTATTTCAAGTTTTAACTATTTTTTTTTGTATTTTAAGATATAATAGTACTATCCCTTCTCTCTAGGTTTGAAGAGTAATAACTGAAGATGAGATATTGGGAAATTAATTCTCTGCCTTTAATGTGAATTTATTTACAAAGGTTCTCACTTCAGGTTGATTTATGATTTAAGTGTAATTGGTCTGCTTTTATGCTTCTTTTAAAATAAATATCAGTGTTCTGACAGCAGAGAAATACGTATGCTGTTAGCTCTTTTGGTGATGAACTGAAATAAAAGTATTGCCATAAACTAAATGATGGTTTCCTTCTTGAGGAAAAACTATAATTCTGGACTGGATTCTGATCAAGGATTTAACATCACACAAAATAAATATGCATGCCATATATTGTCATAATTGTCACATTTACCAAAAGTGTGGCAAAATTTTAAGCAGTTCCTCATTATATTCGATTTGGACAATATAATGGTTTAGGCCTGAACCAGAGGATAGAACCACACATAGTGATTTATTTTAGCTTCTGAAAATTTTCAAAGACATAACAGTGGTAATTATATATATATATATATACATATATATATGTATATATATATATATATATATATATATATCTTTGTGATATAGTTTACAGAAAGTTCCTGTCTGATGATTGCTCTAATAAGTAGACAACAATTAACACCCCCCCAACCCTCATCTCCTCCCCCTCCACTCCCCCCCCAGCCCTAAGGCTTGAATTCAGGGCCTGGGCACTGTCCCTGAGCCTCTTTGTATGCAAGGCTAGAACTCTACCACGTGAGCTATGTTGACACTTCTGTTTTATTCTGAGCAGATTTTTGTAGATAAGGGGTCTCACAGCTTTTCTGCCTAGGTTGTCTTCAAACCACAATCCTCAAATCTCAGCCTCCTGAGTAAAGGCATGCCACCAGAGCCAGGCAACAATTTTGTCTTAAAGTACAGTCACATGAAAACTTCCTCTGTCCTGAGTGTGTGTGTGTGTGTGTGTGTGTGTGTGTGTGTGTGTGTGTGTGTGTGTTGCAACAATGGACAATAAGAACCCTGCGGGACAGTCAGTACTTTTATTTTGTATGATAAAACAAACTGCACACAATTTTGAAGTGTTTGACTAATCTAAATTTTTTTCTGAATAGGATATGACTCCTGCTGGATGAGTCCTGATTTGCTCACTTAAAAACAAAACCCTCTGATTGTCCTACATTAAGGACAATGTAATCCTTTTAATGTAATTTTATCTACTCCAAATTTAGGAATTATCAATAATGATGATCATTAATGTAATGACATTAAACCCAAAGATGTGCTTTCACATTGCCCAAAAGCAATTGAAATATCCTATAATTAGATATGTGCTTCTGAAATCTATGTAAACTTATTGATTTTTTCCTTGTCAGTCTAGTCTACTGTTCAAAGATCTCTAGTCTGAAGAAAAAGAAAGAAAACTGTATATTTGAGTTTCAGATGATCCCATTGGTTAATCTGCTCACATTTTCAACTATTGACTGAGCATAAGGAACTGTGCTACATAAAAAGAACAGAGCAATGAGCAAGATAGACTCAGCATTTACTCACCCTTATAAAAGGTACATTCTAGCCCAGAACAAACACACATTAAATAAATAATAACTGCTAAAATTCCTGTTAGGTACTATGAAGAAGTGTACTAGAATGTGGAAATCAGAAGGAAGTCTTACCATTCTTCTCTGGGGAAGTTGCCTAGGGAACACATGACTTCAGGTCTAAGGAGTGATTAAGAATTAATCTAGAGTAAGAGTAGTAAGATTAGGTCTGTCCAACTTGAGGAAGAAATGCTGGAGGCCTGCAAAACCTACAGTGAAAAAGAATTTGAAAGAAAAACAATGCTCTCAGGAGACTGACTATTCTTCAATAAGAACTTGTTGAGGAGCCTGGGATATCATTATTGTGTTTTATTTAAGACTTAGAGATAACAGCTGCAAGAAATCTTATTTATCCCTATTTTCCTCTTTTGCAACATGAAGAAAGAAATGCATATGTTTCCAGGTTAGACAATTTTTAGACAAAGCTTTGTCCCACAAACACACTGAGGTATTATTATCACCAAGACAAAAAAAAAATTGTTTTTATTCCTTTTTCTAACTAACAGCTGTTGCAATTTTGCATTTTTAAATGAAATTTAAAGAAGAATATTTTACCTGAAAATTTAAAATCAATATTGCCATTATTTAATAATTCAGTTTTCAGGAATGAAGAAACTTGAATGTAAATAAAAGGTTTATTATTAATGAGAAAAATATTTGGTATATATTTCATAATTTAATATAGTTTGGTTATTATATGTCTACCACAGATTTTTAACATTCAAGTTTATGAAATCTTTCTGTTCGTTGAATAAAATATATTTTTGTTACAACATTGTTCAATGAACACTGTAAGGGACAGTAGCTACTTTTGTAGTATAAAATAAAATGAAGACAATTTTGAAGAATTTGACCCCATTTAGGTCATAACCACACACCCACACATACACACATAGACACAAAAGGAAACTAATGAAACTCATCAGCAGTAGAGAGCTTTCCTCACATTCCTGAGGCCCTGGGTTCAATTCCTCAGCACCAAACAAGCAGAAAAAGCCAGAAGATGTGCTGTGGCTCATGTGGTGGAGCGTTAGCTTTAGCTTTGAGCTGAAGAGCTGAGGAACAGCGCCCAGGCCCAGAATTCAGGCTCCACAACCGACCAAAGAAAATTATAGAGAATGGGAATATAATAAAATGGACAACTTGTTCAAAGTATACTGTATATGTTTATGGAACTGTCACAATCAATGTATGACAACTGAAAAATAAATTAAATTAGAAGAATGGACTTATTATTTAATATTTCATGATAATAAGAAATGATAACTATAGCCTATTTGTGGGACAAAATCTACAATGGAAAAAAACAAAGAATCTATTATTGGAATCATTCGATCTATTCACGTTTATCATAGCTGTCAATTAATGTGTCTAAGGACATATTTTGATCAAGTTAGAAAATCATCAGGTCTCTGATACACCTTAGTAAATCATTTACTCAGTATGTCATGTTCACCTCATTTCAGGAAACAAGCACCTCATTAGTCTTTCAGGATTTTTGTTTTATTCCCTCTGTCTTTACTGTTAAAGTGGCTGTCTTCTGTGGCAGTCTTGTGCTTAACAAGAATGGAGCACTAAATTCTAACCAGTTGAGAACATTGTTGTCTTCTTCAGTTTGCAGATTAGGAGATTATATGAGGATAATTGAGAGGACAAAAAAAAGTTACATCAAGAGACATGATTCTTCCTGCTAAAAATCTTAAAAGGAAGCATGATTCTCCCTGCTAAAAGTAAAATAATATCCCTCCAACTTGGTTTCTAAGAGCACTTCAGCTGTGAAAATACCAGTTATATATACTTTCTACTCTTTTAAACAAGGTAAGACTTGTCTCAGATATAAAGCCTATGAATCTTTATTCCAGAGACTTTTAAGCCATAGCTTTGAAATGAAAACATGAAGAGAGACATCACTTCTATCTCTTTTTGTTGGAGAGTGGATTGTAACTTTAGTGGGTACTTTACAAGTTAAAAAATATCTTAGGTAATAAATATACACAAGGCATAACTTTTCTCTGTTTAAAATAAGTTAGTTAATGTAGTTGGTCATTCCAGTTGTCAAGTAAATTTCAGATGCACCATGTACAAAAAATGTGTTGTCAAGTCTTCTTACTGAAGACACATTTACTTCTTGCTTTGAAAACATGTTTGTAATGAGTTGTATCTGCCTGGCTAGATAAAAAGGGAAAGAATTCTTAATGTTTCCGTAATCTTTAATAGACTACCTGTTAAAGACTACACTACATGCTGATTTAATGTTATTCAACGATAATTTTCTTTCTCTACTACTTTATACCACTTCATAGAAACAATCTTTGGTTTTAGGAAAGGTTTTATTTCTTGTATGTTTTTTTAATTGTAAAAAAATGCTGTACAGAGGGGTTACAGTTACATGAGCAAGGTAATGAGCATTCCCTATTGAGCATTTTTGCTTCCTCCTTTGTTTTCCCCCTACAATCCCTTCCTTTCCACTTTCACAACTACCCTCTCCCCCTATCCTCCTCCCCCATCCAGCTTAAAGTTGTAAAGTTTGTTTTCAGCATAGTGTTTTGTACATCTCATTGTTACAATGGGTCAATCTGTATTCTTATTTAAGCATTTTGTTTTTCCTTTCCCCTCCCCAAATTAGAGAAGTGTATATACAAGATGCAGGGCACCGACATCAAACACAGTGAAACTAGGGGTTATACTATGGGGAAGGAACATACAAAGCAACAAAAAAATCATATTATAAATACATTAGAAACAATAGCAAGAAAGAAAATAGATATTTGTGTATCTTGAGGTTTATTTTGCTTAACACCATCTTATATGGTCATATGTACATAGCTTTTGGCCTTTTCTGCTTGTTGTCACAGCCCCCAGGAAGGTGGATAACATGGCAGGAACTGTCAAACACCTCTAAGTCCTAACTCTCAATATTAATGGACCTAATTCTCCAATTAAGCGACATAGACTGAATAGTTGGATTAAAAAGCAAGATCCTTCTATCTGCTGCCTTCAATAGTCACACCTTGCCCATAAAAGTAAATATATTCTGCAAGTGAAAGGCTGGAACAAAATCTACCAAGCAAACAGCCGCCATAAACAGGCGGGAGTTGCAATCTTAATATCAGAAAAATAGACTTCAATATAAAATTAGTGAGAGGATATAAAGAAGGTCGCTACATAATAATTAAGGAGGATATCCTTCAGGAGGATATTTCAATTCTAAATATCTATTCACCAAACAATGGAGCACCCAGATTTATCCAAGAAACACTACTTTCCCTCAAATCTCACATAGATCCAAAGAAATTAATTTTGGGGGATTTTAGGAAAGGTTTTTTTTTTAATCTGTAATTATATTTTTTCACTGCAAATTGTTTAAAGTAAATGAAATAGGTATGAGTCTACCAGGAAAAATATTACGAACTCAAATTCCTCTTATCTGAATTATGCTTACTACTTACATATTTATCTATTTGTGCATGTGTAAGGAAGAATTTGTATGGAAGTAGAAAATTTGTAGTATCAAAAACTGTCAGCTGGGTACCAGCATGCATCTGTAATTCTAACTACGCAGGAGGCTCATATTTGAGGATTGAGGTTCAAAGCCAGCCCCAATAAGAAAGTCCATGACACTCTTATCTCCAATTAACCATCAGAAAACTAGAAGTAAAGCTGTGGGCTTAAGTGCTTTTGCATTAGCCTGGAGCAAAAGAGCTCAGAGACAGCACTCAGGCTCTGAGTTCAAGACATACTATGAGAGAGAGAGACGGACAGACAGTCAGACAGACAGGCAGACAGAGACAGAGACAGAGAGAGAGAGAGAGGGGGGAGGAGGGTTGAGAGAGAGAAAATTTTTTTATAATTATGAATCTCTGAAGAAGTCATCATGTCTGGATTAATTGGGAAAAAAAACAAATGTCGGTAAATATGGTAGAACAAGTATTTTGTCTATTGACCAGAAATAATAAGGTTTTCTACTGTATTTTCAAAGTGCACAGCAATAATATATTTCAAGAATGTTATTTTACTTAAATGCATACAATGTCTTAGTACAATAAAACTGTAAAGAAAAACCAAAACAAGCAAACCATTATCTATCATTTGCATGTCAGTGTTTTCATTACCAGATTCCTGTAACATCCTTAATTCTGCCCAGTGGCTGAAAAATAAGTGATAGATTCATCATTTTTTTAAAAAATTACATATGTATGTATCTTTATATTTTGCTCTTAATATAAGTAAATAGAAAACATTTAATTGAATCAAATAAAATCTTATGTCACGTCAGGGCTAGCAGCTCATATCTGTAATCCCAAATACTCAAGAAACTGAGATTTGAGGCTTGTGCTTCAAAGCCAGCTCAGGCAGGAAAGTCCATGAGACTCTCATCTCCAATGAATCACCAAAAAGCAAGAAGTAGCAGTGTGGCTCAAGCTGCAGAGCATCAGCTTTGTGTAAAAAAAGGTCAGGGTCATTGCCCCCAGTCTGAGTTCAAGCCTCAATATAAGCACAACAAATAACAACAACAACAAAGAAAGGAACAGTGATAATCCTTGGTAGCAATGAAGTAAGGCAAGGAAGGAATGGGACCTACACAGATCACAAAAAGTGGTATTTGTTATGACTGATGAAAGTCTCTTGGGAACTTTGCATGTTGGACTCTTCTGAATAAATCACATCTTTTTCATCAAGATCCACAGAATAACAATAGCCTATAATGCCCTCAGTGATACGGAGTAAAGAAAACCAGGGAGCACAAATATAATTATGCTTTTTTAAATAATCAGAGTAATTAAAGAAAATTTCCAGATGATCATTCAAAAGGTCATTTAATTATATCTTTCTGATTGCATAAAAGGTTTTGTGAGATGAAAACTATATATGAGTAATCTTCTTATCTAACCCTGCCATTTACATATGTGAAGAGAATAGAGCCTTAACTACTCCCAATCATTAAAAAGAAATGGAGTGTTTGTTGAAGACACCCATCTAGCTACATGAGAGATACATTTTCTTTTTGTTGATAATCCTGACCCATATCCCCCAAAATAATTTTATATTTATTCTTTAAGCACATTTACTTCTTTCTTACTTTGGGTTCATCCACAAACTTTCTTGTAAAAAATGATAACAATTGCCAATAAGCTCCAAGTATTTTTATTTGACCCATTTCTTTTTTTTCATTGGAATGTGGAAGAGGAAAATTTGAACTGAATATGTTAATGTTCACATAAAAGGCTTAGGCACATAGACTCATTTTTAAATTAGCTGTGTCTCTTTCTTGGCATCCCATAAAGTTAGGGTGCCTCCAGTTTCTAGGTAAAGTTATGCTCTGAATGTTTTAATTATGATGGAAAGACATTTATAGGGTACTAGGAGACATGAACCTGTCAAAAAGGTTGTATTTACTCTTTTATTCCCTTTTGAGTTCAATAGGCAGAATACATTTAAATAAAATATACACTGTTTTTATTTGTCTGTATGACAGGAAGATATTTCACTTGTCAGAGAATCCTGCACCCTCCCCCATAACCTGCCATTGTTCCTTTGTAATTGAGAAATGATAACAAAAACAGCCCCCACATCCTCCATGTGTTTGCAGAAAATGGGCTATTGCTCTAGCTAAATCGACTTTCATTTCATTTCATGGGCAAAACATACCCGTTTGTTCACTCTACTCACAACTTCTACCAATGGGCTACTTTTGTTAACTATGCTCAGACAAAATTCCTTGTCTTAAACTCAGTCTTCTTACTTTAGGGAGATAGACATTCCAGTTTGTATTGGTATGCAATATTTATTTTGTTTTTGATAGAGTCTGTCTCCTGTAACTGAAGATGGGATCACTTTAATTGGAACAATGATCAAAATTTACTAGTCATTTTTATTCTTCTAGAAAAGATAATACCATTGCATTGTGGCTGTCAGGGAGATAGAGCCTCAGGACCAATTCTCTAAGAATTTAGCATAAACCCATTTAACAAATGCTACTTAATTTTAACTAGTGTGAAATGTCTCATTGCCAATTAAATTATTTGTCTTCAAACTGGCCCAATATTATGTACATGACTTTAGAATGATCATTCAGACAAAAACCTGACACAAATAGATCTCTACTAACAATTATGCCTGTAATATTCTCACACATGGTATGCATGATCTTCATAGGGTAATAATTTATCCATGATAATGTTTCAGTTTCCTGAGACTATGTAATAATCAATGTTGTCATTATAAAACTGACAAAAAGCAAGCCTTATGTATACCTTAGCTTTCAGACAAAGGAAAATTGGTCCAATATGTAATTAGTTATAAGAATACTTAGAGGGAATAGCAATCCATAAAAATCTATTTATCATATGTACAATAAACAGTGAATAGCCTACTCACAGAAGACTAATTTGAACCATTCTCTTAACTTCCAAAAAAAGAAATAATATCTACGAATTTGGGTGGACAAAAAGTATTCTTAGCGCAGAATAGTTTATTTATTTATTGAAATGCATAAAAGTGAAAGTTTTTTCTTGCATTAGGAGAAATTTTATGAGAATTTCCCTCTAAAGCAAAAAGTGGCTAAAAATATGTGTTCAAGAAAGCAGAATATCACTTTTATAGAAGAACTAGAATGGTTTAACTACTTCACAGATGATAGTTCTGAAGTGAGACTATCAATTATGAAATGGGAAGTGTCGCTAAATGCCGAGAGAAATGTCCTTTTTTCCTTTATTTCAGGAACATTGGTAAATTATGAATATTGTATGAGATTACAAGCAACAAGTCTGGCATTTTGCACATTGAGGTTAATCTGCCAACTGAGCAATCAAGGAAAAGATACAAAAGCACAATATAAGTTGCACAAAAGTATACTGGGCTGCAGAATGACTTCCTCCAAGTTTGGGCTCACCCAGCTCTTCAGAATATGACTTGCTTGGAAGATAAAATTGATTAATCTCAGAATAAAATCAGTGTGAAATTTGTGACCGCAGGTCTTAGAAGAAAGTGTACAAAGAACAAATAACAAAGGAGGTTATCTGATGATGGAGAAAATTTGGAGTGTGATATGTCTACACGTGAAGAAATATCAAGGTTGTTGGCAGCCACCAAGAGTCAGGAGAACTTAATGCCTAAGAACTCCCAGTGGGAATCCACGATACTGACATCTTGAATTCAAACTTCTGGAATCCTATACTATGAAAGAATAAATTCAATTATTTTATATTAGTGGGTTTGTGATGATTTGTTTTGATAAACCTAGGAAATCAGCGTTCAAGGCTACAGCATATTTCCAGCTAAAGCATAATGAATATATGACCTAGAGAGGGAGAAGAGACATAAAAAGAGGCAAATAACACAAGTTTCACTATAAAGCTTTGTTGGGGATATTTATTGCAAGATCTCCTGAAAGCCTCAACCAAACAATGCATAAATAATGGAAATATTTACATAAAAGACCCATGTCAGGCAATTTAATTGCTGTTTTTATGAGTCCTATATCAACCTCTCTCTCTATGACATAAAAAAAAACTCACGTAGTCAAGTAAGTCCTAGAATCAACACAAGTGCTTGACAGTTTTAAAGGGTAGGGTACCCCTAGACAAAGGGGTTTGATTTTCACTTTTAAGAATATAAAAATATATTATGTATAAATACATACACACACACACACACACACACACACACACACACACACACACACACACACACACACACACACACACACACACACACACACACACACACACACACACATATATATATAAAATTTTTGGGGAGAGGAAGGGAAATAACAAAATGCTGACACAAGGATACATGTTGACCCATTGTAACAATGATCCAAACAAGACACTATGCTGAAAATGAACTTTATAACTTCAGGGGTGGGGGAGGGCTGGAGGTGAGGGAGGAGTTGGGAAGGTGGGGCAGGAAGGGATAGTAGGGGAAAAACAGAGGGAGTAGCAATGCTTGATAGGAAATATAGTCATTAACTTACTGTGCAGTGTCTTTACAATAAAAAATGTATTTTAAAAAATTAAAAATGTTTCCAAACAACTTGTGTCTACTTACTTTTCAAGACAGTTCACTGGCTATTCAGCATTCAGTATGTAGTTTGTTGACCCCTAGTACAAAGGAAAAAATTATAGTGAAGCTTAGTGTGTGTTGTAATAGACTATTTGTTTAGTGCAAAATAGAGACAAAGGTGGAAAATGGTTTACTGTTGCAGTATACTATGGAAGCTTTTCTATTTTCTATTGTGAATTGGGTGTAAATGGCCATTTGAAGACAAAAAAAGAAAGTTGACCTGTTTTAAGGAACACCATCTCTTCAGCAAAAATTTAGTTGTGGTTCAACATTAAAATGTGTGTCCTTATGTTGAAAATGAACTTTACAACTTCAGGGGTGGGGAGGGAGAAGTTGGTGAGGTAGGGAAGGAAGGGATGGTAGGGGAAAAACAAAGGAGGAGGTAACAAGGATGGATAGGAAATGTACTCATTACCTTACTCATGTAACTGTAACCCCTCTGTACAGTATTTTTATAATAAAAATATATACAAAAAATAAAATGTTTGTCCCCCTTTTTCTCCAGTCTATGCTGAGCAGATAATGCAATTCCTCTGAAAATAATGGGGAAACTGAACCTGGATAGAGGAATTGGCTGTTAAAATGGTATGGTCTTGATCACAAGAAAAATACAGAGACTGGATTTTAGTAATCAACGTGGCTATAATTGCTGAAAGTGTACTTCGAAGTCAGGGAGAGATTACTAAAAAGTATAAGACATGAGGGTGAATTTTGAAACACATGAGTACCACGTTCATTAAGAAAACAAAGAGGCATTTTAGTAATGTTAATTTAGAGCAAAAGAGATATTTAAAAAAAATATATCCGATATGTTTGCAAAGTGAATTTTTGTAGCTATCTTTTTTCTGGCTTTTTTTTTCCTTGTTTGGTCCATCACTTACAGGAAATGTCAAGTGATTCTGAGGACCACCTGGAGTTGCTTTAACTTCAGTCCCCAGAGAAGCCTCAAAAGGTCAAGTATCCTGTCCCACTGCTTCTCAGATTCCTTTACATCATACAGTTCCTAGTTAATCTTCCTCATTCCTGTAAAACTCACATGTGGTGGTGCTCTAGATAGAAATCATATACACTGTTTCAGCTTTGGAAACAGCTTTTTCTTATAGACTCAAGGGGATCTTCTCACATTTTAAAGATAGAATTTAAATTATTGAAAACAAAATGATGGAAAGATTAAAATAGCTGTTAAAAATTCCCTGGGAACCCATTATGCCATAGTACTATACGATGTTTTAAAATATAAGAATTCAGATTAAAAAGTAATGTAAGGAATATGTTTAAATGAATTTAGAGGTACATGTCTACCATGACATTTAAGTATATAAAAAGATATTCAGATACATAAATGTACAGATACAGGAAACAATTTCATGTGAATGCTAACATCCACTTTGTGAAGTGATGGAAACTCATTTCACTGATGTATGGTGCTTATCACATTCAAAAATATCCTCACAGACACACTCAGGACAAGTTTAATCTTGGTATCTTTTGATGTATCAAGTTAACATATAAAATCCATCTACCCTATAAGGACAGCCACTAAGTTTCTTTCTCAAGGAACAAACAGTTTATTGTTACAGACAAAAATAGACATTTATTCTGCCATTCATTTATGCATTAGATGTGAGAGTAAACAAGAGAAATCAGGGTAGAGAGTAAATTAAGGAATGAACATGTACAAGATGCTATGTGAAAAAACGAACTTTACAATTTAGGTGGGGGGCGCAGTGGTGAGGAGTGTAGTTGTGGAGGTGGGAGGGAAGGGATGGTAGGGGAAAAACAAAGGAGGAGGCAATAATGCTGGGTAAGAAATGTACTCATTACCTTGCTCATGTAACTGTAACCCCTCTGTACAGTATTTTCACAATAAAAAATTTACTAAAAAAAGTGAAAAGGATGAATGAAAGAAAAAGTGGATTAAGGAATGACTCCCAACTCGACTTAAGGCAAAGATGACATGATAAAGTGTTGAAGTACTAATGGAGAAAGAGACGCAAGAACTCACATTTGTTGTGGTTTAAGAAATAATGAGGAAATTATCAGATGTAAGATGAACTTGAAAATGTTACTGTATTTTCAGTTCCCTACTTGCTCTTCAGTGAAATTAAAATCTGAGTCTAAGAATTCTTCTCAGACTAATATCCATTCTGAATCGATTTTGTAATTTGCTTCTTTCTGAACAATGAGAATATTAGTATAGCAGGCAATAATGGAATCAGCAATATCAATATTATGAAGGTCAATTTTTATGTCAATGTGCTATAAAATTCATCACTGAGAAGGTCACCAAAAAGCAACCAAAGAAATGATCCTTGTGAAGAAAAGCCATCTTGTTTTCTACCCCTATCGATTGTCCCCCTACCACTGGAGACAGAGCAAAGGGACAACCTCATAAAAGCTATAGAGTTGGTTCCATATCTTAGATGTTATGTGGAATTGGTAAGAAACGTACTTATTACCTTGCCCATGTAATTGTAACCCCTCTGTATGGTATTCCCCCCCCCAAAAAATAAGCTGTAGAGTTTTTGCACTGGAAGCTCTTTTTCACTGCTATATTCAAGATTTCCAAGTTTGTTTTCCTTACTCAGATGTGCAGTTATTTCTAATAGTTTCATTAGTAATTGCATTATGCATTTCCTTACATACAAGGTAAGTGCTAGCAAAAAAAATTAAATGAGAATCAAATTCATTGTTTTGGTTAAAGGTTGAAGATTATTTTAGCTATGATCAGCAAATGGTTCTGTGACAGTGTCAAAGATCATTTGGATGATGCTTAAATAATTTATTTGAACAATAAATAGTCTTACGATTGGAAATACCTTTGAATAAAGAAATAGGAAAAGCCCTAGGTTTTTAGCAACTCTTATTCAAATTACAATATAAATTATCATGGTCACTGTATGGAAGCTGACTTAAAGTCTGTGTTAAATCTACAATGACTCTCTTCTTCTAATTATATAATCCTGCAATATCATATACCTACTCATTTGAATTAAAAATATTTTAAATACAACAACCTATTATAATAGGAAATTGCATCCTAAATCAAAACTGAAAATTAGAAAAGTGAGGTTGAATGTAGGTGAACTTTTTTTGGAATAAGATGTACAAGAAACTCTGAGTGGAATGTGCAGAAACATGTAACAAACTACATTCCCTGGGAAATAAGAAAATATATTTAATAGCCAAATGAAATTTGAATACAATATCAACATACACACACACAAACACACACACACACACACACACACACACACACACACACACACACACACACACACTGAATACAAGCATACAGGAAGACTTGTATTTATGCACAGAAAGCATTATTTCCATAGCTTAATAGTTAATATCTCAGACCTTTTTCATATGAAGACATTATATAATTTTGAATAACTTTGAGAAGCACCACAACTATAAAAAATACATTTCAATAACAATTGACATAAAGGGCACTTGGTATTCCCAGGACCAAAAGTTTTATTCAAATCCAGTAATCTTATTTATCTTATTTTCCAATTAAATAGAGGTGTTTAACCAATAACAACAAGGTTTGTTTTTCAACACTGCTAACTCTAAGTTATCACACACTAAAATATTCTACTATACCAAGAAATTATTTTTTTTAATTTTTTTTAATTTTTTTATTTTACCCTTCACATCCCTTCCCAGCCTCCCCCCTCCCCCCATCCCAATCCTTCTCCTTCCCCCCCTCCCTCGCCCCCCCCCCCCCGCACCGAAATTGTAAAGCTCGTTTTGGACATGACAACTTGTACTTCTCATTGTTGCAACAGGTCCACCTGTATCCTTAAACAACTGGTTTTTCCCCATCTCCTCCACAAGTTATACTGACATCAAATATAGTGAAAGCGGGGGTTATACTGTGGGGGAGGGACATACAAAGCAACAAAGAGATAATCTTATAAATGCTTTAGAAACACATGCATGAAAGAAAAAAACATTAAAATACACATCTAAGGGTTCATTTTCCTGACATCACATTATCTGACCTTTTCCGCTTGACTCAGACATATACTAGATATTGCAAATAAGGGAAACCATGGGACCTATGTTTCTTTGGACCTGGCTTACTTCACTTAATATAATTTTTTCCAAGTTTTTCCATTTCCTAACAAATGGGGCAATGTCATTCTTTCTGATGGAGGCATAGATTCCATTGTGTATATATACCACATTTTCTTGATCCATTCATCTACTGAGGGGCATCTGGGTTGGTTCCATATCTTAGCTATGGTAAATAATGCTGCAATAAACATAGTTGTGCTGGTAGCTTTAGTGTGGTCTTGTTTGTAAACATTTGGGTAAATGCCCAAAAGTGGGATTGCTGGGTCATAGGGGAGTTCTATGTGAAGTCTTTTGAGGAACCTCCATACTGCTTTCCAAAGTGGTTGAACAAGTTTACATTCCCACCAACAATGAAGTAAAGTTCCTTTCTGTCCACATCCCCTCCAGCATTTGTTGTTGTTAGAGTTCTTGATTTTTGCCGTCCTAACAGGAGTGAGGTGATATCTCAATGTTGTTTTGATGTGCATTTCTTTTATGGCTAGGGATGTTGAACATTTCTTCATGTGTCTATTGGCCATCCTTCTTTCTTCTTCAGAGAAGTTTCTCTTTAAGTCATTAGCCCACTTATTTATTGGGCAGTTGTTTCTTTGAGGATTTGTTGTTGGGGGGTTTAATTTTTTGAATTCCAAGTATATTTTAGATATGAGACCCTTGTCAGTTGTATGGCTAGTAAAGATCTTCTCCCAATCCGTGGGTTTTCTATTGATCTTGCTAGCTATGTCATTTGCCCTGCAGTAGCTCTGCAATCTTATGCAATCCCATTTGTCCAACCTTTCTTTGATTTGTTGTGTTTCTGGGTCTCTATTCAGAAAATTTCGGCCTGAGCCAAGGAGACCTAGGGTTTCTCCTATTCCATCCTGTAATGTTTTCAGAGTGTCTGCTTTGAGTTCAAGGTCTTTGATCCATTTGGAGTTGATTCTGGTGCAGGGTGATATATAAGGATCTAGCTTTAGTTTTCTACATGCAGTTAACCAATTTTGCCAGCACCATTTACTGAAGAGGTTGTCTTTCTTCCATTCTATTGTTTTAGCTTCCTTATCGAAGATTAGATGGCTATAGGTCTGTAGGTTCATTTTTGGGTTTTCAATTCTATTCTATTGGTCCTGAGGTCTGTTCTTATGCCAATACCAAGCTGTTTTGATTACTATGGCTTTATAGTAGAGTTTGAAGTTTGGTATTGATATTCTCCAGCAGTGTTCTTTCCGTTGAGGAGTGTTTTTGCTATTCGGGGTCTTTTATTGTTCCATATGAATTTTTGGATTGCCTCTTCTATTTCCTTGAAGAATGAGGTTGGAATTTTGATAGGTATTGCATTGAATTTGTAGATAGCTACCAAGAAATTATTTATTGGTGGATACTAGTGACTCACAGCCATAATCTTAACTACATAGGAGATTGAGATTTGAGGAATGTCATTCAAATCAGCCTGAGCATAAAAGACTCCCTAGAGTCGACTAGAGGTGTGACTTAAATGATAGAGTTATCACCTATGAGCTAAAAATTTAACAATAATACAATCCCATCAATTTGAGTCACGGTTTAGAAAGAAAGGAGAAAGACAGAAAGAGAGGGAAAGAGAGAGAGAAAGAGAGAGAGAGAGAGAAAGAAGTAGAGAGAGAGGGGGGAAAGACAGAGAGAGAAGAAAAGAGAAAAAGTAAGAGGGATGGAGGAAATAAGAAAAAGAACATACCTATATTCTAAATCTTGTTTCTTAACATTTAATCTGAAAATCATAATGTCATTTGGAATATCAGTTATGAAAATGCTCAGTCTCAGTCCCAAGTATTTCCTGGTGGTCAGGGTTGGTGTTGTGAGCTCCTACTCCTAGTATCTTGGGATTATTCAGGTAAGACTTTGTATTCATGAGTCATCCAGCTAGCATTGGTTCAATGTCTTGTCTACTCATTTAAGGGTCCCAAGAAGTTTCTCTTTAAGTTTTTATGTCACTTATTTATTAGGCAGTTGTTTCTTTGAGGCTTTGTTGTTGAGGGATTTAATTTTTTGAGTTCCAGGTATATTTTAGATATATGGCTAGTGAAGATCTTCTCCCAATCCATGGGCTTTCTCTTGATCTTGCTAGCTATGTCCTTTGCCATGCAGAAGCTCTGCAATATCATGTAATCTCATTTGTCCAAACTTTCTTTGACTTGTGTTTCTGGGTCTCTATTAAGAAAATTTCAGCCTGTGCCAAGGAGACCTAGGGTTTCTCCTATTCCATCTTTCTTCCATTCTCTTTTTTTAGCTCCCTTATTGAAGATTACATGGCAATAGGTCTGTAGGTTCATTTCTGGGTTTTCAATTCTATTCAATTCGTCCTGAGGTCTGTTCTTGAGCCAGTACCAAGCTGTTCTGATTACTATGGCTTTGTAGTAGAGTTTGAAACTTGGTGTTCTCTGAAGCGGAAAGCAGGATGGCCAATAGACACATGAAGAAATGCTCAACCTCCCTAGTCATAAAAGAAATGCACATCAAAACAACATTGAGATATCACCTCATCCCAGTTAGAATGGCTATAATCAAGAACTCTAATAACAACAGATGCTGGAGGGGATGTGGACAGAAGGGAACCTTACTACATTGTTGGTGGGAGTGTAAACTTGTTCAAACACTTTGGAAAGTAGTATGGAGGTTCCTCAAAAGATTTCACATAGAGCTCCCCTATGACCTAACAATCCCACTTTTGGGCATTTACCCGAATAATCACAAACAAGACCACACCAAAGCTACCAGCACAACTATGTGTTTTGCAGTATTTACCGTAGCTAAGATATGGAACCAACCCAGATGCCCCTCAGTAGATGAATGGATCAAGAAAATGTGGTATATATACACAATGGAATCTATGCCTCCATCAGAAAGAATGACATTGTGCCATTTGTTAGGAAATGGAAAGACTTGGAAAAAATTATATTAAGTGAAGTAAGCCAGGCCCAAAGAAACATAGGTCTCATGGTTTCCCTTATTTGCAATAGCTAATATATGTCAAGAAAAAAAGGTCAGATAAGTTGATGTTAGGGAAATGAACCCAAAGATATGTATTCCAATGTTTTTCCTTTTCTTTCATGCTGTTGTTTGTAACACATTTATAAGATTATTTCTTTGTTGCTTTGTATGTCCCTACCCCATGGTATAACCCCTGCTTTCACTGTATTTGATGTTGGTGTAATTTGTAGAGGGGAAGGGCAAAAACAAATCATTTGCATAGGGATACAGGTGGACCCATTGCAACATATACAAGTCGTTATGTCAAAAACGAACTTTACAACTTTGGTGGGGAGGGAGGAGGATTTTGTCCGGGAAGGGGTGGGGAGGATGGGAAGGGGAAACAAAGGAGGAAGCTACAATGCTTGATAATAAATGTACTCATTATCTTGCCCATGTAATTGTAACCCCTCTATACAGTATTTTCACAAGAAAAAAAAAGGGTCCCAAGATAGCTGTAGGGTGAAAAGAAATGGCTTAGGAGAAAAGATACAGATACAAAATAGAGAATGTGACACCAAGTTTATCTCCTGGTTTGGATAATGTGGGGTCCAAGTAGGGAGTCAGCTTTTCAGCAAAAGTAGTTTAAGTACCTGTTACAAAATCTTGACTATAAATCCAAATTGTAGACAACTACTTCAAGTTCTTCAGTCGTTCACATTTCAATTTTATAATTTATATAAACAATGTTAGCTTTCTCCAAAATGGTACAAGATACTCATGAAAGCTATTTGCAGATATCTGAAGATTATACTGGATTTAATTATTTTCAGAGTAATATTTTATAGCAAGAAAAATAGAAAATATTGTTACAATTGGCAGACACAATAAATAAAGAGTTAATGAAGAATAATCTTTTTACTAGTAACAACAAAAATTTTATTCAGCCCCCTTTTTAACAGTGATCTTAATCCTTGAGATTATTGCCTTACTTTAGCAAGAATCCTGTTATACAACTTAGAGAGAATTCTTTACCTTTGTATCATACCATGTTTGACAACTGAACAGACTCAGCTGTGAATAATTTACACAAGCAATACTTTATTACTTTGCTAGCCCTCAGGAGAATTATTTTGCTTTGTTCATAAAACTCCTCCTACCTTTAGTGTTGCACATTAGTAATTTTCCATCAGCCAATGCCTTTCCCTACTTATGGGTTATGAATCCTTGCATGTTATATTAAAAATCAGATCCAGGGCTCCACTGAGAACTCTATCATATTTCCCATATAAAATTTGTTTGCTAATTTATCTATGATACACTCTGTTACAGTTTTTCCTTAGCACTGCTCACATGCAGAGATAACATGAGGAAAGGAATGAGTTTTGAAGAAAATGACATTTCATATCCACAATATTTTTCCTGCCTACTTTAAGAATCATCTTTGCATGGAAGTGTTTAAAATTAACATTTCATTCAATAGTACCAGAAGAGTTGAAATAATTTTGGGGGGATAACATCCTACATTTGTGAGAACATGATTGGTTATTTAACTACTTCAAAAATATCAAAATGGTCAAGTTAAGTAGTGAGGGCTGCATCTTTTAAGCTACAAATGGGCACTATCTGTAGCTCTGAAAATTTACAGATCCAGTCTGCTTCAGAACTACCTTTCCCAATAGTACTTAGAGGCTTTGATTGGGATTTGCTGTAGCTAAAATAATATCCTTATCTTCTTGTACACTGGCTTTGATGAGAGGGAAATATCTTTGGAGAAGAAAAATTTGAAAAAGCAGTTTGATTCAAAATCCCATCTCTGCAGTGTAAACCAATGTTATGATCGATAATGTTCTTGTGGAATGAGATTGTTTTGTTAAAAACTGCATCTTCTGAAGCAGTCATAAAAGGTTTTCAAATATCATCAAGTGAACACTTTGAATAGTAGGATAACAAAAGCAAAGTTTATCTCGCATTTGATAATAAGTCTTTTGTGATTTCTCTTGTGTACTTAAGAAGCCATTTACATTAACTGCTGTAAAATAACAACAACCAAATCCCATTTAACAGTAGATATTGGGTAGACAAATTTTCATGAGCAAAATGAGCCCCTCAAAAAGCTAATGAGTAACTTGTGACTTGCAAAGTTTTAAATTCTTATCATGTATTATATGTATCGTGTATTGCAAATTGTGAACTTAGCAGGCCAATAAAAGCACATTCACTTCTACCAAGATACTTTACTAAAAGCCTTTGTAATTTCTTCTTCACTGATTAGGAAATACACCCTACTACCCAAGTTCCTACATTAGGCACATTCCCAATATTTTCCACAAGATCTAATAGAGAATTTTGATTTCAATCAGGTCAGACATGCTGTCGGAGTCTCATCCTGACACATCAATGACAAGGCATATCAGAACCGTCAAAAGTTTATAACATGTAATAAAAACGGAACTAAAGTCAAGCATGCTATCCTCTCGCAGGCCAAGGGGGACTCTAGGCAACTGGTGATTTGTAGGCTCCATTACATCCCAAATGCTCGATGTATCTAGCCCTTGGCAGGGTGTCAAGGACAAGAAATAATCAGTCTTTAGAGATCACTTTTGAAATGCTATGCACTCAGCTTCCTTCAGGTGAATCATTCTTTCCATGTTGTCAGGATCCACTGATGAAAGCTGACGACTTTCAATAGCCTGTGACAAGTGAAGCATCAGCTCTCCGGATGTGGAGAAAATGATATTGTGTGCACGGCTCTCACCAGGCATACAATGAGTGATGAGCCAGGCATCCTAGTGAACTCCCTTTTCAAAGGCAAAATTAAGAACCAGAAGGATGTATGTGATCCTGTGCCCTAGAGCCCAGTGGTCATCAGAAGAGCACACAGGAGGATATCTAAAATTTTATTTACAGATAGTTTATGTCTAGAAGATGTCAGAAGACAAAATTAATACAGCTTAAAGATCTTAATTGGCTATAACTCAGCCACCCTTCATTATATAAAACAGGTATTGCAATGAGCCAAGTGAGCAATAAAGCTTCGCAAAATGAAAAGAGCCTAAGAAAGGAGAAATAAGGGAAAGTAAAGCTGGACACCAGTGACACCTTCATGTAATCCTAGCTAGTCAGGAAATTGAGATCTGAAGACATGAGATAAGAAGCTGTAAAACACTTGTCTCCAATTAATAACTAAACTGCTGGAACTGCAACTCTTACACAAGTGGAGCACCACCCAGTTCCTAGATTATGATATCAAGCCTTAGTACCACACACACACACACACACACACACACACACACACACACCCCTATTGTTCACTCAAACTTATATTCCTTATAAGGTAGGTACAGGAGACAAAGCAATAGAAAATAAAGTGATTAAGGCAGGTGTAGTAGTGCATGCCTGTAACACTCAGTAATTAGGAGGCTAAGGCAGAATGATTATGATTTCTTGTTTGCTCTGAGTTACATAAGAATCTTTTAAAATAACAATTGGTTAATATAAAATTATATAGGTAAGCCTGGCATAAGTTGTTTACCTCTATAATTCTAGCTACTGCTGAAGATTGAGATCTGAGAATTTGAGATTTGAAGCCTACTTTGGTAGGCAAATCCAAGAGGTGGAGTTTATTTTTAACTCAGTGACTTGAGATTTGAGCATGAGTGACACCAATTTGATTTTTAACCAGGTCTGTTGGGGCCTGGTCCAGGAGTTTACTCATAAACAATAGTCTCCTATAAATTTATTTAACAAAAATAAATTTTGACTTTATGATGGATTTCTCTCTCTCTCTCTCTCTCTCTCTCTCTCTCTCTCTCTCTCTCTCTCTCTCTCTCTCTCTCTCTCTCTCTCTCTCTCACTCACACACACACACACACACTCTATCCCTTACTAGCTCTTTAAAAAGGTAAACAGAATAAGTTTATTTGAAGGTAAAAAGGAAAGCCATGAAAAAAGTAGAAAGAAAGAATTAACAGTGGTTGGAGATGTGGCTCAGTTGGTAGAATAGAAGCCAAGAAGAAAATGCCTCAGGACTCAAAGCCTCTCCCCCACCCCCCTAAAAAAGAAAGAAAGAAAGAAAGAAAGAAAGAAAGAAAGAAAGAAAGAAAGAAAGAAAGAAAGAAAGAAAGAAAGAAAGAAAGGAAGGAAGGAAGGAAGGAAGGAAGGAAGGAAGGAAGGAAGGAAGGAAGGAAGGAAGGAAGGAAAGAAAGGAAAGAAAGAAAGAAAGAAAGAAAGAAAGAAAGAAAGAAAGAAAGAAAGAAAGAAAGAAAGAAAGAAAGAGCAGATTCCCCAAATAGGGAGAGGAAGTCCCTGTTACCCCATGAGAAAAAAATTCCTGTACTGAATCTCTCGGTTCAAAACTATGGATTAATATCAAGTATCTAAAAGTCATGTGGACCAGAATGAAGCAAAGTGACAGCATTGATGTATCTGTACTATGTATGAAATAGGACCTCTTGTCTTAATATGAGTTTCAGTCTCTTTAAAGTGAATATACACTACCTACGGTATACTTCTAAACAAAGAAAATAAACAAAAGGACTGATATTTATATTGGTTTACTTTCTAAACCTCTGTGTAAAATGGTTTACTGCCATGACTCTAGCCTGGCTGAGGCATTGTAAAGAACAGCATCTTCATGATTCTAAGTAATTGAAAGCTTTTCCTTGTCGGAGTCCTGTACCACCTAAGTTAACATTCTGTCAGAAACAGCAGATTCTGGTTTGATGATCTCAAATAATGAATCCCCTTTATTCTTAGTATCCCAGAAGTACTGATTGTTCTTAGTATAGCTTCATAGAGGGGTGTTATTGATTTTTACCTAGCAAGTTTTTTTATTCTCATGATAGATTATTTTGGTTCATTAAAATTCCAATTATGTCAACCATAAAATCAATATTGCTTACACAGAAACATATTCTGAAAGAAATTTCACCCTCATAGAAAGCTTAAAATAATTATAATCTCAGAAAAAGAAATGTAAGTGTTTGTTAAGAAGCCAAATAATAGAATCTGTATTTTATAATATTTCAAAAAGAAGATAATTCAATGCTGCCTTTTAAATTCTAGATATAATAAATAGATGATAGATGGTAGATAGATAGATAGATAGATAGATAGATAGATAGATAGATAGATAGATAGATAGATAGATAGATAGATATCAAAACAGTCAAGATTCAGGCATACCTACAATATTTCATAAAAGTTCCAAAAGTCCAGCAAAGCACTTTCTTAGGACTCCTGACCACGAAGGCTTTACTTCCCTCTGGCTACACTAAACTCTAGACTGTCTTCATCCTCACTCTATGTTCTTGACCTCCCTTTGTGTCCAGCAGTTACTTTTAAGAATTGTCATTGTGAGTTATTTCTCTTCCCCTATGAGAAGTAAATCCTTTTTTAAAAAATACTAAGAACATTTACAGCCCAGAAATAACTTTCTTTAAGACCTGAGCACCATCTTCTCTAATTTAACCACCAAGAACTGTTACTCCAGCTCTGTTCTTTAGCGGGAAACTTCTGTCAAGTTGTAAAAATATTTCCTATCATAATTTAGGATGTGAGGAGCTGATTTTCCTTAAAATGAAACCAATTAGCAAGAACCCATAGTTGTGATCAACCCAGTTTAATATCTTCTAGCCATTTTGGTCATGTTTTCTATTGTAATGATCTTGCGCGGTCTTTCTTTTTCTCTCTTTCCTTCCTTCCTTCCTTCCTTCCTTCCTTCCTTCCTTCCTTCCTTCCTTCCTTCCTTCCTTCCTTTCTCTCTTTCTCTCTTTCTCTCTTTCTCTCTTTCTTTCTTTCTTTCTTTCTTTCTTTCTTTCTTTCTTTCTTTCTTTCTTTCTTTCTTTCTTTCTTTCTTTCTTTCTTTCTTTCTTTTTCTTTCTTTCTTTCTCTTTTCTCCAGTGCAATATTTGCTTTGACACAACTACAAAGTATATTTCATTAAGTCTAAGATACAACATTCCAAAATAGTATATATTAATCAGGAAGAAGAAAAAAGGAGCCCCTTACTTAATGGTGAAATAAATCCCAAATACTTCCTTCATCAGATTTTGTTGAAGGTGAAAGAAGCCATCTTGGCAAATTCAGACTGATTCAACAAAATACTATAAACTGGTAGGCTGAAGAATTATATATTTATTATTTACAAAACTGGAGTCTAGGTGGTCCAAGATTAAGGCATGGGTAGTTTGTAATGAATGTCAGTAAAAATAGACAGAAAGCTTGTAGAAATTTGCCTCATGGCAAATTTTCTGGGAGTGAAAAAAGAGGAGAGGACATAGAATAGAAAAGTAAAATGTGGGGTGGGGGGAAGAAGAGGAGAGGGAAGAGGGGAAAAGGGAGGGAAGGAGGATAAGAAGAGAAAAAAAAGATAGGAGAGAAGTTGGGGCAAAGGGAGGAGAAGATGTAAATGTAGGGAAAGAGAAAAAAATCTGTTTCCACATCTTTACAAAAATCATTATTTCTATCAGGGGAATAACAGAGTCTGAACCTCATGACCTGGTCTAATCCTATTTATTTATTAATATTTCATACGTATTTTCTGAAAATTTTATTCTAAATTTAATCATTTTTGTTGGTGAGGACTTAGCATATGAATTTCTTGGAAATGGGAAACAAATGTTAAGCCCCAGAAATGAAAATATAACAAGATAATCAGACAAACAGATACGTTTCACAAGGAAGAAAGAAACCAAATGGAGCCTGTACATGTCTAGATATACTTAGATATATGAGGAGGAGATGAACAGCTCTATCTGATAATTTGCTACTAACCTGTTCTTAGGATATATAGAAAACTCAGCCCAAGAAGAAATCTAGTCAAGCACTAATTCCATTGAAAAAGTTAACTTATATAAGAAAGAGAATCTGAACCTGTACTCCCATTGGCTGTGCTCTTATAACAACTATGACACATATTATAAATAAAAAGTAAATGTTTACAAAACAAATAATTGTGATATAAATATTTTGGAAAAAATTTCAGAAAGTACCAGTGTGTCAGGCACAAGTATCATATTAGAAGGAAAAATTTCTAACTAAACTTTAAATATGCACTAAAAGAAATGGTACATGAATAACATTAGTGTTCAGTTCAGGGATCAAGGGTAGAGGGAGTGAGTATAGAATATATGTCCTTTCCTTACAGGTCTAAAAGTATATTTTACATAGCAGATATGAACATTGAGAGATAATAAAATCAACATTTATATGAGGTAGAAAGCAGACATCAAATCTCTGTCTCACACATACACACATACACACATACACACACAACAAGTGATAGGAAAAGAAGAAAAAACATAAAGATAGGTAAACAGAAAGGGTTTGCAAAATCAAAATCTGTATTTTAAATGTTCAGTCATTACATGTGTGAAGGAATATTGATCCAAACCATAATAACAAAAGTCTACCTAACTGGACTCCACTACCTGTCAGCATTGCAGCAAGCAAATTCATTTCACACGCTAACAGGATTAGATGCTGCATCCAACAACGTATAATTGTGTGATTGGCAAGCTTTCCTACCACAGCCTAGTACTGAATTCTGATAAAAATATGTCATGGCTTTCTATTGGATCTTCAAAACTGCTCTGCAGCCATCAACATATCAACCTTGTTTGCTTTGCTTTTTTGTTTTTGTTTTTGTATTTTTCCTAAATGAGCTAGTTGAGGAGTTCACCATCATCTTTATGTTCCTTCACTGTACCCTACTACACTCATTCTCAGCAATTCACCCTGCCTCTTACCTCACAGAGATTGGATAACATCAGATCACACCTCTCTTTCACACTCTTAAATCCTGCACCTTCAAATATATCTTAATTTTCACGTATGCATCCTCCTTCTCTCTCTTCACAGGAGTGTTTGGAAACTGGAACTAGTAGATTGCTTCCATCTTCTTCATGTGCTGAATTACAAAGCATCAAGTACAGCCCAGCTCTGTTGACTCTGTAAAAATCTCCTCATGAGCAGAAATACATAATAACACACCAGAATGGATCCCAGCTTCTAGGAAAAGCTATTAAAAAGATTGATACTAGTATTTTTTTTTATCATTTGAGCATTTTCCCATGTTGAACATTTTTTCCAATCAACACAATCTAATATCATCCTTCACCTCTACTATTAAGTAATGTTGATAAAGAGAAATATGGAAGAGCTTTTTGACTTTTCAGAAGATGATTAAATATTCTTGAGGATGCCTGCCATCTTTTATATATATACCATCAGCAGATTCTGGAGGTTCAGGAGTCATGTTCTAATCAGGAGTACCTCATCATCCAATATTAAGCGCTGAAGGAAACTAATTTTCAGAACTGCAACCCCCCTTAATTTTCATGGCTCTAGTCAGAACTATTTTTAATATCTTTATCTTGTCAGTACTTTCAACATGCTCACGTCTCTCTCAAGATAAAATATAGCATTTCAGGATCTTTCTTCACAAAGTTTCCTTTCATCAAGATACTATGAATATTTCAGCCCATTTATATATCTGTCTCTTCCGTCAGCTAAATCCTTCTGTCACTCCTTCCTCTCTCCATTTTTCATTATAACTATTGCAATTATATGATTGCTTCTCTGATTAATTTTTTTCTCCCCCTTTACTTCACAAATAGCTTTCCTTTAAACGTCATAACTGCAGATTCAACTGATCATCAGGTCATTTTCCTATATATTCCACTGATGCTCTAATTCAGCGGTCCAAATTTGAAATCAAATCTTGCACCTATGCCTATTTCTTCTCCTGTTACCAGTCAATGACATTGCAGATAGTCCTCTGCATATTTCCTATCATCCTTTATTTCAGTTTTGTTTTGCCCTCCACATATTAATAATCATATGTAATTATATTTAATAAATCTATTTCAAGTACATTTGTATTCTATCTGTCAATTCTTACGAGCACTCTTCTTATACAGAATATGATTGTTTTGATTTGAATTTCTGAAACAGTTTCATGATTGGTATTTCTATCTTCATGCTTCTTATCTTATTCTCCAATGGCAAATGCAGTGTCTTTGTGGTGAATTTCATAAACTACAACATGACAGTATGCTTTTCAAGTTTAAGACCAGTTAATGTTCCATACTTCCCTAAGAATACAACTCCATCATCTTAATTGGCCTCCTTCATTATCATCTTGAATTTCTAGTTCCTACATTTCTTCTTTAAATCTGTCTGTCTGTCTGTCTGTCTGTCTGTCTGTCTGTCTGTCTGTCTGTCTGTCTGTCTGTCTGTCTCTCTCTCTCTCTCTCTCTCTCTCTCTCTCTCTTTCGTTAGGTCTGAGTCTGGGACAACTGTCTTTCGCTGACACTTTCATTCATTGACTTAGGGCTCTACCAGCCTAGCCATGCCTTCAACTTTCCATACTTTTCTTAGAATAATTATTTTTGTAAGTGCATAGAATTCTCCTCTTCTGTACACATGAAGACATCCCATTTCACTTACTTGAAACCTCTTTCCTTTGCCAACCATTTCCTTCAATCTTCCCAAAGCTTGAGTTGGGTTCTCTGAGATTCCTGGAGCGATCAAAACAAACAACTAAGTGTTTGTTTAACAAACAAACAACAACTAAGTGTCACAGAGCAACATAAATTTATTCTTTCATAGTTCTGCAGAGTAGAATTTAAACGTCTGGTATCAGCTGGCCTTGCTGCCTCTGAAGTTTCTAAGGACCTGAGCATCCTATGTTCTCTCCATAAATCTTATGGGCAGTGACAATTCTGGACATTTTCTCATTTGTGATTATATCATTCTAATCCAGGTTGTTTCATCACATGACATTCCTCTTTGTGATCCTGTCTGTATCCTCCCATGACCGTCTTAAAAACATCAGCCACTTGATTGAAATCTCAACCTAATGTGATATGACTACACCTTAACTAATAATATCTGCACAAAATCTATTTCCAAATAAGGACTAAAATTCCAGGCAAGCATAAATATTAGGAAAACACTATTTAACCCAGAACAGATACTCATTTTGTCTTTCTATTGCAACCAAACAGCCCTTAGCAAATGTTTATGACATTTGACTGAAAACTCATACCTACTTTTCTTTATTCCAGTTGTATAAATATAGCAAGTATGCTCATCTTCTAGGCAACTGTATCTTTAGTATGTGCTGCAATTCTTGATGGAGGTAAGAAAGATTTTACCAAAAAATAGCTCTTAAAATTCTCACAATTTCCTCATAGTTTTCAGAATAACTGCTTAATATAAAAGATCTTCAAATGCAAGTCTGAAGCCGGGCACTGGTGGTTCACACCTGTAATCCTAGCTACTCAGGAGGTTGAGATCTAAGGATTGTGGTTCAAAGCCAGCCTGGGCGGGGAAAGTCTGCATGATTCTTATTTCCAATAAACCACCAGAAAACAGGAAGTGGTGCTGTGGCTCAAGGGTTAGAGCACTTGTTTTGAGCTGCAGAGCATAGGGACAGTGCCCAGGCCCAGTGTTCAAGCCCCAAGACAAAAAAAAGGTAATAATAATGTTAAATGTTACTCCCCTTTCTCCCTAATACCATTAGGTTATATTCAGAGTAAATACACAAACAAGAAGAATAAAATATTAAGGTCTTCTGAAGATCTTCTGAAGATATGTTTCATTTCATGTTACAAGTTACTATCATTTGGTTATTTGAGAATGGTTCTTTGATTCATGTTTCATCTAACACATTCCTGCACATCTCTCAATCTTCCTATTAAAATAGGGGATACATTCCTCTCCCTTCTCCATCATTTGTATAGATACAATTTTGTACATTAGTATTCTAAATTCAATTACTACAAGAGAATAATCCCCCTCCCTCATCACTGCATGCACTCAAGTTGAACCTCTATGGAAGCACCACTGAATGCTCGAATAGCCAAAATGCCATGGAGAAAAATTCCTTGAAAACCTCAGAAAAAAAGGTAAATAGTTGTGTTAGGATGACAGTCTCAGAATCAAACCTAGTGATCACTAATCAAACAAAAAAAACTAGCCTGGAATACTACCATGTACTTATACTTATTCTGTCTCTCAAAACTCTTCCACTATCTTATCATATTCTGTTTTTTTATTTAGTTGCCTATTGATAGTGCTACTGTGCAGTACTAAATCATCCACATATCACACAGTCTAATGAAAACTTCTATTGTGGATCCTGTTTTCTTTAGCATCATATGCAAAGTTTATTAATATATGACAACATTGAATGGAAAGATAGAAACCTTGAGATAAACATTCAATATTAAAATATACATTAAAGGGGCTGGGAAGGTGGCTCAGTGGTAGAGCGCTTGCCTTGCAAGCCTGAGGCCCTGGGTTCGATTCCTCAGCACCATATAAGCAAAAAGAAAAAAGCCGGAAGTGGCGCTGTGGCTCAAGTGGTAGAGCGCTAGCCTTGAGCTGAAGAGCTGAGGGACAGGGCCCAGGCCCAGAGTTCAGGCCCCACAACCGGACCCAAAAAATATATATATATATACATTAAAACCTTTATTTTAACTTTTAGAAGACCAACAGAATTTTTTTTAGTATAGGAAGATAAAACAAGGTAGAAGGGTGTCAGAAGGTGGATCAGAGGGCTCCATAGCTTTTAATATATTAGAAACTTCCCAAACTTTCCAGCTTGCTCCAGTGTGCAGTATGTAAAAGAACCTCTGGCCAGGAGCCAGTGGCTCATGCCTATAATCCTAGTTACTAAAGAGTCTGAGAATCCTGGTTCAAAGCCAGCCTGGGCAGGAAAGTCTGTGACACTCTTATCTCCAATAAACCATTCAGAAAACCCCAAAAGTGTAGCAGTACAGCATTAACCTGGAGCTGAAGACCACAGGGACAGGGCTCAGGCACAGAGTTCAAGCCTCAGGACAGACAAAAAAAAAAGATTAAATGGGTGACATTGTCCAAAAAGAAAATACTCTTTACCTGACACATGGAAGTGTAACTCCTCTGTACATCAACTTTATAATAACAATTAAAACTTTTAAAAATAACAAGAGAATGTGTTTCTTTTTTTTCTTGTGAAAATACCGTACACAGGGGTCGCAATTACATGGCCAAGGCAATGAGCACATTTCATATCAAGCACTGTTGCCTCCTCCTTTGTTTACCCTTCCCATCCCTTCTCATCTTCCCCTACCAACCCCCCCCAAAAAAAAAACTTGTAAAGTGTGTTTTTTGACATGAAACCTTGTACATCTCATTGTTGCAATGGGTCCAACTGTATCGCTATTTAAACAATTTGTTTTTACCCTTCCCCTTCACAAATTATAGCAACATCAAATACAGCGGAAACAGGGGTTATACCATGGGGTAGGGACATACAAAGAAACAAAGAAGTCATCTTATAAAATATGTTAGAAACAATAGCAAGAAAGAAAAAACATTTGAATCCTTATATTGGGATTCATTTCGCCTAGCATCATCTTTTTTTATTGTGAAGATATTGTACAGAGGGGTTTCAATTACATGGGCAAGATAATGAGTACATTTCTTATCAAGTATTGTAGCCTCCTCCTTTGTTTCCCCTTCGCATCCCTTCCCATCCTCCCCCCGCCCCCACCACCAAAGTTGTAAAGTTCATTTCCGACATAACAACTTGTACATCTCATGGTTTCAATGGGTCCACCTATATCCCTATTTAAACGAATGTTTTTCCACTTCCCCTCCACAAATTATACCAACATCAAATACAGTGAAAGCAGGGGTTATACTGTGGGAGAGGGGCATACAAAGCAACAAAGAAATAATTTTATAAATGTGTTAGAAGCAATCACATGAAAGAAAAAAAACATTTGAATACATATCTTAGGGTTCATTTCCCTAACATCACCTTATCTGGCCTTTTCTACTTGACTCAGACATATACTAGATATTGCAAATAAGGGAAACCATGGGACCTATGTTTCTTTGGACCTGGCTTACTTCACTTAATATAGTTTTTTCCAAGCCTTTCCATTTCCTAACAAATGGGGCAATGTCATTCTTTCTGATGGAGGCATAGAATTCCATTGTGCATATATACCACATTTTCTTGATCCATTCATCTACTGAGGGGCATCTGGGTTGGTTCCATATCTTACCTATAGTAAATAATGCTGCAATAAACATAGTCGTGCTGGTAGCTTTAGTGTGGTTTTGTTTGTAAACATTTGGGTAAATGCCCAAAAGTGGGATTGCTGGGTCATAGGGGAGCTCTATGTGCAGTCTTTTGAGGAACCTCCATACTGCTTTCCAAAGTAGTTGAACAAGTTTACACTTCCACCAACAGTTCAGTAGGGTTCCCTTCTGTCCACATCCCCTCCAGCAGCTGTTGTTAGAGTTCTTGATTTTAGCCATTCTAACTGGAGTGATGTGGTATCTCAATATTGTTTTGATTTGCATTTCTTTTATGGCTAGGGAGGTTGAGCATTTCTTCATGTGTCTATTGGCCATCCTTCTTTCCTCTTCAGAGAAGTTTCTCTGTAAGTCTTTAGTCCACTTATTTATTGGGCAGTTGTTTCTTTGAAGATTTGTTGTTGGGGGATTTAATTTTTTGAGTTCCAGGTATATTTTAGATATGAGACCCCTGTCGGTTGTATGGCTAGTGAAGATCTTCTCCCAATCTATGGGCTTTCTATTGATCTTGTTAGCTATGTCCTTTGCCATGCAGAAGTTCTGAAATTTCATGCAATCCCATTTGTCCAAGCTTTCTTTGATTTGTTGTGTCTCTGGCTCTCTATTAAGAAAATTTCGGCCTGTGCCAACAAGATCTAGGGTTTTTCCTATTCCATTCTTTAATGTTTTCAGAGTGTCTGCTTTGACTCCGAGGTCTTTGATCCCTTTGGAGTGATTCTGGTGCAGGGTGACATATAAGGATCTAGCTTTATTTTTCTACAAGTAGTTAACCAATTTTGCCAGCACCATTTACTGAAGATGCTGTCTTTTTTCCATTCTATTTTTTTATCTCCCTTATCGAAGATTAGATGGCTATAGGTCTGTAGGTTCATTTCTGGGTTTTCAATTCTATTTCATTGGCCCTGAAGTCTGTTCTTGAGCCAGTACCAAGCTCTTTTGATTAGTATGGCTTTATAGTAGAGTTTGAAATTTGATATTGATATTCCTCCAGCAGTGTTCTTTCTGTTGAGGATGGTTTTTGCAATTCAGGGTCTTTTATTGTTCCATATGAATTTTTGGATTGCCTCTTCTATTTCCTTGAAGAATGAGGTTGGAATTTTGATAGGTATTGCATTGAATTTGTAGATAGCCTTGGGAAGTATTGCCATTTTCATGATGTTGATCTTTCCAATCCAGGAGCATGGGAGTTTTTGCCACTTTCTAAGTTCTGTTTTGCTTTCCTTTTTCAAGTTTTTAAAGTCTTTCACTCTTTGGTTAAGTTAATTCCTTGGAATTTTATTTTTTGTGTGGCTATTACGAATGTAGTTGCTTTCCTAATTTCAGCCACACTTTTCTCATCGTTGGCAAACAGAAAAGCCATTGCTTTTTGAGGGTTAACTTTATACCCTGCTACTTTGCCTAAGTTTTGAATCCGCTTGAGTAATTTTGGAGTGGAGTCTATGGGATTCTTTAAATACAAGATCATGTCATCTGCAAAGAAGGAGAGTTTTATTTCTTCTTTCCCTATTTGGATCCCCTTTATGTTTTCATCTTTTCTTATTGCTGTACTTAGGCATTCTAATACTAGATTGAAAGAAGTGGAGAGAGTGTTCATCTTTGTCTTGTTCCTGAGTTAAGAGGAAATGGCTTTAGTTTTTCACCATTAAGTATAATTCGCCTAGCATCATCTTATCTGACTGTTTTGCTTGTCTCAGACATATACTAGTTATTTCAAATGAGGGAAACCATGGGACCTATGTTTCTTTGGGCTTGGCTTACTTCACTGAATATAATTTTTTCCAAGTCTTTCCATTTCCTAACAAATGGGGCAATGTCATTCTTTCTGATAGAGGCATGGAATTCCATTGTATATATATACCACATTTTCTTGATCCATTCATCTACTGAGGGGCATCTGGATTGGCTCTCTATCTTAGCTATGGTAAATAATGCTGCAACAAACATAATTGTGCTGGTAGCTTTAGTATGGTCTTGTTTGTGATCATTAGGGTAAATGCCCAAAAGTGGGATTGCTGGGTCATTGGGGAGCTTTATGTGGAGTCTTTTGAGCAACCTCCATACTAATTTCCAAAGTGGCTGAACAAGTTTACACTGCCACCAACAATGCAGTAAGGTTCCCTTCTGTCCACATCCCCTCCAGCATCTGTTATGAATAGAGTTCTTGATTATAGCAATTCTAACTGGGATGAAGTGGTATCTCAATGTTGTTTTGATTTGCATTTCTTTTATGGCTAGGAAGGTTGAGAATTTCTTCATGTGTCTATTGGCCATCCTTCTTTCCTCTTCAGAGAATTTTCTCTGTAAGTCTTTAGTCCACTTATTTATTGGGCAGTTGTTTCTTTGGGGATTTGTGGTTGTTCCAAGTATATATTTTTTTTGTTCCAAGTATATTTTAGATATGAGACCCCTGTCGGTTGTATGGCTAGTGAAGATCTTCTCCCAATCTATGGGCTCTCTATTGATCTTGCTAGCTATGTCCTTTGCAATGCAGAAGCTCTGCAATTTCATGCAATCCCATTTGTCCAACCTTTCTTTGATTTCTTGTGCTTCTGGGCCTCTATTAAGAGAATTTCGGCCCGTGCCATGGACACCTTGGTTTTCTCCTATTCTGTTCTGTAATATTTTCAGAGTGTCTGCTTGACTCCAAGGTCTTTGATTCATTTGGAGTTGATTCTGGTGCAGGGTGATATATAAGGATTTAGCTTTAGTTTTCTACAAGTGATTAACCAATTTTGCCAGCACCATTTACTGAAGAAGCTGTCTCTCTTCTGTTCTATTTTTTTAGATTTTTAGATCCCTTATTGAAGATTAGATGGCTGTAGACCTGTGGGTTCATTTTTGAGTTTTCAATTCTATTCCATTGGTCCTGAGGTCTGTTCTTGTGCCAGTACCAAGCTGTTTTGATTACTATGGCTTTGTAGTAGAGTTCGAAATTTGGTATTGATATTCCTCCATCAGTGTTCTTTCTGTTAAAGATCATTTTTGCTATTCAGGGTCTTTTATTATTCCATATGAATTTTTGGATTACATTTTGTATTTCCTTGAAGAATGTGGTTGGAATATTGTAGGTATCGCATTGAATTTTTAGAGAGCCTTGGGAAATATTACCATTTTAACGATGTAGATTCTTCCAATCTTGGAGATGGGAGGTTTTTCCACTTTCTAAGTTCTGTTTTGTTTTCCTTTTTTAGGTTTTTAAAGTTTTCCTCATAGAGGTCCTTCACTTCTCTGATTAAGTTAATTCCTATGTATTTTATTTTTTGTGGGGCTATTACAAATGAAGTTGCTTTCCTGGTTTCAGTCACACTTCTCTCATTGTTGACATATAGAAAAGCCATTGATTTTTGAGGGTTAATTTTATACCTTGCTACTTAAGAATGAGTTTTCTTTTACAGAAAATCATGGCGAACGTATCATTTTCTTTTCTTTTTTTATTTTTTAAATCTCTGGGGCTTGAGCTCAGGTCCTGGGCAATGTCCCTGATTTTGCTGTTTTGTATTTTTTTGTTTGCTTGTTTGTTTTGTTTCTCTCAAGGTTAGTACTCCACCACTAGACCCACAGCACTACTTCTGGCTTTTTTTGTTCATGTAGTACTGAGGAATTAAACCCAGGGCTTCATCCATGCTAGAATCGAACACTAAGCCACACTCCCAGTTCAAGCATATAATTTTAACTGTAGACAATTGGAATCAAAATTAGATTTCTCTCCAAGTATTTCTTCTTACACTCTTGTTTATCTGATTTCTTTTTAGACTTATTTTTACACCTTGAATGTACTTTCAAAGTGTGATTTCACTTTATGGTTAAGTAACTCATTGTTTGATAAGTTATTCATAATTCCCTTTAAAAATTCATATCAATACTATGATAAACATTGTTGTGCTCGTAGCTTTAGTATGGCCTTATTTGTGATCCTTCGGTTAAATGCCCAAAAGTGGCATTGCTGGGTCATAGGTGAACTCTATGTGGAGTCTTTTGAGGAAGCTCCATACTGCTTTCCAAAGTTGTTGAACAAATTTACACTCCCACCAACAATGTAGTCGAGTTCCCATTTGGCTACATCCCCTCCAGCATCTGTTGTTATTAGATTTCTTGATTATAATCATTCAAACTGAAGTAAGCTGGAATTTCAATGTCGTCTTGATTTGCATTTACGTTATGGCTAGAGAAGTTGGCATTTCTTCATGTGTCTATTGGCAATTCTTATTGCCCCTTCAGCGAAGTCTCTCTTTAAATCTTTAGCCTACTTGTTGATGGGACAATTGTTTCTTTGAGGATAGGTTTTTGGAGAATTTAATATTTTGAGTTCTAAGTATATTTTAGATATGAGGCCCTTGTCCATTGTATGGCTAGTGAAGATCTTCTCCCAATAAGTGGGTCTTCTATTGATCTTGCTAGCTATGTCCTCTGCCATGCAGAAGCTCTGCAGTTTCAAGCAATCCCATTTGTCCAACCTTCTTTGATTTGTTTTGTTCCTGAGTCTTTATTAAGAAAGTTTCAGCTGTTTCTGTGGTGGTTTCCATTCTCACCTCTGAGTTTGTGTATTTGGGTGTGTTCTCTTCTTTTCCTGATAAGATTTGCTAAGGGTCTGTCAATTTTATTATTTTTTTCAAAGAACAATCTCTTTGTTTTGTTGATTTTTTTCTATTTTTTACTCTAATTTATTTAATTTTGAATTAATTTTAACTATTTGTTTCTGTTCAATGGATTGGGGTTCAGCTTGTTGCTCTTTTTCAAATAGCTCTAGGTACCCCATAAAATTGTTGGTTTCAGATGTCTCCAATTTCTTTTCTTTTCTTGCGGGGGGGTCCAGTCGTGGGGCCTGAACTCTGGGCCTGGGTTCTGTCCCTCAGCTCTTCAGCTCAAGGATAGCACTCTACCACTTGAGCCACAGACCCACTTCTGGCTTTTTTTTCTTTTTGCTTATGTGGTGCTGAGGAATCGAACCCAGGGCCTCAGACATGCAAGGCAAGTGCTCTACCACTGAGCCACCTTCTCAGCCTTCTCCAATTTCTTGATGTAGGAACTCAGAGTATAAACTTGCCTCTGAGTATGTGTTCCAGAGGAGCTGGTAGTTTGTGTGCTCAATTTTGTTAAATATCATGGACATTTGAATTTCATTTCTAACTTTTCCATGACCCACTGGTGGTTCAGCCTCCATGCATTACAGGATTTTCTTTGGTGGCTTTTGGTGTTAAGTTCTAATTTTATTCCCTTGTGGTCTGAGAGAATGCAGGGCATAATTTCAATGTTGCTGAATTTGGACAAATTTTCTTTGTGACCTAGAATGTGGTCTATTTTGGAGAATGTTCTATGTGCTGCTGAAAAGAATGTGTAATCTAATGTTGCTGGGTGAAATATTCTGTAGATGTTTGTTAAGTCTAGTTGATCTATCCAGTTGTTTAGATCTGAGATTTCTTTGTTGAGTTTTTGCCGGTTGATCTATCTAGTGGGGAAAGTGGTGTGATAAAGTCCCCAGCAATTACTGTCTTTGGAGCTATGTGTGATTTGAGGGAAAGTTTTGTCTCTTGGATAAATCTGGGTGCTCTGTTATTTGGTGAATAGATATTTAGAATTGTAATATCCTCCTGAAGGAGAGATCCCTTAATTAGTATGTAATGACCTTCTTTATCAATTCTCCTTGATTTTAATTTGAAGTCTATTTTAACTGATATTAGGATTTTGATTCCCAACTGTTTATGGGGCTGTTTATTTGATGAATTTTATTCCAGCCTTTCATTTTCAGAATATTTCTTTATGTGGGCAATGTGTGTCTCTTGAAGGCAACAGATAGAAGGATCTTGCTTTTTGATCCTACTAGAAAATTTATGTCATTTAATTGCAGAGTTAAGTCCATTAATATTGAGTTAGGACTGAGAGGTGTTTGTCTGTTTCTGCCTTTTTATCCATTTTTAGTGGGGAAGGGAGGCTGTGCCCTGACTGTACTTGCTGTGATTATGTAGTTCTCTGTGGTCCATTTCACTGCCAATCCTGTTCTTGTTGGTTTTCTATGTGTAGAATGTCTTTGAGGATTGTTTGGAAAGCTGGCTTGGTAGTGATATATCATTTCAGTTTTTCCTTGCTGTAGAAGGTTTTTATTTGTCCTTCCACTATGAATGAGAGCTTAGCTGGATAAATTATTTTCGGTGGTAGTTATTTGTCTTTAGGGCATGGCATACCTTATTCCATGCTCTCCTTGCTTTCATGGTCTCTGTTGATAAGTCTGAGGTAATTCTGATTGGCTTACCTTTAGAGGTGATTCTGTTCTCCCTGGTGGCTTTAAGAATTCTTTCCTTAGATCCTATACACACTATAATGTGACAGTGGGATTCTTATTCTGGTTTGGTTTATTTGGGGTTCTAAAAGTTTCTTGTATCTAGATGGGCCTGCCTTTTGTATATTTTGAAAGTTCTCTGCTAAGATTCTCCCGAATGTATTTCCTAAACCATTGGATTCCCTTTCCAGGTCCTCCTCAATACCCATTAGTCTAAAATTAGGCTTTATGATTGTATTTTATAGCTCCTAAAATAATCTGTCATGCTTCTTGTTTTTGTCATGAATATCAGTGTGCTCTTTCTCTATGGAGTCTAAACTATGTTCTGCCTCAAATATTCTGTCTTATGCTTCCTCCATTCTGCTTTCAAGCCTTTTTATTTTGCTATTTATTTCCCTTCCTTCTTGCTGGTTTTTCTTAATGGTGGCCAGCTTTTTACTGAGGTTTTCACTTATGTCTTGAGTATATTTCCTTACATCCTACAATTGGATTCTGGACTTGTCTTTCAAATCCTTTAACTAAGTTTACATTATTTCTTTCCTTTTTTTAATAAGTTTTTTGTGTGTGAAAATACCATACAGAGGAGTTACTGTTACATGAGCAAGGTAATGAGTACATTTCTTATCAAGCATTGTTGCCTCCTCCTTTGTTTTTCTGCTACCATTCCTGTCCTCTCATCTCCATGACTACACTCCCCCCACCCCTCACCCCCTCCCAGCAAAGTTGTAAAGTTCATTTTTCGACAAAAAGTCTTGTACATATCATTGTTGCAATGGGTCCACCTGTATTCCTATTTAAACAATTTCCCTTCCCCTCCCCAAATTACACAAACATCACATACAGTAACAACAGGGGTTATACCGTGGGGAGGGACATACAAAGCAACAAAAAATAATCTTATAAATATGTTAGAAACAATAGCAAGAAAGAAAAAAACATTTGAGTCCTTATCTTGGGGTTCATTTCATCATCTCATCTGACCATTCTGCTTGTCTCTGATATATACTAATTTTTGCAAATAAGGGAAACTATGAGACTTATGTTTCTTTGGGCCTGGCTTACTTCACTTAATAGAATTTTTTTCCAAGTAGTTCCATTTCCTAACAAATGGGGCAATGTCATTCTTTCTAATGGAGGCATACAATTCCATTGTATATATATATATATATATATATATATATATATATATATATATATATATATATATATATATGTATATATATACCACATTTTCTTGAGAGGCCTGGAAACACAACAAATCAAAGAAAGGTTGGACAAATGGGATTGCATGAAGTTGCAGAGCTTCTGCATGGCAAAGGACATAGCTAGCAAGATCAATAGAAAGCCCATGGATTGGGAGAAGATTTTCACTAGCCATACAACGGACAAGGGTCTCATATCTAAAATATACTTGGAACTCAAAAAATTAAATCCCCCAACAACAAATCCTCAAAGAAACAACTGCCCAATAAATAAGTGGGCTAAAGACTTAAAGAGAAACTTCTCTGAAGAAGAAAGAAGGATGGCCAATAGACACATGAATAAATACTCAGCCTCCCTAGCCATAAAAGAAATACAAATCAAAACAAAAACATTAAGATACCACCTCACCCCAGTTCCAATGGCAAAAATCAAGAACTCTAATAACAACAGCTGTTGGAGGGGATGTGGACAGAAGGGAACCTTACTGCATTGTTGGTGGGAGTGTAAACTTGTTCAACCACTTTGGAAAGTAGTATGGAGGTTCCTCAAAAGACTCCACATAGTGCTCCCTTATTACCCAGCAATCCCACTTTTGGGAATTTACCCAAATGTTTATGTGGAATGTTTTGAGGAACCTCCATATTACTTTCCAAAGTGTTTGAAGTTTACACCACCAACAATGAAGTAAGGTTCCCTTCTGTCCACATCCCCTCCAGCATCTGTTGTGCTTAGAGTTCTTGATTATAGCCAATCTAACTGGAGTGAGTTGGTATCTCAATGTTGTTTTGATTTGCATGGTTTCCCTTATTTGCAATAACTAGTATATGTCTGAGACAAGCAGAAAAGTTCAGATAAGTTGATGTTAGGTGAAATGAACCCCAGATAAGTATTCAAATGTTTTTTTTTTCTTTTTTGCCATTGTTTCTAACATATTTATAAGATGATTTCTTTGTTGCTTTGTATGTCCTTCCCCCATGGTATAACCGCTGCTTTCACTGAATTTGATGTTAGTATAATTTGTGTGGGGAAAGGGCAAAAACAAACCATTTCAATAGGGATACAGGTGGACCCATTGCAACAATGAGATGCACAAGTCGTTTTGTTGATTTGCATTTCTTTTATGGCTAGGTAGGTTGAGCATTTCTTCATGTATCTATTGGCCATCCCATAGACACATCTTTCCCCTTCAGAGAAGTTTCTCTGTAAGTCTTTAGCCCACTTATTTATTGGGCAGTTGTTTCTTTGAGGATTTGTTGTTAGGGGGTTTAATTTTTTGAGTTCCAAATATATTTTAGATATCAGACCCCTGTCTGTTATATGGCTAGTGAAGATCTTCTCCCAAACCATGGGCTTTCTATTGATGTTGCTAAGAGACTGTCTTTCTTCCATTCTATTTTTTTTAGCTCCCTTATTGAAGATTAGATGGCTATAGGTCTGTGGGTTCATTTCTGGGTTTTCAAATCTATTTCATTGGTCCTTAGGTCTCTTCTCGTGCCAGTACCAAGCTGTTTTGATTACGATGGCTTTGTAGTAGAGTTTGAAATTTGGTATTGATATTTCTCCAGCACAGTTAAGGATCATTTTTGCTATTCGCGGTCTTTTATTGTTCCATATGAATTTTTTGGATTGTAACTGGGTTTATAACTTTTATATTGTGAAAATACCATACAGAGGGGTTACAATCACATGGGCAAGGTAATGAGTACATATCTTTTTGTCGTTGTTGTTGTGAAAACACTGTACAGAGGGGTTACAATTACATGGGCAAGATAATGAATACATTTCTTATCAAGAATTGTTGTCTTCTCCTTTGCTTACCCTTGCCATCCCTTCCCATCTCCCCCTCTCCTCCAACACCCCCCCAAGCCAAAGTTTTTCGACATAAAGTCTTGTGCATCTCATTGTTGCAATGGGTCCACCTGTATCCCTATTTAAATATTTTGTTTTTTGCCTTGCCCTCCACAACTTATACCAAAATCAAATACAGTGAAGACAAGGGTTATACCTGGGGGAAGGATATACAAAGCAACAAAGAAATCATCTTATAAATGTGTTAGAAACAATCCAAAGAAAGAAAAAAATATGAATCCTTATCTTGGGGTTTATTTGACCTAACATAAACTTATCTGACCATTTCTGCTTGTCTTAGACATATACTAGTTATTGCAAATAAGGGAAACCATGGGATCTATGTTTCTTTGGGCCTGGCTTACTTCACTTAACATGAACTTATCTCACCATTTCTGCTTGTCTTAGACATATATTAGTTATTGTAAATAAGGGAAACCATGGGACCTATGTTTCTTTGGACCTGGCTTACTTCACTTAATATCCGTTTTTCCAAGTCTTTTCATTTCCTACAAATGGAGCAATGTCATTATTCTGATGGAGGCATAAAATTCCATTGTGCATATATACCACATTTTCTTGATCCATTCATCTACTGAGAGGCATCTGGGTTGGTTCCATATCTTAGCTATGGTAAATGATGTAAAAAACATAGTTGTACTGGTACCTTTAGTGTGGTCTTGTTTGTGTTCATTTGGGTAAATGCCCAAAAGTGGGATTGTTGGGTCATAGGGGAGCTCTATGTGGAGTCTTTTGAGGAACCTCCATACTACTTTCTAAAGTGGTTGAACAAGTTTACACTCCCACCAACAATGCAGTAAGGTTCCCTTCTACCTACATCCCCTCCAGCATCTGTTGTGCTTAGAGTTCTTGATTATAGCCATTCTAACTGGGGTGAGGTGGTATCTCAATGTTGTTTTGATTTGCATTTCTTTTATGGCTAGGGAGGTTGAGCATTTCTTCATGTGTCTATTGGCCATCCTTCTTTCCTGTTCAGAGAAATTTCTCTTTAAGTCTTTAGCCCACCTATTTATTGGGCAGTTGTTTCTTTGAGGATTTGTATCTTTTTATTGGACTCTTTCACCTTCCATCAGAATTCCTTTATCTTTTTATTTGTGGAGGCCATGAAGCCATCTATTAGTTTCTGGTTGGCTCTTTACGTTCTGTTATAGTCCTATGCTGTGTGTCCACATTTTCATTCAGTAGATTTATGACTATGCTTTTTAAATACCTTGAGCATTATCCTTTAGGTCATTCTGGGACTGCTCTATAGCTTGTTTATATGGAGATGGAGTTGGAATTAGTTGACTGGCCATGTTTCTTGGGTTTCTGCAGTTAGTTTTATCCATTTGGAGACAAGAGCCACACTAATATAACAATAGGACAGTCTTTTAGGGCAGGAGCCTACCCAGTGTTGTGTTGATGTATAGAATTTAGGGTTTCAAAATTATGGTTGGATTCTCCCTATTTATCTCTGTTTTTCTTTGCTTGGCGAGGGATGCTGTGGTTCTGAGTGGAGATTATGTATAGTTGTAACTTGTGAGATGATCTTGGTTTGGCTGTTAAGTAGTCTGCATCTTAGGGTTAACAAGATGGGCCTCTTGTACTCAGTTAAAATAGAACCAACTTCAAGTTGGCTCAGATATAACCTGTTAGGGATCAATGGAAAGATGTAGCTGGTGTTGTGTTTGATCACAATGTGTTGTGACTGCCAGGATGGTGTTGCAGGGTTCTCAATGGGAGGGTCTACACCTGGGCAGGACCAGGTTGACATCCGCAGCAGCTGAATGATCTCCCTCTGCACTGGGTGGACCAGGTGAAGCTTGGTGGGCAGCGGCAATGCTGGGCTACAGCAACGGTGGTGGGTGGGGTGGCTAACAGAATCTGTGGGCTGTGTCAGTGGACACCTAGTTCAGCAGGTAACGCTATCCACAGCAGCTCTGGACTGTGCTGGCAGCCGCTGGTGAAAGAGCTGGCCTGGCTTGTGTAGGTTCGGCGGAGCTGGCAGAATGATGCCCCTGTGACTATGGGAGCCTGGGGTCAGCACCCAGTGGTGGCAGGGAGGGAGTTGTCCCTGCAGAGCACCCAGTTGCCTGGTCTGTTGGCCGGTGAGTCCAGGGATTGGCTGAGGCTGTAGTATCCTGGGTGCGTGTGCAGAGATGGCAGGTGTCCAGGGTGATCCCGCTGGCACCAGTTTTCTGATGGTTAATTGGAGTAAGCATCTCACAGACTTTCCTATCCAGACCGGCTTTGAACCGCAATCCTCAGATCTCAGACTACTGAGGAGCTAGGATTATAGCCTTGAGTCACTGGCGCCTGGCTTTATATGGTCATATGTACATAGCTATTGAGCTATTCTGCTCATCTGCTAAGATTATCTTAAAAATACACTAATTATTTAAAATAAAGGAAACTATGGCACCTATGTTTCTTTGGGCCTGGCTTACTTCACTCACTTACTTCACTATGATTTTTCCTAAGTCTTTCCATTTCCTTACAAATGTGGCAGCGTCATTCTTTCTGATGGAAGCATAGAATTCATATATATATATATATATATATATATATATATATATATATATATATAGAGAGAGAGAGAGAGAGAGAGAGAGAGAGAGAGAGAGAGAGAGAGAGCATAGCTAAGATATGGATCCAACCCAGATGCCCTGCAGTAGACGAATGGATCAAGAAAATGTGATATATATAGAGAGAGATATATATGAATTTTATGACTCCATCAGGAAGAATGACAGTACCCCATTTATTAGAAAATGGAAAGACTTGGAAAAAATATACAAAGTGAAGTAAGCCAGACCCAAAGAAATGAAAGGTCCCATGGTTTCCCTTATTTGTAATAATTAGTATATATCTAGGATAATCTTACCAGATGAGCAGAAAAGCTCAAAAGCTATATATATTGTGAACATTTAAGATGATGTTAAGTGAAATGAACCCTAAGATATGGAGGTCTGTCTTTGTTGTTGCTTTTAAAGAACTAATTTTTTTGTTTTGTCTGTATGTTCTTCCCCCTGTGGTATATCACCTGTTGTCACTATATTTGATTTTGGTACCCTGCATTTTGTATATACACTGGGGAGGGAAAGGGAATAAAATGCTGAAACAAAGACCCAGGATGATCATTGCAACAAGGATACTCAGAAGACACTATGTTGGAAATGAACTTTACAACTTGGGGTTAGGGTGGGGGGAGGAGTGTGGGAGGTGGGGGAGGGAAGGGATACTGGGAGAACAACCAGGGAAGGAGTAACACTGCTCAACAAGTAATGTACGTATCACCTTATTCTTGTGACTGTAACCCCTCTGCGCAGCATCTTTACAATAAAATAAAAAGTTTTTAAAGTACCACAGATGTAATGAAAAGATAACTTTCATGATATTAATGACCTATACCTAGAAGTAGTTCATATTAGTTTGTTTCATGTCATCATTTTGGTTGATAAACATGCATTTAGCATTTAGTTGATTTCTTTTCCAACATTTCAAAATACAATCTGAGTAGAAGTCTGTATATAAACCACAACCTATACATATTTGATGTTTACTTCTTTCATTGATTTCTGCTTTCGTTGTCAAATAGTTTTTCCTTCCTTGAATTGATAGCATTGCATCAAAAGTGTGCATTGTTCTAAGATCAGATTTACTTGCTTTTGTAGACAATATAGTAGGAAGCTTGTGTTTTGTTCCCCCCTGTTGCCTTCTCTTTTCTTGTTATATCTGACACTGTGCAGAAGATTTGGACTCATACACTGCTTCAGTCAGTCTTAACAACATGAAACAACATACTAGAATTTGGATTGTGAGCACATTTTACAAAAATGACCTACCTGAAATACTCTAATGTACCTGCTGCTAAAATTAGCATGCTTTGATGAGAGACACTGCTTTCTAGTAGAAAAAATAACTAGAAAATGAAATCCTGGCTTTATTTTCAGTAAAACATTTTATATTACTTTAAAATTTTCCTAAAGTTTGCATTTTGAAAGACCTTTGATCCTTTTTCTATATTATATGTTTTAGAGCATGATTCAAAAATTTAAAAAAATTACAAATTATGCAAAATTATGAATATATGACAATAATTACTTTACTTCTTTGTATAGCTATGAAAACTTGTAAGTAGAAGAAAAATGCATAGTTATTTCTCTGTTAAATAGACTAGAGATGATGAGTAATTACCAATAACTACAAGAAGTAATATGCATTTCCAGTGAAAATGAGAATGATTTTATGTCTAGCTAAACTTAATTAGCCATAACCGAAAATATCTATATTTTAGTCAGTAAGAGGTTTTGGTGGGGATGACTAGCGATACTGAGGCAAGAGGATTGTAATTTCCAAACCTCTGTCTCAAAAACAACCAAATCAACCAACAAATATTTTCTTGAAACTATTTTCTTGAAACTAATTGAAGTACATTGAGGTTGATTTCTGCCTGCTGAAAATTCGTGCACTCTTGTGATTCCAACCTCTGCTTTAGTTTGCAACTTCTTATATTCTGGGTTCATAGTTTATTTGTCCATACCATCTCCCCTAATTTTAACCAATCTGTTATCTATTTGATTTCAGTAAGGCTTAAATGACAAAAATGGTTTCTGTAGGGAAGACATACCTCTTTGATAGTTTTCTCTGAGATATATTTTTCCCCAGTGGAATTTGCTGTATAACATTATGTCCATCAAATGTTATATAAAATTAATGTTAAAATATATTGCAATGTTAATCACTAATCTTCAGTTTCATGTGCCTCTTTTTTATTCATTTGCTTTGTCAGTTTTGCATATTGTAAGCAGATGGGACCATTCTTTATTCCAAAGCAGGAAGTCATCCAAGTTTGTGCTCCCTTTGTTTTCTTTAAATTCTGACGGAGAGTCAGTTCTCATCTGAACTCATCGCGCTTGCATTATCCTTTCAGGTGCAGCCAGCAGGAACAAATCCAGGCTCCACATTGTTTTTTACCTCTTCATCACAAATGAAATTCCCTTTTAAGAAAATTTCACCCTGTGTCAAGGAGACCTAGGGTTTGTCTTCTTCTGTCCTATAATGTTTTCAAGGTATCTGCTTTGACTCTGAGGTCATTCATCCATTTGGAATTGGCTCTAGTACAGGATGATATATAAGGATCTAGCTTTAGTTTTTCTACAAGTGATTAACCAATTTTGCCAGTACCATTTACTGAAGAGGCTGTCTTTTTTCCAATCTATTTTTTTTAGCTCCCTTATTGAAGATTAGATAGCTATAGGTCTTTGGGTTCATTTCTAGGTTTTCAATTCAATTTCATTGGTCCTGAGGTCTGTTCTTGTGCCAGTACCAAGCTGTTTTGATTACTATAGCTTTGCAGTAGAGTTTGAAATTTGGTATGGATATTCCTCCAACACTGTTCTTTCTATTGAGGATCGTTTTTGCTATTCAGGGTCTTTTATTGTTCTATATGAATTTTTGGATTACATTTTCTATTTCCTTGAAGGATGAGGTTAGAATAGTTATAGGTATTGCTCTGAATTTGTAGAGCTTTGGGAAGTATTATCATTTTCATGATATTGATCCTTCCAATCCAGGAGCATGGGAGGTTTTTCCACTTTCTAAGTACTGTTTTGATTTCCTTTTTCAGGTTTTTAAAGTTTTCCTCATAGAGGACTTTCACTTCTTTAGTTAAGTTAATTCCTGGGTATTTTATTTTTTGTGGGGCTATTACAAATGGAGTTGCTTTCCTGATTTCAGCCGTGATCTTCTCATTGTTGGCATTCAAAAAAGCCATTGATTTTTGAGGGTTAATTTTATACCCTGCTACTTTGCCAAAGTGTTGAATCAGCTCAAATAATTTGGCAGTGGATTCCATGGGATTCTTTAAATACAAGATCATGTCATCTGCAAAGAGGGAGAGTTTTATTTCATCTTTCCCTATTTGGCTCCCTTGTATGTTTGCATCTGTCTTATTGTTGTAGCTAGGCATTCTAATACTAGATTGAAGAGAAGTGGAGAGAGTGGATATCCTTGGCTCATTCCTGAGTTTAGAAGAAATGTCTTCAGTTTTTTTTTTTTACCATTAAGTATAATGCTAGCTGTAAGTTTGTCATATACAGCCTTTATTCTATTGAGGAATGGTCAAATCAAAGAAAGGTTGGACAAATGGGATTGCATGAAGTTGCAGAGCTTCTGCATGACAACAGACATAGCTAGCAAGATCAATAGAAAGCCCATGGATTGGGAGAAGATCTACACTAGCCATACAACAGACAAGGGTCTCATATCTAAAATACACTTGGAACTCAAAAAATTAAATCCCCAACAACAAATCCTCAAAGAAACAATTGCCCAATAAATAAGTGGGCTAAAGACTTACAGAGAAACTTCTCTGAAGAGGAAAGAAGGATGGTCAATAGACACATGAAGAAATGCTCAACCTCCCTACCCATCAAAGAAATGCAAATGAAAACAACACTGAGATACCACCTCACCCCAGTTAGAATGGCTATAATCAAGAACAGTAATTACAACAGATGCTGGAGGGGATGTGGCCAGAAGGGTACCCTACTGCATTGTTGGTGGTAGTATAAACTTGTTCAACCACTTTGGAAAGTAGTATGGAGGTTCCTCAAATGACTCCACATAGAGCTCCCCTATGTCCCAGCAATCCCACTTTGGGGCATTTACCCGAATGGTCACAAACAAGACCATACTAAAGCTACCAGCACAACTATGTTTATTGCAGCATTACTTACTATAGCTAAGATATGGAATCAAACCAGATGCCCCTCAGATGAATGGATCAAGAAAATGTGGTATATATGCACAATGGAATTGTATGCCTCCATCAGAAAGAATGACATTGCTCCATTTGTTAGGAAATAGAAAAGACTTGGAAAAAATTCTATTAAGTGAAGTAAGCTAGGCCCAATGAAACATAGGTCCCATGGTTTCCCTTATTTGCATTAAATAGTATATGTCTAAGACAAGTAGATGATGCTATGTGAAATGAACCCAAGGTAAGGACACAAGTAGTTTGTTTTCTTTCTTGCTATTGTTTCTAACATATTTATAAGGTGATTTATTTGTTGCTTTGTATGTCCCTCCCCTACTGTATAACCCCTGTTTTCACTGTATTTGATGTTGGTATAATTTGTGGAGGGGAAGATAAAAAAATTGTTTAAATAGGTATACAGGTGGCCCCATTGCAACAATGAGATATACAAGATGCTATGTCAAAAAACAAACTTTACAACTTTGGCCAGGTATTCATGGAGATGAGAAAGCAGGGATGGTAGCGAAAAAACAAAGGAGAAGTCAACAATGCTTGATAAGAAATGTACTCATTATCTGCTCATGGAATTGTATCCCCTCTGTACAATATTTTCACAATAAAAAACTTATTAAAAATGAAACTGACTAGTCTATTTATTTTCTATGTTTTTCTGATAGTACATTTCCTAAGTATTTCAAATAATCTCTGGTATGCATTACTGTCCTATTGTTTAATAAGAATTTTCTTGCTAAAGAATACCTGAGCTCAAGACCAGCACTCCATAGTTTAAATATTCATTTAAGGAAGCATAAGTCACAATGGTACAACTGTATTAATTGTTATGGTCCAAGTCATTCTGTGGAAAAGTACAACTTCAAAATCTCACTGTCTTTAAACCATATTGTTTTTTATGATTTATCTTACACCTCTTGTAATCACAGTGGCTCTTTTCTAGGTTTTTCTCATCAATTGAATAGGAAAAAAATATGAGAAGATGGAGAAAAAAGAGTCAGCTCTTAAAACTTTGCTCAGAATCATATATGACAAACTTGCTCATATTCTACTAATCAAAACTAATAATATGACGTGTCATATTAAAATCTATGTTCACTTGGAACATCAGCAATTAAATTTGGAAAGAGGTCTTTATAGTTGAAATAAGTTTAAAATGAGGTCATACCCTTTTAGAATGTTTCTAAATAAAATGACTAGTGTCTTTACCTTTTTTAGAAGTCATGTGAAGATACACAGACATACTGTGAAGGTTGGCATATGGGGATGAAAGCAGAGATGGGAGAGATTCACCAGAAAACCAAGGAACAAATATGTTGTTGCTATCTATCAATTGCTGAGAAAAAGTGAGAGAAAACACAGTTTCTCCCTTGGGACCTCCAGAAAGAACTGAACCCATCCTTGATTTGAAATTCTGTAATTCTAGGCTTTGAGAGAACACCCTTCTTTTCTACTAAACCACTCAATACCACCTGGTGGCAATTTGCTATGGCAGTCCTACGAAATTAATTTACACAGGATGATGAAATTCAACAGGGTTCAGATAAATAGCCTTCCCATAGATGAGAAAAGAAAAACAGCCTAAGTTGATAAGATAGATTATTTTTTATATGAATGTCACTATAGTAAGATTTTTTTAAACCATGTTTTCAGACTTTAGACCTAAACTTTGAAGTGATGGTCCTGTTATTTCTTATTTTCTGATTTCTGAGGAAACTGAATTAAACTGGCATGATTCGACTTGATAGTCCAATAGCCAGAAATAAATGGCATTCACAAAGGCAAAGAGATATTTGAGGAATGATATAATAGCTTTGAGCATCTTTTTTTGTATAAGAATATTTTGTTGAGCCAGGCGCAAAGAAACTAGTTATTTGCAATAACTAGTATATATCTGAGACAGGAAGAAAAGGTCAGATAAGATGCTGTTAAGCGAGATGAACCCCAAGATAAGGACACAAGTGTTTTTTTTCTTTCTTGCTATTGTTTCTAATGTATTTATAAGGTACCACGTGATTTTTTGTTGTTTTGTACGTCCCTCCCCCACGGTATAACCCCTGTTTTCACTGTATCTGATGTTGGTTTAATTTGAGGAGCAGAAGGGTAAAAACAAATTGTTTAAATAGGGATATAGGTTGACCCAATGCAACAATGAGATGTACAAGACACTATGTCTTGTACATAGTGTGGGGGGGATGGGGGAGCAGGGAGGGGAGAATGGAGGAGGCAACTATGCTTGATAAGAAATGTACTCATTACATTGCTCATGTGATTGTAACCCCTCTGTACAGTATTTTCACAATAAAAAACTTATTTATAAAACTTTTTTATTAGTAATTGATTGCTCTCTCAAAAACAAAAAAAATCTCCAATTTCAAAAAAAAAGAACATTTTCTTGTTGAAAGTGAACTATACAACTTGTAGATAGGGATGGGAGGGAAAAGCTGGGAGAGAACAAGGGAAGAGGTGACATTGTCCAAATAGAAATGTACTGTTTACTAGACTTTGGTAACTGTAACCCCTCTTTTTATCATTTGCGGGGGGCACTCTGGTCCTGGGCACTCTCTCTCAGCTCTTCAGATCAAGGTGCATGCTCTACCACTTGAGACACAAATCGACTTACAGTTTTCTGCCTAGGCTGGCTTTGACCTGTGATCCTCAGATCTCAACCTCCTGAGTAGCTAGGATTACAGGCATGATCCACTGGCACCTGGCTAATACCAATATTTTTAAATTGTAAACAACATATTTTATGTTATGAGATGCATCTGTAATATTGACTAAATGCATATTGGGGCATAATATACTTTTCTGGCATGCCTAAAATATCTCTAACTGACATAAGGAGGGATATTCATCTCAATAAGGCATGGAAGCACCTTCTTTGATCTCTTACCAGTAGCATGATATTTGAATAAGTGATTTCCTCCTGATTATTTTGCAGGATAACTACATGCTGTTGGAAGGTTTTGGAGGGATCTTGACAAGGAATACTCATTATCTGTTCTTGGCTGTTCTACAGTGACTTAGGAAATACCTTGGGTTGGCTTCTTTTTGATATGTGTTTATAAGTGCTCCTCTATTCATTCTTCCTTCAAATTTTACCTGCCTACCATTTGTCTTTCTCCTACCACATCTCATACCCTTTGAGTGTCTAGTCATGTGAGAGGTTTATATTTGAACTATAAATCTACTATAAAAACCAGTAAGCACACATAATGCTACATTAAAAGTTGGTTATAGGTAAACAAGCTCTTCCTAACTCTTAGAAACATTGACCAAGATATAGTTGGCAATGTCTAGAGACATTCTAGAGAATGACTATTCATATCTAATGTATGAATCCTAACATGTTGCTAAACATCCTGTCGTGTACAGGAGACTCTCAAACAGCAAAGAATCATCCTTTCCAAACATCAGCAGTGCCAAATTTGAGATACCTGTTATAACATGCTTCTTTATTAAAATAAAGAATGTCTATTTTTAATCATTATGGAATTAAATTTGTTGTTCCTTGGGAGTGCTTGATATGTAAGGCCAACTTACTCTAAATTTTTCCTTCTACCTTATCCTCCCAAGTGCTGGGATTATAGGTATGTACTACCACTTTTGGTTTACAATTCAATATTGATTTCATTGCCTTTCCCTCTTTGTTCTTGCCACAAGTTGTGTGGAACTTCAGCTGTCTAAAGCATAAAGAATCTTCAAATGTATAACTGAGGATTTCCAATTTTGAAAATGTCATTTTCTTTCATTTAGTCATTTAGGAATCAAAGTGATAGTTACTTTATCTCATGGCCCTGAGACTGTCTACATCACTTTCAGTCAAGAAAACTTTTGAAAGCTGTTAATTCTTGCCCCTCCCATTACATTTCATACAATTATATGCACAAAGGTGGTTTGGGGTTTTGGGCTTCATTAGCATGTCTCTCCTTTTTGAATACTAAATATAATTTGGCATGCACTTTAACATTTATTATTCCAGTATCGTTTGATGTTCTAATTTACACTCTATGCCAGCATCTAAATTACTACTAATCTTTCTTAAGAGTTGAGTAAAGATCCTGGAAACCTTGCTTCTTTAAACACTGCTACAATTTGGGAACTCCCCGAAACAAAGAAAGAATTGCCTTGGCAGCTCATTGCTGAGCTGGGCACTGTAGATTTGTTCAGTTACTGCCAGGGAATGTTTACACTCTACTGATACAGACTTTATCTTTCCATCACTGAGGTCTAAATTGTACTACCTGAGTATGGATTATGCTTCTTGATGATGTGCCATCCTAACAGAGGAATTCTTGTCAATCTCACTCTGCCCTTTTCAGAGAACCATGCCTGGGACAATAAAGCAGGCAGGTATTGCCTCAAGAATAAACAGCTCATCAAAAGTCAGAGAACAGAAGGTTTCAATTGTACCAAAGCAATTGGCACAGTTGTGGGCTTGTTAATTAGGGACACAAGGCAGTTTTCCTCTAGCTGCCCAGACCAGAGGGCCATCTGCATGACAAAATTGTCTCTGATGATATATGCAAATAGAGCTTAGCTAGACATCTCAAGGGAAAGCTCACTGACCTTCCTACTTTAAAAATATAAAGTGTAAAGAAGAAATAAAATAGATACAATCATGAAATGAACCTCATTTATTGTATTTAGTTCTCTGAAATATTTCCTATAGACTTAGGTTTCGTTAGTTTTTAGTATAAACTCATTTCATTGATACATATTTTACTATTATCTATCATTATTCCTAGTCTATGGATGTATGCTACTTCTCATATAATATGCATAAATATGATTATTTTATATATTCTGTCTTCTCCATTGTATGTAAGCTTACTGAAGAGAAAAACTGTGTCTACCTTGTTTAGTTATGTCCCTCTTACCTAATAAAGTTCTGAAGTTTGTGAAATAAAAGTTTTATTTACTTTTCACAAGGTAAGGACTTTTACTTTCTTTATCTATCTATCTATCTATCTATCTATCTATATATATATGCATATGTGTGCATGTGTACAACTTTGTAAACAAGCATACCGAAGATTACTTTATAAATGATGCCTGATTCCTTACTATGTGTATAACCTAAATGAGGTATAATAATAATACCTGAAAATTATGAATGTGCTTTTCCTACTAAACCAATATGGAAGTATAAATATCAGATCTCTGTGTTAACAACAGCTTTAATTTGATTTCTTAAAAGTATATTGTTGCAAACATCATATGTCTGTGTAAGAAAGATATGATAAGAAGCCTCTGGGTTTGGTATGCTTTCCTTATTTACTGTTCTATCACTATCATAGAAAGTAAATGTTACTCTTAGGAAATGTTGTGCCTCATCTGCCCAATACTAACTGACAAACAAAATACAAAGGACTCAATTCATTACTACATTTCTTTTTAACCTCCTTGCTGCTTTCTTGATAGGCACAGGTGCTTATTTTCAGTGTCACCAGATTTTCTGATTTTTCTTTTAAAGTCCCAAGCATTTGCATGCCTACGTACCCAAAGAGATAGTGAAACTTGAAGCCAAGAATCCTATTGTATCTCTCACTGTATATAACTTAAGTGCATATAAGCACAATAGCAAAATAATAACAACATAAAGAATTCATGCAGTATCATTCTAACTAATCAAATAAAGATTTTTTTCTCAGAATATAGTAGATGTGTATGTATGAGTGTTTGTGTGCATTAGAAACTAGGAAGAGTTTTAGTCTGTTTTTTATTCTAATTTTTTTAAAGGAATTGCTTTGGTTTGTTGATTTATTTATTATGTAGTTTTAAGGAACAAAGCAGGCCTTCTGATAAGAACAAAGCAAGCCTTCTATAAATAAGTAACTGTTATTGAAATAAATTTAAATCAATGTTACTGTTCTAAATATGTATCATTGAGCGTCCTTTTAGGAGTAGTTTAACTTCTATATTTTTCCCAGTATTTAGGACAAACAGGAATGCTACAATCACTGTTTTGAAGTTATACTGGAGAGGCTTAAACTGAAATAAAATATAAAACATTACAAATATCTGAAAAGACGAACCAAAAATTGAATATAACACCAGCTTAAATGTGTATGTGGAAAACACAGAGAAATCTATAAACAAACTCGTAGAATAAATAACTGTGGATTTATCAAGTTTGAGGTATATCTACATGGTGTGTGGAATATATTAAAAATAAATACTGAAAGAATAATTTAATATAGTTTTCTAATGGTATGAAATTGCAGCATGATTACCTGGGAAGACATCAAACAAAAAAAAAAATGACAAGTAACTTTAAGCAGAGAAATAGGGCTAGAAACATGGCTCAAGTGCTTGACTGTCACTGCTTGCTGGAACCCAGAGAGGAGAAATAGCATGAGTCACTTGTGCTTGTCCTTCTAACTGCAAGCAGTAGTTAAGTGTAATCATACTATGTACACTGAAGTAAAGAAAACTGCACATGAGTTATCATTAAAATGTAGTCAAAGTTCAATATATATATATCACCAAATTATTAAACATAGGGAAGGTGTGGGTTGAGGGGGATGGGTGAGAGTATTGAAAAGAGGTGACATGGATCAAGGTGCATTGTATTCATAAAGTACTTTGTTGAATGGAAACCACTAAAAATATTTTTTAAAAAACAAAAGATTGGTACTGTATGACTCCTAGAAAATTATTTTTGAATTTTCTATATCACTTCTGTAAAATGAAAAATAATAATTACAGAATTGAATTAGAGTAAGCACGGTAGTGCCTGATAGGTGACACTCAAAGAATTGATACCTTTTCTATACAATTATAATTGAAAATTCAACATCATTGTTGTTAATACTACAAAATAAAATTGAAATATTTCCAGAAAGGACTCCAGAGGGATTTAGACAAATTTGTTTCATTATCAGCCTCAAATCTTCCAGACCAAGATAAATTTTATGCAGAATTTTAAGACATAAACACTTATGGATTTCTGAATTGTTATGGTAATTATGTTTTTTGAAAAATATTATTTTAATAGATTTGTAATCTCTAGTGATATTCTCCAGAAGAAATTTATTTTATATGTAATATACATATACATTGCTTTATTGAATTAAAATAGCATTTATAGTTTAAGATATGTCATAACAAATTTTAATGATTTTACAAAAGCAAAATTGTTTTTATCAACTACATGGTTAAGTTTGTATTTAGAGAGTCATAACAGTCTACATCTATAAAACTAGTAAAAAAAAAAAAGTCAATTAAAAATGACACCAGACTAGAAACTAGCATTCTTAGCATAACTGTGCTTTCACTAAAATGTGTCAGTATCATTTAGGAAAATTAAAAAAAATAATAATTTTATGCTTTAACCATAGTCATCAAGTTCACTCATGTTAGACTAATGCTTTGAAACTGTCAGACAAAAAAAATTGAAGCAAATAATATAGAATATATTTCCAGATCAAAACTCATAGAAAGTAGATAAGGACAATGTCATTTTGGACTAACCAAGCAACATTATATATTGTAAACATAATAATATAAGCATAATCAAATGTATCTCATGAAAATACTAAATAATTACCTACAGGGCATTTTCAAGTGTCATTGTCAACATACGGACAGAAGAAAAGTTAAATACTCCCCCCCCAAAAAAAACATATATATACAAGAAATAATTGTTGATAACAACCTCTAAGAAAAAATAGCAAAGAAAATTATGGAATAGATAAATATGGTAGGATAAAATCCTTATACCAGAAAAACAAGAAGATAATTAAATTTTCATCTCTTCGAATGTCATTTCCTGGAATTTGAATGGTCCTACTGCCAGGTTGAGATAGGGGCTGAACAGATTACTGCTTGAAGTGAATTCCAGTTCTGTGATTTCTTTTGTAGTCCTTCAGAGAGTTTATAGGGGTTTAAATTTTAGAGTGCCTAGGTCATTAGAAAACCAGATTTTGTCAGGGTAGTTAGGCTAACAGATGTGTACCCAGCTGCAGTTACAGAAATTGTTCACAGCTGCGTGACTTCTCACATAATAATTTCACTTTGGATATACTTGTAACATGATTATCTTCCATTTCAACTACAGACATTTTGCAAATATTTTTTTTTCAATTTCTGGTTTGATTGTTACCCAAAGGCAGAATCAAAGAAGTGGCTTTTTTATTGCTACTTTTAGAAGTGGCTGAAAGATAGACAATAGGATCATTAGCAGTTTTGCCTTCAGCTCAGAGCTGCATTTATTTGCTTTGGCCTCTTCAATATTACCCAATGGATGTGAACCATGTGAAGTGATGCAAAGACTTACAAAAAAATCAAAATTTGAAGGGAAATTGGATTCATCCAAATTTTCCTCACATGGCAGGTAGGAAACACAGAAGAGTATTCCGTGAGGTTAGTCTTGTAAGTAACATTTGCAACACATTTTAAAGCCAATTGCCAAGAAAAATAGAGAAAAAAGAATAAATAGTGGAGTGGAAATGCAGGAGAAAGGGAGAAATACAGTATATGAATGAAGTCTGGATATGTTAGGCAGGGTTTGAGTAAACAGACTACACTGAAAATATGTTTCCTGGTTGGAGGTCACTGGTAACTGTTATGTTGATAGGGGTGTCATTGATCAAGACATATTTTATTCATAAACTGTTTTGTTAAATGGCAGCTCCTGGGATGGGAGAGTAGATTAGTGGTAGAGTGCTTGCCTAGCATCCAAGAAGCCCTGGGTTAGATTCTTCAGTGCCACATCAACAGAAAAAGCTAGAAGTAGTGCTGTAGCTCAAGTGCTAGATTGCTAGCCTTGAGCAAAAGAAGCTCACAGACAGTGCCCAGGATCAGAGTTCAGGCTTCAGGACTGGCAAAAATAAAAATAAAAATAAATGGCAGCTTCTTCTTTAGACAGCCAATTCCCTATAATATATTTAAGGATAATAATGAGAAAAAATTCTATCAATACGTATATTGCAAACTAACTTAAAAACTTTCCTCTACTAAATTTTATGACTTTGTAATTAAGGGGCTGTCATCTGATTAGTAAATAACTATCAAATTAAAGATTATATAGAACACCTATATATAATTAAATAACAGTTAGACTATTTGAGTTAGAAGAAGGCATGGATTCTTTGCCTTCTAGCCAGGTTTCCTTTCCTCTTTGGAAATATCTTACTTTGCAAATGAGTATTTAATATTTTGAAAGAAAATATACTATTTTTACTTACTTATATAATACATTTTCTTCCCAAATTTTATTTTTGGTAAATGTCTACTTGATTGCAAGCAGTGCTAATACTTCATATTATTTCCCCAATTTTATCATATTATCCTCTTTCTTTTCCATAAATATTTTCCCAAGTTCATTGGGTAATAACCAACATGTGTGTGTGTGTGTGTGTGTGTGTGTGTGTGTGTGTGTGTGTGTGTGTATATATATTAAGCATCTTTCCAAGACTATTAGTTCTGACTGAAGGAGCTGCTTTGTTTGAAGTTATTGCTTCCTGTCACTTCAAATAATAATCAACTATCAAAAGATGCCCTCCAAGAATGTCACCAAGATGAACAGCTAGATGTAAAGAATGCTTTCAATATCCTTGGAATAACTGATAGACCTGAATTTTCTTGCTAGACTGATGACTCATTACCATTACAGATTTGAATAAAACATGGTTTTCCCCTCTCTAGATGAAAGTGAATGGTATGCTTCAGAGCCCATAATTAAACACCTTTCTAGAGAACTTAGGACAGAGAAAAATACATGATTTTGCTTCAATTAACATGATCTTTTGTATATATAGTTGTAAGATTTTTTTTCTTAAAATAGTAACATAAGGGCTTCCATCTTTTATGTTTATACTGTTTAAACTTTTATGTTTATATTTGAAAAAATAAAAGTATTGTTTGTCCTCAGTGGGCTTGAAAAAGATTCATCAGAGTTGCTTCTGGGTATGTTACAGAAATGCATAGTAACTATAAAAAATAATTGAAACTTGAAGAGTAATTCTCAGAGTTTCAGCCACAGCCAAATTTTCCAAAATTGTTCTACTTGAACTTAAAAGAACAAAGCAAGTACTCCAGAATCTCTCAATCTCTCATTTGTTTCTCAAGTTCATTTAAATCACAATCTAAGGGAAAATAATGAGGTGTAAGTGATATTTGCTTACTTACTCTAATGCTTCTCAACTTGGCTATATATTAGAATCATATAGAGACTTCTTTAAAATAATGCTTCCTAGGTTGTATTCTTAGAGAACCTGATTTAAGACAGCCTAGGCATCATAGTTTTTAGATTTCACTTGGTGATTATTAAACACAGCCTGGATTAAGCAAATGTCCTGAAATACTTTTGGTGATTTCTTGAAAATAAGATTCAATTTTCTAGTGAAAATTCATGCTATCATATTTGAATTTGACTAATATCATAAATTAAAATATAACAATCCCATTTTTGCTCAGAAAACTTCAGGAAATACATGACTATGAAGATTGAGGAATCTTTTCTACTTTGTAGAGTTTAGTGAGTACTTATCTTTTCAGACCCTCCTCTCTTAATTCATTTTTATTTTGCACTTTTCAACTTAATAGTGTTGCTTGTAACATAATGGCTATCTTGAAAAACAGTGCATTAACTATCAACTGCTATCATTCAGAGCCTTGAAATTTATCTCATTCATGTTGACATAATCTTTGATATTTTTTACTTCTATTGTAACTCTTTGCCTATGTCACACTCCAGTGCTCTTCCCTACATGGGCATCTCACAGCTGAGTTTATCTCCTTCTAGCACCTTACAACAGATTCCTCAGCACATCATCATAATAGTATCTTGTTAACAAAAAGTTCATGCAGAATTATGCACCAGTTCCTGTGTCTACTTCACAACTCCTGTCATGCTAGTTTCTACCTGGTCCCCATCTGTATGGGACCATGACTTTTAACTTGAACTTTCCAGGTTTTCTTTAGATGGACAATTTCCTATTAGCTGTGACTCATTGGCTTTCCGGTTTCCCATACTGCTGTGTATTGCTGAATTGCCTTTGTGCCTTATATTTTATGATGGAACTTCAGCCCAGTATTCTTGATTTTTAGGACTAGTAGTTATGCCATCCAAACAATAATTTTCACTTCTATTTACAAATCTATCTATTTATTTGCCTACTATCTATTTGCCTCAGATTACAAAATGTACCATATGTGCTGACAAGTTGCAATCCTGAAAGTGACAAATGAAAGACTCTTCAGACAAAAGATTGTCTCCAAACAAAAGAACATACTTCCAAAGGCAAAGCTCAGGAGATGAGATAGGATTCAGTCATTACTTTGAAGACTGAGGCCTGCCAAATGCCTTCTTGTAATTTGCTTTTTCTTGTTTAAAATTAATTAAACTTGTAAAATATTTTCCTTCTAAATTAGACGCCAGGGTCCAATAATTCAACTTTGTTTGGCTGATCTTTCCACAAGAACTCAAGATAGGCAAAGACATGATTCAAGAATGGGACTTTACTTCTTTTTATTGAAAGTATTCTATTTTTAATATTTTCTGATATGTAATTTAATTATTATTGCAATTGTAAAGGTGATGTACAGAGGGGTTACAGTAACATAAGTCAGATAGATTCATTTTGTTCTGAACAATGTCACTTCTTCCCTCCCTCTCTCCCAGTTTTTCTCTCCCACCTCCACCCACAAGTTGTACAGTTCATTTTCAACAGTGTCTCTTGAGTATGACTGCTGCATTTGTTCACCCATTGTCCCACCATTTTTGTGCCCCATCCTCTGTCAAAGATTGATAAATGAACAAACAAGATAAAAGGAAAAGACACTTTGGCCATCAGAAAGAATGAAATTGTACCATTCATAAGCAAATGGAAAGACTTGGAAAAAATCATATAAAGTGTAGTAAGCCAGACCCAAAGGAACATAGATACCTCATTTGGGGTAACTAAAATGTGCCTATAAAATTACAAGTAAAGTGGGCACTGGTGGCTCACACCTGTAATCCTAGCCACTCAGGTGGCTGAGATCTGTGGATTTCAGTTCAAAGCCAGCCTGGGCAGGAAAGTCCAATTACCTTCTCTCCACTTAACCACCAGAAAACTGGAAGTGATGCTGTGGCTCAAAGTGGTAGAGCTCTTTACTTGACCTGACGAGCTCAGGGATAGCACCCAGCCCTGGAGTTCAAGCACCATGACCAACACAATGAAAAAATTAAAAAATTAAAAAGGAAAAGGAAAAAAATACACGAGGGCATGATAATTATACAGGTCTCTAAGCTTTAAGACCAAAGAAGGATATTCTTCAGAAAGGATCACAAAACACAATAGCTATGTGTATTAGATCATATAAAATAATATTTATCAAAAGGAACTCCCGAAAATGGAAACGAGTTGTTTTATTATTGTTGTTGGTGGTGCTGTTTTATTGTTTTCTAATAAAATGTAATGGATTCCTGTTAGCATAAAAAAACAATGATTTAACCAGTCACTGGTGGCTCAGGTCTATAATCCTAGCTAGGAGGTTTATATCTGAAGAACAAAGCCAGTAAGGAAAGGAAAGACTTGGCCACTTGTATCCACATAATCACCAAAAAGCCAAAAATGAAGCTCTGATTCAAGTGATAGACAGCTCACATTGAGCCACAAAGCAACCAGACCCAGAATTCATCTATAAATAGATGAAAATAGACATGATATGTTTTCATATATTTCCACGCATAAGGAACTGTGTATGGCCATAAGATTCAACATATAGCATCTTCTGTAAACTCTCTGAAAGACAGTATAAAATAAATTAATAAAAACCACCAAAAAGGAGAATAAGAGAAGATGAAAGAAGATGAAAAATGTTGATCAAATTTTGTCAGACAATTGTAACTTACTTGAAATTAACTCATCAGAAGCAGAAATACTAAGTTCTGTGACCTTTGGACAGGTAAGAATAAGTACACTGTCATGGAATATTTAAAAATACAAGACTGGTGACATTTTAAGGATTAAAAATTTAGTGATTGATCATTTTGATCTAGAGGGACAAGGTCTATGATGAGTCTAGTATCATCAGGAATAAAAAAGACTCACACAAAATCATACCAATTAAAGTTTTCAAATAATTGGAAAAAAGATTATGAGGACAAACATGAGAACTAGTTTTGTTTTATTTGTTACATTAATTCAAGTCAGAGAAGAGTAGACATCTAAGGATCAAGAGAAAAGAAAATTAACCAATGCTTTTAAACTTTGAAGGTAATATAATTCCCAAATTACCTACTATATCTAGTTCAATTTTCAATTGTGCATGAGGTTAAAATTTAAAAGAAATCAAGTACCTACAAATTCCTTAGTTTTTCCTATTCATCATCTTAAAAAAGACATATGAGTTACTTTATTTAAAAGGTTTACAATATTCTCAAATAAAATAGTAATAAGGCAGAGTAGATATCATCCCAAAGAGACAGCTGTACAACACACCTGGAAAGTAACTACTCCTGAGAAGGAAAAGATGAAAGAATTCTGTTTCTAATGAGATGTACAAGACACTATGCTGAAAATGAACTTTACAACTTTGGCACGGAGGGTGGGGTGGTGATGAGGGGGTTGGGAGTCGAATAATTGGGGGGTGGAAGGAAGGGATGGTAGGGACAAAACAAAGGAGGAGGCAACAATGCTCCATACTTACTCATGCAACTGTAACCCCTCTGTAGAGTATCTTTACAATTAAAAATTTATACTAAAAACCATGACAGCTGAAATGTTAAAGTGATTCATGAATTTCCCATGAAGTATTGGATACAGGAGAAAATAGAAATAATCAACATATTGCTCTTCACTAATCTCTTAAAATATTTAGATTTTATTACTATATATTATATCTAATGAAAAAGGTGCTTAAGATAATTCTGGGCATTCATGATAGGATTTTCCAATGAAAACCCACTGAAAAAATAGTATATTTCACATCAGAGTAATTAAAATTGAAATAAGAATTTAGCAACTAAGAACTGCTTCATGTGCACATAAGCTATGAAGTAATCAAATAGATTATATTAAACTATACTGTCTCACTTGCCAATGAAATTCAGTAAGAGCCGTCTGATAATAAATTAATATTGACTTTCAGATTTAATGATTTCATTGCAATAGTCATGCATGTAATACTGAAATTCACTATGAAATATAAATTTGATTTAAGGCAGATATTAAATCATGCAATTAACCAATTATTATTCCAGAAAGTCCATTCACACACAAGATATCTGCTGCATGTCCCTTTTCTATAATAAATATTCAAATTTATTTCTTAATCTATTTCATTCTGTTTTATTGGGCTGACAAATATGTAGTTTTAATTTTGTTCTTATTATCTTTTCTCATGCAGCATTACACTGGTGGTATTCACATATGAATTAAGATATTCAGTTGTTACTTTCCCTGATTTTTCTTTTCTTTTCTTCTATTGTAAAGGTAATGTACAATGTTACAGTTACATAAGTAAGGTAATGAGTACATTTCTTGTCAAATAGTATTACCCTCTCCCTCATTCTCTCCCACTTTCCCACCCCCACCCCCCTTCCAAACAAATTTTAAAGTTCATTTGCAACACAGAGTCTAGTGAATATTGCTGTTACCTTGGTTCACCCTTTGTCCCATTGTTTCTGTGATTACCCTTCCCTTCTCCAAAGCAGATGAACTTATATATGAGACAAAGTGTACCAAAATCAGAAACAGTGACCATAGGGAATACAACAGAGGAGAAAAAAACAAAAAACAAAAAAGAAAGACAAAAGCAATAACTACAAACAATGCACACACACATACACACACACACACACACACACACACAAGAAAGACAACAACAAAAGAAAATCTCTTTTTTTCCATATTGTGGAGTTCATTTTGATTAAACATCATTTTATATGGTCATATGTCCATAGCTATTAGGCTATTGTGATCCTCTGCTAAGGTTATATTAGGCATATACTGATTATTAGGGAAACCATGGAGTCTATGTCATGTTCTTCAGGTCTGACTTCACTTACTATGATTTTTTTTATTGTGAAAATACTGTACAGAGGGGTTACAATTACATGAGTACATTTCTTATCAAAGATTGTAGCCTCCTCCTTTGTTTCCCCTTCCCATCACTTCCCATTCTCCCCTCTGCCCCCACCTAATCCTCCTCCCCTCCCACCAAAGTTGTAAAGTTCTTTTTTCCACATAACGACTTGTACATCTCATTGTTGCAAGGGATCCACCTGTATCCCTATTTAAACGATTTTTTCCCTTCCCTTCCACGAATTATACAAACATAAAATACAATGAAAACAGGGGCTATACCATGGGGAAGGGACATACAAAGCAAAAAAGAAATAATCTTATAAATGTGTTCGAAACAAACTATGATTTTTTCCAAGTCTTTTCATTTCCTTTCTGTTGGAAGCATAGAATTTCATTGCATATACTACATTGTCTTGATCCATTCATCTACTGAGGTATGTGTGCATTGGGTCTATATCTTAGCAATGGTAAATAATACTGCAATAAACATGGTTGTACTGATAGCTTTAATATGGTCTTGTCTGTGGTTGGTTGGGTAAATGCACAAGACTGGGATTGCTGTGTCATAGGGGAGTACTATGTTTCATCTTTTGAGTAACTTTCATACTGCTTTCCAGAGTAGTGGAAACAGTTTACATTTCAACCAACAGTATAGTAGTGTCTCCATTTGGCCACATCCTTGCAGCATCTGTTATTATTTGTTTTCTTGATAATGGCCATTCAAACTTGGGTGAGGTAGAATCACAATATAGCTTTGATTTGCATTTTTCTTAATGGCCAGAGATGTTGAAGATTTCTTCACGTGTCTATTGGCCATTCTTATTCCCTCTCCAGAGAAGTGTCTTTTTAATTCTTTATCCTCTCATTAATAGGGTGGCTGCTTTTTGAGGATTTGTTTTGGGGATTTAATTTTTTGAACTCTAAGTATATTTTAGATATGAGGCCCTTATCTGTTGTATAAATAGTGAAGATTTTTTTCCCAATCTGTGGGCTTCCTGTTTATCTTCTATCTCCTTTGACATGTAGAAGCTCTGCAGTTCAATGCAGTCCCATTTGTTCAGTTTTTCTTTGATTTGTTGCATCTCTGGTTCTTTATTTGGGAAGTTTCAACCTGTGCCAAGGAGCCATATTTTTTCCCCTATCCATTCCTGTAATATTTTCAGGGTATATGCTCTTACATTGAAGTCTTTGATCCATTTGAGATTGATTCTGGTGCAGGTTGATATATAAGGATCTAACTTCAGTTTTCTACACATGTGTAGCTGATTCTAACCAAAGCATTTGTTGAAGAACAAATGATCTGATGTTTTTGCCTCCCTTATCAAAGATTAGGTGGCCATAAGTCAGCAGGTTCATTTCTGGGTTTTCAGTTCTATTCCATTGGTCCTCAGGCCTGACCATGTGCCAGTACCAAGCTGTTTTTAGAACTATGGCTTTATAATAGAGTTTTAAGTTTTGTATTGTTCTTCCTCCAGCACTGTTCTTCCTGCTAAGGATTATTTTAGCTATTTGGAGTCTTCTGTTATTCCATATGAATTGTTGGAGTGCTTCTTATATTTCATTAAAGAATGTTATTGGGATAATGATGGGTATTTGTAGATAGCTTTGTGCAGTATTGACATTTTCATGATGGTAATCTTCCCAATGCAGGAGCATAGGGGTTTTTCTACTTCCTTCAATCTGCTTTAATTTTCTTTTTCAAGTTTTCAAAATTTTCATCATAGAGTTTCTTCACATCTTTGGTTGAGTTAATTCTTAGGTATTTTTTGAGGTTATTACAAAAGTCATTGCTTTCCTGATTTCAGCCTCGCTCTTCCCATTGTTGGCAAACTGAAAAGCTACTGTTTTTTGTGGGTTAATTTTATACCCTGCTAGTTTGCTAAAGCTTTGGACCAGCTTGAGTAACTTGAGAGAGGAGTCTATGGGTTTTTTTATATGCAGGATCATGTCATCTGCAAAAAGGGAGAAATGTACTTCATCTTTATCGATTTGGATCCCCTTTATGTTTGTCTTTTGCCTTATTGTTCTAGTGAACATACTTATCTAGTTCCTGATTTTAGAGGAAACTGTTTTAATTTTTCACCATTAACTTTAGTGCTGGCTATAGGTTTGTCATATACAGCATTTATTATGTTGAGGAATGTTCCATGGATTCCTAGTTTCTCCAAAGCTTTCATCATGAAGTGATGTCGGATTTTTTCAAATGCTTTTTTCTGCATCTTTTGAGATGATCATGTGCTTCTTGTCCTTGCTCCTATTGTTATGCTGAATTTCATTAATTGGCTTGTGTATGTTGAATCAGTTTTGCATCTCTGGAATGAATCTCATTTGATCATAGTATATGAGTATTTTGATTATTTGTTTTATTCAATTGGCCAGAATTTTATTGAAAAGTTTTGCATTGATGTTCATTAAAGAGATAGGTCTCCAGTTCTCTTTCTTTGATGAGTTCCTATCTGGCTTGTGGATGAGGATCGTGCTGCCTTCATAAAATGATTTTGGTAGTGATCTTTCATTTTCAATTTCATTGAAGAGTTTGTGGAGCATTGGAGTAAGTTCTTCTTTAATGGCCCTAGAGAATTTGGCTGTGAATTCATCTGGTCCTTGGTGGGATGTCTTATTGACATTTGTATTTTAATACTTAATGTGGGTCTATTTAGTTGGTTTAGTTCTTGGTTTAGTTTGGCTATGTCAATATTTGCTAGAAATTCTTCTATTTCTTCCAGATTCTTTAATGTGTTAGCACAAAGGTTTTCACAGTATTTCCTTATAATTTTCAGAATCTTATTTATTTCTGTTAAAATGTTTTCATTCTCATCTCTGATTTTTATCTATTTGGGTTTGCTCCCTCTCTCTCTCTCTCTCTCTCTCTCTCTCTCTCTCTCTCTCTCTCTCTCTCTCTCTCTCTCTCTCTGTCTCTCTCTCTCCTCTCTCTGTCTCTGTCTCTCTTTCTGTCAGATTTGCTAAGCTTCTGTCAACTTTGTTATTTTTTTCAAAGAACCAACTCCTTATTTTGTTGATCCTTGCTATGCTTTATTTGTACTCTAATTCATTTAATTCTGATTTGATTTTAATTATTTTTTTCCCTATGCTGAATTGGAGTTTGGCTTGTTTCTCATTTTGAAGGAGGTTTAGGTATATCATTAAATTGTTGGTTTGAGATTTCTCCAATTCGTTTATGTAGGCACTCAGAATTATAAATTTGCCTCTAAATACTACCTTCGCTGTGTCTCAAAGGAGTTGTTATTTTGTGTGCTCATTTTTGTTATCGTGCGCTAACATCTGTCTTCATAATCAGGCTATGTTTTACTCAATTCAATGAAACTCAAAAAGAACCCACTACCCCTTCTTGTCTTTAATTTTTAGAACACAACCAGTCTCCAATGCAGCTTGAGTCTTCAGGGAGCATAATTGCCATTCTTCATAGGTCCCAAGCTCAACAGCCTTGACATTCCAGAAGGCCTGTGGTGAGTTCCTGTTTCTCTTTTCTTTTCTATTCTATTCTTTCCTTTTCTTTACTTTTTATTTAGTTACTTATTTTTTGTAATCTTGGGGCTTGAACTGAGCCTGGGCACTGTCCCTCAGATCTTCCATTCAAGGTGAGCACTCTACCACTTAAGCCACAGCACTACTTCCGGTTTTCTGGTGGTTTATTGGAGTTAAGAGTCTCATGGACTTTCCTGTCTGGGCTGGCTTTGAACTGTGATCCTCAGATCTCAGCATCCAGCATAGGTGGGATTACAGGCCTGAGCTACTGGCACTGGGCTCTTCTTCCTGATTTTTCTATACATACAGCTTTCTATATTGTATATCTTGATCTTGCACTAGAAAGCAGATGTAATGTTTCAAATTGTAATTCAAAAGAGGCAACAAGCACAGGTACCTTTCTAAATAAAAATTTGCTTCTTGTAAGTCATCTGTCAACATAGAATGAGACATAATGCCTAAGTAGAGAGAAGTTTAATAGTTAGCAACTTTCTACATTCTGTCATTTCAGTCTTGGGTTTTTACTTACAATTCAACCTCCTGTTCTTTTCTTGTTACAGATGTAATTTTAATTTCATAGTTACTATACTATACTATAACATGAGATTATATTGTGGTAATTCTGTATATATGCATAATGTACATAAAATCCCATAGATGTACATATAATAGATAACATATATGATATCATATATGTATATACTTCATTCTTTACATAACAGTATTTTCATTTTTCACAGGTGAAAATGCTACTCTGTTCCTTTTCTTTTTTTTAGTGTGAAAATACTGTACAGAGGAGTTACAATTACATGGTCAAGATAATGAGTACATTTCTTATCAAGAATTGTAGCCTCCTCCTTTGTTTCCCCTTCCCATCCCTTCCCATCCTCCCCCTGCCCCCCACCCAATCCTCCTAGTCCCCCCCCACCCCACAAGAAAGTTGTAAAGTTCATTTTCGACATAACGACTTGTACATCTCATTGTTTCAATTGGTCCACCTGTATCCCTATATAAACGATTTGTTTTTCCCTTTCCCCTCCACAAATTATACCGACATCAAATACAGTAAAAGTAGGGTTTATACCGTGGGGGAGGGAAATACAAAGCAACAAAGGAATAATCTTATAAATGTGTTAGAAACAATTTCATGAAAGAAAAAAGCATTTGAATACATATCTATACATATCTTAGGGCTCATTTCCCTAACATCACCTTATCTGGCCTTTTCTGCTTGACTCAGACATATACTAGTTATTGCAAGTAAGGAAAACCATGGGACCTATGTTTCTTTGGGCCTGGCTTGCTTCACTTAATATAATTTTTTCTAAGCCTTTCCATTTCCAAACAAATGGGGCAATGTCATTCTTTCTGATGGAGGCATAGAATTCCATTGTGTATATATACCACATTTTCTTGATTCATTCATCTACTGAGAGGCATCTGGGTTGGTTCCATATCTTACCTACAGTAAATAATGCTGCAATAAACATAGTCGTGCTGGTAGCTTTAGTATGGTCTTGTTTGTAAACATTTGGGTAAATGCCCAAAAGTGGGATTGCTGGGTCATAGGGAAGCTCTATGTGGAGTCTTTTGAGGAACCTCCATACTACTTTCCATAGTGGATGAACAAGTTTACACTGCACCAACAATGCAGTAAGGTTCCCTTCTGTCCATATCCCTTCCAGCATCTTTAGATATTAGAGTTCTTGATTTTAGCCATTCTAATTGGAGTGAGGTGGTATCTCAATGTTGTTTTGATTTCTTTTATGGCTAGGGAGGCTGAGCATTTCTTCATGTGTCTATTGGCCATCCTTCTTTCCTCTTCAGAGAAGTTTCTCTTTAAGTCTTTAGCCCACTTATTTATTGGGCAGTTGTTTCTTTGAGAATTTGTTGTTGGGGGATTTAATTTTTTGAGTTCCAGGTATATTTTAGATATGAGACCCTTGTCCGTTGTAAGGCTAGTGAAGATCTTCTCCCAATGCGTAAGCTTTCTATTGATCTTGCTAGCTATGTCCTTTGCCAAAGAAGTGAAGGACCTCTATGATGAAAACTTTAAAACTTGGAAAAAGAAATGAAAAGAGAACTTAGAAAGTGGCAAAAACTCCCATGCTCCTGGGTTGGAAAAATCAACATCATGAAAATGGCAATACTTCCCAAGGCTACCTACAAATTCAATGCAATACCTATCAAAATTCCAACCTCATTCTTCAAGGAAATAGAAGAGGCAATCCAAAAATTCATATGGAACAATAAAAGACCCCGAAGAGCAAAAGTGATCCTCAACAGAAAGAACACTGCTGGAGGAATATCAATACCAATTTGAAACTCTACTATGAAGCCATAGTAATCAAAACAGCTTGGTATTGGCATAAGAACAGACCTCAGGACCAATGGAATAGAATTGAAAACCCAGAAATGAACCTACAGACCTACAGACATCTAATCATCTATAAGAGAGCTAAAAGAAATAGAATGGAAGAAAGACAACCTTTTCAGTAAATGGTGCTGGCAAAATCGGTTAACTACTTGTAAAAAGCTAAAGCTAGATCCTTATATATCACCCTGCACCAGAATCAACTCCAGATGGATCAAAGACCTCGGAGTCAAAGCAGACACTCTGAAAACATTAAAGGATGGAATAGGAGAAACCCTAGGTCTCTTTGGTGCAGGCCGGAATTTTCTTTTTTTTTTTTAATTTTATTTTATTTTATTTGTGAACATACTGTACAGAGGGGTTACAATTACATGGGCAGGATAATGCGTACATTTCTTACCAAGCATTGCACCCTCCTCCTTTGGTTTACCCTTCACATCCCTTCCCAGCCTCCCCCCTCCCCCCCAATCCCAATCCTTTTCTCCCCCCCCCCCCCCCCCCCCGCACCGACGTTGTAAAGCTCGTTTTGGACATGACAACTTGTACTTCTCATTGTTGCAACGGGTCCACCTGTATCCTTAAACAACTGGTTTTTCCCCATCTCCTCCACAAGTTATACTGACATCAAATATAGTGAAAGCAGGGGTTATACTGTGGGGGAGGGATATACAAAGCAACAAAGAGATAATCTTATAAATGCGTTAGAAACACATGCATGAAAGAAACGAAAACATTAAAATACATATCTAAGGGTTCATTTTCCTGACCTCACATTATCTGACCTTTTCCGCTTGACTCATACATATACTAGATATTGCAAATAAGGGAAACCATGGGACCTATGTTTCTTTGGGCCTGGCTTACTTCACTTAATATAATTTTTTCCAAATTTTTCCATTTCCTAACAAATGGAGCAATGTCATTCTTTCTGATGGAGGCATAGAATTCCATTGTGTATATATACCACATTTTCTTGATCTATTCATCTTCTGAGGGACATCTGGGTTGGTTCCATATCTTAGCTATGGTAAATAATGCTGCAATAAACATTGTTGTGCTGGTAGCTTTAGTGTGGTCTTGTTTGTAAACATTTGGGTAAATGCCCAAAAGTGGGATTGCTGGGTCATAGGGGAGATCTATGTGAAGTCTTTTGAGGAACCTCCATACTGCTTTCCAAAGTGGTTGAACAAGTTTACATTCCCACCAACAATGAAGTAAGGTTCCTTTCTGTCCACATCCCCTCCAGCATCTGTTGTTGTTAGAGTTCTTGATTTTTGCCGTTCTAACTGGGATGAGGTGATATCTCAATGTTGTTTTGATTTGCATTTCTTTTATGGCTAGGGTTGTTGAACATTTCTTCTTGTGTCTATTGTAGGCCAGAATTTTCTTAATAGAGACCCACAAACACAACAAATCAAAGAAACGTTGGACAAATGGGATTACTCTTTTTCTTTTCTACTTGTCTCCCATTAGTATAATTATTGGTCTTGATTTTCACTTGGAGAAGACCATTAACTTTTCTTTGTAGGTTATGCTTAATTTTGATGAAGCCAGTGGTATTATTTGTATAAACATGTCATGTGATTCTTGATATATAGTCAAAACCTTCATTCCTGTTTTATAGGTTACTTAACATATTTCCAAGTATGAATTTCTATTTCAAAAAGTTGAGAAAGTATTTTGATAGAGTCATAAATACATAAATCTGTGTTTCCACAATAATAATAATCACTCTTGTCCAATATCCACAATTTTCTCCTTGGTATTTTCCAATGCTGGAATATGTGTCTTTAAAGCTATCAAAGAGTTCACTTGTTTAAAAAGCAAAAACAAGAAAAACAGTCATACTAAAGGCTTAAGTGTTTCTTAGATCTGTTTGTATTTCAAATATGTAAACATTCTTAAAGAAACAACCATTGGAATCCATGGAGTATTTTGATGTGCTTTTCATTATGTGTTACATTTATTGATGTTATTAGTTAATGAGCTGATTAATGTACTACAAGAAGCCAAGTTCCTTCTACAAAGTGCCATAAGTAATATCTGAATCCAAGCTAGCACGTACCAAAGACTTCAGAGGCATTCCATAAACTGCAACTGGGATACTACTAGTTTCAGTGAGGACCATTATGGATGTTAACCAGGACACAATTCTTTCTTCTTTTAAAGACAAATAGGTTCAACAAGCTGACAGTACTGAGAAAGTTCCAGCATAGGAGCTATTTTATGCATGCTGTTAATTAAAAAGCAAAACAAAACAAAATACAAGAAAGTAATGCAGTGACAATATTTTCTTCTGTCTATCCTCTCACTGAAATGTTTGCCTGTTTTTAAGTGTTTATGTTGGAAGAAAAAAATTATTCTTCCTGCATTCCCATGAAAACAAACTTAATAATTGGATTTTATCACTGTCAAATCTGTCTGTTTCTGAAAAGATCACAGAGAGAGACAGAAATGTCCCCTTTTGAAGAGATTGTCACATAGTGACCATTAAGCATGGCTTTGGCAATCATCATTGCCAACCCCTTTTGTTTTGGAAGAATTCCAAAACAGGCACTTGAAAAAAATTCCCTTCAAATTATCTCAATTTGTTAGCACTCTGAAATTTCACCTCATTACTTTGAAAACTAAGCAATTAATTAATAAAGAGATTTGTAAGAAGAAATGAGCCCTTCCTGATTTTGGCAAAGTCCCAAAGCAACATAGGCTAGTTGTGTTAAGAATTACAGCAGGGGTGTAAGGAAATTAAGTCAGTTTAAGCCATTACAAGTTATTATACCCTAAGTAATGAGGGCCAGTCTGGGTTTCCCATTAAGGCTGACACATGAGGCTGTGCCACTTGCCACTATACAAAGACGCCTGGCTGAGAATCTGCAAAAAGAGGCCCAAATCCATAAGATTCTTAACTTTGTGTTCTAAAATGTACTGCACCCTCTGGGAGGATGGACGTATTCTCTATTTCATCTGCCCAAACAGGATGCATTTTCTTCTGTGACAAAAGGACTTTGTATATGCTGAGAGTGGATCCTAACTTAACTTACACAACAAGACGACATCGAAATCAGAGTAAGATATGATATGATGTCTCATCCCTTTTACCTGAAGTTCTAGGGAAGCAGAGATTGGAAAGATTATGGCTCAAGGCAAGCTTGGATAAACCATGACCAGACCCTACATGAAAAAAAAAATGCCTGACAAATATTGCCCCAACATGCCAAAAGGAAAGAGGAGGAGAGGAAAGGGGGAGGGAAATACCAAACAGGTTACAATGATACCTGTCGAGTTTGCTCCAGTTTATTTTGGGGAAACAAATCTCATAAAAATTAGCACAGACAATGATTGAAAGTAAGAATATGGAGGAAATGTGTGGTGATATTAGGACTTCTTATTAATTTATATAAGGGCTAAGGAAAAAGTTAAGCAATGAGTATTGGAGTAGAAACATTGTCCAGTCCTTCCCACTATCAGCTGGGCCATTATACTGTGAATTGACTTCCTTTCATACTTGAGTTTGTTATCCATTGGTCCATCCTTGTCCTCTGCACTTGTTTTAAATTTCCAAGTCTTGTGCCTCAGTCGATGCGCACGGCTTGTGATTACCTGGTGGCTGATTACAATAAAATGTTAAATTGAATTTCTTATGCATAATGTAGTCATTTAATGTGTGTATGCATTCTCATTCACAAATATACTACACAAACATGGTTTATATATTGACATATTATCATGTGCATATGTATTTGTGTATGTATGCATATGTGGTTATGTGTATCTAGAGTATATGTTTCTCTTGGTATTTGTGCTTAGCTTTTCTCTAAGTAGAAACTGATGTTAGAAAAAATTATGTTCATAGTAATACAATGACTTTTCAGTACGTCATTAAGAGTTATCCTTGAAATAATTAGTCAAATTGTGTTTATTGTGGAAATTTGTAGAACATAATTCTAATATATGGATGCTGATGTGTGAGCCAATTTGTTTCCATTGGCAAAAATATGGACTGATAATTTCCTCAATCATAGAAAAAAGTGTATTTAAAATGTGATATGTATTTTGAGAAAAATTTAATATTAACTTTGGTGGAAATTAACTATAGCTAATTATAATTATAGAAGGCCAAAACAATGCTTAAAAACCACCTTTGATGACCACAATCTTACTAGCCTATTAAGGGGTATCTGGTCATAAACAAAATATTAAAAGAAAAACAAACCAAGTTTTATCTCAGCTATTAGGATAAATCATAATTTAGTTTTGTCAACATACATTGCTCCAGTTTTTCTAATTGTGATTTTGTGAATCTCATTGTCTGAATGTGTTATATAATATGCTGCATTCCCATATTTTTCATTGGCAAGAAATATTGCATTTATTTTTTAACCTCAGGCAAAATATTTATATACAGAAGTCACATGAATTTTGTTCTATGAAAATAATAAAATAATATGTCAATCTGTTAATATCAAAATTTTGAGGGACTTTATGGATGAATCAAACAATATCCAAATACAAAATTCTACCCAACCATGCATAAGCTAAACTTGCTAGATTCATTGGTGAGTGTTAAATGTCAACTGTGATGGATATTTTTACAAAAAAATGAGGTGGAACAGTGGCATTATGGATCAAAGTTTTTACAAGTGACATTGATATGTTATGACAGATAACAGAAATAGCAAAATATTTTATGAGAGATTATAAAGTTAAGCAAATAAGTGAAGGAATTTGCACCATGATCTTTAGGCAACCACCTGAAAGATAACACAGTTATTTGTTCATTAATAAAAAATATTTGTCAATTGTATAGAACATTACTTTCCAAACAGGTTACTAAAAGACCCATGGGTGACCCTGGAGAGAAAGTACTGTTTCAAAAAAGTAACCATTCTGTAAATTTAGTTAATTATTTAGAAGAGAAATGATCCAGTGGACAAAATTTCTAACTATAGCTGTCTCTTAGGTTGAAGTGATTTCACCCCTTTATAAAGAATATAACAAAATTATAAATAGGGATTCTATGCAAATACTACAGCCACATATGATTCTAAGCTCATGATGTTCAGGTTTCTGTGTACAAATCTTTGATTACAATAATAATATTATCCTTATTATTATCCATAATTTTACTGTGACTAGAAAAACACAACATCTGGAGGATAAATTAAATGTTTACTGATAATATTAATCTGAGAAACTTCTTCTCTTTTAATGAGCAGTGCAGCTCAAATGTCCCTGTCATATTTGCTAATAAAGTCACACTTACTGGTAAAATTCCCACATAGATACCTGTACATATGTTCAAGTGGATGACAGCAGTTACTTATCATCATATCAGAAAAAAAACTTTCTATTTCTTTGGTTGGATTTTGCTTTTGTCGGTCATGGGGCTTGAACTCTGGGCCTGAGCACTGTCCTTCAGCTATTCAGCTCTAGGCGAGGGCTTTACCACTTGAGCCACAACACCATTTCCGGTTTTCTGGTGGTTTATTGGAGATAAGAGTTTCATGGCTTTTCTTGCCTGGGCTGGCTTTGAACCATGATCCTCAGATCTCAGGCTCCTGAGCAGCTAGGACTACAGACATGAGCCCCCAGAGCCTGGCTAAAACTTTCTATTTCTAAGAGCTGCTAGTATTACCCAATAGCCTGTGTATTAGTCAGTTACAGTATTTAAGAGGGCACTGATGATCCATAAATAATTTCTAAATGATTCAGATAAGTTTATCAACAGATCCCATATTCCTTTTACTCTGAGAATAACCCCTTTGAGTCACATATTCAGAGGCATCAAGGATAATGCAAACTCATTTTCCATGGTTATACAAGTCACTGTGAGTAAGTTGGCGTGGGAAGACAGCAGGCTGAGCATATGAATTGCTTAAAATCATTCCCACCAAGGTAGTGTCAAAAGCAAGCCAGGTTCTTTTCTAAGATAACAATGATAGACTCTTATCTGGTTATAGGAATGGAGCAGGAACTTAATGAAACAAGTCAGTTTTCCAAATGCTTTTCTCTTTTGCTAAACATATATTATGACAGATTTAGATAGTGATGGGATTCATACCCTCCCAAACAGTCAAGTATGCTATCAGTTTCATGGATCTCCTAGAAGCTTTATAGTCTTTTATGACCCAGGCAAAATAAAGTGTTTCATTATATCTGTTCATTGGATCAGTCAAGGTAAGTAACAGCAGCTTTGACAAGGAACCTTGAGAAAGGCTGCTTAACGCAGAGTCTGCTGCGTGAGCTATCAAAATCAAAGCAGTGATCACCATTTCTTCCTTAAAAGAAGTACTGCTTCTCTTTGTGTCACCTGTTCGAATTGTGGAGATGTGTCAGGTAGTTTAATCTGATAGTAACAATTGAGAGCAAACCCAGAGACCCTTGACCATAGAATGCTACTGGAAAAATATATATATAGGGAAAAGAACAACAATTTGTGAATGGGCTACTTCTTAGTCACACCTATGACATGGGAAGGAACTACATTTTAACTTTGAGATATTCTTCATGAAATGTATCAGCAAAAATGATCTTTTAACCTATAATTTTCTTTTCCTTTTTCCTTTTCTTATCTTTTTGTTTCCTTTCTTTCTTTCTTGGTACTGGGAATGAACATCACTGCCTCATACAGATAGGCAAATATCATGATATCATATGAATCTTGTTTCCAAGTCCTCTTCTTTTGCAATAGTACCAAGTATTGTACTGTAGTCACCTATATATGCCTCCCAGGTAGCTGGGATTAGAAGCATACGCCATCATATACATTTTTATACTTATTCTTAATGCCATTATAATTAATATTATAAATTATTTGTGGAAAAATTAATCTTCAGGTTTACATGATCCAAAATCAAACAGATGGCTATAAGGAAAATGGATGCTATGATAGAATGTCGACCTATTATATAAATTCTGAAAGTAATTCATGGCAAAAGAATATCATATAAATTTACTACCAGTAAACTCATACTGTAACAGTTCTAAGTTGATAGATTCAAGAGGCATAATATTAATTATAAATGTGGATATTTTTGTAAATGAGTTATTCTATCCTTTATTTATCAGTCAATACACAGGCAATATAATAGAGCAGTGTCACAGGGTAGGCTGTTACTAGAAACAAATAATAAATAATCAGAAAAGGTTTTGCATACAAAATGTAAGCAAAGCCAAGATCCAGTGGCTCCCATCTATAATCCTTTGGGTTTTTTTCTGAATTTTAAAGATGATAAACCTACATGTAAGTTTTGAGTATTTTGCCTTTGTGGGATTTTCTTAGCTTCTATTATCTGTAGTTTGAAACCATATTTTAATTTTAGGAATATATTAATTTCACTTTTTTGTTTTCTTCCTTAATTTTAGGGAAAAATCTATGGTCATTTCTTAACTTTGATAACAGTATTGCAATTTTAAATTTCTTTCTTTGTAATTTTGGGAAATCTAATATGGTTCCACATTTTCTTTCTTTCTTCTTCTCTCCATCTCTCTGTCTCTGTCTCTGTCTCTGTCTCTCTCTTCTTGTAGCCACATTTATGTATTCATTATAAATTTAACAGCTGTCTTTCAATTACTGGTTATTCAATTCTGTTGCTAGATATTTTTTCTGCTTGATTTTTAGTTTTGGCTGTTTCTATTTAGATTATTTTAAAACTAAGAGATCCTCTCCTCAAGTTTGTGGAATCTACTAATAAATCCATCAAAGACAGTCACCATTTCTGTGTAGTATTATTTATTTCTGCCATTTATTTTTGGTTCGTAGAGTTTCCATCTGTCTGCTTACATCTGCCATCTGTTCTTACATGCTGTCTACTTTATCCATTAGAACCCTTAGCGTATTACTCACACTTGTTTTAAACTCTCAGGCTGATACTTTCAACATCTTTGCCCTAGTTGAGTATGACATGATTCCAATGGCTTTGTTATACCTTCAAACATTGCTTCTTGGATTTTAGTATGCATTGTTATCTTTCCTCCATAGTTGGAAACAGCAGAAAATCTAAGGAAAACTATTACACATTGGTCTTCATAACTCTTGGCAAGGTATGAAGAGAAGGAGAAGCATGCTATATTCCTCTAATGAGATTTTGCACTTCTCTTGAGCCTTTGTCTCTGGGCTATGAACTTCAGATGCTTTTCAATGCACACCTTACTTGGATAAGACAGGATGGTCACAATGCATTGGAACTTAGTATAATCCTTCCCCCAGATCAACAAGGCTCTGATAAAATCACAACACCTTACAATCTTTTTTTTTGTCAGTTCTGGGCTTGACCTCAGGGTTTGGGCACTGTCCTTGAGCCTATCTGTGCTCAAGGCTAGCGCTCTACCACTTGAGCCACAGCACCACTTCCAGCATTTTCTGTATAGCTGAGGAATAGAACCCACGGCCTCACGTATGCAAGGCAAGCACTCTATCACTGAGCCACATTCCCAGCCCCCACCTTAGAATCTTTATAAATAATGTCTCCTCAGAGAAAGTCTGGCCAAGAAAAAAAATGTTTTGATCTATTCCAAAATCGTCCCAGTCCCATTTGCACCTGCCAGATACATGACATTTTTCTCCAATATTCACTGTGAGAATCTATTGTGCCCTTGGAGCTAAAAGAGGAACTTACAAAAGGACTGGTGGGAGGTGGTCTTCTGATTACTGGATTTTTTAGAAGCTTAATTTCTCACATTAGTCCACACTGTTTCCAGTAATATCTCAATAGTAGTTTTGGTTTCTCTACCTTGATACTGGTTTCCATTAAGGTTTCATATTACAAGTTTTGCTACAATCACTGTCTTTATTAAGTTCTTCTCTCTGGTCCTACTCGCTAGTTTATCCAGTACAGATGGCAGTTGTTGACTTTGTGTCCTCATTTCTCTGAAAGGCCCAATAAAAGTTGTTGATTTTTCAGCTATTCTTCTTTTTTATTCTTATGCAATGAAATAGAGAATTCCTAGCTTCTGATATCTCAGACTGAATGTTTCTATCAATCCAAAATAAGCTTGAAGTTTGACCATACTAATGCTAACAAAGAAATGATTTTTCAAGTACTCTCTATCTCATCACTTAACAGATAATCTGAACTGATTTTTTTAACAACAAACTAGTAGATAACTAGTATCATCTTCATTTTGTAAGGGAAGGTATTCAAATTGAGGGAAGTTAAATATCTAGACAAGAGTTGTTCAGATAGTAAGTGTCAAAATCGAACTTGAATCCAGGACAAAAAACCTGAACAGCATGTAAGCTTGAACTGTGCAAGAGCAAGAGTGAGAACAGAATGAAAGAGAGAGAAAGATGGAATGAGAAGATCCCCAAGATAAAGAAAAGGGAGAATTAAAGTATCTTCATACTCTAGATTTTTCCATATTAGAAGTATTGAGGATTGGTTTTACGGTCTTACATCTTATACACAGGTCATCTAGCACTTGAATCACATGCCCAGTCCCTTTTATGTGTTGATTTTTAGAGATGGTCCTCTTTATGCCTGGCCTTCCTTCCCCTGCATTCCTTCAACATTTATTCTCTTTGGTTACTGTGGGATGGTAGTTATGCTATGTATGGCTGTGCCCAGCTATTGTGCTTTCTCTGTAGCTATGATAACAGGCATATGCATTGCAATCAGACTTTGTTATGTCCAGGTTGGCCCTGAACTTATATTCTTCCCACAAAGTTAGGATTACAAGCGTAAGCTATCACACCCATCTACTTTCCTATTGTTTTTCAGTTTTTTTGCTCTCCAAAACTGACTTTCACATGTAAGACTGAAAATAATACAAAAAGGGTTTGACAATCAAAATGCATTTCACATTATTGACAGCAAGTATATTCACTTTACTCTGTTTTTATTTTTTTTAATTCTGTCATAGAGAGTGTTTTATTTGCCAAATAGATGATTTCGATTACTTTTTTAAAGATTTATTCATTTTTTGTGAAAATACCATACAAAGGGGTTACAATTACATGAGCAAGGTAATGAGTACATTTCTTATCAAGCATTGCTGCCACCTCTGTTTCCCCTTCCCATCCCTTCTCATCCCCACCATTCACCCCACCCCACGCCAAAGTCGTAAAGTTCGTTTTTTGACATAGCATCTTGTACAGCTCATTGTTGCAATGGGTCCACCTGCATCCCTATTTAAACAATTTGTTTCTTACCTTCCCGTCCACAAATTATACCAACATCAAATACAGTGAAAATGGGTTAGACTGTGGTGGCGGGACATACAAAGCAACAAAGAAATCATCTTATAAATATGTTAGAAACAATAGCAAGAAAAAAAACAATTGAGTCCTTATATTGGGGTTCATTTTGCCTAAAATCTACTTATCTGACCGTTTCTGTTTGTCTCAGACATATACTAGTTATTGCGAATAAGGGAAACCATGTACCTTAAGTTTCTTTGGGCCTGACTTACTTCACTTAATATAAATTTTTTAGAGTCTTTCCATTTCCTAACAAATGGGGCAATGTCATTCTTTCTGATAGAGGCATAGAATTCCATTGTGTATATATACCACATTTTCTTGATCCATTCATCTACTGAGGGTCATTTGGGTTGGTTCCATATCTTAGCTATGGTAAATAATGCTGCAACAAACATAGTTGTGCTGGTAGCTTTAGTGTGGTCTTGTTTGTGATCATTTGGGTAAATGCCCAAAAGTAGGATTGCTGGGTCACAGGGGAGCTCTAAGGGGAGTCTTTTGAAGAACCACCATACTACTTTCCAAAGTGGTTGAACAAATCCTATCAAAACCTCCCATCCTCCTGGATTGGAAGGATCAACATCGTAAAAATGGAAACATTTCCCAAGGCTATCTACAAATTCAATGCAATACCTATCAAAATTCCAACCTCATTCTTCAAGGAAATAGAAGAGACAATCCAAAAATTCATATGGAACAATAAAAGACCCCGAAGAGCAAAAACAATCCTTTACAGAAAGAACAGTGCTGGAGGAATATCAGTATCAAATTTCAAACTCTACTACAAAGCCATAATAAACAAAACAGCTTGGTACTGGCACACGAACAGACCTCAGAACCAATGGAATAAAATTGAAAACCCAGAAATTAACCCACAGACCTATAGCCATCTAATCTTCCATAAGGGAGCTAAAAAAAATTGAATGGAAGAAAGATAGCCTCTTCAGTAAATGGTGGTGGTAAAATTGGTTAACTACTTGTAGAAACTAAAGCTAGATCCTTATATATCACCCTGTACCAGAATCAACTCCAGATGGATCAAAGACCTCGGAGTCAAAGCAGACACTCTGAAAATATTACAGAACGGAATAGGAGAAACCCTGGGTCTCCTTGGCACAGGCAGAAATTTTCTTAATAGAAACCCAGAAACACAACAAATCAAAAAAAGGTTGGACAAATGGGATTGCATGAAGTTGCAAAGCTTCTGCATGGCAAAGGACATAGCTAGCAAGAGCAATAGAAAGCCCACAGATTGCAAGATCTTCACTATCTTCACTAGCCACACAACAGACAAGGGTCTCATATCTAAAATATACCTGGAACTCAAAAAATTAAATCCCCCAACAACAAATATTCAAAGAAACAACTGCCCGATAAATAAGTGGGCGAAAGACTTAAGAGAAACTTCTCTGAAGAGAAAATAAGAATGGCCAATAGACACATGAAGAAATGCTCAAACTTCCTAGCCATAAAAGAAATGAAAATCAAAACAACATTGAGATACCACCTCACCCCAGTTAGAATGGCTATAATCAAGAACTCTAATAACAACAGATGCTGGAGGGGATGTGGGTAGAAGGGAACCCTACTGCATTTTTTTAAATTAAAAAAAAATTTTTATGTTCTTGTAAAAGGAGTTGCCATTCACTGAAGCAGTTTATGAAAATGGTGCATCTTTGTCAATGTCACCCCTTTGGACATTCTCATCCACCACTCAAAATCCACCCCTTCCCTTATGTATCTTATTTTATGTTATGTATTGGGTATTTTGCCACTTAGCGAAGAAGTTTGTGTGTACAATGCATCTTGATCTATATCCCACTTCAAAATCTTCACCCTCCTTCAACCTACCCCTTCCCTTACATTGTTCAATTCTGTGTTAGATATTCTGAATTCTTGCCTAAATTTTTGACTCTTTCCCCTTTCATTCTTCTATCCCTCTCCCCTTGGCCCCATTCTCCCCTCTTATAAATACCCATTTCCTGATATATATATATATATATATATATATATATATATATATATATATATATAGTTGGACTTTGACTTAAACTCTTTAGTATTCATACTATTTGCTTTCTTTCTTTTTCTTTTTCTTTTTTTGTCAGTCATGGGGCTTGAACTCTGGGCTTGGGCACTATCCCTCAGTTCTTCAACTCAAGGCCAGCGCTCTACCGCTTGAGCCACAGCACCACTTCTGGTTTTCTAGTGGTTTATTGGAGATAAGAGTCTCACAGATTTTTCTGCCAGGGCTGGCTTTGAACTGTGATCCTCAGATCTCAGCCTCCTGAGTAGCTAGGATTACAGGTGTGAGCCACTGGCACCAGGCTTATTTGCAATCTTTATAGAGTCCATTGCACTTCAGTTATTTCATTTGTAACCCTTGTTTACCAACCGTGTTTACTTGTAGATTTGTAGGCACATTCTAGCTGCCACAAAGGATGGATACCGTGCAACCTTTGGCTTATTTCACATAAAATAATATTTTTCCAAGTCTTTCCATTTCCTTACAAATGTTGCAGTATATTTTGATAATTCTAAGCAAAATTTTGTCTCCTGGTGAAAATCAACTTGTTGTGATTGGTACTAGATATCTGGGAAACTTTGAAATATGTTTTATCTCAGTAGATGTGAAAGAACAAGGAGGCATTTCATATTTTGAATTAGATAGTCTATTGTCCCAGTGATATATAATCTTATCAACAGGAATAAGGATAAGAGGAGGTGGCTGTCGTCTATGCCTGGCTGGTTTAACGTTGGGCAGAGCTGGTATTTTATCACCACTCTAAAAAGGTGTCATCATCTAGGTGTAGAAGAATTACTCAGGTAAACTTCAGTCCAGTTAAGGCTAAGAGACTTGCACATTCTATAAATCAATCAATAAGTCTTTACCATTCCTTTAGCTTCTCCTTGAGTTGAAAAAAAAATTAAAAGCAATATGCTCAGTTGCAGTGAAAGGAGGCAGTTGACTGATGATAGTGGATCCAGTTCTCACCAATAAATTTTATCTTGACTTATTTCATAATGCTTTTTCTTCCCATGTGTATTTATTGACAGTTGCATACAGCCATTGCTCTGGTTATCATCAAAGCACTGAATATATTAAGAAAACTATCTCAGACCAGCAGGATTCTAAATGTTGAAAAAAAAGGTCTTGTTGAGGGAAGAGAACGTTTTTGAACCTAAGCTTCTGCTGTCAATGCACTGATAACAAGTAGAAATACACCTCACTTTAATTTTATGAAACAGTAGTCATTGTTATTCCAATGAAGATCGATTTAACCCGATGGGAAAGAAAGTATCAAGGAAAGTAGAAAATAGAAGTTACTAAACAATTTACACTTAGCTAAAATGAAAACAATTCATTTGAGTAAAGCAATTCAGCACTTGTCAAAAAGTGCTCTTTAAGGGAAAGTAAATTAATAACTGTGTCTATGTAAGACAGCATTATTTGCTACATTTTACACTAAGCCTTTACATTTTTCTTTTACAGAAGTATGGCTAATAAACAATGAATAATACTTAATAAGAATGAAAGTTTAGAAATGAGATGATAATTTAAATCAATATCTCTGAAGCACTAGTTGATGTATGTTTTAGCACTTATCATATCATATAGTAGCTGCAAATGTGTTTGGGTGTATAATTGTTATGGTGTATGTGGAAGAATTATTTTATAGTTCTGTTATTGAGTGGTGGGCTTACTTCCAAATATTCAAGGTAAAGTCTATAACTCATTCATACTTATTTGATAGAACTGTCATTATCAAATATTACAATCTGAGTGTTTTAAAACCGCAAAATGTATTCTTTTTCTTTTCCTCTTCTTTTTTCTTCCTTTCATTTTTTCTTCTTTTGTTCCCTTTTCTTTCTATTATTTTCTATCTTGTCCTTTTGTAATTATCTTTTTTTAACCATGGCTCAAACTCGGGTCCTCACACTTGCTTCTCTTACTTGCTTAGTTTGAAATTCTCTTTCTTTAGAACTGTGTACGATGTATCCAAATGTATATCTTCATAAGGGTTGAGGAAGGGTACACAAATTGAACGAAAAAGAGAGAAAGTACAGCAGTGGAGCTCACTGGACTGAACTGGAAAGTGAACTACACAAGTTGTGTGTGGATTCAGGAGGGAAGGGCTGGGAGAGAATAAGGGAACAGAAGATACTGTACAAAAGGAAATGTACTCGTTATCTGACTCATGCAATTGTAATCTCTCTGTGCATCACCTCTACAATAACAATAAATTAAATTAATAATAAATAAAACTGTGTAGCACAATTAAATTTATAAAATATGTGGGTAGAGGAACTTCCAGCTAAATAATTCATATATTATTAAAAAAGGTTTAAAACTGCATTGAGGTAACCCAGTGATCTCCATTATTTGAAGTGACCAACGACTAACTACAAAACACTACTATTTCCCCTGTCCCAAAATTGAACATTTTATTACAAGAAAATTAATTTTTTTACGTATGGAGAATATGATCCTCATATTTCAGCCTACTGAGTAGTTAGAAGTACAGGCATGAGCCACCAGCCCTGTAAACACAGCCTTTTAATCAACATAGAATCCAGTACCACCCACTGCATCTCATCCAGGAAGTCCTCTTTTATCTAACACATACACACTTTGGATGCTACCTGCCTGACAGTCACTTAGTAAATGTCTCAATTATGCAGTCAACTGTCAAAATATTGCTATACTTGGCTTCTAGTAACACTTCTGCTACTTACTAATGACCCTAAAGTTCAAGCATCATCATTCAATTCAGATATGCCAGAGAGACACTGTAACTTCCTCCAATGAAAATGTGACAAAATATTTTAATTATAAGAAAAACAAATGTATGTTCTCTTTGCTGACATCCACAGTAAGAATGTCTCTCCTTTCTATGAAATTGTGAAGACTAATAAAAGCAATTTCAATAGCATAAGCCTATGCTATTGAAACTCAATAGCACGTTCAGATCAATTTTAATGCTCTATTTTGCTATAATCTATTTTATTGTTGTTAGCTTGTTCTTATACCTCATTTATCATTTAAATTTTGTCATAGATATGAGTACCAGGAAGAAATTTAGCAAATATGTATTCTTATTTTTATATGTATTTTTGAGGCATCCATCTGGAATCTTGGAGTAATGGGAAATCTATGAGTAATGGGAAACTATTGAAATTGTCTTTGTAAAACTTCATTTTCTTTTTAGTAGGTCCAAGATCAGGACTCAAACTCAGTACCTTTTACTCATTGGCTGGAACTCTACCAAGTGAGTCACACCACCAACCCTTCAAATGTCCTAGATGCAACAGCAGTATAAGTACATCCCATCTTGACCAATGTCACTCAACCCTTTCATCATTCTCTCCATCTCTCCTAACCCCACCTACTCCCTGATCAGGACTCAAACTCAGTACCTTTTACTCATTGGCTGGAACTCTACCAAGTGAGTCACACCACCAACCCTTCAAATGTCCTAGATGCAACAGCAGTATAAGTACATCCCATCTTGACCAATGTCACTCAACCCTTTCATCATTCTCTCCATCTCTCCTAACCCCCCCTACTCCCTGTGAGTCCATTTCACACACATACACACATACTGAATATAATGACTGCACTTTTCTACCCTTCCTGACACAATTCATGTACCTTCCTTATCTTTTAAAAATTATCATAAAGGTTATATACAGTAGTGTTACAGTTATATAACTACTGAATATATTTCTTCTTGAACAATGTTATTCCCTCCCTCATTTTCTCCCAAGTCAAACCCCCAACTCCCTTTCCCCCCCAAGTTGTAAAGTTCATTTCCAACATAGTGTCTAGTGAATATTGCTGATGCTTTGTCCCACCATTTCTGTGATTCCCCTTCCCCTCCTCAAATCAGATCAGCATATACAAGACAAAGGGTACAGACATCAAAAGCAGTGAAAAATATGAATAAGCCAAAGGAGAAAAAAAAGAATTGCACTAAAGAACTGCACTAGTACACTTAAAAAACTCTTGTTTCCTTTCTTAGAGTTAATTTCAATAGCCATCATATTATATGGTCATATGAACATAGCTGTTGAGCCATTGTGATCCTCTCCTAAGAATATCCTAGACATATTCTAGTTATTGGAAATGAGGGAAATCATGCAGCTTATTTTTGGGGGAATCTGGCTTAGTTTGCTCAATATAATTTTTTCCAAGTCTTTCCATCTCCTTACAAAAGGGCCAATGCCATTCTTTCTGATGGATGCATAGAATTCCTTCATGTATATATACCACAGTTTCTTGAGCTGTTCATCTTCTGAGGGGCATCTGGGTTGATTCAATATATTAGCTATGGTAAATACCTCCCTCCTTTTGTCCTCACTCCCTGCAACTGACCAAAGTTTCAGCATCCCAGTATTCATTTTGTAACTCAACATAAATTGTTTAAAGGGATTACTAGATTGTAATCCTGCGCTGCATATATCATACTTTAGTTAATATGTATGTGTGTATATACTGTAGAATATATATTAAATATATATATATATACTATATATAGTATATATACTATGTTATATATTAATACAGTATTTATTTATATATACTGTATATATTATATATACTAAATTAAATATACTTTAGCTTTTATATATATATATATATATATATATTGACCTTGCACTAATTCTTTGTAATATCATCACATGTGTAAATTAAGTATTTCTCTTTAAACTCAAATCTGGACAGTAATATATACACAAACCTTTGGAGGCTCTTCATTGCTTAGGGAGACAATACTAGACTATGTTTTCAGGAACACAATCCACTAAATCATTCATTTTGTCTCTAGTCTCAATTCCCAAGTATATCTCAAATTAAGACTTAGAAGCAAAGAAAAACTCTTCACAACTGCTCTCATGAAATTTCCTCTACTTTATGTTTTTACTGATAATTGAATCTCTACAGATGTTTTAAACTCAAATGCTTCTATCTTAGATATATAGTCAATGGAAAAAATCATAACTTCTTATCTTTTGTGCATATCAAAACTTACTCATAATGCTCTGCCTTTACCCTGTGTCTTATGTTATGCATATGAATATATTTATTTCCACTTGTGTATGAAAAGCCAGCACTTAAAGAGGGAAGCTGTGTTTTCATAATTCTTAAGCAAATCTTTCCTCTTATCCTTATCTCTTGATCTCCTTCCTTGAATATGATAAGTGTGCATTCATTGAGTATTGGCTAAGTTTGAATGATAAAACTTTAAATAACTTTATGAAATTTGCTTACCAATTTGATTTTTAAATTCTTACTGTTTATTCTTGTTTATTTAGTCATTACTTATAATAAAGCGAGCCTACTGATGTACTTTTGTAGTGATTAAATTGAGTAGATAACTAAGTAATTCCAAGTTTAATAGGATATTAACTTTATTAATATTTTTAATGACAATGACACCATCTGTATGGATCTTCCTCACCATCAGTGAAAGAAAAAACCCAAATGACATCAGTGTAACAGGACCTTTAATCTCACACCTGACATGAGTCTGGAACACAGTGAGAAATATAATTTTTCATGAGCTTGTCTTATATCAGGCAATTGTTTTAGATATAAATGATACTCTATGCATAGGTACTATTTTTATTCTATTTGCCCTTGGAAAAACAATATATAAAAAGTTTAAAGAATTTTCCTACTGTCAAAGCTCCTCTTCCCACTAAGAAGGCCTATTTTCTTGCATTCAGAAACCACTTGCCAAAGGAAAATGAAGAAAGGACAAGGGGACTATTAAAATAGAGAAAACTATCTATGTAGAAGTTGAACTAAAATATTCTGACTATGGTTGAATGAGTCAGAAAATGCAAAAGGCAGCCGGACACCGGTGGCTCACACCTATAATCCTAGCTACTCAGGAGACTGAGATCTGAGGATTACTGTTCAAAGCCAGCCATGGCAGGAAAGTCCATGAGACTCTTGTCTTCAATAAGCCACTAGGAAACCAGAAGTGGCACTGTAGCTCAAGCGGTAGAGCGCTCACCTTGAGATGAAGAGTGCAGGGTTAACACCCAAGCCCAGAGTTCAAGCCCACGACCAACCAAAAACAAAAAGAAAGAAAATGCAAAAGGCAATTTTTATAATTAGAAAAGTGTGGTTATTAGTTAATGGGCTTATGTCCTTCAAATCCTTCTTGTCCTTATAGAGAAAATGACTTCTCTTGTAAAATATAAAGTGCATTTTTAACATCTGCATTTCAAAATATGAATCTCTACTATCTATTTGCATATTAGAAGTAGTAGTCTCAGATGCAGTCAAGGCCCACTTTTCATTATACTCGGAGATGGCTATTCCTCAACAGTCCTCACCATGAAGAAAATGACACATTTCTTTTTTTACTTTAAATTAACCAGACTCCCAAGTACAAAACATTATGATTACATTGAGAGGGAGGCTTAGAATCAAATTGGTTCCATGATATACATAGTTATTGATTCTCCTTTTTAGTAGCTCCTTTTACATATCTTTAATTCTTAACCCTTAACTGATAAAAAGTAATAGTCTATTTCCTCTGCCCTATCTCTGTCTTATTACTGAGTCTAATATATTCTTTTCTGATTTGGCCAGAGAAGATAGACTATCAAATTGTCATGCAGATAGTATTTCAGATGTAATGAAAAATTTAAAACTATTTGCTTAAGGGTCTAGATTCTCTGTAAGAATAGACAATTTAAGCAGAACTATGTTTACTGTAGCTCCTGATGTCAATAGCTAAAACAAAGCACTGCTCTGTCCACTGTAAAAGGGAATTTCTTCAGCCAGGGCTAGTGTCTCCCAGAACACTAATACAGTGGTTTTTTACCATATATCATCTGTTTGCACCACTATCTTCTTTCAACACACGAATTCTTCTTAAGTACCTAGGTCACAATTGACTAGGATGTCCTTCCCTTAAGTTTTAGGCATATATTTTATTATTATGGTCCCTGAATCTGTTTCTTATCAGAATATTTAGTTTTAGAAAACTTAAAATTATATTTTCCCCCTCTTGAGTGCTGTTTATCTTTCTTTCTCAATTTTAAAACTCATAGATTTCTTCCTATAGAACCTGAATTTTATGCTTTCCAAATGTAATCAGCAAGGAAGATGGTACTCTAATCTCTTATAGTATCTGTAAGTGAGTTAGGCGGTTAAAACTTCAGTGTAAGTAATTGGTAAACACAGATGACCATATCACATTGATCAACCTTCTCAGAATCCTCCAGTATTTTTATTTTACTTACTGTAGTGTAAAAACTCTTTCACCTTTTGTTCCCACAAAGTTGTTGAATCTCTCACTCTTGTTGCAAAAGCCTCAACCCCTCTCCACAACAGTTTCTTCAGGAAACTCTCCTCTGGCTGTTTAAATATGTCCATTGTATTCTGTTTCTTTGACACTGTCAAATAAGGAAAAACAAAAATGGATCAGCATTCTAAATATTTTATGGAAAATGGAAGAAAGTGTACTTTTCATGAAAATAAAAAAAAATATTTCTGCCTAGGCATACATCTGCATTCCCATTGAACTTGTGTAGAGAAAGTTTAACCCCAGGCTGCTTTGCTCATTTAAGTGCCAGCCTCACTCTATTGGTATTTGAATTTGTGACCTCTGGTTTATATTTTTACAAAAGCCAGAAGGAGGTTATTTTCAAGTAGCTTATGCTTTAGGCCCTGAAAGGCCCCTGAGGCAAAGAAACACAAAGGCCTTCTTAGAACAGAAAGAAAAATGCAGAGCATAAAACACGGTGAACTCTCATTCTTTCTGATTGTTCTTAGGCAGAGAAAACAAAACACAAATGAATTTTCCAGTAAATTATCTTGCCACACATTATTAGTGAAGTGTCATGTTTCTTGCTCACCTTCCTCATTTCTGTCCCCATTTGTGAATAATTTACCAAGAGAAATGCATTAGTAGCTTTCTTTCTATTTTGTAGGGTTTTTCTTTTCTAATGAAGTTAGAGGACACCTTTTTTCGTAAATTTTGATCTGTAGGATTTAAATGACAATAAACATTCTTTAGTCTGTGAAAGTCAACTTGAAATATGTTTAAATGTACTCAGATTCTCCTCCATGGAAAGAACTAGATAAATTCTAATTCATTCGAAACTACTTGACACTTGAGCTCCTTCTGTGGTTGTTAAAATGCCTCCTGTCCTTATTGTTTATCTCTCTGGGATGCTGCATACTGCTTTCTACTAATCTGTTCTGTAATGTCATCTTAACTTACATTTGCTGCAGGTGAAGCTGTTCTTCAGGAAGGAGTCATAAATCACACAGACACTTGTTCAGGTATCATTCTCATTTTTCAACATCAGTTTACTCACTAAACTTTCTACATCGGGAATTTCTACTAATTAGAAAGTTTAAAGCTGGTGAAATAGTGCATAATATAATAATCTCATGATTTTTTAAAATGAAACACTGGAGTTACAAATACAGGCCTGCCATTTGGTTCTCTAAGAGAAAATTCTGTCACTGCTATGATTCATCCTTTTCTACAGAAGAAACTTGAAGATCATGATGCAAAAGTCAATCTCTCACAATGTTTGTGTTTCCCTTGTTGTTGCTGCTACTGTTGTTTGTTTATTGGGGGTTTTGGTTTTAAATCTAAGCCTTCCTTTCACAGTCAGGAAGTCTGAAAGATAGTGCCTGAAAAGTAATACAACATGATTCTGAGAGACTTGCAAAAACTGGATAGCTCTTTTTTTTTTTATTGTGAGAATACTGTACAGAGGAGTTACAATTACATGAGCAAGATAACGAGTACATTTCTTATCAAGCATTGTTGCCTCCTCGTTGTTTCCCCTTCCCATCCCTTATCTCTACTCATCCTTACATTATTAATTGGTACCTGGAGACATAGGTGCAAATTCATTCATTGGGCATATAAACAATCCAGAATTCATCTACAAATAAAATCTGCTGTACTAATGTGGCTTTAAATTGTGATTGTATTGCTGTCAAGAAGAAAATTCACATTGGCGGAGCCTAGCCTGCCTAAAACAGGCTTAGTTTGTTTTAGGTTGCAGTAATGAAATATCAGAGATTGTGCCACTAACAAGAGAAAATTTATTTTTGTCTCAGAGTTCAGGAGGCTTAGAGGTCTACAGGCACAGTAACAAGGTCTCCCAAAGGTTATCTAGCATGACAGAGGGCCAGTGAAAGCAAATACATGTCAAAAAGAGCATAGATTGGCCTTGCTTGATTACAATTGACTCCAGTGAGAACTAAGCCACCAGCCCAGAATAGGTACTGCACTTTTTTGATGATCTAAGCGCCATTTACAAGTGTGCCCCCTCATTCTCTCAGTGATATACAAAGACCCAAAGACTTCCCATAAGGTTTCATTTCTTAGAGATTTCACCACCTTTTAGTAATAGGCTCTTATAATGCTATTAATACATGGGGCCTTTGGGGCAAGTTCTAGATCAGCAGGGTAACATACAGTTGAGGGACTACTCCTATAGTTGAGCTTCCAAATAATGTACAGATTTCACAAACATGTCCTTGCTCCTCAGAATTTGGAAGAGTATTCCATCCTTCTCCCTCCTTTGCCTGCCTCATCTCCATATCCATATGGAGTTTCTTCTGTGTTGTGCTGCTTATTTGCTTTTTTATTTTTTACTCCAATGATTCTTAACTTAGGTTTAACTAGAAAAATTACTGTGGAAATGAAATTTTGTATCCTTGTATTTCTTGAATATTTGCAAAATAGATTTTAATGCATTAATCAAAATACCAGAAACATTGAGAAGACTATGTGGATAGAAGATGTTAAAACTGGACCAAAATAATTCAACGTTTCAATCTCTGGTATTCTTTTGATGATATTGTTTGTATTTCTGTTTTTAAATAAGCAAGCCCTGTAAATTTTGCATATTGGTGTTATTATTTTTAGTTTTAAATATATTCTTACTTCAATTTTTTAAAATATCATATACATCAAAAGGAAATTCCATATGTTGAATATATTGTGCTTTAGTAAGTTCAATTAGTAGAGTGCTGGAGCTGAAGAGTTGAGGGACAATGCCCAGGATAAAAGTGCAAGCACCATGACAGACAAAAAAAAGAGTTAGTTTCAGACTTTGGGTCTTGCATCCATTGGGAAATGTGATACTTTCACTAATCTTTCTGTGAAAAATTATGATACTTTAGATGTATTCATCTTGGGACAAAAAATGAGTTTTAAGACATTTAAAAATTGGTCACTGAGTTGGGGATTTAGCTCAGTGGCTCTGAGTTCAGTCTTCAGGTCTGGTAATTACATTGTGAAGGTCCAGGAAACAACACTGAGAAAACTATTTGAAAATACTATCACATTGTGCCCAAAACGTTCAGACTCAATTATAAAACACAAAATACTAAGCCCAATTCATTCCACACTTACTATCTAATTATATCCTTCTTGATCATTTAAACACAAACTAAGATGATCTATAAGTGTCTAAATTTGAAGAAAGAAGCATTGGACTGTCATCTTGTGTCACATGTGCACTAGTGAGATGCCCCAGCCCCTCATTACAGGTGAAAAGCCACAATACAACTTCAGGACTTTTTGTTCCCAATTGCATCAAACAAAATAATTAAGCAAATTGTATTTTTGAAGTTGTTAAATAAAATCAGACTAACTTTGGTTTTCAGAAACTAGAAAGAGTAGGAGAGAGAGTGAGAAAAGGTTGAATAACAAGTATGAGTTACATCTACATAGACATGAGAAGTTCTGGAATGCAATTGTTCTAAAGAATGACTGTAAATAATAACATAACTTACCAACTTAAAGTCTTTTAAGATATTTGAGTAGTTTAATTTCAATTTTTAAAATTTTAGTGGATTTGTGAATAAGCAAGAACTGTGCTATCATGTTAGGAAGTGTTGTTATATCTGACAGGGAGAAAGTTATTTGTTCTTAGTATTTTGATATTTTGATTCCTGGAGGAAACTTTAATAGTTATTTCAAGCAAGGCTTGATTATAAAACAATCCACAAACCATTCATTGCAGCTATATTAAACCTGCAGCAATTAATCCCACTGCCAAGTTCAACCAAATGAAGTAGAAGAAGAGAATTGCCTGAAACTATGGGTTATTGGAAATCTACTGATAGGCAACTCCAGGAAAATGAATGCTTATCTGTTCAACATTAACTAAGAGGGACGTGTTTCCTTTTGACTTATTTTGGACTGACTTTATGAAAGTGAATCAGCTGATTTTCTTTGAAGTATGTTAAGCTGCATCTAAGAAAGTCACTTAGAAATATCAGATTACTAGCAACTTAAATTCATACTACTTAAATTATTAAACAGATGTGGTTTGCAGCGCACTCTAAATTAAAATTTTAGTTTGGTTTTATTCTAATTCTTATCCTTCACTAAAATATTTCATTCCTCACTCTGTATCCAATTCTCTGTGCTGTTTATTTTTTGCTTTAAAATTGCTTACTGCTTATGTGTTTGCTTAGAGGTCTTTATCTGGGCAGCTGGCTTCTCAGTGAATATGCCATAGGGGTAGGCTGTCTTCGTGAAGTCAGAATAGCCATGCTTGCAGGTGCCTTGCAATTGTCCTATAAAGGGCTCTGTCTCTTAGTCACCCCATCCTGTCCACTCCCAGAAAGACATAATATTTCATTTTATTTTTTATTTCATTTTTATTGGTTGGTCCTGGGTTTGAAGTCAGGGTCTAGGTGCTGTCCCTATGCCTCTTTGTGCTCAAGGCTAGCAGCTCTACCATTTGAGCCACAGCACCACTTCCAGCTTTTTCTGAGTAGTTTGTTGGAGATAAGAGTCTAACAGACTTTCCTGCCTGGGCTGGTTTCAAACCACGATTCTCAGATCTCAGCTTCCTGAGCAGCTAGGGTTACAAGTGTGAACCACTGGCACCCAGCTTTTTATCGATTCTTAAATACACTATAGGTCAAAGTTATTAGGTTGTATTTTTATGTTTTCAGTTATTTATAGAAATTGGTAGACATATTTGTGAAATTTTCAGCAATGCAAGATATAATGAAGAACTCTGGAAATAGTTGTAGTAAAAATGCCAATATTATCATTGACATAAAGGATTAAAGAAGGCTTTCTTGGAGTACAATAAACTTATAACAATGGTGACAGGTAACACTTGAGTAGACACCAATAAACTCTGGTTCAGAATTATAACAACTCTCAACCCAGCAGAGAAAGGCCAGGAAGATGTATCTAGACATAGCCCTTCTACCTTCTCCTGGTGATTCTTTCTGTAGTCTGACCTCAACTTGAAACTAGAAGAGGAAGAATCTCATTGGTAAAATCCCAAAATGATGAAGTAGGGTTGGGAAGGTGGCTCAGTGGTATAGCACTTGCCTTGCATGCATGAGGCCCTGGGTTCGATTCCTTATCCTCAGCACAAGAAAAAAGAAAAAAGCCGGAAGTGGCGCTGTGGCTCAAGTGGTAGAGCGCTAGCCTTGAGCTGAAGAGCTGAGGGACAGCGCCCAGGCCCAGAGTTCAGGCCCCACAACGGGACAAAAAAAAAATAACAGTACCAAAATGATGAAGTAAGGAAGAGTAAGATTAGACCTTCAAGAACAGGTATAAAATATTTGGACTCTAAATTTAGTTTATAGCTGCCTACCTTATTGCTGCATAACTTATATTATTTAAATTCCACAACAGTTCAGTTCTAGTAGTTGAGAAAGATTCAGCTCACTAAGAACACTTAGATGATAACTGGTAGAATAGGAATTGTCAACATTATCTGATTCATATATTGAAGTTCCTGGTTATTACATTGATCCATGTAAGTCCTCCTATGCTTTTAGTTAATATATATATATATATATATATGTATATATGTATATATATATTTCAAAAGGTACAGATACATCCTTGGTCCTTGCTCTAGATTAAAAATATTTGAAACTTACTTTAAATCTAGTATCTGTACCAGAGCTCTTTAACGATTTGAATATTTTTTATCCTGATCTATTGTTTGAAAATATTTTTTTCTTACCTAGATTTTCCCATTTCATTTTCATAGCATCTCCAGATGTCAGTTTCAATCACTCCAACATTATCTCAGCATTTAACATCAGTTACAACTCAGCCCAATAAAGTGAACACTATGCTTTTATACAACAGGCAGTTTCAACTACAGGACAGAGGCAAGGGGAGAGAGTTCAAAGCATTTAAGCATAAATAAGACATGATAGGGAAGTGGCACAATGAAAGGAGAAGGGTGTTAGCATTCCAAAATTACAATTACTTATTTGTTTTGTGGAGGCCTGTGAAGATGAGGAAAACTGTATTTTGTAAATACGGTGTTCATTGTTACTTCCTATGTGAATTGGCCAGTTACTTAATTTAAATGTTTCTTGATTATATTGACATTCAATTTTCAAAATAACAGTACAAATCCTCGCAGACTTTTATAAGGATGAAATAAAACTGGGTAAGTTAAAGTGTGTAAAGGTTTAGCCAGGTGTCAGTAGGTCACTCCTGTAAACCTTTGTTACTAAGGAGGGTAAGAACTGAAGATTATAGTTTGAGGGCAGCCCCTAAGTCATTGAGACTTGTATTTCCACGTAAACATCAAAAAGTTGGAAGTAGTGCCATGGACCAAATGGTAGAGCACCAGCCTTGAGAACAAAAGTCCAGAGACAACAACCAGGCCCTAAGTTCAAGCCCAAGAATAGCATTCACATACAACCACACATTCAAAATTTGTATGAATGGTAAGAAAGCAAAAATGTTGGGAAAAGTCCTTAAACACTATCTAAAGACTAACAACAATAAGATTACTGACTCTTTTGGTAGGTATTTATTTTACTCTTGGCCTAATATACTGAAGAATTGACTTTTATTTCTAGTTTCTAGTACATAATACAAAATCATTGAGACTGTATTATTAAATTGAATAAATGAAGCTCATGCATGGTTATTGCCTGATATTGCTGTAAGTCACATTCTGATAAGTTGCGTGTGTTTAATAAAAATAAGTAGTTTTGTACATGAGAAATGAATAATTTCTTTAGTAATTGCTAAATCACATCCTTCCTGAAATTCATAGCATGTTCTTAAAAAGACATATTTATTTGTCAGTTTATGCATATTTCAAAGCAAATTCAATGAAAAAATATATGTGCTTCCTGAATTCTTTTTCAAAAAATGACACTCAAATTCCTTGTATTTTGCCATGTTACTTTTGTACATGTTTAAATTGGTGTGTGGGAGGGCGGGTAGGGTCAGGGGAGGTGCTAAGACCTGGGCCCTTTCCCTGGACTGGTATTGGGCAAGATTTTTGCTACTTAATTTGAGATAAAAGTCTTCTGGATTTTCCTACCTGGGTTGGGTTTGAACTATAATCCTAAAATCTCAGCCTCATTTTATTTTCGGTTGGTTGTGGGCTTGAACTACTGTGAGATGGTGAGTTTTCTGTTGTGTAATTCTGTCACGATGTTTACCAATAGCACTGACCCAATACCAATGAGGCCAGTGACTGTGGTCTAAAACCTCTGAAATTGTATGTCAAAATAAGTGTTTACTTCATTTAAGTTGATTTTCTTAAATAATTGTCACAGGAAGAGAAAATTCTATAATACACAAATTATTTAGTTTGACACACTATTTTGTTTAGTATTATTTCTAATGTAACATGAAATTAATACTATGTATATGTCTATAGATGTGCATATGCTCACAAATATATATATTTATATGCTATAATAAACACTATTAGTTGCAAATTGGTATTTTAATAATGGTAGAAATATCTATTAAAAGTTACTATATATGACAAAGGGAAAGAGAGCCTATGAGAGAGCTAAGGATTGAGGGAATCAAAAGAGATAAAGAGAGGGGAGGGGAAAAGATACAGAAATAGAGATAGAGACAGAGAATGGAGGGAAGGAATTAAGTTTCTTTATTCCTAGTCTTATAAAAATTAAATTAGGATCCTAATCACATAGAAGTCTAATCTGATACAAATTAATACATTCTTTTTCTCTTTTACACTCTCACTAATGAATAAACAGGATAAAAAATTTATACATGTTTACACTGAAACATGTATCAGGGATAAATATAAAATTTCTCTTCACCCTCCCCTTCAACACGAAGAACCCACTGAGGGTGGACTGAGACATAAAACTATTATAACTTTCTGTTAGAATATGATATCCTTTTCATGCAAGATTCAATTTGGAACATGTGATTCATTGTGACACTTTTTACAGAATTATTTCTTTTAATTGGGCATGCTCACATACAGCTTTTGCTATCTCTGAAGTTATCACGGAAGACCTTTGTAATCGTCCTTCAAAATTAATGAATCAAATGCTTGTGAACACATGGATTTCTGAAACACATTTTAAAAAGATGAGGAGGGCTTAAAAGTCAAAGATGATAAGAAAGAGGATCAACTAAATGCTCCAGCCAATAATCTAACTCACTCCTCACTGGCTTTGAATTTTAAATTTGAAGTGTTTCACTACACCTGAATTACTTGAATTACTTTGGCTCAGTAAGTAATTCCAATAGATCAACCCTAGAGATAATCTTCCAACTTTAAATTTAGACTTGCTGAAATGTCTGCTCTCATCAAAATATCATTTTACACGTGGAGAATGTTGTCCTATGAAGATCTAAGGAGCTTTAGGATGAAAAACACATTAGGTATATTACATTGCATGCATAATATAAGCTTGACTCGCTTCTCAAGGTTTCACATTTTTATCAAGTTATGCAGTTCAAATACAATTCAAGGAACTCCTCATTATGCTTGCATCTCTCTAAAGGGAAATGGTAGAAATAATAGTTATTGTACTGGTACACTGTTGAAGAAGACTAATTAACTTAGGTCAAAGGATATAAAAACAGAATACTAAGTAGTTAGAAAAAGGAACAGATTTCAAGAAGGAGAAGACCAAGAAAATAAAACCCAGGCTTGGATATATTCATTTCAGGTACAGTTCCTCTTAACACATTAGAACAAGTGAAAAATAAACAGTAAGGACTTTCCATTGTATCCGACCTACACATCATTTCTACCTCCCAAAGTCAGGTCACATTTGTGTAAGTAAACCTTACAATTAATGTATATAGTAGGGTTGCTGACCATAGTTTCTTTAGGGTTCTAGCAATATCTAAAAATTACTAGAGAAGCTGAACACAACCATCATATACTTAGAAACAATAAAAAAATGAAAAAGTTATTTGGATAAATAAATGAACAGCAAATCAGACAACGCAGGGTAAAGGACATGTAGAATAATCTCCTTTGATTTATAAAATTTTCTGACCAATTGAGAAAGACAATACTACTGCAAGATGGTTGAAAGTGGGATAGTATAGGTGATTTTATTTACTGCATTTTACAAATAAGTAGCAGACCATGGTACAAGGTCATGATATACAAAGTTAATTATTTCAGCTTATGTATAAATAAGGTAAAGCTTGGTTTGTGTTCTGCTGCTTGAGTCCTTCCTAGATGCTTGGCATTCACTCTTGAAGCACTATATCGTACACCCTCATGTTCACCATTTACCACTACAGAGTTGATTGTAGCCTCAGTTTACCATCTGGAAAAAAACATGTTTTACTTTTAAAAGTAGTTCTCCTGCTCTGAGAGATGGGATGTCTTCCTTCCTTCCTTCCTTCCTTCCTTCCTTCCTTCCTTCCTTCCTTCCTTCCTTCCTTCCTTCCTTCCTATTTTCTTTCTTTCTTTCTTTCTTTCTTTCTTTCTTTCTTTCTTTCTTTCTTTCTTTCTTTCTTTCTTTCTTTCTTTCTTTCTTTCTTTCTTTCTTTCTTTCTTTCTTTCTTTCTTTCTTTCTTTCTTTCTTTCTTTCTGTCTTTCTGTCTGTCTTTCTGTCTGTCTTTCTGTCTTTCTTTCTGTCTTTCTCCCTCTTTCTTTTTTTCTATCTTTTTTCTCTTTCTTTCTTTTTTTTATTCTTCAGCTGAGAGCTCTTTTTAAGACTAGGTAAAGTTCATAATGTGAAAAATTCATTCAATCACATTATTAATCCTAGGTTATTATATCATCCCACTTAAGAATGTATCTCATTGTAACATCAGGTATATGTCAATTATTGAATTATCTTAACGGGTATAATTTATACATTATAATCTATTACAAAGAGTACAGTTAGAAGATGATTCCTTTCTTTCTTTCTCTCTCTCTTTCTTTCTTCCTTTCATTCTTTCTTTCTGATCAGTCATGGAGCTTGAACTCTTTGTGTGGGTGCTGTCCCTCAGCTTTTCAGCTCAAGTCTAGCGCTCTACCACTTGAGCCACAGCACCAGTTTCCTGGTGTTTTATTGGAAATAAGGGACTCACAGACTTTCCTGCCTGGGCTGGCTTTGAATTGTGATACTCAGATCTCAGCCTCCTGAGTAGCTTGTATTACAGGTATGAGCCACCAGCATCTGGCAAGATGATTCATTTTTAATAGACTTTTAACGTATAAGGTAGTTAGAATGGATCCTAACATTTTGCCTTGAACACTTGTTGTATACATACAAACCTTTGTGTTTGCCTGTGTATCTCCTGTGAAATTTTGAGTTAATCTGAGGAATTATTGAGATGCTAGGCAAAAATGATTAAAGGTTTTCAGAAGACTATTATTTTTCTGGATGGAATGTCAGTTTCCTCAGAGGCCACCTGAATAATTAATCTCTATAATCCATACTTAATGAAAATAACTTCAACTTTTGAAAGTTCAAGTTTACATCTGTGGGATTTATGGAGTTAATGCCTACAAATGACTGTTTTCAGAAATAAAGTACTTGTGAGTACTTTTTTATTATTTTTTAACAAGAAGTATCATCAATACTCAGGATGCTATGATCTAAAGATTGCAGTTTGAAGCCAGCCCAATTAATATTTTATCTAATTAAACACCAAAAACTGAGAAGTGGTCCTGTGTTTCATGTGGCAGAGTGTCAACTTGTCAACTTCAGGAGGAAAAGCTAATGGATCACACAGACTCTGAGTTCAAGTTCCAACAGTAGCACAAAAAAATACAGAAGAAATATCGAGTATATTGTTCTTTCCACAAGCAATCTTTTCTTTGATTCAAGAGATAAGGCAAGACCAAGTAATATCTAGAGATCTAGTGTTCAGAATTTACATAGACTCATAGAAAATATCTAAGATGAAACAATGGTAATGAAAGTGATATCCCTGCTATTGTTAAACTTTAAAAATTATTGAAAAATTACCATCTGGTGAATATTACACACAAAATATATTATAACAATGTTATGAATATATTGCAGGCTATCTTTTCAATGAATTTCCTGAAGTCAAATTGAATACAGTCTCTTACTAATATGTTCTCAGCAAATAGATATAAAATAAAAATTCTTAGAAGAGTTTTAGAAGGTTTGGGAAAAGCTTTTGAATGACACAAAAGCTTTAGGATGTATTACAAATTTTCTGTATAGTATTCTCTCAATTGGGACAGATCTTGAACAGCTATTTAAAAGACAGTAGATGAAATAGTTTATTGATAATTATGCATTTACACCAAAACAATTGAAGCTCTTATATGAAATGTAAAACATTTTAAGCTAACTAGTATTTTACATGAATAAGAAAAGGCGTTTTAAATTGTATATATTTTAATTAAAACTTTCACCGTTCTTAATTCTATACTACACATTTTAATTGTATTCAACAAAAATGCAATATTTTAAAATATTCTATGAAAACCTGTGACTCTGAGGAATTTTACTGACATAGGCTGATTTGGCCATTGAACTTCTGAAAGTCTGTATTGTATCCCTAACTAAAAAAATGGTATTTTGAAACTCGTCATGTTTAAACCAATAGTATTAACAAACATATTTTTCTGATCAAAAATCTAATTCAAACTCTGGCTCTTATATGACTTGTAATAAAAAATAAATATATCCTTCAACCTTGAAAAACAATATGATGACTATTTTAAGGATATGCCTAGTTTTAAAACTAAATTCAAGTTTTTAGAATTAGACTGAAGGGATGATAGAATTTGAATATTAGTCTTTGCTTTTTCATTTGTCTTTAATTCACATTATTCCTTCATAGTTTGAATGGACCCAGAAAAAATACCTTAAAATACCATCAATTTCATTCCAACGTGAAAATAAAACTATGTTAGTTTACAAACCATAGTATAAGGACTAGAGACCAATTGAGTCAACAGAGGTTTATGATGAACAAAGCCTGCCAGAATAAAACACAAATTAAGTAAATTCATTGCAGATGTTATAAATTTTCTGTCACACATTTTAAAATAAAACCCTTTTGTCACTAAAATAATATTTCTTCAAGTCATTAGCTCAGTGTAAATATTAAACATTCTTGGAATAAAGAGCCACAGAAGAAAATAAAGATTATCATGACTATACTAGCAGAAGTGATTTGGTATACACTGAAAAAGGATTACAAGATGCTCTTCCTTGGTCCACAGGTCACTTGCAAGCACCTTCCTTAATCTGCTATTATTTAGGTAATATCCCTGCATTATTACATTTCTACCCACTTATTTTCATTTTTCATTTCATAGAACTCTGAGAACAAAGGTCACATTATTTCTAATTATTTTTGGCCAAGACTGTGGTCTATCTTGGTAAATACTCCTTGTGAGTCTGAGAAGAATGTGCAATCTACTGTTGTCAGATGAAACACTCTGTAGCTGTTCATTATATTGACTCTTCAGCATATTAAAGAGTTAGGTTGTATCCTTATTACTTTTTGCACTCATTTTGTCCATTTCTACAGAGGAAAGCTAATGCCTACTATAACAGCATACATACCTATTTCTTTTGTGTAGTCCTATCACATTGTGACTCCTATATTTTGATTAAATATATTGATAGTTAAAATGATCAACTTTTCATGTGAGTTAATTGCTTTATCAGTGTGTAATTATTTAGCAAATTTAGACTAATAAGAAACTCTAAGTCTGGGTAAATATTGAGATATAAGTATCGTTAAGTGAAATTGATTCAGAGATTCATGGATGCCTAAATTCATACCCAGCATTCACAGCTAGCTTTCTCTATTGCATATTAGAACAAAATTTCTAATAAAGAAATATCTTATATGCAGAACTCTTATAACAGGCTAAAGTGTAATATTTTGGTTGGTTTGAGTATGTGAAGTCTTGCTTCCCCTAACTTTTCTTATTTGTACATACATTTCTGTAAAGAAAAAGATCATGGGAAACATGTTTTAGAAAAAGTTTAATTCTCATTTTCCTTTCAAACTGCATTGAATGAATATTTTTACAAATAGAATTCCAAGGATCCCTTACTCAATGTATTTATTATGTTGCAATTTTTTAAAGTTCAGAGAAAATAACACAAAGCAAAGAAGTATCTGTGAGTAATCATAACACAACACCTTTGAATTGGGCTAGTCAGATTAGCAATCAACTCCTCCTGTACAGGGAAGAATAGAGGTAATGGGAAATGATTGAAGTGTTTAGAGAGAATAGTGGATTGTTTCAATCATAATAGAAGGAAACTGATTCATCTCATTTTTAATTTTTATTAAAGTATTAAATTTAATTTCTAAAAATCTCACTTTTTCTACTGTTAATTGAGTTAGTGTAACTGTAATTTTGTAATTTCATTTTTAAAATGTGTATTAATTCAGATTCTCACATTTCCAAGTCAATACTGTTTCTGTAACTTGTGTGACATATTTCAAAACACCACAAATGAGTAATGGTCATTACAACAAATTGGTCATCAAATAAAAAACAAGATGCATGTAAATATAAATTTCAGATTTGGCCCATAGTTACTAAAAAGGAAAATTTGCTAGATGATTTAGGCTATTTTTTTCTTTCCTTCTAACTTTACAGGAAGAACTACAGAGAAATAACACATATATATGACTTTTCCAAATTGCAAATGCTATCAAAAATAGTAATGAGTGATTACATTGGGGACAGCATTCAATGTACATGACTGTTTCTGAATGATAAAATGAGGAATCAAGCCAAAGATGGTCAGTAAATGTCTTTTATGTGCAAGTATTTTGAGCCACATTTAAGTTTTCTGCTTCTGTATTTGTAACACATTGGCTTTCTCTGAAATACAAATTTAATGTAGTGATGTATTTATTGTACCATTGCTACTCCCGTGGCAATTACAGAAGTACAATGGGAAGACATGAATGACATATCACTGCTCAGGTAGGATAATGACCAGGGACAAGGATCATTTATCATGCTTTAACCAGCATTTAAATTATGATGAAAGTGTGCTGAGACTCACTTCTGCTGATTTCATTAGAATGTTGTCATATCCTCCTGAGGCAGGCATTTCAGTTCAGATTCCCCCACTGGCAACTTAGCAACATTACAGGACAACAAAATGAGCCATGAATGATGGGAAGGGTGTTGAAAATACAAGAATACTGGAAAGTAAAGTAAGCTTTATTATCTTGCTTATTTTAAAGTGAAAAGGGCAAGTACATGCATTGCTTCATTTGTTTTAATTGATAAATGTTTCCCATATGTCTGTGGTTATCAAACATTGTCTATGCATTAAAAGTGTGTGGCCTAAATAGATCCGTCATAAAATGGATGTATCAACAACAACAACAAAAGACTTCAGGATTAGGGCTTATTGGCTTCCTGGACTTAATCATTCAGTATCATGAAGCAGACAAAATAACTCATGCAAATCATTCATCTTCACATTTCTCAACATTAGTTGAGGCAGAACTATGTGGCAGGTATTGTATGAGATACCAAACAGACTACAACAATATTCCATTTCAGACACTAGAGTTTGAATCAGATGACCTCAACTGAGTTACATGGAAGGGTAAGTCTCTGGGAATGTATTGTACATGGGTGGCATTAGAGGTAATTTTATGTTTCCTTTAAAAGATTTATTTTATAGTAATTTTAAGTTTGTATCAAAATTAAGAGAAAGCTACACATATATCATATATATTCCTGACAGCATCCCACATCATAATATCCTCCTTAATACCCAAAGCATCTTTGTTGACATGGATGGACCTGAAGTGAAGCATCATAATTAAGATTCATTGTTACTACTGTATATTTATTCATTTGAACCAATGTGTGATATGTGTCCATGATGTAAGTAACGTAAAGTATATTTTCAATGCCCCTAAATTTCTTTCTTCCACTATTCACCCCTACATGTCCCTCATCCTAACACTCCCTAATTGGTTGTTGGTTGTTTTTTATGTACTTTCTCCACAGGTTTTATTTTTAAAAGTGTCAATTGTACCCATATATAATTTAGCATTTTTGTAATGTTTTAGCTTTTATTTAGTAATATACATTTATGGAAACTTTATGCATTTATATAATTTAAAAGTTTATTGTTAGTTTATGTATGTATGTATGTGTTGAATAATATTCCACTGTCTGGGCATACCACTGTTTATTTGTACAGTCACCTGCTGAAGGACATCTTGTTTGTATTCATGCTTTGATTGTTATAAATAAAACTCATAAATATTCATGTGAAGATGTTCATGTGGACAATCAGGCTTCAAAGAGCCTGATTATTGGAATGTAATGTAGCATTCTGCTTTGTTTTATAAAAAACTATTAACTTCTCCTAATTTGTTCCATTCACATTGGCAATGACTGATATTCCAAAATTAATTACTCTAATAAGGATGTGATACGATTTTGTTGCTGATGAAAAGACATGTTGAGTCTGGTTTCATGTATTGATTTGTCATTGCAATCTATGTTATTTATTAGGGTTTTTGGCCTAATTTGTAATCAGGTTATTTATATTCCTAACATTGTGTTTTATAACTTTTTATACTTTGGACAGCATTTCTTTAACTGAAATGACTTTTTACAAATTATTTCTTCTCTGGAGCTATTTTTCTCATTCTCAGAGCAGAATATTTCAATACTAATACAGCCTAATTATCAAGATCATATCTTTTAACTTGGATCTAAAATATATCAACATAGGGTCAGTCATCTAGGTTTTCTCTTATGTTATTTTCTAATAACTTTATATTGTACAATTGTTTATATTGTTCAAAAGATTTATAATTATTGTGTTAATTGTTGTAGAGTTTAAGAAATTTATCCAAATTTTTTCTTCCCATGAATATCCAGTTTTATAGCACCATTTATTGAAAGACTATGCTGGTTCTATTGTTTTTGTTCCTTTGTTAAATATAAGATGACTCTTCATGTGAGTATACATTTGACTCTCTATTCAGTTTCAAGTAGGTATACATCTATTGTTTGTTAATACCACAGAGTTAATTACTAAAAAATTAAAATAAATCTATGTTTATAGTATCAGTCCTCCAACATTGTCTTTTTCTTTCAATATTGTGTTGGCTAATTTCAGCTTTAGGCTCTTTTATCTGAACTTTAGAATCGGATAGTCAATAACCCAAAATAATTTGCTGGATTTTAATTGAGGTTGCATTGAGTAAATAGATCAGTCCGGGAAAAATAGGCAATATTGTACTTTTCATTAACCCTAAACTTTTAGTCCTTACATGGATCTTGTAAGAAAGGTATGCAACTTATATTTATGTGTTTCTTTTTGGAAGGGCTAATATATAGTTTAAAATTTTTCCTTTCAAATTCCTCTTAATTCATTGCTTGAAAGTAATTGGCTTTTGTGTGTTAAGTTTCCTGAAATTTGTAAAAAAAAATTAGTTCTTGGAAGAATGCCATATTTAAAGTTATTTTTTCTTTTTGTATTATGTACACTTAAATTCTTGTTTTCCTATTTCATTATACTACATAGGACTTTTGGTATAATATTTAAAAAAGAGATGCAGTAGGAATCATCTTTGCCTTCTTCCTATTCTCCTTTGAAATTTAATAGGATAATACCTTTGGAATTTTGTACATGTGTTTTGTAGGTTGAAATTTACCTCTAGTCCTAGTTTACTGTTAATTTTATTTTCTCCTTAATTATGAATAGGTGTTGGGATCTGTCAAATTCCTTTTTGGTATCTGTTCTGATTTCATTTTTTATAATCTGTAGATGTGATAAATTCCATTGCTTTTTATCTTGACCCATATTTCACGCATGCCACTTGTGCGGATAAATCTTGGTATTCCTTTTATATAAGAAAACATATTTTCAAATAATTTATAATGAATTAGTGACAATATTTGACCATAGACTTTTAAAAGGTGTCACAATTTAACAAGCATACAAAACAGAAATTACAATATTTTTAATATTTGATTGGATCTTGGTAACATTTAAGAATAAGGAAAAATATTATGAACCTCAAGAAAAAATACTGATTGCATAAACAAACATAATTTTTCACTTTGTACTGTGAAAGTAAATATGGTCACTGACCTAACAGAAGAAGCAAGACTGCAATAAAATTAAACCTCTAGAGAATTAGTTACATAAATAAAATAGAGTAACACAAATGTGCTTTATAGTTAATTTGGGGTAATAGAACGAGTATAAATTGAAATAACATGATGAGCTTACATATTTATTGGATATTAAGGCTAGTTATTAATTCTGACAATAACTGAATGCATTTATCTGTGTACTTTGATTCATGATAGCTTTTATGAAAATATTTTGGAGAAACAGCACATTTCTCCTGAGTTTGAGAATCAAATGCACACTACATTGTTCACTTTTATATACTAACAAAAACTCAAGTAACATGATCAGGCTACATTCATTCATTCTTTTAAAGTGCATGATAGCACCTCCTGATAGATTATGAGTGTTATTTATCTATGTCACTTCAGCCACAGTGTGAGTCAAGAAAGACAGCACTCACATTGGACTACTAAATTAGAATACTTATTGTCCTCATTAAATATAAACATATTAGCAGTGCTATTAAGAATAAGAATATTTTTGCTTTCTTACTAAATTAAATTTTCTTACTTTCTCTTTCTTTCTTTTCTTTCTTTCTTTCTTTCTTTCTTCCTTCCTTCCTTCCTTCCTTCCTTCCTTCCTTCCTTCCTTCCTTTCTTTCTTTCTTTCTTTCTTTCTTTCTTTCTTTCTTTCTTCTTTCTTTCTTTCTTTCTTTCTTTCTTTCTTTCTTTCTTTCTTTCTTTCTTTCTTTCTTTCTGTCTGTCTTTCTGTCTGTCTGTCTGTCTGTCTTTCTGTCTGTCTTTCTTTCTGTCTTTCTCTGTCACGAGGCTTGAACTTTTTTGGGCCTGCTGGGCCTGGTCACTGTAACTCAGCTCTTCAGCTCAAGGCTAGCGCTCTACCACTTGAGCCAAAGCTCAAGTTTTCAGTTTTCTAGTGGTTAATTGGAGATAAGAGGTTCACGGACTTACTTGCCTGGGTTGGCTTTGAACCACGATCCTCAGATCTCAGCCTCCTGAGTAGCTAGGATTACAGGCGTGAGCCACGCATGAGCGCCCAGCTACTAAATTCTTAACTATCAACAAAGAAGCCATATTTATCTTATGTACCAATGAAAAACCAACATTGGTTATTATGCATGGTACATTTTAGAAAAACTAATAGGTATTTTCTGAATGAGTATTGAATTAAACAAGTTAATTCAAGGAAACATTAAAGTAATATCTGATTTAAAAGTAACCAAACATACTTACTTTTAGTTAGGTGCTAAGAATTGAACCTAGTGCCTGGTTTCACAATTTTCTTTCCTAAACGCTGTAAATAACAAGATTTTTGTCTTCAATCTTTCAAGCTTTATTTTAATTTCATTTTGTTTGTATTATCTAACAGGCCAGATGTTGGTAATTCAAGAAGACAAGTCCACAGAGCTTTACATAACAACCATTGAACAGGGAACCAAGAAAATTCATTATCATAAACTTTGGTGAGGGTGATGAGAGAAGAATTAGGTCTTAAGCAAGTGCACAGGCCGAGCAAACAACATTGTTTAAAAGTCAAGACCTCTAGAGGAAATTCTGCTCAGAATGAGAGCTGAACATTAATGAATTGGACTCAGAAGAAGGTAGAAGATGAAGATAAAGCATGCTGTGGCAGGAAAGATTTCCATAGGGATAAGAGGTGAAAAGACCAGAGAATTGTGGAAAATGAATTACAAAGGAGTCTCTATAACCAGTATTCACTGCCTCTCCACATTCTAGGTCTGAATACAGTTTATTCAAGCTATTTCTTAGCTTAAAGGCACAGTCAAATAAAATATCAGTTCATCCTAGAAACTCTCTCTCTACCACCAAATTTACTACCAGAATATTCCTGTCTTGTTACTAAAACTCTCATCAAGGCCTTTCAACACCACACTGTCCCAGCACTGTTGTTTGCTGAATATTTTAAAGACAGAATCTCTCAGACTTTTCTGCTGACTTTGAACTGAGATCATCAATATCTCAGCCTCCTGTGTAGCTAGGATTTTGATCATAAAATACCAACCATACCACGTTTTACAAATTTTGAAATGACTACACCTTCATTAGTCAGATTTTCCTACTCCTGAATATTTATTACTTTATCTTCCACACTGAGAGTGCGTGGAAGGCTCAATTTTGTCTACATCCATGAGTCATGTCTAAGTATGCATTCATACATATTTAATTTACATGATTATATTTTTATGTGTTAGCAATTTCCTCTTTCTTGTGTTATAGATTGTGTTGTTGTCATGAATAGATGGATATCTGTGTAATTACAAAATACTGTATGCATGCTTTCCTTTCTTTTCATTAAGTACAATCCAAACAAACCTTAAATTTATATACATTGTTTTAGCAAATTGAGTATTATTTTAATTTTGAAGATTTACATATTTTTGCAGGTTAGAGAAATTCTCTAAATGTCCCTTAAAACTTTCTTTTAGGTATTATTTTCTCTTATCTTCTATATTCTTTATTTCTCTTAACCTGGCTTTGTATTTTCACAAATATCCCTTTTATTTAGTCATTATTCTTGATTTCTCCAAATGAACTGTATCTTTAATTGTTTGTAGCATGTTTTCTTCTTTGTTTTCTATACCATTTTTGTTCTTAAAAACTGTATTGTTGTATATTTGTTGAAAGTTTGTCCCAAAGTCTTACTATAAAACCAGAGTTGCCAGTCACAGGTGGTTCACGCCTATAATCCTAGTTACTCAGGAGGCTGAGATCTGAGGATCATGGTTCAAAGCCAACCTGGGCAGGAAAGTTATCTCCAATTAACCACCAGAAAACTGAAAGTGGCACTGTAGGCAAGGGGTAGAGTGCTAGTCTTGAGCTGATAGAGCTGAGGTACAGCGCTCAGGCCCAGAGTTCAAGCCCCACAACCAACAAAAATAAAACAAAAACAGTTATTTTGAGTTTAGTTTGCACATCATACAAAATAAAATAGGAAAACCTCAAAGCCTATAAGGTAAGCTGATAGTTCTAATATGTGTCTTGTTATTTCCTGCAATCATCATTCAAAAGAGGTGACACTAATCAAGATATATTATATTCATGTTTTTTAAATAGCCACCCCTTTGTACGCCTACTTAAAGATAATAAAAAATGCAAAAATGAGAACTCTATATTCTTATAAACTTAATGACTTCCCCTGCTTTCAATTTAAATTAACTATAATAAAGGCATATAAAAGCTTAGTGAGTGTCTAGTTGCAAATAGTAGAGGAGTAATAGGGACAAAATACAGGCTTATAAGGTGCTTGTCAAAAGTAGAAAGTAAGAATTTAGTGAAGATGGTATATGTTGTTTATAGGAAGCATTAAAGTATTTTGATCATGTAAAAGGTGTGATCAAAATTTCTATTTTATTAAGCTAAAATGTTTAATGAAGAGATTATATAAATTTATATTATTCTAAATATTATAATATTTTTATCACAAATATTGGTTGTCTATTGTCTAGTGCAAACTCTTTTAGATATATTGAGGTATCCCTAGAATCTTAATTCAATTTCTAACACAATAGTCGTGGTAGTTACCTTAAAGTACAAGAGTTCAATCTTCTTGTTTTTTTAAACCTAGTGTGTAGAAAATGTAATCAAATTATGTAAGATTCCAATTTCTATAAAACACATTTGAACCAACTTTTGGTTTTGTTGATTCTTTTTATGACTTATTTTAGCTTCTCATTGATTTATTTCTGCTCTACCTTTTATTGTTTCTTTCCCTTGACTGGTTTTGGGCTAGTCTTATTCTTGATTTTCTGGGACTTTGAAGTGCATCATTAGTTTATGGATTTGAGATTTTCCTAATTTGTTGATGTAAGCAGCTATGGATATGAACTTTTTTTTTGAGTTCTGCCTTTGCTGTGTCCCAAAGGAGTTGGTATTTTTTGTCTTCATTTACAATGAATTCAGAAACAATTGAATTTCTTTCTTATCTTTTCCATGACCCACTGATTACTCAGAATGAATTGTTCAGTTTCCATGAGTGTGAGTATTTTCTGTGATGGCTTTTGTTATTGAACTTCATTTTTATTGCATTGTGGTCTGAAAAGATATAGGGAGTGATTTGTTTCTTTGCATTTGCAAAGGTTTGTGCTGTGACCTAGGATATGCTTTATTTGGAAGAATGTTCTGTGAGCTGTTCAGAAAAATATATATATATATATATACACACATATATTGTGATGCTTATGTGTAGAATATTCTGTAGAAGTCTGAGAAGACTGGATGGACAAGTAGATATTTACACACAGAAGTCAGCAATCTCAGGGAGGTAGAATAATACAAAGAGAAACCACACCTGTGTGCCTCTACCTGGGACAAAATCCAAAAGGTAAAGATCACTGTGGAATCCACACTGTTCTGTCCAAACAGAGGGAGTTCATGTTGCAATGGCCTGTAAGAGAACTTTCATCTCAGCAAGCATCCATTCTTCTCTTCATCAAGGAAGAACTGAACTTCTTTGTATGTTTACTTCATATACAATTTATCCCTACTTTATATCCTCTTTCCATTATACTTCCCTTCTCACTAACTGTTCTACTCATGGTTCATCCTGATTTTTTTATTCTTTTACTTTTCACTTGCAACTTCTAACTATATCAAAACTATACTCTGCATAAAACTATACACAAAAACTGAAATAGAAGCTTATACTGTTATTTTTTGTAACTGTAACCCTTTAAAAATTCACTCTTCTTCCTCCCACATTCCTTGTTTCTTATCTCTTTCACCAGCTATATTATTTGACACATAATTTTAACCCAAGTAGAAGTAACTTTTATTCTACTAGAACACTACTGTACCATACAAGAAGAGTAGTCCTTCAAATATAATGCAGATCGTTTTATAGATAATATTGCCAATGGCAATTAAAAATATCTATTGAAATACTGAATTGATGAATGTGTTAGTTCTGAGTTATGTCAAGGTTAAAAGCCAACCAAGATAATTTTAGGCCTCACTAGGATATAGAAAATACTTCACTGAAAGGAATCTAAGCAACTAAAACACCATACCACCAACTTCAAAGGAGTAATTCTCAACAAGTAAGTATGAGACATGCATCAGAAATACAAAACAAGAAAGGTGATATAAACCAGGTGTTGGTGGCTCATGCCTATAATTCTAGCTATTCATAAGGCTTAGATCTGAGGGTTGAGGTTTAAACCCAGGAAGATCTATGAGACTTTATCTCCAATTAAGCACTAAAAATAATCTAGAAATGTAGCTGTGGCTCAAGTGGTAGGGCACCAGCCTTGAGCAAAATAGCTCAGTAATAATACCCGGGTCCTGAGTCTGAACTCCTGAATGGGCAAGAAAGAAAAAGAAAGAGAGAGAGAGAGAATAGAGAAAGAGAGAGACAAAGAGAGAGTCAAAGAGAGAGAAAGAAAGAGAGAGAAAGAGGAAGGAAGGAAGGAAGGAAGGAAGGAAGGAAGGAAGGAAGGAAGGAAGGAAGGAAGGAAGAGCAATATGAAACTTCAAAAATCAACATTCATATAACAAAGGATCAAAATGACAGTGAACTATAGGAAATCAATATTAGCCTCAAAGCAATGATAAGAATGGTCAGTTAGATGAAGAAGGCCATGTATAAGTAATTCAACACACTAAGAAAATGATTACAAATGAACAACAAATGAATTCAGATAATTCAATTAGGAAGCAAATAAAATCACAATAAATTCAAATAAAAAGTAAAATGAACTCAAAGAAATTACAGATAAGCAGCTAAAAGAACTCAAAAGAGACACATATAAACAAGTAAGACAAAACAGAAAATAGAAAGCTAGCATTCAGAAATCCTAAAAAGGGGAAAATAAACTGAAGGTTTGGAGATGAAAACTTCAGTGGAAAGTCCCTCCAGCAAAATACGTGGACAGAATGCAGAATTTTAGGATTTTGATAAAGTAAAACTTTTTTTGACTATTTTTTTAAAATTTATTTTATTTTATTTGTGAACATACTGTACAGAAGGGTTACAATTACATGGGCAGGATAATGCGTACATTTCTTACCGAGCATTGCAGCCTCCTCCTTTGTTTATCCTTCACATCCCTTCCCAGCCTCCCCCCTCCCCCCCCAGTCCCAATCCTTCCCCCCCACCCCCCCTCCCGCACCGACATTGTAAAACTCGTTTTCGACATGAAATATTTTTAATGGCAACCCTTTAGGAGCAGTTACATCTGAATTATTTTTCCTTTGAAACATACTGGGATGTCTTTGGCGACTAAATTCAAACCTCAAGTTAATTATTGGAAACCCAATTTGTTGTCTTCATCTCACTAGAATATGAGGTATGTGGTATGTAATATTCATAATATCGCTAGATACCTCATATGAGAGTAATTTAATTATCAGTACAGCTCAACCATTGTTTAATGTATTCTTAACAATTTGAAAGGCAGGTCGTTGGAAGGCTATTAATAAATTTCATGTTTGTTCTGTAGTTTTCTTCACCATTACTTCATATATTTAGGATCATGATACTATTAACTTTTGAATTCTGTTAAAACGTAGGATTTTTTCATAATGAAAAATCTTAATCACATAGGTACTTGAAAAACAGACTCTCAATTAAGTCAAAGAGTGATTACCACGCCAGTCTGTAAAATGAATCAGAGACTGATAAAAGGAAAGGAATTTTTGTCCACTAAGTTATACTATTGTAATACCAAAGAACATCATGGTAGGTACAGAATAAAAAAAATTCAGGCAATTACAGAAAAAAATGTAATCAGTTGCTTATAAATAAATTTATAAATTACAGTCTCTAACATCACACATTTTATATTCTTGGTCATGCCACTATATATAATCAACTGTGTCTCTCTGTAAATCTGTTGTAATGTCTTTAAACGTACATTGAAAAAAAATTAAGGGATCAAATATAGACATTAAAATTATATTTGAAGAAAGTTTTTAACTTAATGACTTTAGATATCAAAAAGGAAAAGCAGATGTAGAATGAGTGTGTCCACATTTAATACTTATTATGCATCTTCACAATATATTCAGTTACATAATTTTAAATGTATTTTGATAATTTGAATCTTGATAACATTATGTAAAATGATGATTCTCACTGAAAATTTAACCCTTGCCATGGAAGTTGATGTAGAAAAAAGCATTAACGAGCCATATTGTACATATGTGTGCAAAAAATAGAAGCTCGATCAATTCCCCATAAAATGAAGAAAATACAAGTACTCTCCTTATTTGGAGGAAGCATTTCTAATGAACCAAGCCACTAAACACTGTAAATGTTGAAAAAAGATAAACTCTACAATTAAGAGCAGTTGGACTGTTTCCTGAATAGAAAGAATCTGATATATTTAATAAAACATTAATTCTCAGTACATTTGAGGTTGCAGTACATTTTCTTTTGTAGCAATAAAAGTTTCTAATTATCAACCCAAGTGAGATAACATGAGGCATAAATGTTTGGAGCCAGAGTAGAGTCCCTGGCCTGATGTTTAATATCTACCACTTAAAATAATTATTTACTCCTTTCTATGATGATACAATAGCTGTCTACATAGCACAGTGGAAAATCATATTTACTGCAATCGAAGAGACTCATATGTATTCTCACTAGAGCTCTGAAGGGTCTGAAATTACTTATCTCTTAAACATTAATTTTCTAACTGCACACCAGGAATTTAGGTCACATTTAACAGTGGACATTCTTTTTTTTTCTGCTTGGTGGCAATGCTTCTCAAATTCTTCATGCAATAATGTATGCAGGATGGCCATGTCAAATAAGCTCAGGTAGTTAAATTCCAAACTACCCCTGATTTCCAAGTCTGATCAGTGATATAAAGGCTAGGATATTGACAAATCTAAATAAACAGAATTCATCCACTTCCTTAAAAATACTGGAAAGGAGGGAAACCAGCCACTTTTCCCTTTGACTGGGGATTTGCATGCCATAAGAACCCAAAATCTACTGTGCAATTGCTTGTGGCATGGATCCAATGCATGGTAGTCATCAATTGAGACATTGAATTGAAATCTTCTTTGTACAACAACTTAGAATAATTTTAAAAATAAAGAACAAAAAAAGCAAAGCACACTTACTATGAATGGAGATATTCTGAAGTCACTTTCATATAACCCTAATAACCCTGTGTCTTCAACTGTAAGTCAACTGCTTTCCCTTTCAAAATTAAACCAGTCAGGAATGAATTAGCAACTCACAACTAGATTAGAAGTAGTATTCCTTCCTTGAAAGATATTTTTGCAGATGAAAGGACAGTTAGAGAATTGTAGACTAAGAACATTGTAAATTTAGGCTGTTTTACTTTGACTTAAATTTTTCACTTCATAGGTAGTAATTATCATTTATTTGATTACAACTAGTTTTGAGAATGAAAGTAAAATTTAATTGGTTATAATATAGGATAAAATAGATAACAGTTTGTGTGATTACACCTCCCTTATTACTGCTATTCTTAGTAGTATATAATTTTATAGTTGATCTGACTACTATGTTATCCAAATTGTATTGGTTGATCACTGCTTCTGACACTTTGTTGAGAGCTTTGCATGTTTACTCTTATTCAACTTAAAGGACTTATTAGTATTACATTTATTTCACTATTATCCAAACTTATAAAGCAGAGTAATACATTGATCAAATTTAGGGATATCATCTGAATTCATGTCCAGAAATGTTTTCTTCTACCTGAGAACCCTGTCTTTGAACTCATCTTTATTGACATTCCTGTAACTCAGAGGGAACCTGGCTCTTTTCTTAAATCTTTCAGACAACTTCCAAATTTTCCAGTTTTCTCTCTGTGTGTAAATGTGGAATGGGTCTAAGTGGCCAGGCTCTGAACATTTCAAAGTGAATCCAAGAAAAATTACCAAATTGTAACATGACTGTTAATCTTGTTTGATCACAACTCTTTCCAAAAGAAAGAAAAATCATACTTCATTTTACTGATTCACCTTTAATGCATTGTATATAATATAGAACAATTTGGTGGGTAACATTTACATATTTTGGGTTTATAAAATGTCGTTTGGCTTCTAACACTACAACATTTATCATAAGTAATATATTTAATAAATTCTTCTAAGAAAAATAGGAGTTGTCATCCAAATGATGGTAGAAAAATAAGATTTTTTGACAGAATGAAAGGGTAGGATATTGCTAAGGGAGATATTAGTTTCCCAAGTCCTCAGAAAATGGCAAGATAGTGATTCTCTTCACTTGCTCCACAGCCAGTTTTCAAATACTCCTTATCTGCATTTTAAATTTGGGCAGAGCTTTTTTAAAAATTACTTTATATTTATTGGCTTGGTTGGTTTATAGCAACCCTAATTAATTGAAGCAGGGAAGACAAAAGAAAAGTGGATTGTGGAAGTTTGTATTTTTTAACTTTTTTATTGTCAAGATGATATACAGAGAGGTTGCAGTTACATAAGTAAGGTAATGAGTACATTTCTTATCAAAGTTGTTACCCCTTCCTTATTATTCTCCTACTTTTGCAGCTGAATTTTTAGTTGTTTGGGAGTCAGTTTTAATTAGATAGATAGATAGATAGATAGATAGATAGATAGATAGATAGATAGATAGATAGATAGATAGTTCCTACATATTAAAGGTATCTTATAGACATAAGTTATATATCTATACACAAAATATACACATATACATCTGTATGTGTATATTCTTGGGGAAAAATTTAAAAACTATATTCTGGGAAAACTATATATTATCCTTACTTTTGGACTGTCAAGATGATTTAAAGTGTAACCTCTCAATCAATGGACAGAGGCTACACTGTGTCTAAATGATTCTTTCTTTCTGAATCTCTTTTGTCTTTTGTTCCCTAAATGTTCCTTCTAAGCAGAGCCTTTGAGTTGTTCAAAATTGGCCCATTTCTTGAATTGTCTTCCCCTTTCAAACTTTCAGTTAATGTTTCTTTAATGGTTACTGTCAGAGCCTTACCAAAAAAAAAGGTATGCATATGAGTGTATGTCCTCACTAATGCACATAATCTTGAATATTTAATAATCCAGTTCTTTGAAAGGATGCAGTTTTATTTAAATGCAGGCTCATTTTCTTGTCCTTCTTGCAGTATATGTGCTGTAAAATTTCTGTTGGTACTTTTTAGTCTTCATTTTGACTTCATAATATAAAAATACTTAGGAGACATGCTTTTTTGAATGTCAAACATGATTTTACTTTCAGTAAGTACTGAATGCAGATAAGAAAAGGCAAAAATAGTGAACATTTATTGACTGCTCTGCTAACTTTTTCACTATGTTAGCTGATATATTACATGATTTAGTTTGGATTCTGAGTTTATGCAATTTGAAATTTGAGCAACACAGTTTATACTACACTAGGTGTATATGAGAAAAGAAAAATTTTAAACATTTTGGAAACATTCCTGAAAATAAGGAGCACTTTACACATTTCTTTTTGGTTAAAAATTTCACTTGTTCCCCTGTAGGACCATAGTGATGATGGGCTCTGAAAGGTATTCCTGTTTTTGCTTTGATTTGAGATGCTATTCTCCAGTTTACCTAAAATCATAGCTTCTCACGCTACTACTTTTTTGTTCGGGCTCATCTTTACTATGTTTTATTTTTTCATTTTTAAAAGCTTTATATTTTCTAGTCTTGTTTCAATTTCTATTTACCACTGTATATATATATATATATATATATATATATATATATATATATATATATATATGTTTATACACATATGTGTACTTATATATATATATATACATATACGTGTATACTTATATATGTATATATTTGTGTGTTTGAAAAAATGCATCTCAATCCAGTTCATCTCTGCAAATAAACCTTTAGATATTCAGCACAAAGCGCGTAATCTTCACACTTCTCCATGACTTTATGAAGCAAACCTACAGCAAAGCTGCTTCTACAATGATGTCATGAGATCAGCAAAATTTCCATATATTTATGGAAAAATATCAGAAACACAAATGAAACAATTTCATCCACAATAAAAATGAAATACTTGAGAATGCAGTTAAAATAATTAATTTAAAACTCTATTTGAAAACAACCAACCACTGATGAAATATTTAAATGGGTGAGTGGGAGATGGGAAGGGATGGGAAGGGGAAACCACAAAGGAGGCAACAATGCTTGATAAGAAATGTACTCATTATCTTGCCCATGTAATTGTAACCCCTCCATACAGTATTTTCACAATAAAAAAATAAAAAATAAAATAAAAAGATACCAGTCACTCATGCCTGTAATCCAAGCTCCTCAGGCAGGTGAGATCTGAGGATGGCAGAGTTAACCTAGCCCAGGTAGTAAACTACTCAGTAAAAGTAAAAAGTAGCATGTGGCTCAAAGTGGTAGAATGCTAGCCTTGAGCACAAAGAGTTTCTGGGACATAGCCCAGTCCCTGAGTTCAAAATCCAGAACAAGTAAGAAAAAAATTCATTTACTGCGAAGCTCAGCATTTCAACATTAAGATGTAAACTATCAAGTTTTATTCATAGGTTCAATACAGTTCCTACCAAGATCCTAGCAGATGTTCACACCAAACTTGATCAATTTACCTTAACATTTAACTAGGAATTAAAATTGCATACAACAACCCAAATAATTTTGGAAAAGAACCCTAACATAGCTTATTATATACATCAACAATAATTATGGAACTATTGTACTGGTACATAGAAAAATACACAGATAATGGAGATAATTATAAGTGTTGAAATACTAACATTTATTGTCAATTAGTCTTCAACTAAAGTACGAAGGCAATTCATTGGGGCAATGAATAAGTTTTGGAACAAATAGCAAGGGGAACATCAGATATTCTCATGAAAATTAAGTCAGATCCACTTCTTGTGATCACATGCAAAAAAATGAAAACCTCAGAATGGCTCATGTGGCAAAATGTAAAAAACTCATATGCAAAGCATCCAAAGCTATATGTAGGAGAAAAATTCTATGAACTTAATTTAGGTCAAATTTCTTAAATATAACACCACATAATAGATAAAAGAAAAATATATGAAGTGTGGGTTTTATAATTTCAAGAAAAGATGTTTTTAAAAAAAGAAAAAGAAAAGTCAAACCATAGACTAAGAGAAAACATTGCCAAATGTATGCTTGATTATGGACTTGCATTGAAAATATATAAAAAACACTTCAACAAGAATGCAAACCAGTTAAAACATGAGTAAATATATATATATATATATATAGAGAGAGAGAGAGAGAGAGAATAGATAGAATATATTCTATATAGAATATATATAAAGAGAATATATATTCTATATATGCTATATATTATGTATATAGAATATATCTGATATATTCTATATATTCTGTATATAGAATATATATTCTATATATTCTCTCTATATATATGTATATATATAGAATACCTGTTTCACCAGAAAACAAGATGAGAAAATTTAGGTCCACGATGGCTCAACTGAGACCACATAGTTAATAGTTAATAGCTACTATTAGATTTTCTAACTGTGAACCCAGCTTTCATTAATTTGATTTGTGAAAGTTCCCACAGATCTTGCCAAACTGAGATTCAGTTCTATCTTGCATGTCCTCATGGTTACCAGGAGCAAAGATGTTGCAGACAGACCTGGCCAATGGAGTGTTCTGTGGGCAGTGGTTGGATAGGGACATACTGTCTTGGTGAGCTTACTGGACAGCCTTTCTTCCTTTCCTAGTCTGCCCTTCTGAGAAAACCAACACTTATAAAGGCCTAACAAGCACAGAAAAACATATTCAGTGTCAAAAACCATTAAAAGCACATAGAGATACTATATATAGCTCTCTAACTCTAAAGTGACAGACCACCAAGTTGGGGGAGGGGGATGCACAGAAATCAGGTTCTATATATGGCTTATGAGAATGCTTTTACAGAAATTATACTCAAAATTACCTTCTAATGTGACAATTGCTATCCTAAATACTTAACTAAAATAAGAAGAATTCATACAAAACTAGTATACAAATATGCATAAGCTGCAGAAACATTGGCTAGGTGAAAAAAAACAGATAGGAAAGACCATATACTGAATATAATATACAGAAAAATTCCATCTGTGTATATGGAAAGCAAGAAACATTTGGAACTGAGTTTATCTACAAATGAACATGCAGAATATTTAATAGTGATAAAAATATTCTAAAACTACATAGCTGCTTCTCAGCTCTACAAATCTATGTGTGCATGCTTGTGTGTGTATATATATGTGTGTATATATATATATATATATATATATATGCACACACACATAGAGTTATCTATTCTCTTATTCCACTCCAGCTAACTAAAAGAACTTAAATGACTTAAAATGTTACATAAAGTTTGTCTAGTTCCAAAGCCCCATAGTAGCTCTAAATCTAGGTAAAATCTAGGTAATAAATAGCATACAGTGTGGCTTTCTGGAGCTTTACAGAGATGGCATTTTCTTGTTTATCAGATATTGCCAGAATTCAGTTTCATGCAGATGGAAAACCGGAATGTGTTTCCTGTTCTCAAGATACCAGATCTCCCATTCTTTGAACATAGTTTCTACAGCTCAAAATCAGCAACAGAATATGAGATACTCTTGCTGGCATCTGTCTGATCCACCCCAGGTCCTTGTAACCCTTTTGTTCCAACCAGAAAATGTTTTAAGGTTTTGAAGGCTCATAGGATTGAGGCTGGGTCCTCATCATCTCCTTGTTCTTAAACTTAAATGCATACATGCAAAATTTATTTTGCCAATGAAATGTAATTGCTCTCATTCAAGGGATCTGGATGTCATGCATTCAGAGATATATTTTTCTGCTATCATTAAAGGGGAAGTGTGGCTTAGTGGTAGACTGTTTGCCCAACATGCCTGAAGCCCTGGTTTCAATTTCTAGCACCACATAAACAGGAAAAAGCCTCAGGTGACGCTGTGGCTCAAGTGGTAGAGTGCTAGCCTTGAGCAAAAGATGCTCAGGGACAGTGCCCAAGCCCTGAGTTCAAGCCCAGGATTGGAAAAAAGCGGGGGAGGGGCTGGGAGCCTTTGGCTCATGCCTGTAATCCTAACTACTCAAGAGGCTGAGATCTGAGGATCGGGGTTCAAACCCAGCCCAGGCAGGAAAGTCCATGAAACTTTTATCTCCAATAAACCACCACCAGAAATGGTGTTGTAGCTCAAGTGGTAGATCACTCACCTTGAGCTGAAGAGCTAAGGGACAGTGTTCAGGCCCAGAGTTCAAGCCCCACGACCTACTCCCTCCCCAAAGAAAAGGGGCAGAAGGGTAGTAAAGAGAGTGGATGAAAAAAAAAGCCTTCAGATTTCTGAATAAAGATACATTTATCACATTATTGTCACTTTAGCATTGGAAAAATCAGATTCAAATGATAAGTGAACACATTAAGAAAAAAGTAAATAAAAAACAACATCTATTTCCATACAATGTTTTAAAATGCAATCCATGTACTAATGTTAGAATAACCTATAGAAGAGTCTTTCCATATGGAAAAAAATATTCCATATATTAATATCCATCAGTAAATAAGGAGAGTTTAATTTCTTCAGATATCTAAATCTTTGCTTTTCATTTTCTCATCTCATTTAGCCCAAGGCTTTAATTTTAAAACTCCCCCCCCCAATTCGACATGTCAGAATCGTTTTGATTTCTGTATTTTTTTTTCCCTTGAGGTCCATCCATGTGTCATTACTCCACAGGTCCTAACAGCTATGCCAAGACAGATCTGGAAACAGCGGAGTTCTTCATGTGGTTTTCAATAAAGCATTTCTTAAACCATGTAATAATGTATGTGTCTACTTTATGGCCTTCTTTAAAGACTTTTTTTCCACTTCTGCTTTTCACTTTACCTACTCTCTTTAACTAGTCTATTTTTTTCTTTTAATGGTTTGAGTAGTGAATCTGTGCCTTTCGTAGCAGGGGAAAACTAATCAATTTAAATGATGTCCAGAAGCTTGCATTCTTACTGCTTGCCAGTTAGAATTACAGTATGGATGACAGAAAAAGGGGAGCAGAAGAGAAATCAGAACTCCCAGATTAAAAACTTGGGCAGTAGGGAGGACCTGGAAGTCCTCAAAATACTGGACACTCACATGTGTTGGAGCCAGCCCCTGCCACCTGGTGGCTGACCTCCAGCAGCGCTGGCCAGAAAATCACTAGAAATGACCCAAACCCCAAAGACATGGATAATGAGCCACTTGTGTTTCCTTTCCTGCCCCTGTCTCTTCACATTGTGGAGAAGCTACATTTTAACAGAGAGAGGATTTGAATATGCGACATTGAAATAAAACATGAGACTAGTCAGCTTTTAGTAAAAATGTGGTCAAGAAGGATATCTCTAATGAATAAAAAGGAGCATCTTTTTATGAGCATGATTTATAATTGTAAAGCTTCAAATAAAATATTTGATATTAATATTCATCTATGATATTTATATGATATTTAATTGCTTATTAAAGCCTTATTAAAGCCCTGGGACCTTTATACAGGCCTTTCACAGGATCTCCTCCTACATATGTTTCATAACTCAGCTGCCTTTCCTGACTTCCCTGAAAATTCTCTCTAACTGTTGTTCCTTCTGTGACCCAAAGTCCATGCTGGTATTTGTTTTGTTTTGTTTTTATCAACTTATGCTGGGTTATTGTATTCATCAGATGTATAAAATTTAGAACATTTGGAGCCAAAGAAGAAATTAACTATATTAACTCTTCCATCCATGCCTAGAAGCTGACTCCAGTTTTCGGGAAGTTGGAAATCAATGGTTGAAATTGGTGCCCTTGTATTAGTAGCAACATGCTTTCAATAGTCAGCCATACAGAAACTGCACTGATCGCTGGCATGAAGCCATCAATTCTTTAGGTCCCTCTCCTGAGTCCTATAATCACTTTGTAAGAGACTCAAAATTATGCATACCCAGGCCATGAAATACACACTTCCCTCTATTTTCTTCAATTTTCCAATTGTATTTCTCCTCCATTTGCGCAGATATAAGAAGTAAAATGTATTTCAGCCACACTTTTCTCATTGTTGGCATACAGAAAAGCCATTGATTTTTGGGGGTTAATTTTATAACCTGCTACTTTGCCAAAGTTTTGAATCAGCTTGAGTAATTTGGGAGTGGAGTCTATGGGATTCTTTAAATACAAGATCATGTCATCTGCAAAGAGGGAGAGTTTTATTTCTTCTTTCCCTATTTGGATCCCCTTTATGTCTGCATCTTGTCTTATTGCTGTAGCTAGGCATTCTAATACTAGATTGAAGAGAAGTGGAGAGAGTGGGCATCCTTGTCTTGTTCCTGAGTTAAGAGGAAATGGCTTTAGTTTTTCACCATTGAGTATAATGCTGGCTGTAGGTTTGTCATATACAGCCTTTAGCCCCTCAGTAGATGAATGGATCAAGAAAATGTGGTATATATACGCAATGGAATTCTATGCCTCCATCAGAAAGAATGACATTGCCCCATTTGTTAGGAAATGGAAAAACTTGGAAAAAATTATATTAAGTGAAGTAAGCCAGGCCCAAAGTAACATAGGTCCCATAGTTTCCCTTATTTGTAATATCTACTATATGTATGAGTCAAACGGAAAAGGTCAGATAATGTGATGTCAGGAAAATGAACCCTTAGATATGTATTTTAATGTTTTTTTCTTTCATGCATGTGTTTCTAACACATATATAAGATTATCTCTTTGTTGCTTTGTATGTCCCTCCCCCACAGTATAACCCCTGCTTTCACTATATTTGATGTCAGTATAACTTGTGGAGGAGATGGGGAAAAACCAGTTGTTTAAGGATACAGGTGGACCTGTTGCAACAATGAGAAGTACAAGTTGTCATGTCCAAAACGAGCTTTACAACGTCGGTGTGGAGGGGGGGGAAGAGGGGGAAAGAGAAGGATTGGGATTGGGGGGGAGGGGGGAGTCTGGGAAGGGATGTGAAGGGTAAACAAAGGAGGAGGCGAGGCTGCAATGCTTGGTAAGAAATGTACGCATTATCCTGCCCATGTAATTGTAACTCCACTGTACAGTATGTTCACAAATAAAATTAAATTAAATTAAAAAAAAAGAAGTAAAATGTTTGCATCTCTGGGGATGGGTGGGAGGGCGAAGAAACAAAGTTTTTGTTCTGTAAATCAGGTTAAATTGTGACTGGATAATTGATTTATTTGGTGCTGAAAAATCTGACACAATATAAGATTTGCCCTCACTATTTGAAATGATTTCCCTTTCCAAGTCAAATGTTAAGCGTGGGGATTTTAAAACATTTGCACATTCTAGTATGGTATAGCAACAGTTTTTGATTAGCTCTTATGTGCGTGACCTAGGCATTTAATTCCACCCTTCCAACCATCTGCTTTTAGAAATGTGCTACCTTCCTTCTGCATTGAAGAACAAATGTGACTTTTGAAACAGGTCCACTGCTCCATTTTATTAAATAGAATGGGTGGTAAATGTGACAGTAAGTCTCTTTAAAGATTCACTCTGGCATGGCAAACGTCGTAAATGTGAGTTAACATTCTGGAGACTAGCCTTCACAGATAGCGGATATGCAGAGTAAAATAGGATGCATCTGCTGGAGGCATACCCGCCTTCCTATCAAGCCAGAGAAAGACAGAATCATTATTCTTCTGGCAAAGTGAATACCTAGAAAAGAGCCCTGGTGTGCATTTTCAATTCTGGGTAAATATCTTCTTCGTAAACTAATCACTTAACACATCTCTATCTAAAGACCAATCTCTCTCATTAAAAACAAAAGAACCATGCTTAGTCCCTAATTCTGTTTAGTTAGAAAATTGAATTACTTTATGCTTTAAATCTCCATTTGTCTTTAGCAATTCATAGCCAAAGGCAGAAATAACTGATATTGTGGAAATGTATAACTGTTGCGGCATTTATAATATCCAATAGGAACTATTAGGATATAAGGGGAAAGTAGTTAATTATAGAAAATAATATTCCACTAAATATCAAGACAGCTTTCCTTCCAGAGATATTTATTTTTAGATTTTTCATTGGTATATATTAATTGTACAAAGGGGTTTCATTGTTAAAAGTTCAGGCATGCAGATAATGTACTTTGATTATATTTATCCTAACTCATACAGACATCTAACCATGCTTCACTCAGTGATACTTAGTGTACAAGAAGAGAGATGAAATAATCTTGATGATTTATATTTCATGATATGATATAGAATCCATTAAAAGAATCATCATTTTCATCTTCAGGGATGTAAGATATATAATTATCATCCAATTTATAGGTATAGAACTAACGCCTAGAGAGACTAAGTGAACTTACCCAAAGACTCAGAGCCAATGATGAGGGTAATGAACTCAATTCATCTTGGACTGAAATCAGTAACACTACCACTATATTCGTATGCATAATGAAAAGAGAATAGTAAACTCTTAGATTGTTTTAAAATGAGGTGTTAAACCAGGCACCCATGGTTCATGTCTATAATCCTAGCTACTCAGGAAGCAAAGTTCTGAGGATCATGGTCCCAAGCCAGACTGGGCACAAAAGTTCATGAGAGTCTTATCTCCAGCTAATCTTCAAAAAGGCACAACATGGAGCTGTGGTTCAAATGGTAGAGTGCTACCCTTAAGCACCAAAGCTCAGGGACAACACTCTTGCCCTGAGTTCAACCCTTAGGTCCAACACACACACACACACACACACACACACACACACACACACACACACACACACACACATGAAGTAAGAAAAAAATAGGATAAATTTTATCAAAGTATATTATATATGCATGTGTGTGAAAATACTACATTCAAAACCCTTTGTACAATTAATATACACTGGAACAAATAAGTAATGAAATACTACTATTGATTTTAACAACTGGGTTTTATTTCTACTTTTGTGTTAAAATACAAATGTGGTTAATACTCAAATTACATATGTAGAAATGCAGGTAAATTGAGAAACAAAGTGCAACATAAATAAAAGTGAATTAATGAACAGTGGTTATTGATTATAGTGCTTGAAAGATATCTAAAATACCTTAATTTTAAGGATAAACTCCAGACATGCATTGAATCAAATCTAGGCACAGATGCAAACAAACATTAATGTATAATATGCAATCAATTATTCTAGATGTGGAGCCAACAGTGGGACGTTCAGAATGAAAGCTGTGGCCTTTTAGATTTGGTAACAACAGTATCACACAATGAGCATTCACACGAAGCTGATTTCTTATAAACAATAAGCATTCTTCAGCGTATTTTCCCCCAACATTGTGTTTACTCTTTCAGACAACAATTTCTCAAGACATAGTACCAACTTAAGACTAATTTAATCTCCAAAAATATGCAAAGCCCTCCAGGAGAGGATTTCATTGTCAGAAAGGCAATGCAAATTCTTTTACATCTTCGTTGTTCTTTCATTTTTATTACCTTGCCTTAGCTCATGCCATGTTTTGTCTCATGCTGATTTACAAGAACCTGGAAGAAGGAGCTTAAAAAAAGAAACAACTATTCAGAAGGCAAGAAATGCAGAACCCGCTGCTTTTATAGAGGAATAATCAAAACATTTAGATGTCTGTCTGTTAACTGTTTAAAGGATTGAACATCAAAATAACAGTCAGTCAAGTGTTTCCAAGAATTCTGTTTCTGCGTTTTTGAATCACTCTTTCCCTGAAAGTTGCAGGCCATGATCAATTCACTGATGCTTTTATATTGTCACAATCTATACCTAGGCATGCCCATGTTCCTCCAGTGTTTAGTTCAGTAGCCCTTCAGCAAGTGTCTCAACCATAAACACACTCCTTTCCTGCCCACATGCATTTGGCCTACTTCAGATGATCACCTGGCAGCTGCTTCAGCATCCTGCTGCCATCCATCCTCCACATGTATCCAGCCCAATGGAACTACATTAAAGTGAGCAGGGCTTCACTGCGGGGAGATTGGCTGCTCGCCAGGACTTCATTATGAGTGATCCTTCATACCTCTCATGTTTCATAGGTTCTTGAGTGACATTGAATCAGGTTTTCAAGAAATTCAGTGTAGAGTTGTGGCAAGCCCACATTTCACTGCCTTCTGTCTGGAGATGCCAAGCATGACTGGTGATGGGTATATACTTCCCAAAAGGAACGTGTCTATAGGCAACCTAGTATTTCTAATTCTCTACACTAACATGATTTGGCAAGGGGAGTGGTTACGTACATCTGCTTAGCAGAAAAGTATCTTATCTCAATCCTGAGTGATGTTGTGTTAAACTACTCTGATATTGAAGCTTTAAGTTTACTGATATTTGCCTAAAGTGTTTATATGAATTCTGAGTTATCACTGTAGAACTTTCCCTTTTTAGTGTAATGGGAGCTACTGTTAGTTATAGAAATGACTGATGGGGAAAGTTTCCATTTTCTTTACACAGTCTCCATTTTTATGTCTAAAGATTACAAGCTCCTAAACCTCAGAGCAAGCCCTGAGTGTATCAGAGAATAGGACAGAGTAGAACAGAATATTGAGAGGATGGAATAGAATAGAATAGAATAGAATAGTATTCAAATGTTTTTGTTTTTTTTTCCTTTCATACAATTGTTTCTATCATATTTATGAGATGATTTCTATGTTGCTTTGTATGTCCCTCCCCCACAGTATAACCCATACTTTCACTGTTTTTGATGTTGGTATAATTTGTGGAGGGGAAAAAAAAAAACAAATTGTTTAACTAAGGATACAGGTGGACCCATTGCAACAATGAGATGTACAAGTTGTTATGTCAAAAAAGGAACTTAACAACTTTGGTGGGGGGTGGGAGGAGCACCAGCTGGGGGGAGGGGAGGAGTAAGGGAAGGGACGGGAAGGGGAAACAATGAGGAGGCAACAATGCTTGATAAGAAATGTACTCGTTATCTTGCCCATGTAATTGTAACTCCTCTGTATGGTATTCTCACAATTAAAAAAAAGAATATTGAGAGTTATGCACTGGATTGAGGAGAACTGATTGACCTAGTCACTTTCCCCGCTGGTCTCAGGTCTTACAAGATGCTGTCCAACATTCCTTCACTCATCGTAGAGAAGGAGGGTGTGCAAGTTTCCTGATTCTTAGCTGATTATTAGTGTACAGATTTGAGTTTTCAATCCTTACAGCACACCTTCTAGGATGCAGTTTCTAGAATCTAGGAGCTAGGACTCTGTGCTTTTGGGTTCAGTATGACCATTCAACTCTGTCAGCAAGAAGAGGCTGGGCGGGGGCAAAGAGGGAAAGGGTGCTTATGTCTTTTATACAGTTTGGGGAATAGAGCTTGGTCATGCCCAGCAGTCAATATATGCTACGAGAATTTCATACATCTTTTCAGAGCCATAGGATTGTCAGTACTGTCAGTTAAATTCTTTAGTTATTCTTATCTTTAGGTCTTCAGCCTTGAAGGAGGGCAAGCTATGTTAGATAACACCAGGTTTAAGACTAGTACTCTTCGAATGACCCATGTCCATGGACAGAATTGAGCAGGAGCCTAATCAAATATAATAATGATAATAATAACACTAATAAGGCAGAAAGGCCAAATCTTGTTCTGTATTTAATTAACAACAGGATAATTATGCTCAAGTGAGAAGTCAGTACTTTTTTAGCTAACGCAGTCTCTAAGGACCTGTTAGAGACTACCTAAAAGATGATATTCATATATATATATATATATATATATATATATATATATATATATATATATATACACATACATATTTTGGCTGATCATAGTTGCTGGTATCAATCAACAGAAAAGAAATGATTTTTCAAAGTACAGCCTCGTAAACTTTAAGGAATGATATTTTATTTCTGCATAAAACTTTATGTATTTACAACATTTCCCCATGTCCCTATCATCTGTTCGTCATGTTTCAGTCATTGTAGGGAAGCCAAGGCAAGAGGTATGTTTCTTGCACCAGTTTATAGGTGGGAAAATAGGAACTTAATACATGTGTATTTTCAAAGATTCTTTGATAAGTATCAGGCTTAAATGATTTTCTTGGTTTCAAAAATCTCAGCTCAGGTTTCAGTAGCATTTTACTTCTTACAAAATAGCAAAGAAGTCCTGTAGCAATCTGACACAAGAACTCACAGAATCATTGAGAGTTAATGACAGTAAAGCCCTAGTTCCATTGAACACAGAAGCTTTTTTGTTTGTTTTGTTTTTAAGCTCTGGTCTTGGGATTTGAACACAGTGTCTAGGGACTGTTCCTGCACTCTTTTGCTCAAACTAGTACTCTACCACAGTTCTACTTTCTATCTTCCACCCTTCCTTCCTTCTTTCTTCTTTCCTTCTTTCTTCCTTCCTTCTTCCCTTCCTACCTTCCTTTCCTTCTTCCTTCCTTCCTTCCTTCCCTCCTTCCTTCCTTCCTTCCTTCCTTCCTTCCTTCCTTCCTTCCTTCCTTCCTTCCTTCCTTTCTTCTTTCTTTCCTTTCTTTCTTTCTTCCTTTCTTCCTTCTATTTAGCTAATTAGAGGAAAATATCACAGGGACTTTCCTGCCTGGGCTGGTTTTGAACTATGATCCTCAGATCTCAGCCTCCTGAGTAGCTAGGATTACAGGTATGAGATACCAGCCTCTTGCCAGAAAAATATTTTAATCTATATATGTAATGCTCTTAAGATAGGACTGCTTACATTACCATAAAATTTAAAGAGATTAGTGTGTTGCATTCATATGTTCAATCTCTGTGGGAATGGGACAATCTATAATGTTAGTTTACACCCTTATTTTACGTTGTCGTTGTTTTTAGATGAAACGTAAGTCAGTGAATCTTAACAAATAATGCAATATTTACTCACAATGATCTCTTAAAAAGTATATCAAGTACACTAAATTTCTTGTGAATTTCTGGCATAGCATATCAACACTGAATTGGTAAATATAACCACTGTTTCTACTGAAGTTTTTAGCAATGCTTAACTATTCATTAAATAGTTTTTGTGTAATATTCTGAAAAATTCAATAGAATGGGGACTTTGATTTATATTTTATGTGACTAACATTGCCAATCCATGCGAAACTCAGATACACTACTTTTCCAACACTCCTCAAAAACAGTGATGATTAAAATATCTCAAAAAAGGTGAAGAAACAATGACGAATATAAGGTGACCTCAGAGGAAGTCAGTTCTAAACACATCAGAAAATGTATGGTCCAAATTGTATTTTTATGTATGTTCATCATGCATAAAACTATATTTTTCATTCAGGGCCTGTACATTTTCTGCATAACTAGAATTCTCTAATTAATATGTATTTGAGGACAATCATTCATTTGTCAAGTCAGAAGGAATGCTTCTTTTTCTTTTTGTTTGTTTCTTTTCTGTCTTTTCTTTTTCCCCACCTTTTATAGTGGTACTAATAGTTGAACTCAGGGCCTTTGCTGTTACAAGGTACATAGTATCCAATTGGTCCAATACTCCAGTTGCTTTCTGGGTTAAAGATTATGGAGGTAGACTTTCACTATTTCATGCTTAGGCTGGCCTGGGCTTTGAACCCATTACTTGTTTTTCTCTGTGTTGAGATGCCAACACACACCACTGCTTCCAACCTCTGTGATTCCTCATGGTTGGGATAACAGGGGAGCATTGCCACATTCAACTGTTGAATCAGAAGAAGTATGGCAAATTTTCATGCCAGGGTTAGCCTGAAACTATGAAACCACCAATCTTGGCCTCTTAAACAGTTTGGATAACGTCTTGATCCACAGAGCTCAAGAAACATCAACTTACATATAGCATAAATTAACAACAGACAAGGTTGTGATAATTGTGATAATTTCCCTTATAGGGAAAAGTGATTCTTTCTAACAAATTGACGGCTGATATGTCATGCTGTATCTTATGAATGAAATAGAGATGATAAAGAACTGATATAGGGGAAGATGGAGAATATGCTGGAGGAAAAATGCCACAGTAGGATAAGGGATTCTCCTGGGGATCAAAACAGAAGTTTTGGTTACTGGTTCTGCCTATGTGGTCTACCTTCTGCCCAAGAAAAAGGCTAGATAAGCCAACTGTAGAGAGCCTTTTCAAACCTGGATGACCAACGCTAGATGGATGCTAGTGATCAAAACAACAGTGGTTCCACTGGAAGCCTCATGTGCAGACACAGAGATAAGCAGCTATCCTCATGAAGAATAGTGTTTGTCTTTCCTCTTCTTTGTTTATGAAAACAACCCACATTATTTACAGTTCTTGGAATTGCTGACCATAAAATGAACACAAGTTTGAAGCCCAAGAAACTGAGTTTATCCTTTTTTTAAATAAGCTTTTATGGTGAAAATACTGTACAGAGGGGTTACAGTTACATGAGCAAGGTAATGAGTACATTTCTTATCAAGCATTGTTGCCTCCTTTGTTTTTTAACATTTGAGAGTAACAGTATACTCAGGAATAATGAGTTTAATACATACACCACATTGCACAATTCAGCTTGGCTAGTCAGGGCTGGCTAATGCAGGTTATTCATTAAGCTTTAATAGAAAGAGAACTTCTTAAGGCAACAGTAATGTATTAAAGATATTTGAAGCCCAACTACATTGAACAGTAATTGATATACTCTATCTGCTTTAGAAGTGTTATGTTAAGTTTTTAAGGATATGTGATTAAATCAGAGTTTTCACTGAATGGGGAGCCACATCACTGACATCATTAAAAATATAGCAATAATCAGACTTTGAGGATTGTAGTGATCATAATAAACAGAAGGCAAATATGTACAAACTCTCTGCTTCAGAAAATTATGTATTTTAAATTCATGACTTTTTAAAGCACCTGTGTTTATTATGCTAGTGATAAATTTTAAAGCACAAGTGTTTGTTACAACTAGTGATAAGTTTTAGGTATCCTCTCAGATTTTCTCAAACTTTCAAAATACAAAGGATAAAAATTTGGTATTGAGGCACTGGGAAGGTGGCTCAGAGGTAGAGCGCTTGCCTTGCATGCTTGAGGCCCTGGGTTCGATTCCTCAGCACTACATAAGCAAAAAGAAAAAAGCCGGAAGTGGTGCTGTGGCTCAGGTGGTTGAGCTGAAGAGCTGAGGGACAGCGCCCAGGCCCAGAGTTCAGGCCCACTACCGGACCCCCCCAAAAAAAATAAAATTAAAAAAAATTTGGTATTGATATTCCTCTAGCACTGTTCTTTCTGTTAAAGATCATTTTGTTATTCTAGGGCTTTTATTGTTACATATGAATTTTTAGATTGAGCTCTTGTCATTGTTGGCATACAGAAAAGCCATTGATTTTTGTGGGTTAATTTTATACCATGTTAATTTGCCAAATATTCAAATCAGCTCAAGTAATTTGGGAGTGGAGTCCATGGGATTCTTTAAATACAAGATCATGTCATATACAGAGAGGGAGATTTTTACTTCATCTTTCCCAATTTGGATCTTCCAGCACTGTTCTTTCTGTTAAGGATCGTTATTGTTTAATATGAATTTTTGGATTGCTTCTTCTATTTCACTGAAGAATGAGTTTGGAATATTGATAGATATCACATTGAATTTGTAGATAGCCTTTGGAAGTATTGCCATTTTCATGATGTTGATCCTTCCAATCCAGGAGCATGGGAGGTTTTTCCACTTCCCAAGTTCTGCTTTGATTTCTTTTTGCGAGTTTTTAAAGTTTCCATCATAGAGGTCTGTCACTTCTTTAGGTAAGTTAACTCCTAGGTATTTTATTTTTTGTGGGGCTATTACAAAAGAAGTTGCTTTCCTGATTTCAACTGTGCTCTTCTCATTATTGGCACAGAGGAAAGCCATTGATTTTTGAGAGTTAATTTTATACCCTACTACCTTGCCAAAGTGTCAAGTCAACTCGAGTAACTTGGGAGTGGAGTGTGTGGGATTCTTTAAATACAAGATCATGTCAACTGAAAAGAGGGATAGTTTAAATTCATCTTTCCCTATTTGGATCCCCTTTATGTTTACATCTTGTCTTATTGCTGTAGCTAGGCATTCTAATACTAAATTGAAGAGAAGTGGAGAGTGGACATCCTTGTCTTGTTCCTGAATTTAGAGGAAAAGGCTTTAGTTTTTCAACATTAAGTATAATGCTGGCTGTAGGTTTGTCATATACAGCTTTATTATATTGAGGAACGCTCCATGGATTCCTAATTTTTCCAGAACCTTGAACATAAAGGGATGTCAGATCTTGTCAATTTTTTTTCTGCATCTATGGAGATAATCATATGGTTCTTATCCTTGCTCTTGTTGATGTGATGAATTATATTAATTGATTTGCATATTCTGAACCAGCTTTCCATCCCTAAAATGAATCCTGTTCGATTGTGGTGTATGATTTTTTGGATGAGTTGTTGAAGTCATTTGGATAAAATTTTGTTGAGAAGCTTTGCATCAATGTTTATCAAAGAAATGGGTCTATAGTTCTCTTTCTTTGATGAGTCCCTTCCTGCTTTTGGGATGAGGGTTATGATGGCTTCATAGAAAGAGTTCGGTAGTGATCTTTTTCTTTCAATTTCATTGAAGAGTTGGAGGAGTATTGGTGTGAGTTCTGCTTTGAAGGGCATGTAGAATTCCACTGGAAATCCATCTGTCCCGGACTTTCCTTAGTTGGGAGGTCTCTTACTTCTGTTTCTATTTTGATGCTTGATATGGGTCTGTTAAGTAGGTTTAACTCATCTTAGTTTAGTTTTTTCAGGTTGATACATGCTAGGAAATCATTGATTTCTTCCAGATTCTCAAACTTATTAGCACAAAGGTTTGAGAAGTATTTCCTTATAATGTTCTGAATCTTGGTTGTTTCTGTTGCAATATTTCCATTCTCATCTCTGAATTTGCTTATCTGGGTGTGTTTTCTTTTTTTTTGTGATAAGATTTAGTAAGAATATGTCAATTTTATTATATTTTTCAAAGAACCAACTCTGTTTTGTTGATTCTTTCTTTCTTTCTTTCTTTCTGTCTGTCTGTCTGTCTTTCTTTCTTTCTTTCTTTCTTCCTTCCTTCCTTCCTTCCTTCCTTTCTTCCTTTCTTTATTTGCTTGTCCGTTGTAGGGCTTGAAATTCTGGACCTGGGCACTATGGCTCAGCTCTTCAGCTCAAGAAGAGCATTCTACTGCTTGAGTCACAGCACCACTTCTGGTTTTCTAGTGGTTTATTGGAGATAAAAGTCTCATGGACTTTCCTGGATGGGCTGCCTTTGAACCTTGATCCTCAGATCTCAGCCTCCTAAGTAGCTAGGATTACAGTCATGAGCCACAAGCACCCAGCTCTGTTTTGTGGATTCTTTCTATGTTTTTTTTGGATTCTAATTCGTTTCATTCTAATTTAATTTTAATTATTTCTTTCAATCTACTGCTCTTTTTCAAGAAGGTTCAGATATCTCATTAAATTGTTGGTTTCAGATTTCTCCAATTTGTTGATGTAGGAACTCAGAGCTACAAACTTGCCTTTGAGTACTGCCTTTGCTGTGTCACAGAGGATCTGGTAATTTGTGTGTTCATTTTTGTTGAATATCATGAATATTTGAATTTCCTTTCTAATCTCTTCCATGACCCACTGGTGGTTCAACAGTGTATTGTTCAGCCTCCAGGTGTTACAGGACTTTCTTTGGTGGCTTTTGGTGTTGAGCTCTAATTTTATTCCATTGTAGGCTGAGAGAATGCAGGGTATAACTTCAATGTTCTTGAATTTGGACAAGTTTGCCTTGTGACCTAAAATTTGGTCTATTTTGGAAAATGTTCTGTGTGCTGCTGAGAAGAACATGTATTCTGATGCTGCTGGGTGAAATATTCAGTAGATGTCAGTTTAATCTAGTTGGTCTATGCAGCTGCTTAGATCTGCAGTTTCTCTGTTGAGTTTTTGCCAGGTTGACATATCTATCTACTGGGGATAGAGTGTTTTATAGTCCCCAACAATTAATGTCTTTGGATTTATGTAAGATGTGAGGGAAAGTAGTGTTTCTTGAATAAATTTGGGTGCTCTGTTGTTTGGTAAATAGATATTTAGAATTGTAATATCCTCCTGAAGGAGAGATCCCTTAATTAGTATGCAGCTGCCTTCTTTATCTCTTCTCACTAATTTTAGTTTGAAGTCTATTTTATCTGATATTAGGATTGCAACTCGTGTCTGTTTATGGGAGCTGTTTGTTTGATAGATTTTATTACAGCCTTTCACATTTAGAATATGTTTTTTAATATGTTTTTATTGTATAAATACTGTACAGAGGTGTTACAGTTACATGAGCAAGGTAATGAGTACATTTACTATCAAGCATTGTTACCTGCTCCTTTGTTTTTCCCCTACCATCCCTATGGGCAGGGTGTGACTCTTGAAGGTATCAGATAGAAGTATCTTGCTTTTTAATCCAACTAGACAGTCTATGTAACTTATTGGAGAGTTAAGAATATTAATATTGAGAATTAGGACTGAGAGGTGTTTGGTAGTTCCTGACATGTTATCCATATTTTTGACAATTGGGTTCTTCCTATGGTTCTTGGATTCTCAGTTTAGGTGCAGTTTCTTGGCCTTTATAATGCTGTTGTTGGTTTTCTATGTGCAGGAAATCTTTTCTTTTTTTAATTTTATTTTATTTTATTTGAGAACATACTGTACAGAGGGGTTACAATTACATGGGCAGGATAATGCATACATTTCTTACCAAGCATTGCAGCCTCCTCCTTTGTTTACCCTTCACCTCCCTTCCCAGCCTCCCCCCTACCCCCTCCCAATCATACCTCCCTCACCCCCCCACACCGACATTGTAAAGCTGGTTTTGACATGGCATTTTGTACTTCTCATTGTTGCAACAGGTCCACTTGAATCCTTAAACGACTTGTTTATCCCCATCTCCTCCACATGTTAGACTGACATCAAATATAGTGAAAGCGGGGGTTACACTGTGGGGGAGGGACATACAAAGTAACAAAGAAATACTCTTATAAATGCGTTAGAAATACATGCATGAAAGAAACGAAAACATTAAAATACATATTTAAGGGTTCATTTTCCTAACATCACATTAACTGACCTTTTCCGCTTGACTCATACCTATACTAGATATTGCAAATAAGGGAAACCATGGGACCTATGTTTCTTTGGGCCTGGCTTACTTCACTTAATATAATTTTTTCCAAACCTTTCCATTTCCTAACAAATGGGGAAATGTCATTCTTTCTGATGGAGGCATAGAATTCCATTGTGTATATATACCACATTTTCTTGATCCATTCATCTACTGAGGGGCATCTGGGTTGGTTCCATATCTTAGCTATGGGAAATAATGCTGCAATAAACATAGTTGTGCTGGTAGCTTTAGTGTGGTCTTGTTTGTAAACATTTGGGTAAATGCCCAAAAGTGGGATTGCTGGATCATAGGGGAGATCTATGTGAAGTCTTTGAGGAACCTCCATACTGCTTTCCAAAGTGGTTGAACAAGTTTACATTCCCACCAACAATGAAGTAAGGTTCCTTTCTGTCCACATCCCCTCCAGCATCTGTTGTTGTTAGAGTTCTTGATTTTTGCTGTTCTAACTGGAGTGAGGTGATATCTCAATGTTGTTTTGATTTGCATTTCTTTTATGGCTAGGGATGTTGAACACTTCTTCATGTGTCTATTGGCCATCCTTCTTTCTTCTTCAGAGAAGCTTCTCTTTAAGTCTTTCACCCACTTATTTATTGGGCAGTTGTTTCTTTGAGGATTTGTTGTTGGGTGGTTTAATTTTTTGAGTTCCAAGTATATTTTAGATATGAGACCCTTGTCCGTTGTATGGCTAGTAAAGATCTTCTCCCAATCGGTGGGCTTTCTATTGATCTTGCTAGCTATGTCATTTGCCCTGCAGAAGCTCTGCAACCTTATGCAATCCCATTTGTCCAACCTTTCTTTGATTTGTTGTGCTTCCAGGTCTCTATTCAGAAAATTTTGGCCTGAGCCAAGGAGACCTAGGGTTTCTCCTATTCCATCCTGTAATGTTTTCAGAGTGTCTGCTTTGAGTTCAAGGTCTTTGATCCATTTGGAGTTGATTCTGGTGCAGGGTGATATATAAGGATCTAGCTTTAGTTTTCTACATGTAGTTAACCAATTTTGCCAGCACCATTTACTGAAGAGGCTGTCTTTCTTCCATTCTATTGTTTTAGCTTCCTTATCGAAGATTAGATGGCTATAGGTCTGTAGGTTCATTTCTGGGTTTTCAATTCTATTCCATTGGTCCTGAGGTTTGTTCTTATGCCAATACTAAGCTGTTTTGATTACTATGGCTTTATAGTAGAGTTTGAAATTTGGTATTGATATTCCTCCAGCACTGTTCTTTCCGTTGAGGAGCGTTTTTGCTATTCGGGGTCTTTTATTGTTCCATATGAATTTTTGGATTGCCTCTTCTATTTCCTTGAAGAATGAGGGTGGAATTTTGATAGGTATCGCGTTGAATTTGTAGATAGCCTTGGGAAGTATTGCCATTTTCACGATGTTAATCTTGCCAATCCAGGAGCATGGGAGGTTTTGCCATTTTTTAAGTTCTGTGTTGATTTCCTTTTTCAAGATTTTAAAGTTTTCATCATAGAGGTCCTTCACTTCTTTAGTTAAGTTAATTCCTAGGTATTTTATTTTTTGTGGGGCTATTACAAATGGAGTTGCTTTCCTAATTTCAGCCACACTTTTCTCATTGTTGGCATACAGAAAAGCCATTGATTTTGGGGGGTTAATTTTATAACCTGCTACTTTGCCAAAGTTTTGAATCAGCTTGAGTAATTTGGGAGTGGAGTCTATGGGATTCTTTAAATACAAGGTCATGTCATCTGCAAAGAGGGAGAGTTTTATTTCTTCTTTCCCTATTTGGATCCCCTTTATGTCTGCATCTTGTCTTATTGCTGTAGCTAGGCATTCTAATACTAGATTGAAGAGAAGTGGAGAGAGTGGGCATCCTTGTCTTGTTCCTGAGTTAAGAGGAAATGGCTTTAGTTTTTCACCATTGAGTATAATGCTGGCTGTAGGTTTGTCATATACAGCCTTTATTGTATTGAGGAATGTTCCATGGATTCCTAATTTTTCCAAAACCTTCATCATCAAGGGGTGTTGGATCTTGTCGAATGCTTTTTCTGTGCAGGAAATCTTTAAGTGTCTTTTGTAGGGCTGGTTTGGTGGAGATATATTGTTTCAGTTTTTCTTTGCTATGAAAGGCTTTTATTAGACCTTTAGTTATGAAGGAGAGTTTAGCTGGGTACAATATTCTTGATTGATAGATTTTGTCTTTAGTGGGTGGCATACATAATTCCAGGCTCTCCTTGCTTTATTTGTCTGTGCTGAGAAATCTGACGTTATTCTAATTGGTTTCCCTTTATAAGTGACTGATCTTTTCACCTTCACAGCTTTAAGGATCTTTTCCTTTGTCTGAATTGATCCTGTGAGGATTATAATATGATGGTGGGATGTCCTGTTCTGGTCTGGTCTATTTGGGGTTCTAAAAGCTATCTTTTTGCATGTTTGGGAAGTTCTCTGCTAGGATCCTGTTAAATACTTTCTGTCTCAAGGTGCTCCTCTATTCTGAGTATCTTCAGAATAGGTCTTCTGATGGTGTCTTCTAAATGTTGAAAAGATCATAGTAATCAAAACAGCTTGGTACTGGCCCAAGAACAGACCTGAGGGCCAATAGAATAGAACGGAAATCCAAGAAATGAACCCACAAACCTATTGCCACTTAATTTTCGATAAGGGAGCTAAAAAATAGAATGGAAGAAAGCCTGTTCAGTAAATTGTGCTGGCAAAATTGGTTAATCACGTGTAGAAAACTAAAGCTAGATCCTTACATATCACCTTCCATCAGAAACACCACCAAATGGATCAAAGACCTCATAGTCAAAGCAGGCACACTGAAACCATTACAGGAAGGAATAGGAGAAACCCTAGGTCTCCTTGGCACAGGTCTAAATTTTCTTAATAGAGATCCCGAAACACAAAAAAACAAAGAAAGATTGGACAAATGGGATTGCATGAAGCTGCAGAGCTTTAGCATGGCAAAGGACATAGCTAGCAAGATCAGTAGAAAGCCCACAGATTGGGAGAAAATCTTCACTAGCCATACAATGTACAAGGGTCTCATATCTATAACATACTTGGAATTCAAAAAATTAAATCTCTCAACAACAAATCTTCAAAAACACAACTGCCCGATAAATAAGTAGGTTAAAGACTTAAAGAGAAACTTCTTTGAAGAGGAAAGAAGAATGGCCCATAGACACATGAAGAAATGCTCAACCTCTCTAGCCATAAAAGAAATGCAATCAAAACAACATTGACATTCCATCTCACACCAACTAGAATGGCTGTAATCAGAAATCTAATAACAACAGATGCTGGAAGGGATGTTGCCAGAAGCGAACTCTTCTGCATTGCTGGTGGGAGTTTAACCTTGTTCAATCACTTTGGAAAGTAGTATGGAGGTTCCTGAAAAGACTACACATAGAGCTACCCTATGACCCAGCAATCCCACTTTTGAGCATTTATCCAAATGATTACAAACAAGGCCATAATAAGGCTACAGCACAACTATGTTTATTGCAGCATTATTTACCATAACTAAGATGTGGAACCAACCCAGATGCCCCTAAGTGGATGTATGGATCAAGAAAATGTGATATGTGTGTGTGTGTGTGTGTGTGTGTGTGTGTGTGTGTGTGTGTGTGTGTGTGTGTGTGTGTGTGTATAGTGGAATTCTATGCCTCCATCAGAAAGAATGACACTGTCCCAAATTTTATGAAATGGAAAGACTTGGGAAAAATTATATTAAGAGAAGTAAGCCAGGTGCAAAGGAACATAGGTCCCATGGTTTCCCGTATTTGCAATAACTAATATATGTGTAGGACAAGCAGAAAAGATCAAAAGCTATGTACATATGGCCATGTAAGATGATGTAAAGCAAAATGAACACCAAGATAGGGACTCAAATATCTTTTTTCTTTCTTGCTATCATTTCTAACATATTTATAATGTACCATGTGATTTTTTCGATGCTTTCTATGTCCTTCTCCCATGATATAACCTGTTTTCACTGTATTTGACATTGGTGCCCCACATCTTGTATATGCTCTTCTCTAATTCGGTGAGGGGAAGGGAAAAAACAAAATGCTTAAATAAGGATACAAGTTGACCCATTGCAATAATGAGATGTACAAAACACTATGTTGAAAACGAACTTTACAATTTCGGCTAGGGATGGGGGGAGTTGTGGAGGTAGGAGGGAAGTGATGGTAAGGGGAAAACAAAAGAGGAGTCAACAATGTTCAATAGGAAATTTACTCATTACCTTTCTCAAGTAACTGTAATCCCTCTGTGCAGCATTTTTACAATGAAAAACATACAAAAAAAGAAATCCAACTTAAAAAATACAGAGGTATATACACTGTAATGCAGAATAGTGAACATATAAGTGAATTTCCAATTAAGAAAACAAAATATAATACTTATTATATTGAATTCATAAATTGTTAATTATCTTTTTATGCCCAATAGGTTATGAAATAAAACTTTTCGAAGTGACTTTGAAGCAACTTCTATTCAGATGACTTCAGCATGTTAAATGTTTTGGCATATTATATTAAAACTGTAGTATGAGTTTTAAATTTATTTGAGGAAGACAGATTCTAGGGAAAAAATTTGGTGAGAATTATACATTTTGAAATGTGACTCTGGTGCTTACATTGAGAGGTCTTGTTTCTGTAAATGTTGATATAAAAGTGAGTTTTGCTGCCTTTCCATTTATTTTAAAAATATAATTTGAGCACTTTAAAATGGACTTCATTTGCTAAAGTATTAGGACCTTAGTAATTTAAATTGCTCCAAGTTTTTCACCCAACCCTTTTGAACATTTTTAAGAACTTTTCTTTAATGTTATTCACAGTAAAATTTAGTCATTTCCTCTCCAAACTTTTAGAAGTAGTATGATAAGTTTTATGCTATTGCTTATAGGGAAGAAATGTGATCTCTTTTCCCTGAATAGAAATAATCATGTTTTATTTGATTTTAAAGTTGGTATGATTCCCCAGCATTGGAAAATTATAAGCTCTAAGAATAACTAGTCTACCAAATCTCTCATGAAATCTTCATAAATTTGCATGTGATCAGAGAAATTCACTTTCTGTTTTCCATTGTCCTATTTCTTATGGAGAAAGAAAGAATTTCCAGTTTGAAACAGAGGTGACACTCATAGAAATGATTATATTTAGTATAAGGTTAAATGAAGCATGGTGCATCTGTTTTCTCACAGATACTAATTTCTCCATATAGCACTTTCATTAGATTTTACTGTGTCCCCTTTTATAAGCATAATCTTTACTTAAATACTAAGTACAATTTTATATGGCATCCCTCACTTAATTTTCCCATGCATTGACACTCTAATCAGCAGACATAACCTATGATATTATTAACACCAAGAATCATGTGACCATTAGAAAATAATATACTAACTAATGATGAAATATATCAGGTTTATAACTGTTACTTCCTTTTCTAATTTCCTACGAACCAATAATATAAATATAATAGCTTGAAGTGCATGTCATAGCCAGTTTTTAAATAGTCAAGAATCAAGGGGACTATTAGTAGCCTAAAATCTGACAGGATAGAGGACTGTTTAATATACAAATCCTATGTATCAGTTTTTGTTTGAGTCACTTTAGCAGTATACCAATGCTAAGTAATATTGCTAACTGTTACATCTCAGATATGTACATCTCCAAAATTTCTTTACATTTTTCCATAATTATTCAGGTCTTTACTATGTATTACCCAGATTGTTCATAGGTGTTATCATTTCTGGCCAATCACATTAACACCTAGATTTTTCCCTTATCTTTTTACTCCTTATTTTCTATGTAATTCACTCTTGTTTATGAATTACCTTTCATCATAATCAGCTTGGACTATAATAACAAAATACCTTAGGTTTTGTGTCTTATATTACAATATTTTTTCTTATAGTTTTGGAGAGTATAAATTCAGGGCAGTATCCTCAGATTCAAATAAGGTCTCTCAGGTTGTAGACAATCATATTCCCTTTGTATCTTATGGCATATGAAAAGGACGAGCTAGATATCTGGCTCCTCCTGAGAGCATAATCCTATTCAGTAAATTTTCCTTCTCATGATCAAAAAACTTCCAAGGCCCCACATCTAAGTATCATTAAATTGGAGATTAAATTTCCACACATTAATTTTGGCAAGGGTGCAAACATCCAGTCCACAGTATGCCTTCAGAAGTATAGCTGAATGATGAGTGAATTTATTCATATTCACCATATCCAGCGGATGGTTCTGCTTTGACTTTCAATGGTCTCTCTGTCATAGGACTGATGGTGCTCTTTCAAACATAGGAGGGGCTTTTAGGGCTTATGCAACAACCTGCACAATTATGAGGTGTGTTACCAGAAAGGTCTGTATCTCATTCTGTGAGATGAAGTTTTGCTATCAAGTCGATCTCTTTTCTAAAATTATTTTTCCTGTTCTTTGGTTTATCTTTAATATTTTAACTCTCACTAGATGTACAAAGAGTTACCATTTAACAAAGCATATTATGAATACAATGCATCTCCATGTTTAGATTTCAACATTCCCACCCTCCCTTTCAAACTGGCCTCTTCCCTCACTTTTCCTTCTTTTTAAAATTTAAAATTTTAATTTTTAAATAATATTAGAAAGGTGATGTACACAGAGGTTACAGTTACATATGTAAGGTAATGTATGGTAACATTTCTTGTTGAACAGTGTTACCTCCTCCCTCTTTTTCTCCAGATTTCCCTCCCTTCTGATTCTTCTATCTCCCCAAGTTCTCCCATTTCCCCCCACCTTCAGTTCCCTCCCCCAACCTCTGAAAAGTTGTAAAGTCCTTTATTTTTTCTTTTTTTTCTTTTTTTTGCCAGTCATGGTGCTTGAACTCTGGGCCTGAGCGCTGTCCCTCAGCTCTTCAGTTCAAGGCCAGTGCTCTACCACTTGAGCTACAGCACCACTTCGGGTTTCTGGTGGTTTATTGGAGATAAGAGTTTCATGGACTTTCTTACCCGAGCTGGCTTTGAACCATGATCTTCAGATCTCAGCCTCCTGAGTAGCTAGGATTACAGATGTGAGCCACTGGCGCCCAGCATAAAGTTCATTTTTAACATATTGTCTTGAGTATCACTGTTGCATTGGTTCACAATTTGTCCTTTGTCTCACCATTTTGTTAGTCCTCTTTCCTTCCCCAAATCAGATAGATGTATGTACAAGACACAGGGCACCAAAATACAAAACAAACAAGCAAAAAAAACAAAAAACAAAAACAGTGACAACAGGGGATAAACCAAAGGGCAAAAAACAATGAAAGAAAAAAGACGCAGCTTCACGCAGTATATTAAATAAAAAAGAAAAAAGTCCCTTACGTTTCCATATCTTGGAGTTCATTTCTATTGCGTCATTGTAAACTCACCATTTCCCTTATTTATTCTTATTTTCGTAGGATGCACATTGAATTTTTTTTGCTATATTCTTCCCACTTTTCCTATTCATTCATCTACCCCTCTCAGCCATGGCTCTATCCCACACCTGGAAAGTGTCTTTGTTACTATGCTCATCAGTCCCAGGGAGTTTTAGAGTTCTGTTTTTCTGTTTCTTGTTAACCACTTAGAAATAGCTACTAATCCTCTACATTAAACTTCCTTAATAAATTATGTTGTTTCTCTATCACAAAAGGATCTTGACCTGTTACTTTGGGAGATAATCTAGTCAGTTAAAAATTACTGAGAGAAAATGTCCAATTATTTTTGTATTATACCTCATTAGTCATTAGAGAGAAGTGAAAATTATGTGATACTACTTTTCACCTGCTGGAATGAATATTGTAAAAATATTATACCCCTATTGAGAAGAAATTAGTGCAGCTGAAAATTCCATATGTTTTTAATGATAACATAAATGGGCAATAATGTTAAGGAAATCGTTGGCGTTTGCTTACATGTTACAACACTATGAGGAAACAGTTCCACTCTGAAGTAATTAATGTATACACACATTGATTTGTGGGTAAATACACTGATACTGGATATTGATTATTTCAATATGGTAATAATATGAATATCCACAGACAGTAGTGTATGCATTTAATTCAATTGCCATTGGCAATAAATTGAAATGAAGTAATAATATATTAAATATGTCAATTTTCTATAATGTCACAGTGCAAAAATAACCAATCACAAAAGAACACTGCAATTCCATTTTATAGTGAATTTTTAAAAAACCATAATAAATAACCACACTATCCCAGTTAGAATGACAAAAATCAAGAACTCTAACAACAGATGCTGGAGGGGATGTGGACAGAAGGGAACCTTATTTCATTGTTGGTGGGAGTGTAAACTTGTTCAACCACTTTGGAAAGCAGTATGGAGGTTCCTCAAAAGACTCCACATAGAGCTCCCCTATGACCCAGCAATCCCACTTTTGGGCATTTACCCAAATGTTTACAAACAAGACCACACTAAAGCTACCAGCACAACTATGTTTATTTCAGCATTATTTACCATAGCTAAGATATGGAACCAACCCAGATGCCCCTCAGTAGATGAATGGATCAAGAAAATGTGGTATATATACACAATGGAATTCTATGCCTCCATCAGAAAGAATGACATTTCCCCATTTGTTAGGAAATGGAAAGGCTTGGAAAAAGTTATATTAAGTGAAGTAAGTCAAGCCCAAAGAAACATAGGTCCCATGGTTTCCCTTATTTGCAATATCTAGTGTATGTATGAGTCAAGCAGAAAAGGTCAGATAATGTGATGTTAGGAAAATGAACCCTTAGATATGTATTTACATTTTTTTCTTTCATACATTTGTTTCTACGCATTTATAAGATTATTTCTTTGTTGCTTCGTATGTCCTTCCCTCACAGTATAACCACTGCTTTCACTGTATTTGATGTCGGTACAATTTGTGGAGGAGAAGGGGAAAAACAAGTCGTTTAAGGATAACTGTGGACCCTTTACAACAATGAGAAGTACAAGTTGTCATGTCGAAAACGAACTTTACAATTTTGGTGGGGGGGGAGGCGGGGGGGGGGGGGGGGGGGGCCGGGAAGGGATGTGAAGGGTAAACAAAGGAGGAGGCTGCAATGCTTGATAAGAAATGTACTCATTATCTTGCCCATGTAATTGTAACCCCTCTGTACAGTATGTTCACAATAAAAAAAAAAAAAAAAAAAAAAAAAAGAGTCTCACGGACTTTCCTGCCTGGCCTGATTTTGAACTGCGATCCTCAGATCTCAGCCTCCTGAGTAGCTAGGATTACACATGTGAGCCACTGGTGCCAGGCTTATGTGAGAACTTTCTATGAACTAATATTTCTTAGCTGTTCTCATACTCGTCTCAAATTCCCAGCCTTGCTTCTCTTTTGGTTTTTTAATTTTATTTGTGAACATATTGTACAGAGGGGTTACAATTACATGGGCAGGATAATGCATACATTTCTTACCAAGCATTGCAGCCTCCTCCTTTGTTTACCCTTCACATACCTTCCCAGCCTACCCACTCCCGCCCCAATCTCCCCCCCCCCCACGCACCGACGTTGTAAAGCTCGTTTTGGACATGACAACTTGTACTTCTCATTGTTGCAACAGGTCCACCTGTATCCTTAAACGACTTGTTTTTCCCCATTTCCTCCACAAGTTATACTGACATCAAATATAGTGAAAGCAGGGGTTATACTGTGGGGGAGGGACATACAAGGCAACAAAGAAATAATCTTATAAATGCGTTAGAAAAGCCAGGCCCAAAGAAACTTAGGTCCCATGGTTTCCCTTATTTGCAATATCTAGTATATGTATGAGTCAAGCGGAAAAGGTTAGATAATGTGATGTTAGGAAAATGAACCCTTAGATATGTATTTTAACGTTTTTTTTCTTTCAAGCCTTGCTTCTTTTTAACTGAGATTACAACTGTTCACCACTAAATCTGAACAATTTGTATTCATTTAAAATATATAATTTATAAATACATAATTTTTTTTGTTTCTTTGTATGTTCCTCACCCATGGTATAACCCATGTTTTTACTGTATTTGATGTCGGTGCCCTGCATCTTGTGTATACACTTCTCTAACTTGGGAAGGGAAAGGGAAAAAACAAAATGCTTAAATAGAGATGCAGGTTGATCCATTGTAACAATGAGATGTACAAGACAGTATGTTGAAAAGCAAACTTTGCAATATAGGCGGGGAGGGGGAGAAGAGGGAGTGTAGTGGTGGAGGTGGGAGGTAAGGGAGGACAGGGGAAAAACAAGGGAGGAAGTAACAATGTCTGATAGGAAATGTGCTCATGATCTTGCTCATGTAACTGTAACCCTTCTGTACAGTATTTTTTACAATAAAATGTATTAAAATATAATTCACAATTCATGACTCTGTGTGTAGTAAATGTCCCTTCACCCATTCAATTGACTAATAAACAAAAAATCAAGAACTGACCATGTACAAATAGTGGATGTGTGTAATTTAGACAAAATTTCTTTAAGAAGCAACTTTTACAGGATATTATAGATGAAACTAAACCCAGACTAAAATATCACAAGGTTTAACTTAGCTAGTGTGGCTCAAATTCCAAATGAGAATTCATATACATGGGAGAAGACTTTATTTTTTCTATATCTATGAAAAAGTTAATAAACAATTTTTCTCTTTCCTTTTAAGCAGTTTGCTGCATATCCATCTCCTATATGTCATTAAATAATTAAGTGAAATTTTTTCTTTGTATACTGAAATATGTGCTAATGTGCACAGCATCAATGAAAATAGTTGGCACCAAAACAGAAAGCCATGCCAAAGCATATTTGAAAACATAAATTGAAGAATAGCGATTTGTGAAAAAACTTTGTGCTGGCAGATATTCCTGCCAGGAGCCATTAGTGCAAGAAATCTGCAGGGCAGCGCCTACCATCAACATATCCCGGTAGAATGTTCGGCTTTGCCTGTATTAAAGTACTGCATGCCATCTCCTAAGGAATATTTTTCTTAAACTCAGAGTCAAAAGCATGACTCATAGTTCACTTTTGTTTTTAAATACAAATGTGCCACATACTCATTAAGGTCTCCCTCTGGTTAAATTTCTCAATTATTTTATTAAATGGTTACTTTTCTGTATGCCAGCCAAGGATCAAAATAATGTTTCTCTAAGTATCACCTTACCTATTTCTGCATTCCACTCATTCTTACTAACTTAATTGATATTTGTTGAGTCCTAATGACTTCTAGTTGAAATAATAAACTTGAACCAGAGGTGTCTTGCAGAACAGGCATATAATGAAGCTGTTATACAAAATAAATAAGAGCACTTACTAAATGAATAGTATGTGGCACTAAAATAAGAAAACTAGGAGTTCAAAGTAGAACAATCTTTGCTTAGGATGGGTTAGCAGGGTCAGATTAAAATGGAGACATCCTTACATCCTTACATTCTGACTCATATTCTTCTTCTGGAATCACAGCTAACACAAAATGTGTTTCCTGTGTCAAGGTCACCCATGATGATTAACACCTTGCCTTGTAAAAATTTATCTTTAAAATGTATAAACCAAATGGGTTCAAGGAACTCAGTGGAAAGTATTTATTTAATACCATGTTTAACAAATAATATAACAGGAAGTTCCCTAGTTTTCACACACACACACACACACACACACACACACACACACACACACACACACACACACACACACACACACACACACACACACACACACACACACACACACACACACACACACACACACACACACACACACACACACACCCTCCTCTGGAAATGATTGAAATGCAACCAGAAATCAGATACGAGGAAATATCAGCCTTCTCTCCACTACATGTTTACTTCTTAATTTCTGAATTTAGTTTCCTCTCAGTTAATATTTGAATCTGATATCCCAAACTCAACATGATATTTTTTCACAAATATGCCTAAAACATTTAGCAATAAAAATCACTTTTTGTGTACTTCAAGAGTATTTTAAAGCTAAAAACTGTGGTGTGATTGTACACACCTTTAATCCTAAAACTCAGGATCCCCGTTCAAGACTCATTATGTAGCCTAGGCTACATATTCAGTTTTAATAGCACTAGAACTACATAATAAGTCCTGCCCATGAATAAATAAATTAATTAATTAATAAACAATCAAGCAAACAAACCTAGTGAGTGCATTGGGAGCACTTGGTATGCACTTGATAAAATATTTTGTTCGCATCAAGACAATTACACAGAATTAAGAAAAAGTGTGTTAATTCTTATCCCAATTCACTGAATATCCTAAATTTTGTAACAACTTGACTGAATAACAAATTAAGAGCAATATGTAAAGCTTTTTTGAGCAAATGGTTGAATTCCTTAATTTGCATTTATTATTTACTTATTTGTGAATTATAGTTAAGCAGTTATGCTGGGAGGAAGCATTCAATCCAGCAGATCAGTTTATGAGTATAATGAATCATGATCAGAATCGTGCTTTCTATTGTTCCCTCAACCTTCCCCAATCCCATCCATACCCTCCAATACTTGGAGGGTACTGATATGTACATTGAATATTGTGGCTGCAAAAAGATTTCTTATTTCTATATCACCACTTAATATTTTCATAACAGATACATTCTACTGAAACCATTTATTGCTTTTACCCTCAGAAAACATCCAGATCTTTTGTGGTTTGAATGTGAGTTAAATTCAATTAAAAAATAAATGATGTCTTGTGCCTTATTTATTTTCTTTAAAATATCCAATGTAAGCTCTAGGGCACATGTTTGCTGGTAACTCTCCAGTGTGCATAAAATTCCATGATGTGATAACTTTTGGAGTTTTACAACTTTGATTTCCTAGATTGTAATCCTGAGTTTATTTCTATCCTTCAGCTAAGAGCTGAGGGCTGGGAGTTATGTTGTCATTGCTCTAAGACCAAATATCATAAGGTATATGTGTTTCACTCATCTCTTGAGAGTCTTCGCACCTGCCTTGCCCTTTGGTGTTAGTATTTATTTATTGACAACAGGGCATAGTAAGTTTCAAAGAAAGCTTCCAACTAAATTTTTTAAATCTCATTTTAAGAATGATGCTGTTGACCTGCGGATAATGTATGTTGTCTTTAAACAGAAACTTTTCAGAAGGCTTGGAGAGACATTGGTGAAAACTCCATGCAGCTCCATCTTATTATCACTATTTCTCAGGACACATTTCCAGCTGTGTTTTTTTTTAATTGTAAATAAGTTAAATATAGCTTATAGCTGTCTTTGTGATTCTGACTTTGCAAGTCTTCAAAGGCTATAATTTGGAGTTTCAGATAAGCTTTTAATGTGTTTAATTTGGTTAGTAATCTAAATTTCTATTGGAGTTTACAACGACAATGCAATAATGGGGTCACAGAATGTAGATCTATTTGGCCTCCATCTAAGAGGTTTGAAGAAATTGCTTGAAAATTATTACCTAGGTTAATAACTATGATGTGGCCATACATACACCTTCTATTAATGCAATTTGGCAACATTTTTACTGCTTCTAGGATTATATGTGACAAACATAGACATATCCAAAGTACAAATCGAATGTTCAGCAATATGAATTCAGAATCTAAAAGTTGTGCATTTGGAGCCCTTCATGTATTTTATTTGGATTTTGAGATTGGTAGTCATTTTACTCCTTTTTACTTAATATATGCACTTTTTTTTTGGGGGGGGGTCCGGTCGTGGGGCCTGAACTCTGGGCCTGGGCGCTGTCCCTCAGCTCTTCAGCTCAAGGCTAGCGCTCTACCACTTGAGCCATAGTGCCACTTCCGGCTTTTTTCTTTTTGCTTATGTGGTGCTGAGGAATCGAACCTAGGGCCTCTGGCATGCAAGGCAAGCGCTCTACCACTGAGCCACCTTCCCAGCCCAATATATGCACTTTTTAATGTTATGTACTATAATTTCCACATGCATGTACTTTTACATATGTAATACCCACTGCTGTAACAAAGTTTCTTCCTTTATAATTGCACATGAATACAAGTAAATACTTACCTTTTTTTTTGGGGGGGGGGTACGGTAGTGGGGCCTGAACTCTGGGCCTGGGCGCTGTCCCTCAGCTCTTCAGCTCAAGGCTAGAGCTCCACCACTTGAGCCACAGTGCCACCTCTGGTCTTTTTTGCTTATGTGGTGCTGAGGAATCGAACCCAGGGCCTCAGGCATGAAAGGCAAGCACTCTACCACTGAGCCATCTTCCCAGCCCAATACTTATCTTTTTTACCTGTAGTTTCTTTATGTTTAAAAATTAGGAAGAGAAACTGGGTGCAGATGGCTTTTGCCTATAATCCTCGCCACTGAGGTGCATGAGTTCTAAGGATAGCCATTAGAAGCCTGCCTGGGCTGACACATCTGTAAGTAATTTATGTCCAGCTCACCTGCAAAGAGCTGAAAGCAGATATGGACCTCAGTGAGGGTAAGTCAACCATGTGTGAAGAAGAGTTCAAGAGTGGAGAGTTCAAGATGCAGTATCCACTCCAAAAACAAAAAAAAAATTAAAAATTATGTACAAGACTGTATTTCAGTGTTTTAGAGACAGGGTATATAAAACAAGTACATGAATTAAGCAAAAGAGAACTCTTTCCATGAAACAGCAATTTTATGCTTTTCTTCAACAATAAAAGCCTTTGAACCCCTAGTTTTTATGCTTTTATGTTTAATGCTTCTCATCAACTCTAAACAGTATTTTCAACTCCCCCATGCTACTAAATGATTTCAGTGTGTTAATCTTATTCTTTTCCTCATTTCAATATTTCTCACACCTAGCACGTAGCTTGTGATAGTGAAAATTCAATAACATTTTTAATGACTTATTTGACTCAAATAAATGAACCTCAGCATTGTATTTTTTCACATTGCCTTTGGAAATATATGAAAATACTAAGGCAGGGACCCTCAAGACTGTCCCCAGACTGGATGGATGATCAGGTAGAAAGATTGGCAGGAATCTTAAACCTGCTACACTTATGGTTGTGACATGTAAGAAGGAAAGGACACATTAGGACTGGCATAACAAAACAACAGTCGGGGGAGAAAGGCACAGAGAAGTCAAATTACAGCTTCAGTGGCCCCCTTCCAGCAGCAATATGGGAAAATGGATGTAAAGACTTGCAAAGCACCAAGGTCACCCAGAGCATGGTGCTGGGGGTCTGATTTGGACTGCATCTTGCAGGCACATGGCACTTCCATTACCAACCAGAGCTACTCAGACTTCAGATTCCTCTTACCTTTCCTTCCCCAACTCCTTCACCTCTCACCCTGCTAGTTCTCCACCTTCCCTCACCTCCTGAAGAATAACAGATGTTCAGCATCAATCAAGTATTTAGCATAAATCTCTTGGGTGCCTAAAGTCTCAGTTGTTCAAAATCATTCTACTTGGGCAGACTTTCCCAACAACTACTAGGTTTCTATGCAGAACCTCTGTAAGTCATCAAGCTCCTGCAAGCAAGCTTTCCTTCTGAAGGAATCCCAAACTGCTCAACAATTCATTGTTGCCTCGTAACACATGCACATGATGAGCAACTTAAAAGTATATAAGGAAAGTATTAAAATTATTTCCTCATCATTTCTTGGGCTACCAGGTTCCTCATAACACAGTAAACTGTCCGTAATGCATTTTTCTGAGATATATGTATTGATCTTCCTCTCTGATATGCTAATATGTATATTACTCACTATTTTAATAAATAATTTTTAGTGAGTTTTCTGTACCAACACATAATTTAAAACTTGGATGTTTTCTTTGGCTACATAATTCTCCATTTAGTGATATATGTTCTCTCTATGTATATAATATGTATAATGTATAATGATATTAAATATGTGTTAGATATGCTATATATGCTTAATTCGTTTTTAAAAATTGGTATATAATAATAATATTTAGGTGTTTATATGTAATATATATACATATGTTTAATGGTTTTTACTAGTTTGTTTCAGAAACCAGATTTCATGATACATTATAAATATGAACATTTGAAAGCAGGCTACATAGTGGAATGTCAACATTTTGTATTTCTCCCAAGTGGAATCTATGATTTGATCTTGATAGATATTACCAAATGATCTTTTATTAGAGTTTGCTAATTTATACTCAACCATATTATAATTATGATGACATTAAATCATCAAGGATGGGTTAATTATAAATTTCTAAATGCCAGCAACATTTTAAGCAATAAAATTGAAGCATCGCGTATCAAACTGAGGCAAGCAGCCCTTACCAATGACAGTGTAACATGGTAGCAAATGTAGTATTCATATGGAGAAAGAATTGAAGTACAGTGCTTGGACCTTTATTGTTTTGTTTTATGTGTTGAATTCTGTACATTGTTTCAGATATTTTTGCAATGGGGTCTACAAATCTTGATCTCTTACATTCCTGTGATACAAACAAATACAGTGATACTTCTACCCAAGTAAGATAACTCCAAGTAAGACATTAAATCCTTGTGAATTTCAGATCCGACTGTAGTCCCAGTAATCACTTGGATTATAGAAATGTCAAGTTCTTGAAACTGTATAGTTTCCTATAAGCAAAATATTTTTTCTCTAAAATGAAACTTTTAGAGAAGATAAATTTTAGATTTTTCTCTAATTAAAGCTAGAGAAAAAATGCAATTTTAAATATAGCAGAATCACCTTCCTAACTAATTTTATCTATTTACTTAGGAAAATACTTCAGTAAATAAACATATAATGTTGTCTTCATTCTGATGACAATATTTGACCATTTTGGAGAAAGTCCTAAGGCTTTCTTGTTACAATGCATTCCTAGATTTTCCTTACCATTGTCATTTTCACACAAGAACAAGACCTCAGCATTCTAATACAATTTATGTATTTTCTATGATTCTGGCTAAGCTAAATTGCCAGCAGGCTATATCATTGTAATTCTGTCTTTGCAAGTCTCCCCAGCTGCAAGTTTTCTTGTTCATGACAAGTTTCATGAATATATCTCTCCTCGTTGGAGCTTCTTCTGAATGGACTGGCTACCTGTCGCAGGTAGAAATCTTAAAAGAATATCTTAAAAGAAATCACTTACAAGCTTTTATACTTTGAGAAATTTTTGTGCTGGTGATTTCCATGTATCAAATCTTCTGCCCTTTATATAAACTTAGTGTTCTGAACTCTAGAGTCTTTTTCTATAGCTAGTCATTAGTTGTTGTATGTGCTATACTCAGATTGAAGAACTAACAAATCTTCAACTTCTCCAGAGTCAGATATTTTATTCAATAAATTACATTGGATCTTCTTTATGTAAACCATATAGAAGCATATTATTATTGTTGATGTAAATTATACATGGACAAAAATTATTGAGCATTTAGAAGCATATGTCAAGGTATTACTTTGTGCTCTGCAAACCAGTTTAGTTTTCTTTTTATTTTGCAATGATATTTTGCTGAGTGTTTCCAAGGGAAAGATATTGAGAGGAATGACTCTTATTCTTTTTGAACCACAAGACAAGAAAGGAACTAAGTAAATCTTTCATTGAAACTAAGAACATTAACTAAAGGTCTCATCACTTAATGGGGAGATAAATCTTATAATCACTTATTGGTTTTGACACATGGTATCATAATGATACCCTCCTGAAACATTCTGGTTGGTGCTATCCATTTGTTTTCTGGTTTTTTTTGCTTGAAATTTAACATTTGTAAACATTCAGAAGTATAGATTAATGTTCCTGAACTGAAGATGTTCTATAAGCTTTCTAGTAAATTACTCACATATATGCTTATTACATTAGAAGGCATCAAACATAACAGATCTAAAGTGTATTGAAGCAAAAAATAATTGCAGCCCTCATCCCTTCATTTTAATCACATCTTTATTACCTTACCTGGTGAACAATGCACCTTGCAGTCACATCTTTAATTCTAAACATATTACAAATTACTATATTTCCAAGCCTTTCTTGAGTTTGCCCTTATTCTGTAAAATAATTCCATACGTGATATTTCCCCATCATACTGCAAAGAATAACTACTGAAAATGTCTGTGAGGTTATTGTTAACATAGTAGTTCTATGGACATGCTAAATTACACCAAAGTCATAAACAAACAATCCAGATATGTGCCTAACCGAGTAATGTACTTGAATAAGGAAATGATGGTGTGATACTTCCTCAGACAAGGATTTCCTTAGTGCTTAGCCAGCTTTCAATAATTTCCAAGGGAAGCCCTTCTGGGAGCAAGAATTTCTATTAATTCTTTTCAGAAGATAGCTCACTGTAAGGAGTGGGAAAAGGTGATTTTATTCCTATTGGATACTGATTATATCCTAGTGGAAACCAGAATAAAAATTCATAAGCACTGAATTTGGTTCTGAATATTAAATAAAAATAAATAACATTCTCACTGTTAATACTAATACTAATACTGTCATTCAGTATTTCCTAACAGAGGTTAGGAAATCTCTCTGAGGAAAAACTGACCTTGCAGATTCACAGGATTAAGCAGCAAGAAGTAGGCAGGAGCTGGGTGTACTAGTTCATGCCTGTAATCTCAGCATCCCTGAGGTAAAGGCAAGAGGATTAAAGGACCACAGAGATTGAGGTCAGCCTGTTCAGCATGGCAAGTATCTGCCTCAAAAAAATCAAAAAGAGAAAATGATAGGAATAAATAATTCAAATAAAACATTTGAAAAAATCTGGGCAGCAATAACTGCTTTGCATACTATCTCTCCAAATTTACTTTTGTCTTCAGCCATTCATATCCCATTATCCACTTTCAGGTGAATTTTTCAGGACTCTGGAAAATAATATTTTGAGGAACAACTGAGATTTTAGGAAGTAAGGGACTTGGAAGGAATACAGCTTTGCACTTAGCTCCGAAGTACTTCGTATACTTTCTTCTGCAAGCCATCTTCTGTGAATTGACATGCAGCTCAGGAGTGGAATACTCACCTAGCATAGAGAAAGCCTTGCATTCCATCAATCAACACCTCAAAGCATTACAACATCAAAAACATTATATATATATATATGCATACATATATATGTGTGTGTGTGTTTGTACATACATATGTATATATAGTCAGTCTCTATAAACATCTTAACAAGACAGGATATACCTATATAAATATATGTGTATACTTCTATATAATATATAATTATATGTACATATATATTTATATAATATATAATATATAGGATACATATATTATATAGTATTGCTATACATGTATACTATAAATATATATATATAAAATCAATTTCTAAAAAAATCTTAACAAGAAAGTATGCAATGGCATTGGCCCACTCTTTTTCCTGAATTTATTTTATTTTGCCTTTTGAGTATTCTAAGATTACAAATACTGTCAGAAGCCTTAATACCATAATTCTTCCTCTGGTATTATAATATTAGAGGGTGAATCTTCTACCTTCCCTCAAAATTTTTTAAACAAGACAGAAAAGTTTTCTTTA